>NC_142518.1:52765000-53387500 GCF_057876585.1 Rhinolophus sinicus | reverse complement strand
ATGAAAGCTCTATTTAAGAATGTATTTTCATTAAAAATAATACATCTAAATCATGAGAAAACAATGACAACTGGCCTTTAAATATGGTATTGATTGAATCCTCATAAGAAATAAAACACTTTTTAAACATCACCTCCTTAATTAGGGCACATAACATTTTGAAATATTGTTATAAAGTTAAATACTAGGGACTTTCAGCATCAAAAAAGCTGTGCTGGGGCTGGTCCGGTGGCTCAGGCGGTTGGAGCTCCATGCTCCTAACGCCGAAGTCTGCTGGTTAGATTCCCACATGGGCCAGTGGGCTCTCAACCACAAGGTTGCTGGTTCAATTCCTCGACTCCCGCAAGTGATGGTGGGCTGTGCCCCCTGCAACTAAGATTAAACACGGCACCTTGAGCTGGCTCAGTTGGTTGGAGCGCATCCTCTCAACTACAAGGTTGCCCCTTCAACTCCCGCAAGGGATGGTGTGCTGCGCCCCCTGCAACTAACAACGGCAACTGGTCCTGGAGCTGAGCTGCGTCCTCCACAACTAAGATTGAAAGAACAACAATTTGACTTGGAAAAAGTCCTGGAAGTACACACTGCTCCCCCAATAAAGTCCTGTTCCCCTTCCACTATATATATATATATATATATATATATATATATATATATATATATATATATATTTTTTTTTTTTTTAAAGCTGTTCTGCACTAGATTACAACATACAGGCAGTTGTATGCTAAAACGCTAAAATGTACAGGATATGCTAAAACATTAAATATATTTAGCATTCCTTTTTTCGGCTTTATTGAGATATAATTGACAAATAAACTCATAAGATATTTAAAGTGCACATTGTAATGATTTGATATACATATACATTGTGAAAGGATTCCCCATCCATCACTTCATATATTAATTAATTAATTAACTAATTTCAATGATAACATTTAAATTCTACTCTTTAAGCAAATTTCAATTACACAAAACAATGTTATCAAATATAGTCACCAAGTTAAATTACATCCTAGAATGTATTCATCTTTTAGCTAAAAGTTTATACCCTTTTACGACCTCTTCCTATTTCCCTCATGACCTAGCCTTTGTAAACCACTTTCCTATTCTGTCTCTATTTCTTTTTCAAAATGGTATACTCAAAAAACTAACTGTTTTGAGATAATAGAACGATGCTTTGCTTCATTTACAACTGCCTTCCTTATTCTACCTTATATCTTTGTATTTTTTTTTGCATCTTTTTCCCAGCTGTATTGAGATATAATTGACATATAACATTGTGTAAGTATAAGGTATACAACACGATAATTTGACACATATATCTTGGCAAATGATTATTACAATAAGGTTAGTTAACACATGCATCACCCCACATAATTATCATTTATTTTTTATAATAAGAATATTTAAGATCTCTCTTAGCAACTTTCAATTATATGATACAGTATCATTAATTATAGTCACCATGCTGTACATTAGATCCTCAGAACTTATTCATCTTATAACTGGAAATTTGTAAACTTTGACCAATATCTCCCTAGAGCAACAAGCAACCAATAATCTACCTTTCTACTATCTCATTCTATGAGTCTGGCTTTATTAGATTGCACATTAAAGTGAGGTTATATAGTATTTGTCTTTGTCTTTGACTTATTCCACTTATCATGATGCTCTCAAGGTCCATCAATGTTGTTGCACATGGCAGGTTTCCTTTTCTATGGCTAAATAACATTCAATTGTATGTATATATACCTATATACATTCAGGCAGTTATATATATATGGTGCCAAAAAAATATATACACATTTTAAGAAAGAAAAACTGTATTAAAATTGTAATACTCAACATATACCAATAACAAAAGATGAATACAAGTCATGTGTATACCTTTTTTTGGCATCCCAAGTATATATGTAAGACATTCACCTATAATGGACACATAGGTTGTTTGCATGCCTTGGCTCATGTGAATAATGCTGTAATGAACATGGGAGTCCAGATATCTCTTTAATATACTAATTTCAATTCCTTAGGCTATATACCCAAAAGTAGGATTCCTAGATGATACAGTAGTACTATTTTTAGTTTTATGAGGAATCTCCATACTATTTTCCATAGTGGCTGCACCACTGTACATTCCCACCAAGAGTGTACAGGAGTTTTTCGTCTAAAAAATCCTTGCCAATACTTGATATCTCTGCATTTTAAAAATAATTATCATTCTCATTGTGATTTTGTTTTGCATTTCTCTGATGATTAGTCATGTTGAGCATCTTTCTCATAAACCTGTTAGCCATTTGGATGTCTTCTTTGGGAAAATGTCTATTAAGGTCTACTTCCCCATTTTATTCAGATTATTATGTTTTGCTTTTGAATTTCTGGTCAAGATGACAGAGTAAGGAAATGCTGTGCTCATATCCTCTCACGACCACATCAAAATTACAACTAAGTTACAGAACAACCACCATTGAGAATCATCTGAAATCTAGCTTAACAAAGGTCATATAACTAAGGACATACAAAAGAAGCCACATTAAGACTGGTAGGAGGGGCAGAGATGCAGAATGGGCTGGCTCCCATACTCACATGTGGTGGTTAACAATCAGGAGGGAAATCTCTGCTGTGGAGGTCTCTTCTGAGGAGCCAGGAGTCCCCGGCCCACATGAGGCTCCCCTACCCAGGGTTCCAGTGCTGGGAAGAAAAGTCCCCAAAACTTCTGCCTGTGAAAACTAGTGGAGATTGTTGCTGAGTGAGACAGAGGGATGTGGAAGTCCCAGGTCTTCCCTTTAAAGGGCCCACACAAGGAATTCCTTGATGATGAACTCACTTGCTCTGAGTTACACATTGCAGCAGCAACCTCAAAAGGTGCCAAGGACATATGGGGAGGAAATGAATTGTGTGGCTTCAGAGCAAGGTTTGGAGGATCAGCTTTCACCCAGAGACAAGGGCTGGAAGAAGCCATTGTCCCTTTGTTGAACTCTCCCCCTTTCCCGTGTGCAGACACAGGTGGCCTTCATATCTGAGTCTCCAACAACATGGCTGACACCCTTCGCCTGATGCTGTGATTCCCTGAGACCCTGCCCCACCCAACTTGCAGACCCACTCAAGCCACATCCAGTGCATCCAGTGGATTTTCCATACAGCTCATGCTGCAAACTTTCTTACAGTCTCTTAAAGATTCACAAGCCACAAACAAGCAACATCTGGCCTCAGTCTGCCTTATATGTCATGCTAAGCAGCCCCAAGCCCAGCACTAGTGGCAGCTGTCCTTGTTTCACAGATTAGCCTCTTCCAGGCAAATTCCAGCACAGCACACTTGTAAGAAACCTGCGGATCACTTTGTGGCTCATGCCAGGTGGCCCCTGGTAGGGCACAGGTGGTGGCTGAACATGGCCTGCAGCAGGTTCCCTCCCAGGAGGCTCCAGGGCCAGAACACCTGGTGGCCATCTTCAATCTATGCCAGAGCACCACCTGGCCACCTCCATAGATGACACACCCAAAGGGAAGACTGGGAAAGCATGAGAGCCCTACTAAAGCAAATTCTGCTCTATAGGGTCAGCCCCTACACAAATGCTCCTCTACTGTAGTCACGGCCAGTCCTCACATCCAATAAACCTACGGATAAATCCTTCCCATTGACTTGCCAACAGCAACCAAGGCTCAACTAAAAGACAAGAGCACACACAACCCACACAAGGGAAACACCTGGAATGCATGGCTCAGGTGACCAGAAAGACTGTGCTAATGGACCCCACAGGACACCAACTACATAAGACCACTCGACTAATACTGAGAGACATAGAAATTCTCCCTAATACAGGGAAACAAATGCAGGGAAGCAGCAAAATGGAGAGTAAATGAAATATGTCCTAACTGAAACAACAGAACAGAGCTCCAGAAAGAGAAATAAACAAAATGGAGACAAACAGTCTACCAGATACAGAGCTCAAAACACTAGTTATAAGGATGCTCAATGATCCCAGTGAGAATTTCAACAAAGAGATAGAAAAAAATGAAAACATAAAAACAGGGAAAGAGAACATAAAAAAAAAAAAAAAAAGAACCAGTCAGAAATGAAGAATACAAAACTGAAATAACGACTACAGGGATATCTTTATTTGAGGGAATCAACAGTAGATTAGATGAAGCAGAGGTTTGAATCAGTAATTTGGAAGATAAGGTAGCAGAAAACACTCAATTAGAATAACAAAAAGAAAAATGAATGCAAAAAATGAGGATAGTTTTAAGGGGCCTCTGAGGTAATATCACACAAACCAATATTCACATTATTGGGGTACCGGAAGAAGAAAAAGAGAGAGAACAAGGAAGTGACAACCTATTTGAAGAAATAATGATAGAAAAGTCCCCTAACCTGGCAAAGGAAATAGACATAAAAGCCCAGGAAGCAGAGAACCAAACAAGATGTACCCAAAGTGGCCCACACCAACACACATCATAATTAAAATGACAAAGTTTAAAGTTAAAGAGAGACTTTTAACAGGAGTAAGAGAAAAACAGTTAGTTATCTATAAGTGAGCTCCCATAAGATATCAGCGGATTTCTCAACAGAAACTTTGCAGGCCAGAAGGGATTGGCAGGAAATATTGAAAGTGATAAAATCAAGGACCTACAACCAAGATTACTCTATCCAGCAAAGCTACCGTTTAGAATCAAAGGACAGATAAAGACCTTCCCAGACAAGAAAAAGCTAAAGGAGTTCATTACCACCAAATTAGTATTACAGGAATGTTAAAGGGACTTCTTTAAGAAGAAGAGGGGGGAAAAAAAGATAAAACATCTGAATAATAAAATGGAAATAACTACACATCTATCAACAAATTACTTTAAATGTAAATAGATTAAATGTCCCAACCATAAAACATAGGGTGGCTGACTGGACTAGAAAACAAGACCTTTACATACTTCCAATGCTGCCTAAAAGAGACTCACTTCAGATCAAAAGACACACACCAACTGAAAAGGGGATGGAAAATGATATTTCATGCAAATGGAAATGAAAGAAAATCTGGAGTAGCAATACTTATGACAAAAGAGACTTTAAAACAAAGGCTGTAACGAAATAAAGAAGGACCCAGTAATCCCATTTCTTGGTATTTACCTGAAGAAACCCAAAACACTACCACAAAGGGAAATGCGCATCCATATGTTCATTGCAGCATTATTACAATAGCAAAGCTATGGAGGTAGCATGGGTGTCCATTAATGGATGAATGGATAAAGAAGAGCTGGTACATCTATAAAATGGAATATTAGTCAGTCATGAAAAAGAATAAAATCTTGCCATTTGCAACAACATGGATGGACTTAGAGGTCATTTTACCAAGTGGATTAAGTCAGACAGAGAAAGACAAATGCCATATGATTTCACTTATATGTGGAATGTAAAGAACAAAATAAGTGAATAAAAAAAATAGAATCAAACTCATAGATACAAAGGAACATTCTGATGTTTGTCAGATGGGAGAGAGGTTGGGCTGATGGGTGAAAATGGTGAAGAGATTAAGAAGTACAAAGTGGTAGTTAGAAAATAGTCATGGGCATGTAAAGCATAGCATAAAGAATATAGTCAATAATATTGCAGTAACTATGTATGGTGTCAGATGGTTACTAGAGTGATTGGTTTGATAACTTTCTAAGTTATATAAATGTCTAATCACTATGTTATAGACCTGAAAATAATATAATATTATATGTCAACTGTAATTGAGAAATAAAAAAATTTAAAAACTATCATACTCAACTTTTTTTTTGCTATTGAGTTGTATTAATGGTTTATACACTTTGAATATTAATCCTTCATTAGCAAAATGGTTTGCAAATATCTCTCCCATTCCATAGGTTGTCTTTTCATTTTGTTGACTTTTTGATGTTCTCTATACCTTCTAAAAATGTAAATAGATGCTTTCTTTTAAACAAATGAAAACTTCATTAACACTGGTATTATATAATAGATACATGGGTTTGGTCAAGAACTCAACTGGCCTTACTCTGATGATGTGACTATAAAGAATTTCTGTTAGGAAAATCCTACAAAATTTGTACAGCCATGTCATTGTAATTTGGTTGTCCATGAATTACAACTAAATAACTTTGATAACACATTTTAGTCATTTAAGCAGTAGGTGGAATATGGTAAATTTAAGAATCTATTTTGATACATTGTAGCCTTATTTGGATTATGGTAAAGTTAACCTTACAACATATGAAAAACAGAATCTGAGGCCTGCAAATAAACATCATCTTTACCCAAACCAATGACAGAAGCCAGGGCTATTTACAGTTTAACAGAGGACAATGACTGCCTTGAAAAAGAGGAAGTATTGTCAAAAAATAAAATGTGGAAACACCTAGATGAATAAGGGTGGAATATTTGAGCCATGATGTGTTTTTCTAGTACTCCTCAAATTACCCTCTTCTTACTTCAGGGGCTACCATGAGAAGTCCAGAGGCAAGAATGAAGCACTATTGTCATTGGGCTCTAAAAGTAAATGCTGGTCATCTATACGCCCTTTAGGTATCTGGACTTTACCTTAATATAAACATTTCCCTGGTGTAGAGAAACAGCTAGCTTTTTATGAAACTACAAGGCACCTAATTATTGTCCAAAGAAATAAACATGTCACACACACAAACACACACACACACACACACACACACATCAGGAATCAACATACTGGGACTAAGGGTACAGTTGTTTTTCTTAATATTAGGGTACAGTTTTTGTAAACAACACTTTTTTTCTAATTTACAAAGTACTAACGTTATGTATGGCTTATTGGGTATACTACTATTATACCACTTATTACATTGCATCTTGCATACAGTCATTGGTATCTATATTTTATGTAAGCAACTGGAAAGGAGTTGTTTTATACATTATTCTCTTTGTAAAGGTCCTGTGAATATATTATGCATTCTAAGTTTTATGGAATGTATAAATGATGCAATAGTACTGGGGGCAGGGGCTACTTTCATGTGACTTTTGCTTTCCAGATATGAGAGGAATCTGCAGCAATATACTTTGACTTTCATTTACTGTTTCCTATCAGTGTAAAACACTTGAAGTCAGAATTATTTTAGCTTCTTTAACAGTAGTGAGAGTATTTTGACATACAAAAATAATTCTAAATAGACTGTCAAATCAAAGCACTTCTGAAAAATGAGCAAGACTTAGCTAGTGCGAAGGTCCAAGGCTCAAAGTATCTCAGATAGGCTTTCATGTGACAGAATTTTCATAGTTGTCTGTTGTAGAAAACATTCCCTTCATATCTCACAAAGTGCTTCTAGAACATGGGTTGACAAACTATGGTTCTGGGTCCAAATCCAGCCAGCCACCTGTTTTGTATGGTTCGTGGCTAAAAATGAATTTTACATTTCAAATGGCTAATAAAATCAAAAGGGCAAAGGGAATTTATATGGAATTCTAAAATCAGTGCTCATAAATATGGTTTTATTGGTATACTGTCACACTCATTCATTTACATGCTATCTATGGCTGCTTTTGCACTGAAGTCAGAGTTGAATTGTTGCAAAAGAGGCTAGGTGGCCTGAAAAGCCCAACGTTTTTACACTCTGTTCCTTGACAGCAAATGTTTACCTACCCTTGTTCTAAAACAGTCATTCCATTCGTGTCCCACAATGTGCTTCTAGGACATCCAGCAAGGACTTCATTTTTTTAAATTTCTTTAGATGCTACATTTTGTGGATTTGATTTTACCACAATCCAAGTAACACAAGGATGTATTAAAATGGATCCTTAAATTTCTCACATTCCATCCCCTGCATGGAGTACTAGAAAATGTTACTTGCTAAATATTATTTCAGATATCCACTTTAGCAACCATGGGAAGGATGTTTGTAATTAACTAGATTATGAAGATATGTGGAAATTTCCTCAAATGAGAAATTAAATGAAGGAATCAGTAATTTAATAATGACATACCTATTATAAAATAATTAACTTAATGATTAAGCAATGACTAACTAATTAGGATGTATTTTTTTATCATCTACCCATAAGAAACTCTAGGATACTTGACAATCCACATTATGATAAAAATTGTTCATAAATGTAAAATTCTAGTGTTAACATTTATTGAACACTTATATGAAAAGCACTGTTCTAGTGACTTTGTATTTATTGCCTCAATTAAATTCCACAAAGCCAAATGAGATAAATGCACATACTCTCCCTCAATTCAAAAACTAGAGAAAAACTGGTGAAGTGAGATGATTCCTTTGTATCTCCCCATATATCTACAAACTAGTCAGACATCTATAACCTAACAAAGGGTCCTCTGTTCAACACCCTAGGACACCTGAGGGCCAAACATTGATACAACTGAAGGTAGGCATATTAGAACACATCGGGGAGGCAGGATGGGATATAGGACCGGCACAATGCCCCCAGATGTGGCTCCCCAGACACCGTGGCTGAGCCCACAACCCCAACAAATGCATCATTAGCAATGGAGGAGTCAGGGTGTGGCCCCCACATCACAGTGGGCAGAAGAGGGACAGAAGCAGCACTGGCATAGAAGAATCTGGCTCCCTTCTCCAATTGCCATAAAGCCTGGTAGCAGCAACAGATACATGTCTAGGGCCTTCCAAGGTGCCAGCAGCCATAGGGAACCAAGTAGCAGTGCTGTGGGCTTGCAAACACACCTCTCCCCCAACTGCCATATCCCCTCACAACAGTGGTGGTGCCCCAAAACCCAAGCAACTTGGACACAGATGGGGAACTCACCGTCTCAGTCACCCACGTGGCAACTTGTAGAACCACAGTGATGACCTCTCATCATGACCCTGGAGATGCAAGTAGCACAGATAAGAGAAAACAAAAACTTGAGATATAGCACCTTACACCAGAAAACAAAAGAAAGACCTCTAATTATCATTCTGCTGAAATGTTAAATTCAAAATGGTACCAAAATAAGAAAGGCGTTCACTACTTCCAATGTGTCAAGAGGAACAACCCATCAAGCACCATGAACAACCAAAATAACACAGAAACGCTAAGAAAATGACAATTCTCCAAAAACCAAACTCAAAGTACTGGAAGATTGTGATCTAAATGATAGAGAATTCAAGTAACAATTGTGAAGAAACTCAATGAGCTACAAGAAAACTTAGAAATGCAGTTCAATGAGCTCAGGAATAAAACTAATAAACATAAGGGGTATTTTACTGAAGAGAGTGAAACTATAAAAAAGAGTCAAACAGAAATTCTGGAGCTGAAGAACTCAACAAATGAGATAAAGAATGCATTAGACACCATTGGATATAGAACAGACCATATAGAGCAGACCAGATATAGAGAAAGAATTAGGGAACTTGGATATAGAAATCTAAAAATAATTCAGGTGGAAGAAGAGAGTAACATAAGTTTAAAGAAATGAAAGAACATGATGAGAACTATCTGACCTAATTAGAAAGAGCAGTATAAGGATAGTGGGTATCTCAGAAAGAGAAGTGAGGAGAAAGGAACAGCGAACCTATTCAAATAAATAATTGAGAACTTCCCAAATCTAGGGAAGGAGCTGGACATTCAAAAACATCTAATTATCTCAATTTTAAAAAGACCTTCTGCAAGATATACTATATTAAAACTGTTAAAAGTTAATGATAGACTTGCAAGACAGCCAGACCCCCCCCCCAAAAAAAAAAAAAAAAAAAAAAGGACAGGAACCTACTACAAAAAAAAAAGTCATCAGGTTATCATCAGATTTCTCAGTAGAAACTCTATTGGTCAGGAGAGAGCGTAATGATATATTAAATATATTGAAAGACTGACACCACCTGCCAGGAATAATATATCTAGCAAAGTTATCCTTTTATCTGTTAAGGAGAAATGAAGGTTTTCCCAGACAAATAAATGCTGAGGGAATTTACCAGCACAAGACCTACATTACAAGAAATGATGAAAGGAGATCTTCTACCTTAAACAAAAAGACATAAGTATACAAGACTTTGAGTAAGGTGACAGAGAGACAGAAGCAGAAAATTGCAACTCTTTCAGAATAGTATTACAGCATAAAGGTTAAAGGGGAAAAAAAGCATTGGAATAACTATAGTTACTTCAATTTGGTAATGAATACACACCATACAAAAGAATGATTTATGACAACAAAAACATAAAAGAGGAGGAGGAAAAGGCCAGAACGTGTATAGGCCAATGAAGATAAAATGCTATCAAAAGCAAAAGGACTATTTTGTCTGAGACATGTATACAAACCTCATGGTAACCATAAAACAAAAGTCCAGAGCTGAGACACAAAACATAAAGAAGAGGAAATGGAGAAAAACACCATAGAAAACCAACAAATAAAAATAGGAGGTAGAAGAACAAGTGAAAACAAACAATGGAGATACAGAGCAACCAGAAAACAAAAGATAAAATAGCAGTAGTAAGTATTCATATATCAATAATCATTCTAAGTGAAAATGTATGTAGTTTACCAAACAAAAAGCACAACGTGTCTGGAAGATTAAAAAACAAAACCTACTATATGCTGCCTTCAAGAGATCAATCTCAGATCCAAAGTCAAACATAGCTTCAAAGTGAAAGAGTGCAAGATAATACTCCAAGAAAATGGTATCCAGAGAAAAGTGTGTATAACCATACTTATAACAAAATAGACTTCAAGACAAAAATGGTTACATGAGACAAAGATGGATACTTTATAATAATAAAGGAGACAATCCATCAAGAAGACATAACATTTATTAATATATATGCGCCCAATTTAAGAGCATCAAAATATATAAAGCAATTATTGATAAATCTAAAGGGATAAACAGAAAATAAAATAATAATAGTAGGAGACTTTAATGCCCCTCTTACATCAATGGATATATCATACAGACAGAAAGTCAAAAAGGAAATATTGGGTAGACCAGATGGACCTAATAGATATTTGCAGAGATTTCCATCCAAAAGTTGACAGAATACACATTATTGTCAAGTGTACATGGAACATTCTCAATGACAGACCATGTGTTGGGACACAAAACATGTCTCAATACATTTAAGAAGACTGAATTCATATCAAGCATCTGTTCCTACCACAATAGTATGAAACTAGAAATCAATTACAAAAATAAAGCTGAAAAAAAATCACAAATATGTGGATATATGGAAACAATCTAAGTGTCCATCAATGGATGAATGAATAAAAGAAATGTGGCATAGATAGATAGATAGATAGATAGATAGATAGATAGATATAGATATATACAATGGAATACTCCTGAGCCATATAAAAAGTGAAATTTTGCTATTTGCAACAACATAGATGTATCTTGAAGGTATTATGCTAAGTTAAATAAGTCAGATGGAAAAGGACAAAAACTGTATGATTTCACTCCTCGGTGGAATATAAAACAGAAGACAAAGTAACAAAACAAAACAAAACCAACCCATAGATGCAGAGAACAGAATGGTGGTAACCAGAAGACTAGGGTGGGGGTAAATTGAAATGGGTAAAGAGGGTCAAATATTATATATGGTAATACATGGAAACTGGACTTTTGGTGGTAGGCATGCAAAAGAGTATACAGATAAAAAATTATAATTTTATGTGCCTGAAATTTATATAATGTTATTAACCAATGTTAACTCAATGAAAAATTAATTAATTTAAAGAGAGAAACTGAGGCACAAAGAGGTTAAATAACTCACTGGAGGTCATAACACAAATACATGGTATAACTGGCCTTTAATTCTGATAATCTGACCCCAAAGTGCAACCTATTGTGCCTTTTTTATATAGGCTGTGGGAGGAAAATGCCCAGGACACAAACACACTTTACTTGGGTTAGCTGTGGTGCCATAAATGGCACTTTTTTTTCCAGAATAAAAATGTGTGTATATGTATGTGTATGTGTGTGTATATAGGTATATAGTATTATGGGACCTTTGAGATGAAAGTCATTGAGTCATATCTTTAATTTCCATTTAAAGTTAAAAGCTAGAAAATCATGTAAAATATAAAAATAAAATGATTTGAAGAAATCATTCTTCAGAAAAATTGATATTATAAGCAAATATCATCTTGTGTCTTATTATATTTTCTTGATATAGTCAAAGAGATGTGTTTTTAAAGGACAAGTTGCTCCAAGTCAATAACTCTTGGTTCCCACATATCAATTAAAAACAAAAAGCTGGGAAAATATCTAGATATCTTTAATTTCCTCTTTTACTCTATTATTTACTTGATTATATTATTTCTTTTGATCACATACAAGTGTCAATGCATGCTTTCTGGGAAATAGCACTATAATATAATGGTAGCAAAGATGCGTGATTAGATGGTTTTTAACATAAATATATTTTACAAATCAAATAAATAACAGGTTTGAATTAAACAAATAGTGTTGTATTCTGATATCACAATGTATTCCATTCTCACTACTATTAATAAATCATTTCAATCAAATAAATATATGGTGATGGAAGGAGAACTGACTCTGGGTGGTGGACACACAATGGGATTTATAGATGATGTATTACAGAATTGTACACCTGAAATCTATGTAACTTTACTAACAATTGTCACCCCAATAAACTTTAATTTAAAAAAATAAAATAAGTGAATCATTTCATGTATTCTGTGTGTTATAGCCATCAGTGTATTTCACTGATAGTACTGCATACATCAGTAAAAATAAGGAAAGCCTTAAAAATACTAGCAATATAAATATTTAGTCATTAAAAATACTTAATAGTTCATTAGCTTATAAGTGCTTCTTAGATATACTTTCAGAATGAAGCAGTTATCACTCAACAAACAATAATTCTCATTTTACTTACATATAAATTCATTTGTTTTAATGTAATATTTAAAAAAAATATGATGCATGTTTAAATTCTAACTTTTCTAAACAACTGCAAATTATATTTTAAAAGTATGTGATGACCAAGCTATTTAAGAATGAGTTAATCAACTATCTATACAGTTTTGTTTTCATATGCCCTCAGGAAGACTATCATTATATTTTATTCATTTAAAATTAAAAGACAATTTTCAATGCCATGTATTAATTTTGCAAAGTATATCCCCACATGGATCTTTTCTACTTTTGGAAGGTTGACATTTTAGCTAAATAATGCCTAGAATTCTCATGCACTTTTAAAAACCTATGCTATGATGAAAGGATAAAAGGAAATTTTATGCAAGGGGAAATACCTATTATTTGAGCTTGACTGGAAGCAATACCATATGTTTCATAGGTTTTCATCTTTTACTTGTATTTTCTTCTCATTTTAATGGTATAGAAATTTGAGTAAAACCACCAACTTTAATCAATTTATTTTTGTAAGCCACTTTCTACACAAAAGTGAAAAATCTGTGATTGTAAAACCCTTACTAGGTTTTTACCTAGCTGTCAACAGAAAACTAAATTATCTAAACGGTGAAAATATTATGTCAATTCTGGCAATTCAGCTTGAAGAAGAGAAAACTGCAGTGTAATTTTAAAAATTATCTGAGAGGTTTTGCATAGAGATATTCATCATCAATTTTATATTGCTGATAGGAAAATAAGAAAATAGGGCCTAAGTTGTTTTATTGTATTTCTTAGTTAGCTTTCAGAAAAACTGCCAATGGTATTTGAATTAGTTCCTCATTTCTTGAATAAGGTTGCAAAATTTATCTACTCAAGAATAACAGTGGAAATATGAAATCATTCAGTTATTGATTATGCATACTACTAATTGGCAGAAGCCAAAAGAGTAGATGATTCCTTGAACAGAGACCTTTTTTCTCTCGTTTTTAAATTCTTGAGCATATAGAGAAGCCCCTATGTGGTGATAGTCAATTTACAGAGCATAGCATCTACTCCTTAATTGAACGTTTTACATATTCTCTGAACAAGATGATTTATTTTTTTGTATGGTACAACAGTTTGTGAATATACTAATTTATATCTTTGATGTGGCATTATCTGATTTAAAATGTCATGATTATTTCAAATATTTAATTGCAAGGAATTCTATAGTCAGCCTACTCTAAGCACTTTTAACATCAGCTATAATGATGGACACTCATAATTTTATCACAAGGGAGGAGGTGAATATGATGTTGGGAGAATAGTGTGGTTGAAAGTTCAGGAGTTAGGAAATTTGCCGTATAGTCCCGGTTTTGCCACTAATTTGCTGTAGTCATTCTATGTTTTAGGGTTCAGTTTCCATACCTGTGCAGTTATTTAAAAGTCCTTTCTAACTAAAATACTAATATATATGTAAGTATGCAATTATTGTAGAGGCAATTCAGTCAAAGTAAAAAGGATGAAATAAAATCAGAACATAAATTTTCTTTTTTTCGGATATACAGTAGATATACTATCATCATCTTTAGATAGTTCAAGTGTATGTACAATGCTTTATACAAAAATAAAAATCACCAAGATTGATAGAAGGTCCAAGATGGTGGATTAGGTAAATGCTATGCCTACTGCCTCCCAGGATCACACCAAAATTACAAATAAATTACAGAACAATCACCCTCAAGAATCATCTGAAGACTAGCTGAACAGAACCCCTATAACTAAGGATATAAAGAAGAGGCCACATTGAGCCTGGTAGGAGGGGCGGAGATGTGAAACAGGCTGATCCAACACCCACAAATAGTGGTTGAACACCGGGAAGGATGCCCCACTGGTGGAGGTCCCCCCATAAGAGGGAGGGGTCCCAGCCCCATACCAGGCTCCCCAGCCCAGGAGTCCTGTGCTATTAAGAGGAGTCCCCACAACATCTGGAAGTGAAAATCAGCGAGGACTCTGTACATCTGTCCCAGTGACATGGAAGGCAGCTGAAAACCAGACATCCTCTTAAAGGGCCCACAGACAGACTCACTAATGTGCAAACACTCACCTGGTCTCCAGTGGAGGGGAGCAACTCGAGAGGTTCCAGAGACATACTAGGAAAGGCAGTTATGTGGTTTTGGGAATAGGGCTGGAGGGAAAGGAGTCATTGGCCCTGTGTGAAGTGTGCCTCATTTGTAGCCTACAGGAGGGCACCATTTTGCTATGTTGAACCCTCCCCCAAGAGGTCAATTCTGAGATCTCATTGGTCTGGTAAAAATCCACATGTGCACACCACCTTGGTTATGCCCTGGGTCTCCACCCCGCACTGATAGTACCGCATCGTCTGGGGCAATCCCAGATCCTGAGCACCAGCCCTGCCCCACAACCTGCAGAAGCTGTTTATAGCAGTGGTCAGCTCTCAGCAGTGCAAAGAACTTTTAGGGATGGGCATTGAGCCACAAGCTGTGCCACAGCCTCTCTTGGGTGGCTCTAGGGAACCTGCGTGCCTGAGAAGAGCAGTGGTTGGCCATGGTGTCCTCAGGGCATTTTTGTGAAGTGGTCAATGGCCTAGCACTGGTACAAGAATGGAAACTGCATTAACTTTACAAAAACCACTGTCCACATTTCTTAACTACCTGGAACCCTGCCCAGCTAGTGCTACATTGCCCACAGCGCACTCAGCTCCAGGGTGGTCGGCCATGCCCCACAAACTGCAGAAGCCTTTTACAAGCCAGAAGGCCTGTGTCTCCCCAGGGAACTGTTGGTGGTGGCTAGTGAGCCACAACTTGTACTGCAGTCTCTATTGAGTGGCTCTCGGGGATCTGGAGGCCTGAGGTGAGCAGTGACTGGCTGCGATGTTCCTGGGGCATTTTATGAAGTGGTCACAAGCCAGGCACTGGTGCAAGAACTGAATCTCTACTGACCTTGTAAAAACCACCAGCCATGCCTCGCCATGCCTTGTGACACTGTGGGAACCTGCCTCATCATCTAGTGCTGTATCGCTAGAGGTATTATCAACATCAGCTCAACCAGCTAGGCCCCCATACCTAAGGAGGCTCTTTCAATGACTGAGCATTATGGGCAGCCGGCAGGTGGCAATGGACCGAGGGGTCCTGGGCCTTTTGCTAACTACCCCAGGCATAATGCTCGTGGCAACCAGCCTCAAAGTTTACAGTGAGGCTACCCCTACACACTTCCACATCCAGCACAGGCAGCAGCCAACAACATATAGCTTTGTAGATCCTACCAGGTAGCCTCAGGCTGGTCACAGGCAAGGCTGAAATTGGCCTGCATGGGAGCCCTTCCCAAGAGACAACAAAAACAGCACACCCAGAGGCTGGCCTCAGACCACACCATAGCACTACCTGGTTAGCCTCACAAGTGGTAAACCCAAAGGGTAGTCTAAAGAGGCACAAGAGCCCATGGGGAAAGAACTCCCTCTGAGTGGTCACCACCCACCCACCAGCTGATATACCGTGTTTCCGCTAAAATAAGACCAAGCCGGACAATCAGCTCTAATGCATCTTTTGGAACAAAAAGTAATATAAGACCTGGTCTTATTTTGCTATAATATAAGACTGGGAACATACTATAATATAATATAACACCAGGTCTTATATTATTTTTTGCTCCAAAAGACACATTAGAGCTGATTGTCTGGCTAGGTCTTATTTTCGGGGAAAGAGGGTATTGTGGATGTAGTCAATCTTTATAGTCAGTCAGCCAAAGAGTTAATCCCACCCCCGGACATGCCAAAAATAAATAAGGCTCAACTATAACAGAAGAATATAGAAAACACACAGAAGGGGAATTCCTGGAACACATGCACAGGTGATCAAGAAGACTGTGCCACTGGATCACACAAGACACCTACTACATAAGGCCACACAGGAAAAACTGAAAGACACAGGAGATCTACCTAATATATAGAAGGAAACACGGAGAGGCAGCCAGAAGGAGGATACAAACAAACGTCCAAAATAAAGGGCTGAAGAAACTACCAGAAATAGAACTAAATGAAATTGAGGCAACCAACCGAGCAGAGACAGTTTATAACTGATTGCAGGAATGCTTACACTGATTGTAAGAATGCTTAAGGAACTTAGTGAGAATTTCAACAAAGAGATAGTAAGCATAAAGGACTTAGAAACCATACACACAAGACAGTAATAAAGAAAACAATAACTGAAATGAAGAACACACTAGAATGAATCAACAGCAGATTAAATAAAGCAGAGAACTGAATCAGTGATTTAGAAGACATGGCAGCAACAAACACCCAATCAAAATAACAAAAAGGAAAAAGAATTGAAAACATGAAGACAGTTTAAGGAACCTTTGGGACAACATCAAGCTTAACAACATTTATATCACAGGAGTACCAGAAGGAGCAGAGAGAGAGCAAGGAATCAAGAACCTATTTGAAGGGACTGACGGGTGGCTTAGTTCGTTAGAGTGTGAGCTCTGGGCATCGGGGCTGCTGGTTCGATTCCCACATGAGCCAGGGAGCTGCGCCCTCCGCAAGTAGAATGAAGTCAATGAGCTGCCGCTCAACTCCCGGGTGGCCAGATGGCTCAGTTGGTTGGAGCGCAGGCTCTCAACCGCAAGGTTGCCAGTTAGACTCCCCAACTCCCGCAAGGGATGGTGGGCTGAGCCCACTGCAACTAACAATGGCAACTGGACCTGGAGCTGAGCTGCGCCCTCCACAACTAAGATTGAAAGGACAACAACTTGACTAGAAAAAGTCCCGGAAGTACACACTGTTCCCCAATGAAGTCCTGTTCCCCTTCCCCCAATAAAAATAAATAAATAAATAAAAAACAACAAAAAAATGAATGGTGAACAGGTAAATGAAAAACTGTTCAACATCACTAATCATCAGGGAAATACAAATGAGATATCTATTATTAAAATGTAGATAAGTGTTGGCGAGGATGTAGAGAAATTAGTACCCTTGTACAATGTTGGTTGAAATGTAAAATGGTGTGGCTGCTATAGAAAACAGTTTGGAGCTTACCCCCAAAATTAAAAATAGAACTACCATATGATCCAGCAATCCCATCCCTAGGACAGAAATTGAAAAAAAAAACTGAAATCAGTATCTTAAAGAGATATTCACACTCCCATATTCATTGCAACATTATTCACAATATCCAAGACATGAAAATAAGCTGCCATTCCATAGATGAATAATACATAAGACAACATGATATATATAGAAAATTGAATTATTATTCAGCTTTAAAAAAAGAGAGAAATCCTGCCATTTGCAACAACGTGGATGATCCTGGAAGACATCATGCTAAGTGAAATAATCCAGTTACAGAGGACAAAACTGCATGGTTTCACCTACATGAGGTACAAAAAATAATCAAACCCACAAAAACAGAGTAGAACGGAGGTTTCCAGGGGCTGGGGATAGTAGGAAATGAGGAGCTGCAGTTCAACAGGTATAAAAGTCCCAGTTAAATAAGATGAATAAGTTCTAGAGATCGCTACTGTGTACTTAAAATTTTGTTGAGAGGGTAGATCTCATGTTAAGTGTTCTTATCACAACAAAAATATAATAAAAGCTGAAGGTTTTTTTATATATTAAAAATCACTTTTACAAATGTATTAGTGAAAGTTCCAAGACCTGGAATCCCATTCCATCAGAATGTGATAAAAATATTATACTTTTTTAGATCTAAACATCATAAATGAATATTTGACATTTCAAGTCCTTTAGTTTCTATTTTTCTCACCACATATTTTTGTACCTTATTATATCTATTAACATTCTTTGTTTGCTTCACATTATGCATCCCTTACTTTGTTCTTCCTGAATGAGAACCTGAGGAAGGCAAGTGGAACTTCTCCCTAAAATTATTCAGACACAAAATATTTCACCAAATTCTTGGTGGTTAATAAGCTCTGACCTCTAAGATAAATTCCAAACAGTCCTTATCCTTTCTCTTAAGTTCCTCCATAATCTATAACTGACCTTCCTTTTTTGCTTTATTTTGTAATATTATTTTCCAATGTATATTATTCAGTTAAACCAAACTGAAATCTGCCATATGAGTACACCTTAGGCTTCCATGCGTCATTAAATTTACTTTTTATTTTAGGATAGTTGGTATAGAATATTATGTTAGTTTCAGTTGTATGATAGTGATTCAACATTTATGTACCTTACAGTGTGAGCTCCACAGTAAGTCTAGTAATCAATTACCACTGTGCAAATTTATCACAATATTATTGACTATGTTCTCCTTCACCTTTTTCACCCATGCCCTCATCTGTCTCCCCTCTGGCAACCATCAGTTTGATCTGTTTCTATAGGTCTGTTTTTGTTTGGTTTGTTCATTTTATTCTACCTGTAAGTGAAACCACACACTATGTCTTTCTCTGTGTGACTTATTTCACTTAGCATAACACCCTCTAGGTTCATCCATGTTGTCAGAAATGGTAACATTTCAAACTTTTTTATTGCTGAGTATTATTCCATTCTGTGTATACGTGATATACGTGAGATGTATACATGTAAGATGTATGTGATATATATATATATAGAGAGGGTGCCAAAAAAGTATACATTTTAAGAAAGGAAGAAAACTATTAAAATTGTAATACTCAATATATAACAATAACAAAAGATGAATACAAGTCATGTTTGACTTCTGCAATTGTAAGAGGTGCTCAAAGTGGTTACAATCAGCATCCAGACACTTCTCATTACGGCAAACTACTGCTTGAGGAACATTGAACAAAGAGTCCATATGTATACATTTGTTGGCACCCTCTGTATATGAGATATATATGTGTGATATATATGTGATATATACATGTGTGATATATACCAGGGGTACCCAAAAAATGTCTACATGTGACTTGTATTCATCATTTATCAGTATATATTGAGTATTACAATTTTAATAACATTCTTCCCTTTCTTAAATTGTGTTTACATTTTTCGGCACCCTCTGTATACTCATATGTATATGTATATGTATACATATACGTATACGTATACGTATATGTATATGTATATGTATATGTGTATACAGAGGGTGCCGAAAAATGTAAACACAATTTAAGAAAGGAAAGAATGGTATTAAAATTGTAATACTCAATACATAACAATAACAAAAGATGAATACAAATCACAGTGTATATATTTTTTGGCAACCCCGATATATAGTGTTTTATATATTATATACACACATATGTGTATATGTGTGAATGTATATCAGTATGAAATCTTTATATTTTAAGGAGATGAAAAACTGAAATCAAGGTGGAGGACTGGAAAATACCTGAGACTTAATAAATAAACTTAAGTCAAAATATAATATTCTTCAAAATAAACCCGGAACATCTTGGAGTAAACCTGGAGTATCATAAAGTAAGGAAGTCCTCAAATAAAATAATGATGTAGGTATGACAAGGGAAACAGGAGCTGACTGAAAAAGCTTCAAATGGCCAAAGCTGGAACAATTTTAGCAACAAAATAGTGTTGGATTATAAAGCAAAGTAAAAAATATCCATAAGTCCATATTAATATTGAATATATAAATGAGAAAAGGTAAATCTTTTGTGAAGAATTCCAAATAATTTATGTACATACTCTCCCCTCAAGGAGGTGGAGCTGAATACTGTGCCTTGAGTGTGGGCTGCACATACCGTAGAGACTCCTTTGCAAAGAATACAGTATGGAAGCACTGGGGGGGTAGGGGGGAGAGTACATTTACAGTGGACAAACCTGAGAAATACTACCTCAGCCAAGTAATCATGGTTAACATCAAAAGAGCTCAGTCATGTTGACAGTATGTACACTTGGTATGATGTGATTAGAATGGCACTTTACTTCTATCCTCTTACTCTAAAAAACCCATCACTAGCCCCCTCAAATCTAATCATGAGAAATGTAAACATCAGACAAATCCTAATCAGGGGACAGTTAATAAAATATCTGGTCTGTGATATCAAAAACAATGGAAGGCTAAGAAACTCATCAAAAACAACGAAAGTCTAAGAAACTGTCACAACCAAAAGGAGCCTAAGACAAGACAAATAAATGTGATGTAGAATAGAAAAATAATCTTAGGTAAAAAACTAAGGCATTCAGAGGAAATCTGAAAAAGGAACGTATTTAGTTAACAATAATCTATGAATATTGGTTAATTAATTGTAACAAATGTACTAATATAAGGCATTATTAATAAGGGAAACTGGGTGTGGATTTTGTGGAGACTTTTTATACTATCGTTATACTATCACAATTTTTTATGTAAAAAGTACATTTTAGCAAGGGCTATCCTTGTAAATAGATTTCATAAATCTATACTAAAAAACCACCCAGTTGTAAGAACTGAGAACTTATTTGTTCCTTTTTAAAATTTTTTTTCATTAGCAATTGATTAAAAGGATATAAAATCAAAATCAGTGAGTTGTTACCTCCTCCATGCAAAAAGCCTATACATTGGCAACAAGGTAATATCCTAAAGACAATCTTAGGGAAGTCTAAAGTTCTGACAACATCTAAAAACTATATGCGATTTCAAGTCCTGTCACGATGATACTGATTGTGGTTATCATGTGATATCGATCAACTTTTAAGGGCATAACAACTAATAAGATCTTAGTTGGGAATAACAGAAAATCACTGTTATTTGATCACTGCGAACACCATGGATACTAATGAAGTGGCATATATTTATTGGTGTTTTCAAATGAAAACATGGCCTGGCACTTTCTTCTAGTTTATTACATTAATATGTATAGTTTAACTTTCAGGAGGAAAGTAATGGCACATATAAATCAAGCTTCTTATACAAAAATCTTTACCTCTCCATGCTAAAATGAAAAAATGTAGTTATTGGGTATATTTTTGTCATGGTGATTTTGTCCCATTCAGATTATAATTTCACTAAAGAAAGTGGAAAATGTGTAGCCCCTGTGGTTGGGAAACAAGATTTTGTAAATAGTTTCTGTTTCTCATTTGTTTGTCTTGTTCTTTTGTTGTTTTTGGTTTATATACCACTGATATCAGTGAAATTATATGGTTCTCTGCTTTTTCTGTCTGACTTATTTCGCTTAGCATTATACTCTCAAGATCCATCCATGTTGTCACAAATGTTCCTATATCATCTTTTCTTACCGCCGAATAGTATTAGTGGTTACCAGAGGGTAAGGGGGGTGGGGGGTGGGAGATGAGGGTAAGAGGGATCAAATATATGGTGATGGAAGGAGAACTGACTCTGGGTTGTGAACACACAATGGGATTTATAGGTGATGTAATACAGAATTGTACACCTGAAATCTATGTAATTTTACTAATTGTCACCCCAATAAATTTAAAAAATAAATTAAAAAAAAAAGATTTTGTAAATAGGCTTAAAAGAAAAAAAAACTGGTAAGAAAAGCTAACTAAAAGTGAGAAAATCGAAATCCAATAGTTTTCAGTTATCTGATGTTTTAGGATGAAACAAGTATTACTGAAATTTTAAACAAAAAGCACTACATAAAGTTGCATTCTGAAAGCACTGTAAAATATGTATTTCCCAAATCAATATGTAGATATAATACTTGCATATCATTATCATTTGCACTGGAAGAAAGCAATGCCAATGATCATGTTTGTTGAAACTATCAGAAGTGACTTCTTTGTTGCTCCTGGTTGAACTTTCTTAGCCTGTTACCACTAGACAAAGTGACTTGTCTCTTGCATGCATTCAGATGTTACTGTATAGAATGGAGACCTCTTGCTCTCTTCACACCGTCTATTGCTATTGTTTCTTTAGTAGCTATACTAAACACTTTGCCATGTTTTTCAGCAGATATTTAACATAAGTGGTTGGTTTTCGGTCATTCCGCTTTTAGCTCCCTCAATAGAAGCTATCTGTTAAATCTTTTGACCACTGTTTCCCTGTAAATCCAGACTGCTGTCAGCACAGTGGCATTTAGGTGTCCTTTTCTGGCTAATGTTGATTACAGTAGCTACAACAACACTAATAAGTGACTGAATGTATAACAGACTGTCACATAAAACTTTAGGCAACGCAACTATTTAATTTAGTCTGAAGTCTGTTGTTGCATTCAACAAGCCAGTTGCTTAACTAAGACATTGGTATTAGTGCTTGTTTTCTCCATTCAACAAGTGTTTAAATCAAATATATGGTGATGGAAGGAGAACTGACTCTGGGTGGTGAACATACAATGTGATTTATAGATGATGCAATACAGAATTGTACACCTGAAATCTATGTAACTTTACTAACAATTGTCACCCCAATAAACTTTAATTAAAAAACAACAAAAAAAAACAAGTGTTTATTGAATCCCTGCTGTGTGCATTACATTTTCTTAGGCACTCTAAGTGTGAAAAAATAAACACAGGCTGATTGCTGATTCTTACTGGAAGCTTACACCATTGTTGGGGAAATAAAGTGCATTCACTTGAAAGGTTTCATAGACATAAAAAAAGGAGAGGGGCCGCCATAAGGCTCAGCTGGTTACAGTGCCAGCTCTTAACAACAAGGTGGCCGGTTTAATTCCCGCATGGGATGGTGGGCTATGCCCCTGCAACTAACATTGAAAATGGTGACTGGACTTGGAGCTGAGCTGTGCCCTCCACAACTAGATTGAAGGACAATGACTTGGAGCTGATGGGCCCTGGAGAAACACACTGTTCCCCAATATTCCCCAATTAAAAAAAAATAAAAAGAGGAGAATATTGCAAGAATAGTTTAAATTTCTTTGTCATTGAGCTGTATAGGCATTTAAAAACAAGAAATATTTCTGACCAGAACAACCTTAGAATGCTTCATGGAAGAGATATGATTTGAGATATATCTTAAATATTGGTTAGCATTTTGATACACATATGGGGAAGAATGAGTTCTAGACAGGAGGAAAAACACAGAATGCCTTCAAAAATTTACTAATAAATGAATAAAGAAGATTATTGGACACTTTGGTCAACGTTGCTCAAGCAGTAGTTCACTGTAATCAGAAGTATCTGGATGCTGATGGTAACCACTTTGAGCACCTCTTCTAACTGCAGAAGTCAAGTGTGACTTGCATTCATCTTTTGTTATCAGTATATATTGAGTATTACAATTTTAACATAGTTTTTTTTTCCTTTCTTAAAATGTGTATACATTTTTGGCACCCCCGATGTATATATAGAGGGTGACAAAAAAATGTATAGATTTTAAGAAAGGAAAAAAGTATTGAAATTGTAATACTCAATATATACCAATAACAAAAGATGTATACAAGTCATGTTTGACTTCTGCAATTACAAGAGGTGCTCAAAGTGGTTACCATCAGCATAATTTTAATACAGTTTTTTTTCCTTTCTTAAAATCTGTATACATTTTTTGGTACTGTGTGTGTGTGTGTGTGTGTGTGTGTGTGTGTGTGTGTGTGTATATATATATATATATATATATAAAACATTGCAACTATTTTCACTTATAAAGTAATAGGAAAGACATCAATGAGGTTAGTTAGCATTAAAGGGCAGATGTCTTACAAAGTAACAAAGAAGACATACAAGTTTAAGAAATAAACTTTACACTAAAGTACTAAGTGACTGAACATTTAGGCAATGTGTAACAGGTCAATATAATTAATATGTTGTTCTTGAAATCACATATTAAATAGTACTATATATTTGAGACCTTTATTTCTATTTCCAAATGCAGAAATAAAATGATACTTGTTTTCCAAATACCAGAAACAACAGCTATAGATACTTAATCATAATATTTAAAGGAACACGACCCTAACATATTGCTAAATTAGTAGATGGAAAGGAATCCCACATTTTTAAAATAGTAAATATATTTTAATTAATGTTAACTTAAATACATATGCAATGCCACACTATTAGGAATGAGACACGAGGACCAAGGTACCTTCATCTCTGGAATTAGGCTGTGAGTAGCAAGGGTTACAAACCAACCGATAAAAGTTTCATCTCTAAAAAGATTAGGAATCTTTGCATTAAGTTTAAATTATTTGTTAAAATGCTCTAAATTTAGTAAAGCATTTGAATAACCGATGTATTTTTATATGGTACATTTTAAACTATAAGCAAAGGGATTTAATCTTAAACTTCCATAAACAACAATAAAATTTTGATTTATTCCTTGTTCTTTCCTTAGAGCTATCAGTTTCTGCTGTAAAATTAAGTAAAACAGGTCCAGCAATGAACTTTAGAAAAACACATTATTTTTGCCCTGTAAGAAGCAGCAGCAACAACAACAACAAAAAACCCACAACAGATATCTAACAAAATACTACACGGAAAAATATCATTTGTTGATGTGAATACCATATTCACATTCTAAGATTTTCCTTGAGAAAATGAGAAAATGTATGTGAAGTATTTAGTGATGGCACATACTAAGTTTCTACAAAAGGAACTTATTATTTTTAACGTTGTATTACTATTGTTTTATTATTGTTACTTTTCCAAAATCATCTCCTACCTCTATCACCACTGAAGACTCTCCTCCAGCTGCACTGATCCTTGTGTTTCAAAATATCAAACACACTCCCATCTCAGGGCTCTTGAAACTGCTTCCTGGAAAGCTCTCCCTGTAACTACCCAAACTGCTTACTTCCTACTCCATGAGAAAGAATATTTACAATAAGTTTCAGTGTTTAAAACTTAAGATTTCCCTTAAAAATAAATATTTCTCCAG
Organism: Rhinolophus sinicus; assembly: GCF_057876585.1. Lineage (NCBI taxonomy): Eukaryota > Metazoa > Chordata > Mammalia > Chiroptera > Rhinolophidae > Rhinolophus > Rhinolophus sinicus. The sequence continues at coordinate 53,361,977 of NC_142518.1, read as the reverse complement.
CATATTCCATATCACTAATGGATTTGTGTTGAGGATGAAGATGCACAATACATCTGGCCCTATCTAAATAGTTTTGATAAGAAAGCAAATACACCAACATGTGTTTGTTTTCACAAAAGGCACAGGCCTCCGTATCTGAGGCCTGTGGTCTGCTGCCTGAACAGCCAGATCCCCAGAGGACAAAATGCTGCAGTGGTCACAGGATGGCTGGAAAATCACCTTTGTGGCCATGGGATGTGCATGTGATCTTAAAAATCACTACAATGAACAATAGGTCAGGGCATATTTTTGAGTTCACCAGTTAAGTCAAGGATGTTTTGGACATTAATCAATGAATTGTATGGGGACAGGTGGCATTGATTTCAATAGAAAAAAAGTTGAATGGTGTTTAAGAGCTCCCTGGAGGCACAGCAGCAGTAATTTGTCACTTGCTTAGAATTCTTGAGTCAGACAGCTTCATGGCTTCCTCCTTCATTTCATCTAGATCTCAGCTCAAATGTTACCTCATCAGAAAGGCCTTCCCTGTCTGAAGGAGTATCCCTTCTTAACTCTCTTCCCTGCTTTTTCCTTCACGCCACTACTTATAACCACTTAACTGATATATTAGGTTGGTGCAAAGGTAATTGCGGTTTAAAAGTTTAAAAATTGCAAAACCACAATTACTTATGGACCAACCTAATATTTCTGGTTTAATTTTAATGCCTCTCTCTCCCCCATTAGAACATACACTCCATGAAAACAGACTCTCTGTTTTAAACCTGTTTTAGCCCAGCACCTGGAAGTGTGATCGACACACAGTGGGTGCTCAATATCTTTGGAAAGAATTATTAATAAATTTGAAGTCATTCATCTGATCCCCCCTTCTTTGTGATATCAGAATATGTAATCACAGAAACTCTTTTTTTATTCTAGGCAAAACTCACATGAAATTTGGAAAAGATTCAAGTGGAGGGGGAATTTAAAATCCTGTCTGACAGTGCAACATTGGCAAAATATACAAAATCATATACTGTACAATTGGTAGGTTATGCAAAAACCTAAATATCCAACACGTAGGATGAGGGTACGATCCTCATTCCCGACAATTCCTTCAAACTACGCAGCAATGAGAACCTCCAGCTTTGTATTGGAGCATGTTGCCTGAGCCCATACACTGTTTATCCACATTTTATTTAATGTTCTGAAGCACAACAAGGAGATAGCTACATTTGTTTTAGCAAATACAGTTTAACATTTTGACATATACCTGGGCACTTATGCAATCATTTCTTCAGGAGCAGTTGAAAGATTTTATATATATATGCCAAAATGTGTATACACATTTTAAGAAAGGAAAAAACTATTAAAATTGTAATACTCAATATATACTGATAACAAAAGATGAATACAAGTCACGTTTGACTTCTGCAATTACAAGAGGTGCTCAAAGTGGTTACCATCAGTGTCCAGACACTTGTGCTTTTGGTGAACTACTGCTTGAGCAATGTTGACCAAAGTGTCCACTTGTATACATTGTTTGGCACCCCTGGTATATACCAGGGGTGCCAAAACAATATACACATTTTAAGAGATGTTATGTATGCATTATTTTTTGAAGTTTAATTGAATTATGTAGCAATGTGTAGTATGACATTCGCTCAAAAGATGATGTTAATCAAGTGAATGCTAGCATCATTCATTGTGTTACAATTTTAATACAGTTTTTTTCCTTTCTTAAAATGTGTATACATTTTTGGGCACTATATATGTATATATACATATATAATTTCATAACTAAATATTGTCATATAAGAAGCATGACCATAATACACTGTTAAAATATTTGTTCTGATTTTAGGATGTTAGGGATAAAATAAGGAAAGAAAGGACACTGAGCAAGGTATTAGGTCAGTGCAAAAGTAATTGCGGTTTAAAAAGTTAAAAAGAATTGCAAAAACTGCAATTACTTTTGCACCACCCTAATAGTTATGGAGAAGAAAGATTCAGGGTTACTATATGACTAAGACAAAAAGAAAATGACAATTGAGCCCAGGTCTCTGATGACAGGCATACTGATATATGCATACTCACAGTCTGGGATCATGATATAGAGCTTTTCTTAATTGAAGTACATATTTATAAATCAATTACATAGGAATGTATTTGGGTTTTTAAATCCCCAAACTAATATTGATATAATTTTAATAACTTGGCTTTAGTATCTGTTTTAGGAATAACTGTAGGTTATTCAGTTATATTGCACATTAGGAATTTTGTCCGTTCTCTATTCATTCCCGGCAACATTTGTAGAAAGTAGGATAGCTTAAAGATCATCACTTTGCCCTGAGTGTCAGAGCTCATCTTGTACCAGTGTGGTAGTTCTCCATACTGACTACCATTTTTGTTTGTTTTTTAACCAGAAGAGTTTTGTTAAGGGGATGGCAGGCTGCTGCCAACTTACCGGGCTCCTTTCCTCCCGCTCCCTAATCTTGTTGAAGAAGAGAGATATTAGAGAAGGTGGACATAACAAAGCTCCTTCTCAAACTTTCCTTAACAAGACATAACAATTCAGAATGAGTAATGATAAATTAATAAGCCATCGTATTTCAAATAATAAGCCATGACCCGTTGTCTTTCGCTTCAATATTCTTGGCACATCTATAAAACCACTTCCTGTTCAGTATAAGAAAATGTTATTATTTCCACTTTAACCATATTATATTTAACAGAGCATTTCTTTAGAACTTGAAAACGTTTATAAAAATATATAGTTTTAAAAATATTATTTGGTGACACTTTATATTTGACATTTTATCCAGCATTTTCTTTTATAAATTAATATATTACAAATATATTCTCATGCTGGCAAATCAATTCAGGAATACTCAAAGAATTTTGTCAGGAGGTCAGAGTGGGTAATTTAAATTTCTCTCCAAGAGAGTCAAATGGGTTTCCTACTAACCTCCAAATTCAGCAGTTTTAAAAATTGATGTTCATGGTAAGGAGAGATCATTTGAAGACCTTCTGAATCTAAAAGTATGGATTACATATTACTTTGAAAATCTCTTGTTGTACTAAATACAACCTGTAGTTCCAACAGTTATATAGCACTTTCTTGGGTAATTAGAAAAATATTTCGGAAAATTCATACATAAATACTTTTTTGTTAGGATGTCTGTATCACAAACAATCTAATAATATATTTAAAGTCATTCCACAAAGTCTTTTGCAGTTTACCTTTCAATAGGAAGACTGAGTTCCTACAAAGGCATCATTTTGCACAGTTGATTTGTCTTTTGCCTGTTACATTGCTTTTTGCATTGTTATTGTGTTTTGAATTTATGTTAGAGAAGAATTGTCAGGCAGATATATTGGAAAAAAACTTCTATCTAGAAGCAAATATGCCAGTGCTTCTCCTCTATACTTATGTAGAGACACAGTATCCCAAATAATCAGATTTCCAAATACATTAACTAGCTTCATGCCAAAGTATTATATAATTTAAAACATGTCAAAATACTTCCTTTTCCAAAATTTTTTTTACAATTTAATTATTTTGCTAAGATCATCAATTATTCAGGAAATAAAATCTTCTCTGAGAAAGGAAAAATTAAAGGTCTACGAGGTTAAGTTATATTGGACAATATTAGAGGATGGAACATAATTTTGTCCCACTCAAACAGTACTGGTGAACATAAAAAGAAAGACAAAGTCAAATATTTTTTGAACTGTACTGAAATTATACTTTATTGCTATTTCTTATGTCATTGTAATGTCCTGGAATAGCTGACATACTCCATTTCTTACTTTAAGATCTCACTGCTGTAAGTAGCACTTTACTACCTGCTTTATGTAAAATATTTTCATGATTGCAAACTAGCTACGAAATTAAAACAATTTGAAATGAATCTCAAATGCCAAAGGAAGCTGTTCTGTATTCTCAAACAAAGATAACATTTATCAAGCGTCACTATATCAACTATGTACTATGAACCAATAAGGATGAGCTGAGCAGTCAGAGGTTTTATTTTGTCAGAGTTGGCTTAACTCACAAAGTAAAGATTTCTATGTGACTCATCACACTCGTGCAAAGAATCACAACTATTTCAACATCCAAGTTACAGAGAATATTTACAGAACATTATTAATTATAATAAACATTTATTAGAACTGAAACAATCCTTAATGGAACAGGAATGGAGCAGAAGAAACTCACAACCCTAAAACATATTCCCTGTTCGTTATGAAAATTTAGTGTTACAGTTTTCTTTATAGATTTAAAGGAGGGTTTTTCGTGGAGACCCTGATGGGCTGCATAGAAATTCAGAGATTATTATAGCACATTTAAACATTGAATGAGAATCTTAGAAGATAAATTAACCTAGGCAATAGCTTTCATGCGATCAAAAACTCTTACCTTGCTGTAGAATCTCCTGTATTGTCATCAGCCATCATCTCCAAGTCTTGTGAGTGTTTCTCACAAGCTCTTTTGAACAAATTCTCCTCTGGAACTGCTTTAGGAGTATCTTCATTTGCTCGAAGATGTTCTATCAGGTTTTGTGGGTGCCAATTCTGAAAAGCTCCTTGATGGGCAAGGGCCGGTCCCGGTACTGGGGCCAGAATGTTGTGGTGGACAGGACTGTTGCTTTTCTTCAGTCCATTTCTGTCCCGAGAGTGGCTCTTCAACCTGCCCTGAACCGGGGTCCCTCTATGCTCATATCCTTCCTGCTGAAGGCAGTTTCCAGTGCTGGGCGAACCTTGAGAAGGATGACTAAACCACCTCCAGCGTAGCCTTAGGATCTGTTTCACATCAAACTCTTTCTTGCCAGACATTGACATCCTTGCAGGAGGAAAGACAAAAGCCTTCTCTCACAGAAAGGAAACGGTGCCTTTGTTATCTCTTGTTTCTCTGCCTCTTCTGTTGAACTAACAAAAGCACAAGTGCCCAGAGCAGCCTTTCTTGTTCCCCCCGCCCCCGCTTCCTGCAGCCTCCGGTGCACTGTGAATACTTCTAGCTTTCTAGCTGAAAAGCTGCTGCTAACAGTGTAGGTGGGAACCCATACTGACAGGATGATGAAGTCAGACCTTAAACAAGTAAATCAGCTTAGCACAGGAAAGCAGTTACCACGACACACTCCAGCGGCTAGATGTGCAAGCTCCAGCCCTCCCGCCTGGACTTGCAAATATCTAACCCAGCTTCTTCCGTACAGAAGTACAGCAGCTATGGCTTAAACCCAGGCAAGTGAGCAAAAGCAGTGTTTAAGTTCACTTCCTTCTAGATTCCCTCCACTCACCCCACCTCCTGCCGGATTCATTTCCCATTAGCTCACTTCTAAAACTGTGCCACTTTGTCCTGGGAGAATTTGTAACAGTGGCTTCATTATGATCTATTTTGGGGATCTTATGGAAATTTTGAAGGTGGTTCATTAAGGGAAAGCATCTTGCCATCAGTCCCTTCATACAGGTTTGTCATTCTTTTTATGAAACATTTAAAAATGTGAATGTCTTTATATAAATATTTGCTTGAAAACCTGAACAGTTTCAGAAATATGAGAAAGTATTGGTTGCCCAAGACTATAGCCCCCACTAGGGGATGTATTAAAGCATTTAAAATCTACACTTGAAGGAAGAAAGCAGTGTTTTTCTAACCTCATTAGCTTAGAAAAGATGTCTTCTCTCAGTGACCAAAGCTTGAAAATGAATAGTCCATTCTGGCTCCATGCCTGTATAAACACCTCCTTATCATGCTCTTTACTTTCACAGGCAGTATTAAAGGTCCACATTTTTTTGTTCAAAGTCATTATGAGAGGATACAAAACTGCATGTTTTGAATTAACTCCAAGTTGACATATGACTCAGTAATAACTGTGCACAAAGTACTTTGAGATCTGAATCAGAATCACTACTTTGTACAGAGGTGTTTCTGTAACAGTCGTGTATCAGGAATGCATTCACCAATGCCATTTTGAAATTGAATTTGAACTTTATCCAGCTTCCATGTAATGCATACAGGTGATAAGGGGGAAATTAGGAAGAATATTGAAACTATAAAGTTTTGGTTTTAATTCTGGCTTTAGTGTTAATGAGATGTATGATCTTGGACAAGTCACTTTACTTCTTTGCATCAGTTTCTTCATACAATATGGAGAGGATGACCAGATCTCTAAAGATTCTACTTGTAATGGATTTTAAAAACTTGAAATAGAGAATGAAATGAATATATTTTTCGAAGTTTTGGTAGGTATTTCACCTGTAGTTTCCTATAAATCTAGTTATACCTTTCCTTTGCCCTCTTGTTTTTGTAGGTGTGATGGAAAATTAATGTGTCAACTTGACTGTGCTACAAGGTGTTCAGATATTTGGTCAAACATTATTTTGAGTGTCTCTGTGAGAGTTTTTGGATGAGTTTAACATTTCAACTGATAGATGGAGTAGATTGTCCTCCCTAACGTGGGTGGGCCCCATCCAAGCAGTCTAAGGCCTGAATAAACAGAAGGCTGACCCTTCCCTAAATAAGAGGGAATTTCTCCTGCCTGATTGCCTTCAATATGGGACTTTTTCTTTTCCTGACATCAGACTCAAACTGAAATATTGGCTCTTCCTGGGTCTCAAACCTGCAGGTCTTTAGACTGGAACTATATCATCAGCTCTTCTGGGTCTCCAACTTGTTGACTGCAGATCTTAGGACTTTTCAGCCTCCATAATCATGTGAGCAAATTCCTTATAATAAATCAATCTCTCTCTCTCTTCTCTCTCTTTCTCTATACCACACACACATCCTAATGTTTCTGTTTCTCTGGAGAACACTGATACAGTAGTTTTCTTTTTTCTGATACTAAAAAAAGAAATACACATTGATAAATATATAATTGATTTTTATACCAGTTACAAAGAGGTTACTTCCATCTTCAAATGTTTAACCTGTCTTCCAACAGGCTCCTTAAGCCTCAGTGTTAAGTGATAGCTAAGCCTTACTTATCTATCATCATCATCTCTCCTTGGTGTGTTTTGTGTTCCCAGTACTTAGCATGTAAATCATTGAAGAGAATCTCAAATAGTTCTTCTGAATAGCCCCAGGTATATCAGTGAGTACTGGCCACAAAATATCAATTGCCTTTCTGTTATCTTGGTAGGTAAGCATTCCAAAAAACTCCTTGAAGTCAACATCTGTGTTTTAGACCTTTGTATTTCCCAGTGTGCCCAAAACACAATGTTAGACATTGAATAAGCATATTGCAAATACCAGGCAGAATGAATAAAATAGAGGTGAAAATAATACGTGGAAGTCACATGAATAAGTACAAAATTGACTAGATAAGTAGCTCTAGATAACATCTTGGATATCAAGAGTCTACAATATTATTTTTCTATGTTCTCTGAACTTATTATGATTCAGATATAATTACGTATTTCCCTGAGTACCTTTTACAATATGATAAATGGTAACTAATAACTGTCAAAATCTTAACATTGATAGTACAACACTGTATGAGTCTACCTAGAATGTGCTTTTTAAAGTATGCAGATTATGGACAAAATTCTGGATCTTGGACACAGAATTGTAAAATGGTTAAGTATATAGAAAATAATTGAAGAGAATAATATTTTATGAAGCATGAGGTTTCCTCTTAAATTTCTGATTATAAAAGAAACACATCCAAACAGAAATAAAGAAGATGTCTGAAATAAAGAGGATAGGAACTGTATCTTATCTTTCCTTTCCCATTGCCTTGTTATCTACTTAACATCCAGTAACTACTTAATATATGCAGAATTAATAAAATACAAACTCTAAATGAATTTATTATTACATGAATTTACTGTCTCAATAAATACTAGAATTTTTTTCTTACATTTATTTTTTTAATTTATTTTTTATTAAACTACAGTGGACTTACGATGTTACATTAGTTTCAGCTGTATAACATAGTGATCTGACATTTATATACGTGACAATGTTATCAACACAATAAGTTTAGTAACCAAACATCTGTCACAATACAAAGTTATTATGATATTGAGACAGGTTAGTGAGTATGATTGCTAGGTAGACAGGATGGAATAAACAAAAAGCAGCCATATCCTGAAACTCCAGGTCCTGGAATATCTCCTTCACTCCAGGACAGGGATATGAGAACGTAGCTTGAGGTTAATAAGTAATCTCAGATCCCTTCTGGCTCACAAAGGAGCAGATCTGATAGATAGGAATGGGTTAGTTCCTTAATCCCTTCAGGATGGGCAAACAGGAGAAACCTAGTATATGAATTCAATTAGAAGGCACCAGCCCCCTTCCCCAAGCAGGCAAGGGAAGGTCAAAAAGTAAGAGCTTTTGCCTCAGTCACTGAGCACCCCCATTTGGGACCCCCTCCTGCTCGGGAGCTGCAACCTCTTCTCCTGCCTCTAATAAACTATCTTCCTTTACAACTTTTTGCCTCTCCCTGGCCTGTGTTCATTCTTCAGCTTCGATGAAACACGATCCCGGCCCACACCCAAATACTGCTAACAGATCCAACAGCATTTACATCATTTGGGGACTCACAGAAAAATATTCCTACTTCAATATTATCGACTGTTTTTCCTATGCTGTATATTACATACCCATGACTTATTTTATTACGGGAAGTTTGTACCTTATTCCCCTTTACCTTTTTCACCCATCCTCCCATCCCTCTCTCCTCTGGTAACTATTAATTTGTTCTCTGTATTTATGTGTCTGTTTCTAATTTAAAATGAAACTGCAGAATGGTTATGGGCTAAAATACCCTTCAAAATAATTAATGGTTATATAGGTGGGAAACAACACTGTAAACAATTTGAAAAATCCTGGCAACTTAGCAGTGTGTACACTCTTCGTGTTGTATTCTGAGCAAAACTCTGGCCAGGAATTTAAATTACTCAGCTGTTAGGACATTTCAGAATTTAAAGTTACTTAAGTGTGTTTAGGAATACTTTATTTTTCCCTATAATTTTATGATTACATAACATAAAGAAAAATATCATAGTCATAGACAGCTGTTATCATGCAGTGTGGCACGCGGGGTCTCAGCTCCCGCTCCCCACATAAGAACACAGGATATGGTGAGGCCAAAAAGGAACACACACGAAGCCACAGATAGGGGAGTCATACCACTGTAGTCTCGCTGGCGGCTGGGTTGGAGACACAGGAAGCAGAAGCCACACTATCCGCAATCCACACTCCACCCTTGCTAGCCCCCATTTGCTGCTAGTGTAGCCATGGCAGTTATATTACTGGCCAATGGCTCACTGGTTATAGCTGATGGCCAACTAGCCACAGCTGATGGCCAACTAGCCACAGCTGATGGCCAACTAGCCACAACTGATGGCCATCCAATCACAGTTGATGGTCATTTACTACCTGAGCCAGCACCTTTCTATGAGGCCAAGAGCCTGGAAATTCCTGGCTCTGTCCCCACAGCTGTGTATTAAAAGCTGCACATTAACAACTTATTATAGTCCTGAGGTGGAACTATTCACTTGGCACAAACCACATTGGGCAGAACTAGAATGATAAAAAGAAAAGAGTACAGGCATACCTCAGAGATAGTGTGGGTTCTGTTCATGATCACCACAATAAAGCAAATATAGTGATCAAGTGAGTCACATGGATTTTTTTTTTTTAATTTCCCAGTGTCTGTAAAAGTTAGTTTATACTACACTGTAGTCTACTAAGCATGCAATGGCATTGTGTCTAGAAATAATGTACACACCTTAATTAAAAATACTTTACTGCTAAAAAATATTTGCCATTATCTGAGTCTTCAGTAAGTTGGATTACTTTTGCTGGTGGAAGGTCTTGCCTGGATGTTGATGGCTGCTAAAGATCAGGGTGGTGGTTGTTGAAAGTTGGGGTGGCTGTAGAAATTTCTAAAAAATAAGATGGGTGGGGGAGGTGGGGGATGGGTGCAAAAGGTGATGAGATTTGGAAACACAAATTGGTAGTTACAAAATGATCATGGGGATGTGAAATTAAAGTATGGGGAATATAGTAAAATATATTGTAAAAACTACGTGTAGTGTCAGATGGGTACGAGGCTTAATGGGGTATCACTTCATAAATTATATAAATGCCTAACCACTAGGCTGTACACCTGAAACTAATATAAAATTATATTGAATGGCAACTATAATTTAAAAAATATAGAATCACGGGGTATAAAGTGCAGCATGGGGAATATAGTCCATTGTATTGTAATAGCATAGTATTGTGTCAGATGGGTAGGAGACTTTTTAGGGTTATCACTTTGTGAGGTGTGTGGTCTTCCAACATCTGGAAGACCGTGTTGGCTGGTCCGTGACTGGCAATGTTGTTGGAGTATCCTCTGTACCCTGAAGGCCCCTTGTTGTGCGGGGCGGCCTGCGGAGTCTCAGCTCCCGCTCCGCACATAAGAACACAGGACATGGTGAAGCCACAGAGGAACACCCACGGAGCCATAGATGGGGGAGTCATATCACTATATTCTCACTGTCAGCACTATAGTCTCACTGGAGGCTGGATCCTCACTGTCCGCAACCTGCCATCCTAACTGCAATCCGCTATTGTTAGCTCAGCCACCATCTTCTTGCTAGCCCCCATTTTTCTGCTAGCGTAGCCACAGCAGTTATATTAGCGCCCAATGACTCACTGGTTCCAGCTGACGGCCAACTAGCCACAGCTGATGGCCATCCAATCACAGCTGATGGCCATTTACTACCTGAGCCAACACCTTTCCATGTGAGGCTGAGAGCCTGGAAACTGCTCTCTGGGGCTCTGTCCCCACACTCTACCCCTACAGGCTCTCGCCTCACAAGCTACGCGACAAGTGTCTTCCGTGAGGGGCCCTGTGTGAGGAGCCTGGAGGTGAATGCAATATCCTGGACACAGCCAGGCTCTCTGGGCACAGCCAGGGTTTCTCAGGGCACCACCAGTACTTCTGGGCACAGCCAGACTTCCTGGGCTCAGCCAGGGTTCTCACATATTCTCAATGTCTGGCGGCCAGTCCAGACACAAAAGCAAACATCTGCCAGTTCCACTACATGGTGGTACATTCCCAAGCAAACAGTCAAGCGGTCTGTCGTGCGGGAGACCCTGCTCGCTGCGCCATCTTTCAGGCGGGGCGGCCTGCGGGGTCTCTGCTCCCGCTCCCCACATAAGAACGCAGGATATGGTGAGGCCGAAAAGGAACACCCACGGAGCCATAGGTAGGGGAGTCATACCACTATGGTGTCACTGGAGGCTGGGCCCACCGGACGCGTGACCTGCCATCCGCCTTTCTGCCAACCGACCGACGACTCTCCTCCGCTCTCTCTCCTCTGTTCCTCTCTCTCCGCTCTCCTCTTCTGCTCTCCTCGGCCCTCCGTAGCCGCAGCAGGTACACCAGCGGCCAATTGGCTAACCGGCCACAGCCGACGGCCAATCAGCCACAGCCGACGGCCATTCACCACCCGAGCCAGTACCCCTTCACGTGAGGCCGAGAGCCTGTAAACTACTCTCTGGGGCTCTGTCCCCACACGGTCCATTAAATTAGGGATGGAGCCCATTCCCTATAGTCCGCAGTCATTCGCTAGGGCTGTGCATTAGCTCGCAATGTGTTCCCTCTCCGCAGGGCAAGGGCTCTGAGTCCTCCCCAAACTAGGGGTGAGGGACGACCTTGACCTCACCTGCATCTCCCACGGAGGACTCAGGAAGCATTTCCTCCTGGGACTACAAGTCCTGCATTCGGGCTGCCTCAGCAAGCACTTCCCAGCCCACAGGACCGCAACAACCTTCGCTTTCTCTGGCCTGTGAACCGTCCACGTTCTCCCACCCCTACACGGGGGTCCAGCTCTCTGGCAGCTGCTCCTCCTGGTCTTCCTGAGACTGAGTGTTCATATGCACAAACTGCTCCACCGCCCTTCACCCTTCAGAGAGCTTTGGCCAGCACCATACCCTGCTCGCTGCGCCATTTGTCATGCAGGGCGGCCATGCGGAGTGTCTGGTCCCGCTCCCCACATAAGAACACAGGATATGGTGAGGCCACAAAGGAACACCCACAGAGCCATAGTTACGGGAGTCATGCCACTATATTCTCGCTGGCGGCTGGGTTGGAGACACAGGAAGCAGGAGCCGTGCTGTCCGCAACCCGCTGTCCTAACTACAATCCGTGCTTGCCAGTCACCATCTTATTGCTAGCCCCTATTTGCCGCTAGTGCAGCCATGGCAGTTATATTCGTGGTCAATGGCTCACTGGTTACAGCTGACGGCCAACTAGCCACAGCTGATGGCCATCCAATCACAGTTGATGGCCATTTACTACCTGAGCCAGCACCTTTCTATGTGAGGCCGAGAGCCTGGAAACTGCTCTGGGGCTCTCTCCCCACACCCCTGAATGAGGAAAAATAGATTTTAATTAATAAATCCGTTAGCTCTCTGAAACAAACAAACAAAAATACAACAAAGCTTATTTTTTTAAAAAAAAACAAAGCAATGAAGTTTGACACATCAATTTACTCTTCTTGCCATGAATGATTTCTCTGTAGCACATGTTGCTGTTTATTAGCATTTATTTTACCCACAGAACTATAATACTTTCAAAATTGGAGGCAATCCTTTCAAAGGCTACCACTTCTTTATCAACTGACTTTATGTAATATTCTAATCCCCAGCTGTCATTTCAACACTCTTTACAGCATCTTCACCAGGAGTAGATTCCATCTCAAAAAAACCATTTTTTCTCCTCATCTATAAGGAGCAACTCCTCATCCATTAAAGCTTTATCATGAGATTGCAGCAATTCAGTCCCATCTTCAGGCTGCACTTCTAATTCTAATTATCTTCCTATTGCTACCACACCTGCAGTTACTTCCTCCATTGAAGTCTCGACCCCCTTAATGTCATCCGTGAGGGTTGGAATCAACTTCTTCCAAACTCTGGATAATGTTGACATTTTGAACTCTTCCCATGAATCATGAATGTCCTTAATGACATCTAGAATGGTGAATCATTTCCAGAAAGTTTTCAGTTTACTTTGCCCAAATCCATCAGAGGAATCGCTAGCCTTACAAAATGTATTTCTTAAATAAGAACTGAAAATTGAAATTACTTCTTGATCTATGGGCTGCAGAATGAATGTAGTATTAGCAGGCATGAAAACAACATTAATCTCCTGTACATCTCCATCAGAGCTCTTAGGTGACCAGGTACATTGTCAAGGAGAAGTATTAATGTTTTGAAAGGAAATTTTTGTTTGTGTGAGCAATAAGTCTCAACACTGGACTTAAAAAATCTAGTAAACCATGTTGTAAACAGATGTGCTGTTATCCATGCTTTATTGTTCCATTTATAGAGCACAGGTAAAGTAAATTTGTTGCCGGAGTGAGTCCTTCTTGGCGCAATGTCCAGGTTCTTGGCGTCTGGAGCAAAGAACTGAAAGAGGTACCTGACCAAGATAAAGTGGTGAAAAAGTAGTTTATTGGAAGAGATAGTACACTTCAAAGAAACAGAAGTGGATCGAGCAGTAGAGAATGGCTCAAGGGCCCAATGTGGCATTAGTAGGAGCAAAAGAAGGGGCTCAAAGGCAAAAAGGCCCAGGGCCAGGGGCCTGGGCTCAAAAAAAGGGCCTGACTGGCAGTGACTTGGAGTTTTCATCTTTTTCTTTCAAATGGGCTGTTCCTTTCCGGGAGTGGGACCACTTGATTGACACCTGTGATTGACAAGAGGCTATTACCTCATCTTTTTAGAGTGGGCAGGTGTGAGTGGTCGGTTTGATCTAGTTGGGTATCTTGTACCCATTTGTTTACAATGGAAAGGGGAAATTTTGGACAGAGGGGAGGTCTTTTGGGCAGGAATGCAGAGACCCAATGTCTATGTCTAACTACCTGCCTTGTTTTTCCCTTGAGAGACGTGATCCCCATAAAATGTCTATGGGAAGTTGAGGGACAGGAGGTCTGTTCTTCTGTATCTGCTTCCTGCTGGGCAGGGGTGTAGAGCTGTCTCTACCTATTGGGGATTCATGGAACTCTCACCCTATCCGATCTTAGATGAGAGGAAGGGGTCTGGATATCCACCTGGAAGACCGTGTTGGCTTCTTTGGTTGTGACTGGCAATCTTGTTGGGGTATCCTCTGTATCCCCAAGGCCCCTGAATGAGGAAAAATAGATTTTAAGTAATAAATCCGTTAGCTCTCTAGAGCATGTGGGCATTCAACCAGTCATTTAAGTGGTGTCAGTTGTCAAGGAACTGGGCCCAGAATGGGTTGGAAAGAACATTAAGCTTCAATGATTACAATCAACAAGTAAGTGTACTGGCCTGGGGGTTCGGAATGGCTTGGGGGATGTGGGGAAGTCACAGGCTTTTAAGTAGTTACCTGAGAGACATTGTAATTCAGACTAGGAGCAATCTTTAGTCTAGGATTGAGAAACTGATTAGAAGAATAATCAAAGCCAGGGGCTAAGGAGCTAAGAAACTAGGGAAAAGGAGACTTCAAGTTTCTATAGTGAGGGAGGCTTAAAACCTTTGTAGTGAAAGAGCTCTCCCATAGCAAATTTAAGCGTAATTCTTAAGAGCCCTAGGATTTTCAGAATAAGTGAGCTTTGGCTTCAACTAAAATTTGTCAGCTGCATTAACCCCTAACAAGCATCACCCTGTCCTTTGAAGCTTTGAAACCAAGCACTGACTTCTCCTTTCTAGTTATGAAAGTCCTAGGTGACATCTTCTTCCAAAATAAAGCTGTTTCACCTACATTGCAAATCTGTGTAGCTGCCTTCATTAATTATCTTAGCTAGATCTTCTGGATAACTTGTTGCAGCTTCTTCACCAGCACTTGCTGCTTCACCCTGACCTTATGTTATGGAGATGGCTTCTTTCCTTAAGCCTCATGAAGCAACCTCTACTAGCTTCAAACTTTTCTTCTGAAGCTTCCTCACCTCTCTGAGGCTTCAAAGAATTAAATACAGTTAGGACCTTGCTCTGGCCTAGGCTTGTGGATGCTTTGATCGTCTCTTCAGACCACTAAAAGTTTCTCTGTATTGGTTATAAGGCTGTTTCATATGCCATGCATGTGTTCACTGGAGTAGCACTTTTAATTTCCTTCAAAAACTTTGCTTTGCATCCATAACTTGGCTTACTGCTTGGCACAAGAGGCCTAGCTTTCAGCCTGTCTCAGCTTCTGACATGGTTTCCTCACTAAATTTATTCATTTTTAGTTTTTGATTTAAAGGGAGAGTTGTACAATTCTTCCTTTCAATTGAATACTTAGAGGCCATTGTAGGGTTATTAACTGGCCCAATTTCATATTGTTTTGTCTCGGAATAGGGCATTCCAAGAAGAAGGAGAGAAATGCGGGAGTGGCCCTTCCGTGGAGCAGCCAGAACAAGTACAGCATTTATTGATTAAGTCTGCGATCTTATATGGGTGTGGTTCTTGGCACCTCCCAAAACAATTACAATAGTAAAATCAAAGATCACTCACCACAGATCATATAAAATGATAACGAATATAATGATAATGAAAAAACTTTGAAAATTGTGACAATTACCAAAATGTGACACAGAGTCACAAAGTGAACAAATGCTGTTGGAAAAACGGCACCTATAGGCTTACTCAATGCACGTTGCCACAAACCTTCAATTTGTAAAAAACTCAATATTTGTGAAGCACAATAAAGCAAAGTGCAATGAAGTGAAGTATGTCTGTAACTGATTTGGAATTTTTGAATACTAAACATGTGATTTTAACCAGTCCTGTCCTAAGTCACTACACTTCAAATCAGTACAAAATGAAGGAGGTTAAAAAACATTAACACTGACTCATAGCCCCGGTAAGTTTCCTGAGTCCTGCAAGAGGAGATCGAATAATTGAATGGCATTGCTGTAATCAAATTCCTCCCATTTACACCCACATATTTAGGTAAACTAATTTTTTTTCAGTGCTCACATCTGCAAAAATAAATGATGCTGACTCCTGTCTCATTCTAGCAAAAAGTAATATGCATTATTGATACATGAACTCAGTACAAAAGCAGCCCTATATGTCTCTACTAATGATATGTTCCCAATAAAATTTTAATGTTTGTTTAATATTTTTTATAAATAGAAAATCCAACTATGTTGTTTTGTTTAATTATTATATTAATAATTATAATGCTCCCTCAATGAAAAATATATACTGTCAAAGGGAATTTTAAAAAATAAAATTCAATTTATAGATGTATTTTTGCTGGAATTATGATAAGAAAATCAATAAAATATTTTAAAACAAATTATGTTAGAAAATTGGAATGAAAATATAAGGTTCAAGGAGATTAATTATTTAAAATTTCTGCTGCTAAAGTTTTTACATGTATTATTAAATGAATGACAGAATGATGAAATCTCCAGAGTATTTACATTGTATTGGATATATTTGAAGGAGTAATTTAAAATTGAAATACCAATATTTACAAATAAGCTGGAAATTGCATATTTTGCAACTGTTTAAATTTATGATGCAACATTTTAAATGTGAGCTTTGTATCAGGCTATACATTGATTTTCAAAATGTGAGACAGGTTAGCTAGCATGTCCCTAGGTAGACAGGGAGGTCCCTGGTGGAATAAACAAAGGTAGCCATATTCTAAAACTCCAGGTTTTGAATTCACTCCTTCACTCCAGGACATAATGTAACAAGGTCTTGAGGTTAATCATAAAATTCCTTTTGGCCTGACAAATGGAGCAGATCTGATAGATAAGAGCGGGTTACTTTGCTAATTCCTTCAGGATGGGTAAGCAGAACAAATCTGGTAGACAAATTTCATTAGAAGGTGACAGTTCCCTTCTTCAAACAGCTCCTCTTCCCCAAGCAGGCAAGGGAAGGTATAAAAGTAGGAGCCTTTGCCTCAATCAGGGGGCACCCCTATTTGGGAGCCCCTCCCTCTCAGGAACACTGGTTTCAATAAACTATCCTCTTTTTAAAACTCTTCGCCTCTCCTGGGTCCGTGTTTCCATTCTTCGGTCTCACGAGACACGATCCCGCACTCACTCACTCCAAAGACCCCTACATCATTTGGGGATTCATAGAGACATATTCCTCCTTTATAAGGATATACGGAGCAAAAATTATTGAAGACTGCTGCTGAAGACTAAGTCAAATTTGAAAGATCATGTGGGGACAGAGTCCCAGAGAGCAGTTTCCAGGCTCTCAACCTCACGTGGAAAGGTGCTGGCTTGGTTATTAGATGGCCACCAGCTGTAATCAGATGGCCATCTGCTGTGGCTGGGTGGCCATTAGCTATTACCAATTAGCCATTAGCCACTAATATAACTGACCATGGCTACGCTGGCAAGGGGGGTGGTTGGTTGGCAGAGAAGCGGATGGCAGATTGTGCATCATGTGGCTCCTGCTTCCTGTGTCTCCAACCCAGTCGCCAGTGAGACTGTAGTGGTATGACTACCCCATCCATGGCTCCGTGGGTGTTCCTTTTTGGCCTCACCATATCCTGCGTTCTTATGCGGGGAGCAGGATCAGAGACCAAGCATGACAGATCGTCACTTAATTTTAATCCCCTTTTGATTTCTGTTGTATAGGTAAATTAATTATGGGTGTTCTACAGTAGCTGTCTACAAATCCTTCCCATTTATTCCCCCGAAATGTGACAGTTGTCCCTATCTCTATATTGAAACTCTTCACTCGAATTCAACTATTCCCAAACTTTAGTGAGTGAAGACTTTACATGTGTTACTTACTAAACTGTAGATTCTTATTCAGTAGTTTTGAGATAGGGTTCAGAAATCTGCCATTTCAACAATCACTGTAGGTGATTCCTTTTTAGAAAGCCTACAGACCACAACTTGAGACAGTCTTTTCAAGTAATCAACGGGAGTTGGAGGCAGAGATAATTATCCTTATTAAAGTTTAAAGGAACAGTGGGAGGCAAAAATAAACTTGTACTTTGATCACAATTTATGTACCACCTTTGTTCAACATACCAATTCATATACTTTAAACATTTTTATATTCATTTGGAGGCTCAGTTTTCTGTGTGAATATATTATATCCAGCCATGTACAAATATTTTTCTCTTTTTAATATTATGTACTGTAAGCTAAAACCACTCACTGCTGAGTTAACAAACCAATAGTAACTAAGGCATCTATAAATAACAGTACATACACGTCTATATGATATACACGTGGCAATCTTCCAAGCACATAACTAGAATTGACTTGGACCAAGATAGAGGAAAGGGGAGAGGTATATTTTGTGTTACTTCTCTATTCCCTATAGTGGGTAGCAGGGTGCTGAACAGAGAAACAAATGGGTTCTGCCACTTGGTTGTAGTACTGTGACCATGAGCAAATTGCTTAGCTCTCATTCATTCATTCATTCATCCGCTCAACAAACAAGTGATGGACAAACAAGAAATTGAGAAGCAGCGTCAAGGAACATTCAAATCGGAGGACATTGACACACAATGTCTATGGATGAAGCTGGTTTGGGATAAGAGGGGGCAGCTAGAGCACAGGAGAGATACTGCATAGGCAGATAGCCACTGAGGATCTAGACATTGAATTAATGCCTGATTAAAACCTGCAAAGTGGCATCCTTGCTTTGGGAAGACTTGGATATCTGCATCTTTGATTTGTAGGTATGGCATCTGCTATCTCAGTCCCTGTTTCCTTTTTATGTCATCCATAAAAAGGTGACAAAAAAGGTAATCAACGTGGTGGCCGGATGGCTCAGTTGGTTAGAGCGCAAGCTCTGAACAACAGGGTTGCTGGTTTGATTCCCACATGGGCCAGTGAGCTGCACCCTTCATAACTAGATTGAATACAACAAGCTGCCACTGAACTTCCGGAGGGGTGGCCAGATGGCTCAGTTGGTTAGAGTGCGGAGCTCTCAACAGCAAGGTTGCCGGTTCAATTCCCACATGAGATGGTGGGCTGTGCCCCCTGCAACTATGATTGAAAATGGTGACTGGACTTGGATCTGAGCTGCGCCCTATATAACAAGATTGAAGAACAATGACTTGGAGCTGATGGGCCCTGGAGAAACACACTGTCCCCCAATAAAATTTTTAAAAAACAGGTAAGAATACCATATGTCTTTAGATGAGTACAACTATTTCTTCTTATTTCTTATTTCCTTGACAGTTTTCTTTAATTTATTCATTCATTCATCCAACAAAGACTTATTGTGTGCCTACTATGTGATAGGCTTAGAGGATACAAATAGGATTGCATTGTTCTTTTTCATAAGAGATTCCCTTTTGCAATATTGACATCTCATTTTTTTTTAAAAAAAAAAAAACCTTCTCCTTATCTTTCATAATATACCATCTCTCTCTACCCTCTGACTGTACCTTGGTTTTCATCATTCTCTCCTCTTCACCTGACATCTACCTATGAGCAGGTCCCAAGTTTTGGCCTGCTCCCACTGCTTTTACTCATTTACAGTAAATGTTTGTAAAGTTTATTCACCTCCAGGTTTTATCTGTGATCTGTCAGTAATTCCTAAATTTTTATTCTAAGCCATACTATTACTTATACTTTTGTTCTAGTTTTCTAGCTGCCTACAAGATCTTACTTTATAAAGTGTTTATCCCTATTTCATGACTATGAGCTTTCAAGAATATATATGCTGAAGTAACAGTGTATAAGATAAAAAGAATATCAGCTATTCTATAGGTGATTATATGGAGTGAAAATTTTACTGACTTTGGATTAAACAGAAGTGGTTTAGTGTTTGAGGAACAAGATTTTACCTTAAAAATAATTTTTAAAAATTATGTTGCCTCTCAGCAATGTGAACCTAGTTGTAAATATAAACATGGGCACAGGTCTTTAATTATATGAAATTATGATATATTTTAATATTATCCACCACAAAATACATTTTCTTTTTTTTTCTTTTTTTAATTAAAGTTTATTGGGGTGACAATTGTTAGTAAAGTTACATAGATTTCAGCTGTACAATTCTGTATTATATCATCTATAAATCCCATTGTGTGTTCACCACCCAGAGTCAGTTCTCCTTCCATCACCATATATTTGATCCCCTTTATCCTCCTCTACCACCCTCTCCCCCCTTACCCTCTGGTAACCACTAAACTATTGTCTGTGTCTATGAGTTCACAAAATACATTTTCAATATCACAAATACTTGTAAATGTAGTCATAACCTATTTCAATATTTAATGGAATATAATCCTTTATTTCTAACCTTTCTAAATGCTTAATTTTTATTGAATAGATAAAAATTGTTCATTCTTATTCTAATTTACTTGTAGTCATAAATAAAATTAAAATATCTTGATTTGTTGAGACACATTAAAATCGCAAAATTTTGTATTAAAACTATTTAGATTCATGTTCAAGACCACATAAAATGGAAAACTGAGAACATAATCCAGAAATATTAGACTCCTAAATGTACTACGGAGGAAACACTACCTAAATTATCCAAATTTGGTTATCATCATGATTGAATTCATTAAAAAACTAATTGCACACATTATATTTAATCACAAGTAATAAAATTAAAATCATCTTTACTAGTTTAAACTGAAGCCTGTTTCCTCATTTCAGAATTGAAAGTTGAAAAGAGGAATGTAGCATATAATGGCAGAACGGTTTGTGTGTGTGTGTGTGTGTGTGTGTGTGTGTGTGTGTGCATGTGTGTGTACATGTGGTATACTATTTTCAACAGGCCTTTGATTTGGAGGCTGGTTTTTCACCTTTTTAGAAGCCTGCTTCCAAATGCCAGATACTTCATATATAATGAACATACAACATATGATACAACTGAAGCAAGCAAAGGCTGAATTTGAAATTATCTGTAATGGTTTGCATTAGTATGTCTACACTTCCAGATAAAAAGTCAAAATTAAAATTCCACAATATTTTCATTATATTTATTTTCTAAATATTTTGGAAAATGAGAAAAAGCTGGTGGGAGAAACTTGAAACAGAATTTAGAAATTTCATTATAACAAAAAACCTCAAGTTTCTGCATACACAACAGTATATAGCATTTTATAAATAAAAATCCTGCAATGCAGACTTCATGTTGTTTTGTATTTGTAAAAAACACAGAGAAATATTATATATATATATGTTATATATGTATATGTGTGTGTGTATATATGTATATATATATATATATATATATATATATATATATATATATATATAACATGAACTGAATCATGTCCCATAAATTTTTTTAAAAACCTCAAGCAGTAAATACTATGTTAAATAGTTAATTTTTTTTTCTTTTCCCATCACTACACAAGTACACAGATAAGTACACAGACCCTGGCAAAGGTACATAGGCATATTTATATGCTGATAAGCACACACATATGCAATCACAAATACACACTCTGATTTCAGGTAGTTAGAAATTTAAGAAAGTAAAGAACTTTAATCTCTACTAAAGCCTAACTCAATTGCATGAACATATGTTAGGCCTACAAAATCACAGTTAGCTGTCTAGCAATATACTTTGGCTTTAAGAAATTCACTGAAAACAATACTTGTACACATGTATAAGTATTATGTATATGTACACGTATTATGTACATCCCTATTGTCATTACATAGAGAAGAAATTTATTTAATGTATATCACTTCATCTAATAACCTTTCAGAAGTAATTACTCATGTATTTGTTGATTATAATGACGTGCTTTAGATTTGGCAGTTGAACTAAGTATAAAAGTTAACTATAAATAGCTTCAGAAAATTATTGAGTATACATTTTGAACACAAATATATTCACTATATTTATAGGTATTTGCATTCACGGGATTATGAGAAGTAAGTACATATAGCTAGGGTTGCACAGATAATTCAATTCAGGAAATATTTATCAACTGTCTACCATGACAAAGCATTGCTAGCTAATGGGAGATATTTAATATTTATAGTTTAGTATGAAAAAATCTGAATTTCAGCAAGATAAATATAATGATATTGTGACGAATGGAATACAGAGGAAAGAAAAGAAAACTGAAACTAAGGAGGCTGCTGCAATAGCATAGATAAGAGATGACAGGGGCCTGAATCAGAGTGATGGAAATGAGAAGTTGGGGAAAATCATGAAAGAAATCATGAAGTAGCATCAACAGCATCTGATGATTGATTACATATGGATATTGATATGAAGATATGAATCACAAATAATCATCTCCCCTTGGTAACTGAGTGGTTGATGATGAAATAAGAAATATAAAAATAAGGAAGCATAATTTTTAAGTAGAATGTGAGAGTACAGGTTTCAGAATGATAAGTTTAGTTTGGGATAGGTTGAATTTGATATCCCAGTGAAATATTGGCATAGATTGGTTCAGTTGGTATCTAGAAATTTGGATCTAGAGCTCAATACAGAGATCAAGGGTGGAGATGAAGATCGGAAATTTTTCAGTTTAAGAGTTGAAGGGAATATAATTAATAGCATGGTAATAATTATGTATAGTACCAGGTGAGTACTAATCAGGAGAATCACTTCATAAATTATATAAATGTCTAATGATATACTGTACATCTGAAATTAATATAAAATAATATTGAATGTCAACTGTAATTAAAAAATTTTAAAGGGTTGGAAAGATAAAGGAGAATAAGAGGTTCACAGTTCCAGGTATAAAACAAACTCACGGGGATGCAATGTACAACATAAGGACTATAGTCAATAATATTGTGATAGCGCGATAGGCTGTCAGATGGTTGTTGGACTTCTCATGGTGATCACTTCTTTAGTATAGGGAATATAATCAATAATGTAGTAATAACTATGTATAGTGCCAGATGGGTACTATTGAATAACTATGATGTATACCTGAAACTAATATAATATTGTATGTTAGCTATAGTTTAATAAAAATCTTTAAAAAAAGAGTTGATCATTAAAAGCGTTATGTGTGGATCAGTTCATACAGAGACGTTTTGGGGTGGGAAAAGGAGGGTCAGAGAGGAGAGAGTTTAGGCAATGCTTTCAGTGAGATCCCAGTGTTCTCAACATTCTAAAGGAATATAGAATTAGAAAGAAAACAGATTAAAATTGTTATAACAAAATCTAGATGAATTAGGCATAATCAGTAAGACTAAAAATAATTTCAATACCATAGTTACAAGGTCAGAGGTTGTAAGTAAAACTGTGTTTGATATATTCATAGAAATTACATTGTTTCACCTAAACAGCAGCAGATAAAGTACATTTCCTGATTCATTTTTTGTATTGACTACCTACTAAATACAGAGGTGCAGGCTGAAGAAATTCACAACATACACATTATGTAAACCACATTTCTAGCTGTCGTGGAGATAAGAATTGTGAGGACAGATGAAACTGTATACACAAATATAAAAACTTATCTGAAGCTTTCCACAGGTAATTAGAAATCTCAAATAATATCAAGGCTGAGCATACATGTACATACTGAAGTTAATAATAATTTAAGAGCTCCCTCTAATAGTTTTATTTCTTTCAAATCTGATTAGTACCTACTTTGTCATGCAGAAATGAGGAGCTCCATGAAAGGCTTATAGCTAGCTTATAGTTGAGATATTTTAAGTGAAATTCCATTTGAAAAGAACAGACTGTTTATCAGGGCATGTGGTTTCAAGGATATTTCTGGAATAAAGACATAAAATGGAAGTAGCATAGCCATCTAGAGAGAAATCTTTGAACTGATCCTGTTCTCAGTTTTCCTACTTACTTGTGGTGTGAAGAAAAGCATAAAAATTGTCTTGTACCTTAGGTTTTCCTTTCGTAAAGGAAAGAAAAATATGCACCTTTCCCTAGTGTGTGAGATATTGTGAAGATAAGAAAAGCAATTCTGTCTGTGAGGTGTTCATAGCAGTTTAGAAATAGGCAATGTAAAAATACAATTTCTCATTACAAAACTATTATTTCAGAGGATTTTGTTGCTGGAAAGATTTCTTTGGGCATTTTCTTGTGGAATATTATGAAAAATTAAGAAAATTCATAGCCCTCAATACTGACTAAATTGCTAGCTAATGGGATGGGCAGAACATATTGGGATGATTGAAAGGGTGTTTAGGAGTCATAAGAGTTAAAAAAAAAGTTACAGTTCTCTCATAAAGAGTGTGTATAAAATATTTTTCTTAGAGTTAACAGTTCACCTATAGGATGCCATTTATCTCTTATAAGTAAGCTTATAAGCATGACTGTCAGTTTAGGATGATCAAAGCAAAGGAAGAAGGAAATGTGGAGAAATGCACTGTTTGTGCTGTCCAAAGAGAAAAAAATGCCAGCCTCTTTCATTACAAAATATAAAAGCTATCATTTTATTCTTGATTTTTAAAACAGCAATAAGTTTACATTGGAAAAGAATCTGTTTTTACAAAACATTTTACTGAATTTTGTTTTAATATGTAAACTTTGTTTTCCTAAAATGCAGTCAATTTGCCTGTAAACACACACACACACACACACACACACACACAGAGAGAGAGAGAGAGAGAGAGAGAGAGAGAGAGAGAGAGAGAGAGAGTTTTCTGTATTGAAAATCAGTACAGTTTGCAACAAGTTTACACAAATATATTAAATTTAACTAAATGAAAAAAAAGTGGGGGCAATGGTGACAAGGTATGTGAACAGACAATACAGAAGAGAAGAGGAAAACAGAATGTCCACAAAAAATGTGACGAAAAGCTCAGAATCATGAGTGGTCAGAAAAATACAAATGAAAACTGAACTTGCAATGATAGCTCATATCCATCAAATTGGTACAAAATCAGAAACCTTAACATACCAAGAATTGGCTAGGATGTGAGGTTATGTAACAGGAGTTACATTTAAATGATTAGTACAATAATTTTGCCAACATTTGATAGAGTTGAAGTTGCACATACCCAATAACTCAGGAATTCCTCTACTAAATATGTGACTATTCTGGAAAACAGTTTGACAGTTTCTTATAACACTAAATATGTGACCACCATATTACCCAGCGATTGCACTACTGTTCACAAAAACTGAATATTTAGGGCCGTTTTATTTTTAATAGCCCCAAACTGGAAACAAACCATGTATTTCAACAGGTGAATGGTCAGGCTGAGGTGTATCCATACCATGAAATGCTACTCAGCAATAAAGATAATGAATTATTGATTCACACAACTTGGGTGAATGTCAAGGGAATTGTGCTGAGTGTAAAAATTCACTCCCTGAATATTACATTTTGCATGATTTTATTTAACTTTACTGAAAAGACAAAATTATACAGAGGCTGTCAAAAATGTATACACATTTTAAGAAAGGAAATATACTGTGTTAATTGTAATATTCAACATATACCGATAACAAGAGATGAATACAAGTCATGTTTGACTTCTGCAGTTACAAGAGGTGCTCAAAGTGGTTACCATCAGTGTCCAGATACTTCTGATTATGGCCAACTACTGCTTGAGCATAGATAACATCTCTAAAATGTGTGTACATTTTTCTGGCACCCCCGGTATAAATGAAAAAAGAGATTAGTGGTTGCCATTGGTTAGGGTCAAGAGTGGGGTGGGTTGGGCTATAAAAGGGTTTCATAAGGTTTCCACATGATTACAAATATGTTTTCTAAAGTTTGTTTCCATGGCAAAATCCTGGTTGTGATATTGTACTATGGTTTCCCAAGATAGTATCATTGAGGAAAACTGAGTAAAAGGTATATAGAATTTCTGCATTATTTATAATTTAAATATATATATATATATATTTTAATTTATATAATATATTAATATTTCTTTGTATGTAAATCTACAAAAAAAGAGTATAAAATTAACGGGAAAATATTACCATAAATGTAACAACTCTGAAGTTATATCTGAATAGGGAAACCATTTAGAAAATACAATTCAATAAAATTGTCAAATCCATAGACTCAGAGTGCTATGGTAAAAAGTTCAGATTTTATTCTAAACTCAATAGGACTCCACTGGAAGGTCTTAAGGTAAGGTTTTAAGATGTACTCCAGGGACATTGTCAGGGCTCAATTGATGATAAGCATTAGGTTGGTGCAAAAGTAATTGCGGTTTAAAAGAAGTTAAAAATAATTGCAAAATCCACAATTACTTTTACACCAACCTAATACAATGATTATAGCAGGACCTGATCGTATTGCTTTTCAAATAAAGTCAAGTATGTCCATTTATTAATCTATCCACTCGATCAATATTAATTGAGCACTACTATCAGCCAGATACTTTTCTAGACACAACGTAATGAAAGATAGGACAATCAAAATTCCTGCCCTTATGGAGTTTATAATCCATTGCTGTGCTTCTCTAAAAACCTGCTTGCATAATTAGAATCACCTGGGGGGGGGAGGGAGAAAGAGAGAGAGAGAGAGAGAGAGAGAGAGAGAGAGAGAGAGAGAGAGAGAGAGAGAGAGAGAGAGAAACTAAACATGTAATTTATAAGCTTGATTCTTTTGGAAATGATATTGTTTTCTTCTTTGATGCTGATGATACAACATTAAATGGTGTTTAAGGGTTTTTAAAGCTTCTAAGATATATTTTCTACCTTAAGCTTTACTCTCTAAAGTCATATTTCTCTTTCCAGTACTTTAAAATTTTTCTTAATAGAATATTACAAATAATATTTACTGAGTTGAGGTGTACAAATGTCAAAGCAATCTGAAGAAATTACATTATCTATATTCTGAGTACTGCCAGTCACCAGTTGACTAAGCCCTTCTTATTAACTTTCATAAAGTGTAATATGATTCTTTTATTTTTCCAATGCACTCTGTTGCTCATATGCATCAAATAAAATTTTAGTATTTGTTTAGTTGTTGGTCCTTTGACCACAAAATGTTTCATTACTTATCAGTAGAAAATAATGTATTTCTGTATATGACAGGAGGGGACATTTAATTATGACTTTATACCCCTTTTATGCTCTTTGAAATTTTATGTGCATGCATAACTTTAATAAAATGTTATATACTTCATAACATATGCAGACTAGTTGACAATCTGTTCAATTAATTTTAATCTGTGTTCATGTATTTGGTAAGATATTTAGTATTTTCTAAATGAGATTCATGTCAAAATGATAATAATGGATTAAAAAATTGATGCTGAGATCAAAGATCAGAACAGTGATGTCATTTGCCCACACTTGAGTGTTCCTCTGTGGTACAGCAATATACTAAATTGCCAATAACAGGGAACTAATTAGACAAGAGAAATTTATTAAAAGTATAATTTCTAAGAAATATGCTGCCATATCTGTAAAGGGTTATATACACTTGATCAAATTTCTGTTATTTTATTGACCAAGTGTGTGGCCAAGAGTTAAAATGTATTTCTAAACCTGATTGCTAAATGAAAATGAGAGAATCTGTAATCCTAGAAGGGAAAGAAAAGTCTCTGTTTGCTTAATGAAAAAATAATTGATCACTGACCTGCATTTGCCTTGGTTTCAGATGTTAAACTCCCCCAAAAGTAAAATACAAAATATGTAAAAAAAAATAATTGAGTTTCCTACTAATTTAGAAATTGTATTTTCATACATGCCGGATAATTCAGGGAAAGTATCCCATCAACATGAATACATTTTTAAAGGTAAAAATATGTTCTCTCTCTATCATTTCCTGGATTATGTCTACCAATTTTTCAGTTCTTTACTTCAATGTCACTTCCCCAAGGAAGCTAGCCATAGCACCATAAACTAAAGGAAGCTAACTTTTATGTTTTTCTTATACACGATATTTTCCTTCATAATATGTAGCATAAACTATTGAATAGTTATTGGTTTAATGTACTTCCACTTAATGAACAGGGACTCTGTTTATCCTGTTCATCATTGTATTCCTAACACTTATCAAAATGCTTTTTGGATACTGAGAAATCCAACGGTATTTGTTCAATGAGTGATTAAGCATATTAATACCAGCTCTAGCACACTGTAATCAGTCATCTTGTCCCAATTTCTAATTATTAAAGATAAGTTTATTAAGTGATGTTGAGCACCACTTAACACCAGTGTGTATCGTTCCACACCCAGGGGACATTTGATAATGTCTGAAGACATATTTGGTAGCCACAAATGGTGAAGAGTTGCTGATATGACAACTACAGTGTAGAGAATAGGAACGCTGAAAAACACCCTATAATGCACAGAACAGTGGCCACAAATAGCCCCTTATCCAAAATATCAGTAGAGCTGAGGTTGAGAACCCCTGAATCAGATTAAGAGCTTTATTTTTTCTTTTTAATTGATTTCAGAATCAGGTAGATGGGATAAATATATCAATAAGTTTAATGGAGAGATTATTAAACTCACTTTATTCTTTCAAAATATTTTGTTTCTATATATTATGGTACAAAAATATATTTTATGTATTGATACTTGAATGAATAAAGCAAACAGTATATATATTTTATTTCATGGATAGCAACTATGAAATTTCCTCCAAAATTCATAAACAGGATTGATAGGTTAAAAGCACAATGGTTAGTATCTTAGATTTTTTTTTAATTTTAAAACTATTTTATCAGATATTATGTTATTTTTATTTTACTTTTTTACTTTATTTTTAATTACAGTTGATATGCAATATTATATTAGCTTTAGGTTTAAAAACATAGTGAATAGACATTTATATACCTTACAAAGTGATCACCCTGAGAAGTCTAGTACCCATCTGACACCACACATAGTTATTATAATATTATTGACTATATTCCCCATGTTGTACTTTACATCCCCATGATTATTTTATAACTAGTAATTTGTACTTCTTAATCTCTTTCACCTTTTTCATCCATCCCTGAAACCCCCATAACATCTACTGACCATATCTTTGTAGTCAGCATCTATGAATGTATTTCTCTTTTCTTTGTTCATTTATTTTTTTTTGATTCTGCATATGTGAGAAATCATATGGTATTTCTCTCTCTCTCTCTCTCTCTCTCTCTCTCTCTCTCTCTCTCTCTCTCTCTCCCCCTCCCCTCTCGACTTATTCTTAATACCCTCTAGGTCCATCCATGTTACAATGGCAAGATTTCATTCCTTTTATGGTTGAGTAACATTCTACTGTATATATGAACCACGTCTTGATCCATTCGTCTATCAATGGACATTTAGGTGACTTCCATATCTTGACTATGGTAAATAATGATGCAATGAATGTAGGGGTGCATATGTGTTTTTGAATTAGTATTTTAGATTTATTCGGATAAATGCCCAGAAGTAGAACTGCATCATATGGTAGCTCTATTTTTAAAATTTTTTGAGGGACTTCCATACTGTTTTCCATAGTGGCGGCACCAATTTATAATCCTCTCAATAGTGCAAAAGGGTTCCCTTTGCTCCACATCCTCACCAACACTTGTTGATTTATTGATAATAGCCATTCTGATGGAAGTGAGGTTATATATCATTGTGGTTTGTATTTGCATTTCCCTAATAATTAGTGATTTTGAGCATCTTGTCCTATATCCATTCGCCATCTGCATGTCTTCTTTGGAGAAACGTTTATTCAGGTCCTCTGCCCATTTTTTTCTTCTGGTATCTTTTGTGTGTGTTAAGTTGCATGAGTTCCTTATATTGTTTGGATATTAACCCCTTATCAATTCCATCATTGGCAAATATTTTCTACCATTCAGTAGGTTGTCTTTTCATTTTGTTGATAGTTTCCTTTGCTGTGCAAAAACTTTTTAGTTTAATGTAGTCCCATTTGTTGATTTTTCTTTTGTTTCTCTTGCCAGATGAGGCAGAAAATATTGTTAAGAGTGGTGTCAATGAATTCACTGACCACCTATGAGGCAGAAAATATTGTTAAGAGTGATGTTAATGAATTCACTGACCACCTATGTTTTCTTCTAGGAGTTTTATGATGTCTGGTCTTACATTTAAGTCGTTAACCTATTTTGAGTTGATTCTTATATATGGTGTAAGAAAGTGATGTAGTTTCTTTTTTTTTTTTTTTTTCATGTTTCGGTCTAGTTTCCCCAACACCATTTACTGAAGATACTATCTGTATCTCACTGTATATTTTTGCCTCCTTTGTCATAGATTAAATGACCATGTAGGCATGGGTTTCTTTCTGGGCTTTTTATTCTGTTTTATTGATTTATGTGTCTGATTTTAAGCCATTACCATGCTGTTTTGATTATGATAGTCTTGTGGTATGTGTAGGGAGCCGGAGCATTAAGGGTTAAGAAAATGTAACTTCAAGCAGAGTTTGGGAGGATCGCTAAGGGGAACTCCGATAAGCATAAAGAACAAACAGACACCTGCTGCCCTGGGAATGGGAAAATATCTAAAGGTCTAAGAACAGTCAGGGCCAAACTTTGAGAAAACATAACTAATCTGTACTTGCTGCCTCAGCCGCTTTATGTAACCTTCTTGTTTCTGTGTGTATAAAAGAAAGCTGAAAAATAAAGTAGGCGCTGCAGTCTAATTAGAACTGCTCGCCCTCCCGATCCCATCTTTGTCTCTTGTCTATTTTTTTCTCAATCCTCACTCCCCACTTCAGGAACCGTTCGTCTCGTCGGCAGGCTCCGACAGGTATGGTTTCATATAAGGTTTTGTAATACCTCCAACTGTGTTCTTCTTTCTCTTGATTGCTTTGGCTATTCAGGGTATTTTGTAGTTCCATATAAATTTAGGATTGTTTGTTCTAGTTCTATGAAAAACGCCATTGGATTTTGGTAGGGATTGCATTGAATCTGTAGATTGTTTTAAGTAGCATGGACATTTTAATGATGTTAAATCTTCCTATTCATGAGCACAATATATGCTTCCATTTATTTGTATCCTTTTCAATTTCTTTCTTCAATATCTTATAATTTTCCAAGTATAGGTCTTTTACCACATTGGTTAAATTTATTCCTAGGTATTTTTTTGATGCAATTGTATATTGTATTGTTTTCTTAATTTATTTCTGGTAGTTTTTCATTGGTGTATGAAAATGCAACTGATGAATGAATATTAATTTTGTATCCTGCTACATTACTGAATGCATATATTTGTTTCAATAAGTTGTCCTTTTTTTTTCTTTTGTGGAATCCACAGGGTTCTCTACATATAGTATGATGTCATCTGCAAATCATGACAGTTTTATTTCTTCCTTTCTAATTTTGATGCTTCTTATTTATGTTTCTTGCCTGATTGTTGTGACTGGGATTTCCAATACTATGTTGAATAAAGTGGTTAAAGTGGGCATCTGTTCTCCTCCTGATCTTAAAGAAAAATCTTTCATTTTTTCACCATTTAGTATGATGTTAGCTGTGGATTTGTCATATATGACCTTTATTATGTTGAGATATGTTCCCTCTATCCTCACTTTGCTAAGAGTTTTTATCATGAATCGGTGTTGAACTTTGTCAAATGTTTTTTTCTGCATATATTGGTATGACCATATGATTTTTTTCATTTTGTTTATGTGGTGTATCACATTAATTGATGTGTAGATATTGAAACTACCTTGCATAACAGGAATGAGTCCCACTTGATTATGGTATATGATCTTTTAATGTATTGATGAATTTGGTTTGCTAATATTTTGTTGAGGATTTTTACCTGTATGTTTACTAGGGATATTGGCCTATTCTCATTTTTTTGTAATGTCTTTGTCTGGTTTGGTAATCAGGGTAATGGTGACCTTGTAAAATGAGTTTGGGAGCCTTCCCTCCTCTTGGATTTTTTGGAACAGTTTGAGGAGTGTAGGTGTAAACTCTCTTTTGAATGTTTTGAAAAATTCACTTGTGAATCCCTCTGGTCCAGGACTTTTGTTGGTTGGGAGCTTGTTGATTACTGATTTTATTTTATTGGTAGTAATCAGTCTTTTCAGACTTTCTGTTTCTTTTTGATTCAGCCTTGAAAGATTCTATGCTTCTAGGATTTTATCTATTTATTCCACATTTTCCGATTTGTTGCTGCATAGTTACTTGTAGCAGTTTCTTTAATTCTTTTTGTATTTCTGTGGTGTCCGTTGTCATTTCTCTTTCACTTCGGATTTTATTTATTTAGGTCCTCTCTTGTTTTTTGCTCCATGAGTCTGGTTAAAGGTTTGTCAATTTTGTTTATCTTTTCAAAAAGCTCTTGGTTTCATTCTCTCTCTCTCTCTCTCTCTCTCTCTCTCTCTCTCTATATATATATATATATATATATATATATATATATATATATATATATATATATATATGATTTCTGTTTTGTTTATTTCTGCCCTGATCTTTATTATTTCTTTCCTTGCACTCACTCTGGCCTTTGTTTGCTGTTTTTTTTTTGTTGTTGTTTTATTTTGTTTTTCAGTTTCCTTAGGTGTAACATTAGACTGTTTGTTTGAGATATTCTTTGTTTCTTTAGGTAGGCTTGCATAGTTATGAATTTTCCTATTCAAACTGCTTTACTGTCCCGTAGATATGGATCATTGTGTATTCATTATCATTTGTCTCAAGGTATCTTTTGATTTCTTCCTTGATCTCATTGTTGACCCATTCATTATTCAGTAGCATGATGTTTAGCCTCCATGTGTTTGTGTGTTTTTCAGGTGGTTTTTTTTTTGTTTTGTTTTTTTTGTAACTGATTTCTAGTTTCATGCCATTGTGGTCAGAGAAGACACTTGATGCAATTTCAGTCCTTTTCAATTTATTAAGACTTGTTTTGTGGCCTAACATGTGGTCTATTGGACAATCTTTCATGTGCACTTAAAAGAATGTATATTCTCATGTTTTGATTGAAATACTCTAAAAATATCAATTAAATTCATCTGGGCTAGTGTGTCATTTAAGGCCACTCGGTGTTGATTTTCTGTCTGGAAAATCTGTCCATTGGTGTCAGTGATGTGTTAAAGTCCCCTACTGTGATTGTGTTACTGTTGATCTATGCCTTATGTTGGTCAATATTTGATATATATATATATATATATATATATATATGCGCTCCTATGTTGGGTGCATAAATATTTAGTAGAGTGATGTCCTCTTGTTGAATTGATCCCTTTATTATTATGCAATGTCCTTCTTTGTCTTTTATCATAGTCTTCGTTTTAAAGTCTATTTTGTCCTATACAAGTATTGCTACTTCAGCTTTTCCTCGTTTCTGTTTGTGTGAATATCTTTTTTCATCCCTTTGCCTTCAGTGTGTATGTGTCTTTCAATCTGAAATTGGTCTCTTGTAGGCAGTGTATGCATGTGTCTTGTTTTCTTATCCAATCAGGTACCCTATGTCATTTGATTGGAACATTTAATCTACTTACATTTAAAGTGATTTTTATAGGTACATAAGTGTTACCATTTTATTATTCATATTTATGTTATTTCCCCCCCTTTTTCCTCGTAAAGAATATTCTTTGACATTTCTTGTAATACTGATTCATTGGTAATGAACTCCTTTAGCTTTTTCATGTCTGGAAGCTCTTTATCACTCCTTCAAATTTAAATGATAGCCTTGCTGGTAGAGTAGTCTTGGTTATAGGTCCTTGCTTCTCAAACTTTGAATATTTTGTGCCAGTTCCACTTTGCCTGCAAAATTCCTATTGAGAAATGAGCTGACTATCTTATGGGTGCTCTCTTGTAAGTAACCAACTACAGCTGATTTCAAACCAAAAACTTTTTTTTTTTTTTTTTTTTTTTTTTTTTTTTTTTTTTTTGCTTTGTATGGTAAATTTCATAAAAACCTAACACTGCTTTGCCTTCATTCACATTTGATGATGGTAACAATCAATGGAAGCATCTCTACATTTTAATGATATTCATTCTTGTAGCTTGGCATGTTTTCCTCCACCTAGAAACAGCTACCTCATAAACTGAATATAAGTTACACCTAGAGATACAAGAATGAACAATTTTCCAGAATGGTCAGCTAATGAACAGAGTGAATTAAAACCTTAGAAAACACCAAGTGGATTTATAGTTACAGTGACCATATTTTTTGAGTGTGAACAGGAAACCAGGGAGGGTTCTTGGAATAAAAATATTTCTGTGATGTTGTGAGAGACAATCTTAGAACTACAGGACATTTCAATGGTTTATAGGGACAGAAACCTATTTTATTGGTAGAGTTTAGGGAAGATTGAGATACTTTTTCACCCATAAGGATACACATGCATAATTTATCTCAAGTGTATCCTGCATAGCACATACAAATATTCACATCTACCAGGGGAGAATGCTAGAGTGGTTTTTATGTGGTTTTATTTACATTAGCTATTAACTAAATGCTAAGGCTGAATGATGAGTTTACAATGTGCAGTATGTAAGTTCAAAGAGTACAGAGAAATTATGGAACTTTAAAACTGGGGTCGATATGGATTAAAATAATTTATGTGACTTGCCCAGGAACACATAGGTAGTTAGTGCTAGACATAGGATTAATAATTATTAATTGCTTCATATCCCATGAAACCATTGTTTGTGTGTGTGATCTTCCCAAACCTTTGAATTTATACTTATCTTTTCGCAACAGCATTACTTTGGACCCTATACAAAATAGGAAATCAAATTATATTTCACTCTGTTAGAACTTAAAGTCAGAATTTCTACAAATGTAGCTCCTCCTAACGTAATCCACTGAGAATTTTTAAAATTGTCCATTTTCTGTGCCTGTGATAATTTTCTGAGCATGTTATTGCACATGTATGTCTGTTTTGTGTTCTGTATGTTTGTAATTCATTTTTCCCTTGCATATATTGGGACTGTATCCAGAGAAACATAAACCATTTTATTTATATACCAAAAAATAGAATTTTTCTGCTCTTAATTGATTCTTATATTTTCATGATGTTTGATATTTTTTTTAATTCTAATATGATCTCAGAGCATTAAGGTAATATTATTTCTAATTTCCAGAATGAAATGACAAAGAACATTCATTAAGGAATCTCAACAATAAATGTGATATTCAGAGGAATTAGTCTTATCTCTAGAAGAAAATGCTGAGAAAAATTTCCAGATATTCAAATGATCTAGAATGTGTTTGGTGAAGTGGGAACAATTCCCTACCCCTCATCTCACCCTTGCTTCTATCTCCAAACTGTGACTTATGCCAGGTTCAGGAAGGGAGTTATGAGCTCTAGCTTGTATCCCACATATACCTGTCAACACTAACACTTTCTCTGAGACTGTCTATACACAAAGAAGTAGGCTGGAACAAAGTGGTTGGGAATTAAAACAGGATTTTATTGTTTTAATGCCATCAAATAATCGGTTTTAATTTATCCTTATGCCTATATAATTGTAGGCCACCTCTTTTATTGATCCATAAAAGCAAGGATGTAATAATTGCTTAGCATTGCTCTAACCCTGGAGAATACTGATGGGCATGCAGAACTGAATGGATCATCATGACCCCTTAGTGAAGAAGCTATGCTACCTATTAATCATTAGCATACTTTTGAAATCTCTGGAGAGCTTCTCTCTATTGTCTAATGATGGTCTATTTTCTAATTCCATGTCTCTGCTATATATCTATATCTATCTATATATATATATATATATATATATATATATATATATATATACATATATATATATATATATATATATATATATATATATACTTTATTTTTGTGAAACTAAAACAGGCATACTACTTTAAAAAATTAGTACACAAAACTGCATTACATGTAGGACTACTTGTTCACTTGTCAGAGTATATCATGTAAGTTAAAGTTATAAAACTACCGTATGCATTTTTCCTTTTAATAAAAAACTGAAGCAGAAAAGTGATTAAAAAAAATTAACAAGTCTGTAGTTGGGGAGTTTTCTCTTCAATAATGATAGAACAGACAAAAACAATTAGGATTACAGAGGAAGTGAATAACAAAGATAAGATTGATTTTATAAATATATTACTTTGAACACATCAGAAAACACAGATTGTTTTCAAATACCCAAAGAACAAATATAAAAATTAATCATGTTCAAAGCAACAGAGAAAACTAGAAATTAAACAAAAAAGAGAGTAAATAAACTGTCAGGTAGAAAATTAAAAACAAACAATGAAACAAACAAACCACACTCTGGTGTAAAACTAGATTAAAAAAGAAGTAAAAATTTTAATTGTAGACTGTTTAGAAATAAATGATAGCTAGAACATTGTATAATTTGTCAAATGCAGCAAAAATCGCATTCAGAGAAAATTTTAGAAACTTAGATTAATGTATCAGAGGAAAAGAAGGAGTGAAATTAAACAAACTGAGTATTCAAATAAATAATGTTAAAGAAATCACAAAATGAACTCCCCAAAGTAGAAGAAATACATTAATAAAGAAAAAAAACATGAGAGTCCCAGTCATGATGGCAAAGCAGGTAAATACTGTGCCCACCTCCTCCAATGACCACATCAAATTACAATTAAATTAGAAAACAATCAACTTGGGGAACCATCTGAAGACTTGATGAACAGAACTCATATAACTAAGGATATAAAGAAGACACATTGAGTGGTAAGGGGCTTGAGACAGGAAACATGCTGGCCCCACACTCAAATGTGGCAGCTGAGAATCAGGAATGATAACTCAGTTGCAGAGGTATCCCCTGAGGAGTGAGGGGTCCCAGCCACACACTGGCTTACTCAGGTTGCAGCACCAGTGCCAGGAAGTACAGCTCCCACAAAATCTGGCAGTAAAAATCAGTGGGGATTCCATCCATCCAGATGAGACAGAATGCTGCTGGAAACATGGGCATCAACTTAAAGGTGTACATACAGACTCACTTGCTCACAAGCACTCACCACAATCTCCAGGAAAAGGATAGCAGCTCAAAAGGCACCAGAGACATCCAGGGAGAAACTGAATTTCATGGCTTTAGGATGAGAGCTGGAGGGACAGCTGCCGTTATCCTTGTGTTGAGCCCTTCTCCCACACAGCCTGCAGGTGTTTGCCATCTTTCAGGTATTGAGGCCTCCCCCGCATAATCTGTATTAAAATATTGGACACCACTCTGCCCAACCTGATGACACCCTGATATTCCCCAACTCCCCCACCCAACTGGTATAGCACCAGTGGATTTGTCAGTGACAAGTAGCCAGCCTCGACCAACAGTGCAGTATTTCTTAAAAACTCTCAAAGGTTTGCAGGTTCTAGGTAGGTAGCACCTGTCCTTGGTGTGCTCTGTGCCTCTTGCTGAATGGCCTCAGGCTCAACACTGGGTCCAAAGCTAAATCTGCATTAAACTGGTGAACAATGCTCACACCACCCTGGTGACACCCTTAGACCCTGTCCCACCCAACTCAAGTGCCACCCGAAGCTCTCTCATAGTCTGTGCCTTATGGGTAGCCTACAGGTAGTAGCTGGCTACAGTGTGCCCTGTGCTTTTGCTGAGCAGCATCAGGCCAAGTACTGGTGGCAGCCAGATTCAATACTCAGTGGCCTCTCCTGTGCACCTCCAGACCCACTAGAGGCAGCTACCAGCAACAGATCACTTTGTAGCTCCTACCAGGTGGCCCAACAACACAGGCAGTGGCTGAATTTGACTTGTGCCAGAGCCCCTCCCAAGAAGCCCCAGAAACAACTCACAGGCTGGCCAGCAAGAACCCAGAAATAAACCCCCATAAATATGGACAGATAATTTTTGACAAAGAAGCAAAAAAACATACAATAGAGAAAAGTCAGCCTTTTCAAAAAATGGTGCTGGCAGAATTGGAAAGTCATGTGCAAAGGAATGAAACTGCTATCTGTCACCATGCACCAAAATTAATTCAAAATGGGTCAAAGTCTTAAGCATAAGATCTGAAACAATGAACTGCATAGAAGAAAACATAGGTACTAAACTTACGGACCTTGGGTTCAAATAATACTTTATGAATTTGACTCCAAAGGCAAGGGAAGTAAAAGCTAAAATAAATGAATGGAACTATATGAAACTTAAAAGCTTCTGCACAGCAAAAGAAACCATCGACAAAATAAAGAGGTAACGAACTAAATGGGAGAAGATTTTTGCAAACAGGGCCTCCGATAAGGGGCTAATATCCAAAATATACAAGGAAGTCATGCAACTCAACAACAAAAAAACAAACAACCCAATTGAAAAACGGGCAGAGGACCTGAAGAGACATTTCTCCAAAGAGGACATACAGACGGAAAATAGATATATGAAAAAAATGGTCAACATCACTAATCATCAGAGAAATGCAAATAAAAACCCCAATGAGATATCACTTCACCCCAGTCAGAATGGCTATCATCAACAGGACAAATAGTAACAAGTGTTGGAGAGGCTGTGGAGAAAAAGGAACCCTCATACACTGTTGGTGGGAATGCAGACTCGTGCAACCACTATGGAAGGCAGTGTGGAGATTCCTCAAGAAATTAACAATAGAATTACCGTATGACCCAGAAATCGCACTTCTAGGTATCTACCAAAAAATCTGAAAACACTTATCCATAAAGACATATATGCTCCAATGTTCATTGCAGCTTTATTTACAGTGGCCAAGACATGGAAACAACCCAAATGTCCTTTGATAGATGAATGGGTAAAGAAGTTGTGGTATATAAACACAATTGAATACTATTCTGCGATAACAAAATATGAAATAGGAATATTTGTGACAACATGGATGGATCTTGAGAGTATATTGCTAAGAGAAATAAGTCACACAGAAAAAGCAGAGAATCATATGATTTCACTGATGTGTGGTATATAAACAAAAAACAACAAAAGAATAAGACAAACAAATGAGAAACAAAAACTCATAGACAGAGACAACACTTTAGTGGTTACCAGAGTATAAGGGGGGAAGGGGTTGGTAGATGAGGGTAAAAGTGATCAAATATATGGTGATGGAAGGAGAACTGACTCTGGGTGGTGAACACACAATGGGATTTATAGATGATGTAATACAGAATTGTACAGCTGAAATCTATGTAACTTTACTAACAACTGTCACCCCAATAAATTAAAAAAACAAACCAAAAAAAAAAGAAATAGACTCATAGATGCAGAGAAGAAACTGATGGTTGCTAGATAGGAGTGGGGTTGGAGGGCTGGGTGAGACAAGTGAAGGGATTAAGAAGTTCAAATTGATAGTTGCAAAATAGTCGTGGGGATATGAAATACAGTATGCATAATATAGTTAATAATATTGTAATAACTATGTATGGTGCCAGGTGGTTACTAGACTTACTAGGGGGAATCACTTCATAAGTTATATAAAAATCTAACCCCTGTGCTATACACCTGAAGCTAATATAATATTGAATATCAACTGTAATTAAAAAATATAAAAATGAAGAAAGAAAATAGCATGAATTAATAAAGATAAAACAAAAATTGGACTTAATCAATAAAATCAAATTAATTGATTAAAAATTAAATTAGCTATTGTCAATCTGATCAAGAATAAAAAACAGATAAAACCTCAAATAAGCAACATTAGGGATAAAAAAGTGACCAAAATTAAAAATCATGTTAAATTATTAAACAATATTATGTAAATCTTTATACCAATATATTTAAAACTAAATAGATATATGGATATAGTAATAGAGATATAGGTTCATAGGTAAAGTGGTAAAAATGTCTGGAAGGGTATATAACAAAATGTTAACAATGTTTATTTATAAGGAGGGAAATGGGATGTAGAAGGGATGAAAAGAAATCTATGTACTTTTGTAGCTCTGGGGAAAAATAATACATGAACATGTACTCATTTATTGCTTATATACACTGATTTTATTAAAATAATAAGGAAAAATGACATTTTTGTTTTGGAGACAATAATTGTCAAATGTTGTTGGTACATAGATCACTCAAGCAAAACAAAAGAAACTGTTCACACTACAAAAGAAATAAAATCATTCCTTGTTTTCAGTCCAGCATATAAGATGCATAGAAGCTGTCCCGTCCTTTCCCATATCAAGGAAAAAAAGAAAATGAAAATACTGAAAATCAATAACTCTTCTTTGGCCCATCAGAGAATTGATGTAACAGGGCCAATCACTGTCCCCCAAAATTGGAGTAACCGACCGGCCAATATAGAGAATCACAACTTACAGGAATAGAACTTGAGGAGCCGAAACATCCACAAGAACCAGTACCAAAGTAGGAAAAACTAAATTGTAATTGAAAAATTGCTGGATTCTCAGTATGGACAAGTCTGAGTGTTAAAATCTCCAGGGAGCCCACACTTTTTGCATTTTACCTCCAGGAGCCTTACTAAGTTCTCACAGTGAAGCTCGTAGAAAAAACTCCACTCCTGTTTCCTACAGGGGAAGAGAAAATGTACCCATTTTGAAATACAGCAAAAGTATTCTGTTCTTCTTAACAAAGCCTGCCCTCAAGGGAAACTGTTTTATGAAAGCCTAACCTACTGGAGTTTTAGCAGAGCTTAACTCATCTGAGCAAAAGGAAATATACAACTTCAACACATTCTATCCTTTAGTATGGAGGAAGGGAAATACCCAACTCTAGCCAAGGTAGCCTTCCTGTCTCACGTAAGTGGGGGTGGTGATTAAGAAGCACTTGTGAAGGTTACAGTTTAGGGGCACAAGTTCACTAAAAGACTTATACCTAATTATAGAGCAATAAAATGCTTCCCCCCACCCATCTCTTACCATCACATCAATAAGCTCCTGTAAAATAACAGGAGAATGCAATGGAAAGAACTGCATGTCTCCTACATTTAAAAAGAAATCTTTAGAAAACAATGACAATAGGAAAAACAAAAAGGACATCAGACAGATGTTTAGCTTCTGACACCTGCAGCTACAGCAAACAGTAAACAGAGCCTAACTTGCAGTAGGATAAAGAAAGCCTCACACTAAAGGGTTATTTACCTAAGTTCTTTTTACCCAGTACACTGTGCCCAGCTTTCAATAAAAATTACAAGGTGTATTAAAAGACAAAAAACAGTTTGAAGAGACATAGAAAACATCAGAAGCATATTTAAATATGGCAGAGATGTTGGAATTATCAGACCAGGAATATAAAACAATGATGATTAATATGCTAGGGGCTTTAATGGGGAAAAAATGGACAAAATTCAACAACAGATGGGTTAGGTAAGCAGAAATATACAGACTGTAAGAAATAATAAAAAGGAATGCTAGAAATCAAAAACACTGAAATAGAAATCAAGAATGCCTTTGAGGAGCTCATCAATAGCCTGGGCACAGCCAATAAAAGAATCAGTGAGCTTGAAGAGATGTAAATAAAACCTTCCAAGACTAAAATACAAAGAGGAAAAAATAATGAAGAAATCAGAACAGAATATCAAGAGATAATTTAAAAAGGTGTTACACAGGCATAGTGGAAATGCTTAAAAGGGACGAAGAAATAAAAGAAAGAGAGAGGGATAGAGGGAGGAAGAAAGGAAGGAAAATTATTTGAGGTTATACTAACTGAGGATTTTCCAAAATTAAAGATAGATAACAAAACACATTTCTAGGAAGCTCAGAGAACACCAAGCTGGGTAAAACCCCCTCCCCCCCCAAAAAAAATCAACATCTAGACTTATTATATTCAAACTAGGGGAAATCAAAGAACAAAAGAAAATCTTGAAAGAAGTAGGGAGGAACTTACTTATCGAGGAGCAAGGGTAGGAAATATAATGGAGCTATTTTAAGAAATCATGAAAGTTAGAGAAAAGTGGAGACAATCATTTAAAGTGTTGAAGGAAAGAAGTCCCACCAAACTAGAATTTTGCATCTTGCAAAAATTTACTTCAAAATGAAGGAGAAATAGAACTTTTCAGAGAGAGAGAGAGAGAGAAAGAGAGAGAGAGAGAGAGAGAGAGAGAGAGAGAGAGAGAGAGAATTTGTTACCAGTAGATCTGCATTGCACATAATATTAACATAAATTATTCAGATAGAGGGAAAATTATATAGGTTAGAAACTAAGATTTATATAAAGAAAGGAAGAACATTAGAAAATAACAAATAAAGGTAAAATAAAATTCTTTACATGTCTTACACTTAACTGGTCTA
The DNA here is from genome assembly GCF_057876585.1 of Rhinolophus sinicus. Taxonomy (NCBI): domain Eukaryota; kingdom Metazoa; phylum Chordata; class Mammalia; order Chiroptera; family Rhinolophidae; genus Rhinolophus; species Rhinolophus sinicus. The sequence continues at coordinate 53,320,146 of NC_142518.1, read as the reverse complement.
ACAGAAAATAGTCTGTTCAAAATAAGCATAGCAACACAACATATTTAGATATTATACATTGTGGATAAGTAGAATGAATGACAGTAATGATATAAGAGATTGGAGGGAGGGACTAAAAATACTCTCCTATAAAGTACTTGCACTAACCAAGAAGTGGTGTAGTGTATTTAACAAAAAGGAGGTGGGGACTTTGATTAGCTGTCAATGTATACTGCAAACCCTTGGGCAACCATTCAAATAAACGGAATCATATAAAATGATCAATTAAAACCTGGGAAGCCAGGAAAGGAGTGGAATACAAAAGAGAGAGAGAACGGGAGAGAGAGAACAAGGGCAACAAACAGAAAACAGTAACAAATATGGTAAATATTCATCCAACTCTATCAATAATCACTTTAAATGTCAATGGTCTAGATGTATCAATTAAAAGATATTGTCAGGATGGATTAACTAAAACAAAACCCAACTGTATTTTGTCTATAAGGAACACACTTATAATATAAAGACATGGATTAAAAGTAAAGAGGCAGAGAATGAGATATGTTAACTCTAATCAAAACACACAAAGTAGCTTATATTAATTTCAGATACAGCCAACTTCTGAGCAAGGAAAATTATCATGAATAAAAAGGGGCATTGCATAATTATAAAGGGCTCACTTCACCAAAAGGATATAACAAGCCTTAATATGTATTGCCTAACAAGAGAACATCAAAATAAATAAGTGAAAAACTAATGGAACTGTAATGAAAATAGATGGATTCACTATTATAATTGAAGACTTCAACGTTCCTATATCAGAATTGAACGTTCTAGCAGGCAAATAATCAATGAAGACATAATTGAACGGAAGAATTCCATCAATTAACTAGATCTAACTGACAAGTATAGAATATTTCATCCAACAAGAGCAGAATACATATTCTTCTCAAGGTCACAGGGAATGTCACCAAAATAGACCACATTTTGAGACATAAAATACACCTGAACAAATTTAAAATAATAGAAATAATGCAATGTATGTTTTAAGACCACAACAGAATTAAACTAGAAATCAATGAAAAAAGGTAGCTTGTAAAACCCTATGTTGAGATTAAACAACACCATTCAAAATAACACATGGGTCAGAGGAGAAGTATCAAGAGAAGTTCAAAAATTTTAACTAAATAAAAATGAAAACACAACTTATCAAAATTTGTTGGATGTAGCAAAAGCAGTGTTTAGAGAATATTTATAGCATTGAACACATATATTAGAATAGATAAAAGATCTAAAATCAATCATCTAAGCTTCCACTTTAGGAAACTAGAAAAAGAATACAATAAATCCAAAATAAGAAGTAAATAAAAATTAGAGAGCAAATTGGTGAATTTGAAGCAGGAATTCAATAAAAAAATCAACGAGATCAAAAGCTTCTTCTATGGAAAAAATCCAAGAAAATTGATAAACCTCTATCCAGGTTGACTAAGAAAAAAAAGACACAAATTATTAATATAAGAAATAAAAGAGGGGCCATTAATAATGATCCTATGGATATTAAAAAGGTAATAAAAGGATATTATTAACAACTATTTTGTTCAGAAAACACCAGTTTGATGACCTAGATGAAATGGACAATTTCCTTGAAAAATACAATGTTCCAAAACAAATTTACTCAAGGAGAAAGGAGATAACATGAATATGTCTATATGTGTAAAATAAATTGAATGAATAATGAATAAATTTCCAAAAATAGAGCCATGACCAGATGAATTCATTGGAAAATTCTATCAAAAATTTTTTTACAAAGGAAATTATACCAGTTTTATTTTTTTCCCTTCAAGAATTTTGTCAATGTATTTGAATACATATATTTGCACCTATAGAGACAACATAGTTTTTTGTTTATGTGTCTTTTTATATACATGAGTGGAACCATGCTGCATATACCACATGACAATATGCTTTAATTTTCTGGAATTTCTTCCAGAAAAACAGAAGTGGAGGAAACACTTCCTAATTCATTTTATGAGGCTAACTTTTCCCTAAGTCTAAAACCAGGCAAATCCATTACAAGAAAGGAAACCTACAGACTAATGTTTCTTATGAACACAGATGATAAAATCTTTAATGAAATATTAGCAGTTTGAATCCAATAATGTATAAAAAGAATTATACATCACAATCAAGTGTGATTTATTCCATGTATTCAAGGCTATTTCAACATTTGAAAATAAATAATGTAGTCCATGACATCAATAGGCTAAAGAAGAAAAATCATATGATCATATCAATAGAAGCATAAAGAGCATTTCACAAAATCTACCACCATTCATGATTGAAAAAAAAATTCAGTAAATTAAAAATACAGGGGGCATCTTCAACTTGATAATTAATATCTACAAACAAACAAACAAACACGGCATACATTATTCTTAATGATGAGAAACTTGATCCTTTTCCCTTATATTGGGAATAAGGCAAGGGTGACCCCTATCACCATGCCTATTCAATATTATATTGAAAATGCTAGCTAGTACAATAAAATAAGAAAAGGAAATGAAAGGTATAAAATAGGGAAAGATAACACTGTCTTTGTTCATAGATGATATATTTGTGTACACAAAAAAATTACCAAGAATCAAAAACAACAACAAAAAACTCTTGGAACTAATAAGTGGTTATAGCAAGGTTGCAGGGTTGCTAGGTTAATATACAAAAGTCAATTGCTTTCTCATGTATGGACAATGAACAACTTGAATTTAAAATATAATACTATTTATATTCACACCAAAACCCCCTGAAATACACTGGTATAAATCTAACAAAGTATATACAAGAGCTACATGAGGAAAACTACAAAATTCTGATGAAAGACATCAAAGAATATCTAAATAAATGGAGAGAGATTCCATATTCCATATAGATTGGAAGACAATATTGTAAAGATGTCAGTTCTTCCCAACTTCATCTATAAATTCAATGCAATCTCAATCAAAACCCCACCATGTTACTTTGTGGTGATTGACAAGCTGATTGTAAGGTTTATATGAAAAGCAATAGATCCAAAATAGCCAACAGAATATTGAAGGAGAAGAATAAATTCAGAGGACTGACACTACCTGATTTTAATTCTTGCTATATATAAAGTTACAGTAATCAAAACAGTGTGGTATTGGTGAAAGAAGAGACAAATAGATGAATGGAACAAAATGGATATCCCAGAATTAGACCCACACAAATCGCAAAGGCAATTCAATGAGAGAAAGTAGTCTTTTTAATAAGGTACTAATGTAAATAGACAGCCAGATGTCCCCACTGTACGCCCAAATGAACTTAGACCTAGATCTTACACCTTTCATAAAAATTAACTAAAAATGGAACATAAACATAAATTAACATAAAAGTAAACATAGAAATAAAATATGCAAAAGTATAAAATTCCTAGAGGACCTGTACTCTGAAAACTATAAGACATCGAAGAAAGAAATTGAAAAGGACAAAAATAAATGAAAGGCTATGCCATGTTCATAGATTGGAATGATTACTCTTGTTAAAATGACCATCCTACCCAAAGCAATTTACAGATTCGATGCAATTCCTATCAAAATAGCAATGCCATTTTTCAGAACTAGAACAAATAATCCTAAAACTTAATGGAACCACAAAAGACCCCAATGACCAAAGCAATCTTCAGACAGAACAAAGTTGGAGGTATCACACTCCCTGATTTCAAACCATCATAGAAATCTGTAATAATCAAAACAGTATGGTACTGGCACAGAAACAGACACATAGATCAATGGAACCGGTTAGAGAGCCCAGGAATAAACCCTCACTTACATGGTCAAATAATCTATGATAAAGGAGGGAAAAAAATAAGCGGAAGTGACAATAGTCTTTCAATAAGTGATTTTGGGAAAACTGCATAGATACATGCAAAAAAATAAAAATAAAAATAAAACTGGATGATTCTTATACCATATACAAAAATAAACTCAAAATGGGTTAAAGACTTAAATGTAAGGCCTGAAACCATAAAACTCCTAGAAGAAAACAGGAAGAAGACATCAGTCTAAGTAATATCTTTTTGGACACATCCCCTTGAGTAAGGGGAACAAAAGCAAAAATAAACACGTGACTACACCAAATTAAAAAGCTTCTGTACAGCAAAGGAAACCTTCAATAAAACAAAAAGGCAACCCACTGAGAGAATGTATTTACAAATGAGATATTTGACAAGGGGTTGATATCCAAAATACATAAGAAACTCATACAACTCAGTAACAAAAACAAAACAAAACAATAAAAACCAATCTCTCTTGCAGGATCTCTGGTCCCGTTCCCGCTCTCGGCGGGTGGACACAGAACACTGCGAGGCCGAAAAGGAACACCAACAGAGCCATAGATAGGAGAGTGATACCACTATATTCTCGCTGGCGGCTGGGTTGGAGACACAGGAAGCAGGCTCCACACGATGCGCAATCCGCCCTCCGCTTCTTTACCAGGCAACCAACAGACAAACCAACCAACCCACTAGCTAGCTGCAATCTGCGCTTGCTAGCTTAGCCACGGCAGTTATATTAGTGGCTAATGGCTAACTGGTTACAGCTGATGGCCAACTAGTCACAGCTGATGGCCATCCACTACCCGAGCCAGCACCTTTCCTTGTGAGGCCGAGAGCCTGGAAACTGCTCTCTGGGACTCTGTCCCCACACAATCCAATTAAAAAATGGACAGAGCACGTGAAAAGACATTTCTCCAACAAAGAAAAATGGATGGTCAACAGATGTATGAAAAGATGCTCAACATCATTCATCAGGAAAAGACAAATCAAAACCACAGTGAGATACCTCTTCATACCAGTCTGAATGGCTGTTATTAAAAAGTTAACAAATAACATGTGTTGGTGAGGATGTGGAGAAAAGGGAACTCTTGTGCACTGCTGGTGGGACTGCAAAGTGGTGCAGCCCCTATGCTAGAGTATGGAGAGTCCTCAAAAACTGAAAATGGATATACCATATGATCCAACAATTCCATTTCTGGGTATTTATCCTAAGAAAACGAGAACATTAATTTGAAAAGATATATGCACCTCTATGTTCATTGCAGCATTATTTACAATAGCCAAGATATGGAAGCAATCTATTTGTCCATTAGTATATGAATGAATATAGAAGATGTGAGATATATATATATATATATATATATATATATATATATATATATATATATATGGAAGATTATGCAGCAATAAAAAATGATATCTTGTCATCTGTGACAACATGGATGGATCTAGAGGGTATTATGGTAAGTGAAATAAGTCAGGCAGAGAAAGACAAATACTGTATGGTTTAACATATATGTGCAATCTGAAAACAAAACAAAACAAAGAAAACAAAAACACATGCATAGAAACAGAGACCAAAGGGATGGCTACCAGACGGAAGGGTGTGCAGGGATGGGTGAAAGGGGAATATAGTCAATCACACTGTGATAAGTTTGCACAGTGACAGATGATCACATTGTAAAGTATAAAAATGTCCAATCACTATATTGTACCCCTGAAACTAACATAACCAATATAAGATTGTATACCAACTATACTTAAATACTTAAAATAAAAAAAATAAAAAAATATCCCTGAAAGATTACATAGGAGAAAACTGAGATAAACTTAGGTTTGGTGATAGCTTTTTAGATAAAACATTAAAAGGGTGATATATAAAATAAGAAGTTGGGAATTTGGACATCATTAAAATTAAAACTTCTGTTCTACAAAAGACACTGTTAAGAGAAGGACAAGACAAAGTAGGAAAAATTCTTTGCAAAACATGTATCCAATAAAGGACTGGCATCCAAAATATACAAAGAATTCCTAAAACTCAACAATAAGAATACCAAGAACATACCTAACGTTGGAAGTCTATTTGGCAGTTTCTTACAAAACCAAGTATATACTCTTACTATATGATCTAGCAATTGTACTTTTTTAAAATTTTATTAGTTTCAGGTACACAAGACAAAGCAATACTTAGACATTTATCATTTATATCCCTCACACTGTGTGAACCCCCCTCCCCCCAACCACTATCCCTCTGACATTGCACAGAGCCATTACATTTCCACTGTCTCATTCCGAATGCTGTACTCCGCTTCCTGTAACCATATATATATATATATATATATATATATATATATATATATATACATATATATATTTAACATTCATTATTGTTCAGCTTCAGGTGTACCGTGCAGAGATCAGGCATCTACATCATCCCTGAGGTGGTCTCCCAAATGGGACACATGTCCATCGGATACCCTACAAAATCTTTACATTATTGATTACATTCCCCAAAATTAATTTTCAAAACCCCGTGGCCATCTTGTGGTTACTGACTATTTTCTAAACCCCTCACCTTCCCCCTTATCCCCACCCCCCTGTGCCTCTAGCAACCCTCAGTTTTTCCTCTATGTCTCCAAAACTGTTTCGGATTAGTTCATTTACTTATTGTTTTCTTTAGATTCTGCATATAAGTGAGATCATATGGAATTTGTCTTTCTCTGTCTGACTTATTTCACATAACATAATGTTCTCTAGGTCCATCCATGTTGTTGCAAATGGTAAAATTTCTTTCTTCTTTATGGCTGTGTAATACTCCATTGTATAAAGGTACCACTGTTTCTTAATCCAGTCATCTACCAATGGGCATTTCGGTTGTTTCCATGTCTTGGCTATTGTGTATAGTGCTGCAATAAACATAGGCGTGCATAAAGATTTCTGAACTGGAGTTTTGGATTTCTCCGGATAGATACCTAGGAGTGGGATTGCTGGATCATAAGGTAGTTCCATTTTCAGGTTTTTGAGATACCTCCATACTGTTTTCCATAGTGGCTGCACCAATCTGCAATCTGGCTTGGGACTTTTTGAAAAAATTTTTTTTTCCTTTCTTTGCTTCCCTCCCGTCCCACCAAACCTTGATGACTGTTTACTGTACATTTACTATGTATACCAGTTTCAATGGTTCTCTTTACTTTGACAAGTGTGTACACCTGGCCCAGCAACTTGGGGGTGGGTTTATTTATTCATTTTTTTGCATCTGTATGGAATTCACTTCTGACCCTGGGGCAAACCAGCATCTAGGAAGCACTTTTTCCCATAGTTGCCTGAGCAACTTCTCCTTCCTTTGTTCTGCCCCTCCTTGAATGTCTATAAAACCTTTTGGCCGCATTAAGAGAAGAAAGGCAGTCTTTGTGACAAGGAGTTCACTGTCTTCCCTTAATGTTGGCATTTTGGAATAAAACCTGCTTTTCTTTCCACCAACCTCGCCTCTTGAGTTTTGGCTTTTGTGTTGCAAGCAGTCAGATCTTTTGCATGGTAACATAAGGAACATGTGTTATTTTAATATTTAAAAATGAAAATGCCCATCAAATGCACATATAAGCAATTATGAAGCCATCATTTGTAAATTTAGCCAGAAATCGGTATCAGAGAAGGTCATGATTCAATAAATCAATAACACTTCGTGAAATTTAACTATTTGCCAGATACTATCCTAAGCACTTCACATGCATTACTGAACTGAATCTTCACAATGTTCCTTAAAACTTTTTGGTTCTATTATTAGCCTCACTTTTTAGATGAAAAACTGAGGACTAGAATGATTAAAGTTTAAATAATTTGTTTAAATTCGCATTGCTGGTAACTGGAGAGCTGGAAATTGAACTCAGTCAAGACTGCCTCCAAAGTCCCTGTTCTTCCCTATTATGAATGAGTATGTGTGTGGGGGGGGGGTGTGTGCACACGTGCATCTGTATAATTATTAGTCATCACTTACTTAAATTAAAATTATATTTTCAAACAATGACATTCTTGATAAATATGCCTTAGTGATATCCAGGATGCTGTTTTTATTTCAGTAGAAAATGATGATAGCTTTGGATTTGAGCTCCCATCACTCATTCTAAACAAGAGAGTCTAGCTCCTGTAGACTTCTTAAGATTTTTCTTATTACCTAACCACTGCCACCGTGGCTTGCATCTTCATGAATTGAGAGAATTTCATTAATTTATTAAGATTTACCTTTAGTGATGTCTTTCCCAGAAAATTTGGGAAGGGAATCATTAAGGCAAGACACTGATGTGTGAAATTCTTCTGAGGATAAGACCCTTCAATTATTCTCAAGAAAGCTCACACATTCCAACTTCCATAATTTTATGGTTCTGTGAAATATATTCATAATTGAGTGTAAATAATCAATGTCAGATTTCTTTTCTTAGAAAAAGAGCTTTAAAAGAGAATAATATCTGAAGAAACAAAAGTGTCACTTTATGTGGAAAAGTGGAAAGAAAGAGGGGGTTGGGTTAAAAAGAGATTCAGTCTCTAAATCAGTTTTCAGAAAGGTTTAGTATAGTCAGGGGCAATATCTAAGGAAAACAGTTCTAGATATATAATATAAGAGCCTCTCCAATTTAAGCCTCATTTAACTTACAAATATCGTGTCTATGACTGAAGCCTACATGTTAGAAAAATATCCTGAAGGTGATTTTCTTTCAATAAGTATTTTGTTGCTAACCTAGGCACACAAAAGTGCCATACAAAGAAAGACCTTGCATAACAGCCTGAGGGAGTTTGTGAAGAGAGAATGGGCTTCACGACTGTGGTTTTGTAGCCCCCATTAAAGCCAAAAGGGTCCTTCATTTAGCTATAGCTGATCTGAGGAAAATAATTAACTGCTGACAATTTTGAATTTTCAAATGCTATTCAGGAGCTTAATCACTGTGTTTGAGCCATTCCTCAGAATAGTTTGGTCCACAGAAACAGTGGGTTGTTCAAACAGGGCATATAAATTGTTAATAACAATTTTCATATTGAAGGCACCCAGCTCAGGTGGTAAGAGAATATTTCTAATTTACAGCACTGTTTCACTAAAACTGATAAAAGGGTTTGGGATCGTCATTTAAATGAGGCTTCAGTAAAATTGGAAAACTTACAGAGCTGGAAGTAGTGTGGATTGTTCAGACCATTCAAGCTGGAAGTAGTGTGGATTGTTCAGACCATTCAAATAAGATGAATATTGCCAAATGTGATTTACTCTTCCCTTAGTTTCCAGATGTGAACTGTGCCAATTTTATCTTAAAATGGGCTCTGTGGTCAGATATATTTGGCAAATGATTTAAATTATACTCTTTTCCTGGAGACTCAAAATTTGCATTAGCATATTAAAAGCTTTGAGAAGTCATGCCACAAAGAATCCTGGTTAAGTTTGCTTAACCTAGTTTGAAGGGAGCAATTATTAATGTACATGCATCTCCAAAATGAGAAAAGCTGACTAAGACAAAAGAAACATGGTAAGGATTTGTTGTGTATCATTAAACTTCCTAGTGCAGACCATCTTCCTTTTGAGCTTTAGTTGAAATCTTAAAGTAGAAAGTTGTTGAAATAAACAAGGCACTAAATATTTTTTTCCTTTGGTGGGTAATAATGGAGAATTTTGCCTTCAAAAGTTAGTTAAGGATTCCTTAACTAACTGAAGGATATTAGGAATGAATTTCTGTACAATCCACAACAAATCCTGAGGTGTATTTCCATTAGTCAGGAAAATCTATAAGTATATTATATTTAGTAACAGCCACCAAAAGTTTCCTTTGTAAGTAGTTGACAGACTGCCATGATGATGTGTGTTTTCCTAAGGAAAGTGATAATCAATCAAAATGTTTCTGGGTATAGAAGATTGTCTTGGCCAGGCTGAGGACAGATGTTGATACTCTGAGTGATTTATTCCAATAAACCAGATTGATTCAATAGAATTGGTTCAGATCTCATGTCACATACCACGTTTTATTAAAAAAACACACACACAAAAAAACCTTTGTCATTAAAAAAAAACACCTCCAAGGCAAGGGAAGTAAAAGAAAAAGTAGTTGAATGGGGCTATATCAAACTAAAAAGCTTCTGCATAGAAAAAGAAACCATCAACTCCTGGTGCCTTGAATGATATGTAGATTAACTGAATTTTTCAGCTTGAGTTTGTTAAAATATCCCTGTAACTAGCTAGAACTGACCAGTTCAAATTAGGTATATATATATATATATATATATATATATATATATATATATATACAATTTATATATATAATATATACAATTTATATATATATATATATATATATATAAATTATATAATATAGATAAAGTATATATTATCCGTACATTATTGTCTTAATGAGGCTGCCTGAAATAATTAAAAATGAATTAATTTAATAATTTTCAGTTAATACCCTACTACCTCCACCACATTATCTTCTCTATAAGCACTGTGTTATCTGATGGTTATCTGTGATTAGACATTTTGGACATTTCAAATTTGGCATAATGTTACATCCTCTGTGTCAGCAATGCTACTACCTATAGTTGATGCTCAGGAATATCAACCTCTTTGTTCCTGTATCTTGAGTCGGTCATGACAGTTAAATTCTTACTTAGAATCTGTTTGACTTTAAAATCTGTGGAAGAGCACATATATTAAGAAACAAATTTGTGTTGTGATGTGTATTGGAAGTTAAGACCATTCCTAGGGTTTGTGCACCGTTGACTCCCATTAAGTGCTTGTGAAGTAAAGTTGGGTAGATGAGACTTAAATTGCTACAGTATTATAAAAATGATGATGATTAAACAAAAATGCATTGGTTCAACCTCATGCCACATACCACATTTTATAAAAACCTTTGACATTAAAAAAAAAATCAAACCTCGAAGGTAAGGGAAGTAAAAGCAAAAGTAAATGAACGGGACTATGTCAAACTAAAAAGCTGCACAGTAAAAGATATGACTAACAAAATAGAGGCAACCAACTGAATGGAAGAAGATATTTGCAAACAATCCCTCCAAATATCCAAAATATATAAAGTACTCATGCAACCCAACAACAACAAAAAATGAAAAATCCAATTAAAAAATGGGCAGAGGACCTGAACAGAAAATTTTCCCAGGAAAACATACAACTAGCCAACAAATATATGAAAAGATGCTCAACTCCACTAGCTACTAGGGAAATGCAAATTAAAACCTCAATGAGATATCACCTTGCACCTGTTAGAATGGCTATGATATCAATAAGACAAGTAATGACAAGTGTTGGAGAGGCTGGGGAGAAAAAGGAACTCTCATACTCTTAGCAGGAATGTAAATTGGTTCAACCACTATGGAAAATAGTATAGAGGTTCCTCAAAAAATTAGGAATAAAATTAGCATATTACCCAGCAGTCCCTTTTCTGGCCATCTACCAAAAAAAAATCTGAAAACATTTATCCATCAAGATATATGTACCCCAGGGCAGCCGGTTAGCTCAGTTAGTTAGAGCACAATGCTTGTAACACCAGGGTTGCCAGTTGCATCCCCACATGGGCTAGTGTGAGTTGCACCCTCCACAACTAGATTAAAACAACTACTTGACTTAGATCTGATGGGTCCTGGAAAAACACACTTAAAAGAAATAAAAGTTAAAAAAAGAAGATATATGTACCCCGATGTTCATTGCAGCACTATTCACGGTGGCCAAGACATGGAAACAACCAAAGCGTCCTTTGATAGATGATTGGATAAAGAAGATGCGATACATATATACAGTGGAATATTACTCAGCCATAGAAAAGATGAAATAGTGCCATTTGCGACAACATGGATGGATCTTGAGATTACCATGCTAAGCGAAATAAGTCAGACAGAAAAAAATGAGAACCATATGACTTCACTCATAATGGGATATAAAACTGAAAGCAACAAACAAATAAGACAAAGAAACAAAAACTAAGAAAACTAGTGGTTACCAGAGGGTTAGGGCAGAGGGGAGTTGGTAGAAGAGGGAAAAAGGGATCAAATATATGGTGATGGAAGGAGAGCTGACTCTGGGTGGTGAACACACAATGCAATATACAGATGATGTTTTGTAGTATTGTACACTTGAAACTGATATAATTTTACTAACCAATGTCACCCCAATACATTTAATTCAAAAATTACTATTTAATTTATAAGAATTATGCTTTAGACTATATCAAAGAAAGGTCACATTACTTCTCCAAAATTGCACTTATGAAGTAATACCATACAAATACAAAGGGGTTCAAAGACATATTAGGAAATTCAGCCCATGGTAATTATTTAATGCCTTTTTAACATGATAAAAACGTTTTTTTTCTAAAGAAAACAAGCATATCAGAGGAAAATGGAAAAATCATCATAGACTTAATATTCACTCATATTACCTATGGTTTATCTTTTTTCCACTTTGTTACAAAAACATATTTATTTTTATCTAAAGAAGATTGTCAAATTCAATAATTATAATTTAAAGTAAGACAATGATTCTTTAGTCAAAATTATTTGTATTTTTACAAAGTTATCACAGTGTGTAATGAATAATACGTATTAAATTATTAATAATCACATTTGTCTGACATATTTGGAGATAACTTAGGAATTATTCATATTTCTAGGTTTAATATTTCTAAAATTATTTCAAGGATACTTGTAAATGAGTATATTAATAAAATACTGAACATACAAAACACAACACACGTAAAATATTTTCTGGTTCAAAGTGAAATATGATTTAGTCTGTTTCCATGCATTCTTTACAATGAACACCATGTAATTATCCCCAAATCCCTCATTTCTAACTTAAATATTCTTTTTTATTCCTATTGATTAAAGATAAAAATAAACAGGCTAAGGTAATAACAATGTAATAATGATAAAAATAAGGCTAATTTTTATTTATCACACATAATGTTTAAAGGAACTATGTTAATACATAGAAACAGTGCTAATACATTATGATAGGATTTCAATTGTTCAAAATAGCTATAAAGTTTCTAATGATTATTAAGTTGTACCACATTCTTAGCATATGTAACATTACTTATGGTATAAAATAGAGCATCTACATTTAATTCCTATGAAGATCTTTTAATGATAAGTTAATGTTAACTAGATAAATTTTTGACAACTGTCACTTTCTGAATAAAAACACTTGGCTATTAACTCCTTAAAGTTACATTAGCTTGAATTAAATTTTCATTTTACATGTTGTAGTAGTTTAATTGCTGATTTAATGTTTTTGTTAATTTAGCATAATACATAAATCTACTTTTAAACTACTATAAAGATTGTCCTTTTCTAAAATATTTATACCAGTATTATCACATTTAAGCAAAATAAATTTAAAGTAAACTTGCCAAAACATTTTCATGAAACTATTAGTTGTATCTCCTATCACCGAACATAGTGGTGAACTAGATTCTCCCAGGATACAAGAAACAGAGTTTAAGCTGGACCTTGGTAAATTCAAAGATTGATAGAATGGAAAAGCTGGAAAGCACCTTAAAGACCAGCATGTATCGACCTAGTTTTAAGACAGGGTATTTGATTTTCATTTTAGTATCACCCCTTAATGCCTAGAAGTAATCATCTTATTCACTGCTAAAAAAGTAGCTAAGTGTGGTGTAGGAGAAATAAGGGGAAAGGGAGTGAGATTGAGACTGTACATTGGGAATCATTTGACATACTTCAAATTGGAGTCACATATCTGGGGCTACCTAGATGTGAGACTCTGAACCACTTACTCTGAACTTGGTTTGCTTTACCTGTGCAATGGGGAAAATGACACATACTGGCTATTTCCTACACGCCTTGGGGATTAATGAGTTTATAAATGTATACAAAAATATTATAGAAACTATAGAAAGCTAAATAAATAGACCACAGTAACAGTAGCTTGACACCAGGAATATCTTTTATTAGAAATATAAAAAATAAGTAGCTATTAGCTGGGCAATGGCTGAGAACAGGAAGTTGCTGGAGAAAGTGTTTGTACTAATGTTGTTCAAATCATCGCTCAGCCTCTGAAACATAGAGTCAATTCAAAACATATCTACCTTATGCCCTCTCACCTTCACTAGGCCCACTTGTTCAGGCTATAATTATTCACTCTAACTTGATTTCTGGAAGCTAGTTGGTCTGGCCTGAGCTTATATCCACAGAGTCGGTTGCAAAAATCTCTTTGCAAAAATATCTCCTCTGACACCACTTTATTTGAACATATCAAAATTGCCTTGGCAGGAAAGTATCTTTTGTATTAGCTGAATTCCTACTCTTCTCACTAAAACGAGATGAATTTGATAACTGACAGGACATGGAGAACAGTTTTTGACTTGTAGCCTCTTTTTATCTTAGTTTTGAATTTCTCTTTAATGAAACCCATAAAAAATGTCTGAAATAGTTTGCCAATGTTTTAATTAGAAAACTCCATGAATGATATGTGTTTTTAGGCTTTCATTTGGGTTTTCTTTCAATGGAATAATATTTCCATATGCTATTAATGTTCATGCTAAAATATTAATTTGCCTAGTCCCCCCCCCCCCGATTTCTCCTTTTACAGTTGATGCCAAATTGCAGGGATTGGCAATTTATTATTATTATTGGGCATCTATGATACACAAAGATTTGATCTAGGGATTCTGGAGAGGAGAAGCATGTCTCAAGTAAGTATAATCCAATAAGATGAGAAATAAATTTGAGGCTTAGGATCAACGCCCATAAATTTCCAAAGGATGTTAGGGTAGCTGTTGATGCAAAAACCCTGAAAACAGCTTTTCCTTAGGCTTTTGGTAAATTGTATATCTTAAGCAATTCATGCAATTCTAAGTCATAGTTGGTCATTTCAGCCTCCAAAGTACTATGTTACCTTGGGACAATATGTATTCTTTCACAAGGATTCTGGGATGGATTGGATAAATGAAAAGGCCTGATATTAAACACAATGATACAGTCACTCAACAAATAATGGTTGTCTACCTATACCAAACTGTGTGCTAAGCCCTCGGGAATCATCAGGAAATAATTCAGATATAGTCCCTGTCCTCATGAGCTTAAGTTTTAGTGGAGAAGAGGAATAGTAAATAACTGTATAATTTAAAATATAATTAGATTTTGTAGTAAGTCCCATGAAGGAAGAAAACAGGATGCTGTTACAGAAAATAATACGTAGGGGTTACTTTGCATGAGATGGTTAGGAGGGGCATCATGTAGGGGAAATTTAAACTGAGGTACAAAAGAGGAGAAGGAGCCAATTATGCCATGTGAAGCATGGGTAGACAGAGAAAAAGGAAACCTCAATGTCAAAGGCACTAAGCAGGAATAAGCCTGATGTGTTCAAGGCTATAAAAGAAGGCTGAAGCATGGGAAGCAAAGGTGGATGATAAGAAAAGAAACAGGGCTTTGCAAGCCATAGACAGAAGTTTGGATTTCATTCTAATTGCAATGGAAAAGCCACTTTTAGGCAAGGAAATAACTGGGTCTGATTTACATTTTAAAAAATGTATCTCTACTATTTAGAGAATGGATCGGAGAAGGTCAGGAGTGGAAGCATAGAAGCAGGGAGACTATAAAAGACTCATGGGATACTCCAAGTAGAGATGAAAGTGGCTTGGACTATGTTGGTGGCAGTAGAGATGAAAAGTAGTGGCCAGAGTTAAGATACATGTTTCAGAGGTAAAACCCACAAGAATTGGTGATGAATTAGTTATGGGCAACAGAGTGAAGGAACCAAAGGAATCAGATAGGCCTTCTACGTTTCTGTGTAGATCAACACTGTGGACGCTATTCCCGTTTACTGTAATGGGAAAGAAGGGCAGGGATAAGAAAAAAAATCAAGTACCTTTTTGAACAAATTTGAGTTGCCTATGAGTTATGTAACTAGATATGTTAACTAAGCAGTTGGACATGCAAATCATACTGAGGTAAGTGAGGGTAGGTCCTAGAAATTTGGATCTCATCAGCATATAGATATTTAAAACTGAGAGAATGTAATGGAATACTATTCTGCCATAAGAAAAGATGAAATACTGCCATTTGCGACAACATGGATGGATGTTGACATTATTATGCTAAGTGAAATAAGCGAGACAGAAAAAGTCAAGAACCACATGATTTCACTGATATGTGGGATATAAAACTGAAAGCAACAAAGGAAAAAGACAAAGAAACAAAAGCTCACAGACATAGACAACAGTTTAGTGGTTACCAGAGGGTAAGGGGGGCGGGGGGTGGTAGATGAGGGTAAAGGGGATCAAATATATGGTGATGGAAGGAGAATTGACTCTGGGTGGTAAACATACAATGTGATATATAGATGATGTATTACAGAGTTGTACACTTCAAACCTATTTAACTTTACTAACTATTGTCACCCCAATAAACTTAATAAACAAACAAACAAGCAAACAAATCAATTAATAAAAATAAATAAAACTGAGAGAATGGATGAGATTACCTCAGAGAATTTGATTTCTTACCAGTCAAAATCACTGATTGATTCAGTCAAATAAGAAAAGAAAATGCTAATTAAAAAACTGAAACAAAACAAAAACAAAAGGAAACTGAAGGAAGAGTCACCAGTTTTATCAATGCAACATCAATAATCAGTTTCCTTTTGTTTTTATTTGTTTCCAATTCTTTAAATTAACATTTTATTTTCTTATTTGAGTGAGTCAATCAGTAGTTTTGATGTACTACAGTTACAGAAACATATATATATATATATATATATATATATATATATATATATATATATATATACACACACACACACACACACACACACATATATATGATGTATTTGCTGTTTATTTGAGCTTAGACCACCCTTAGCACTTAGGCTTCAGTAGGTGGATAGATCAAATATCTTTAAAAAGGAAGTTTACTCTCTCTTTAATTTACTAGCTCTGCAACGCTGACTATAATCTATGAAGTCTCACATGATTTAAACCTTAATCTTATGGAGCCTCATGATAACTAAGATATTCTCATGTCCTTCTGACAAAAGTTCCCAGATTTACACTGCCAACAATGGAAGTCACATGTTTCCAGGGGGAAGTCAGCATCTTTGGCATTTCCTGCCTGCTATGGTTTGACAGATACTCACTTTTGTTTTTAAAAAAGTTTTTAAAAAGATCTCTTTTAAAATAGCTGGCTTACCTCAGTGAGGTGGCAAAATGAGTTTTTTTTAATGTTGCTTTATTTTTATTATTTTCTCAATTTTTATTTTTTAATTACACTTGACATTTAGTATTATATTGTCTCAGGAATACAAGATAGTGGTTACACATTTTTATAATTTACAAAGTGATACAAATTGATGTTTTGATCAATATTATTTTCTAATTCTGGAGTTATTTTTAATTCATATTACTTTGTCCATCTCAGTGAGTTTTCTCAGCATGGTTTAATAGCCAGAGCAAGGGCTTTGTACACAGCAAACCTGGTACTCTATGTGATACTAATGCCATCTACATTATACAGATGAGGAAACTTAAGGACAAAGAAGTAATAAAGTTTCTAAAGTTACATTTTGTGTAAGAGGCAGAGCCAGTATTTCAAGCAAGGTGGCCTGACTTTGGAGTCTATGGTACTTACAGTTATGCTTTACTGCCTCCAGCTGGCTGTTATGATTATTTCTCATAGGCCATGAAGTAGGTAACTCTTGCCAGTGTAGACACTATGCTTCCTTTATGTTTTCTTGAAGAATGTAATGAATGTGTAAATGAAGCTGTCAGATGTACCACTCTGACTAGGAGAATGCCTGCAGCCCAAATCTACATATTTATATAATGCAGTACATATGTTTCAGTGAACTTTATATATAATATGGGAAATAGTCCCCTCATGAAAATATATTGTGAACTTCTTTAAATGTGATCGCACTGTGTAAAATTGAAAGTGAAACAATTTGATATCTCTGTATCCTCTGTGAATGAAAGTTTTATTTTCACATGTTACCTACGAACGAGAATTAAGACATATGCAGCAACCTATGTCATACCAACTCCCTTCAACAATTTAAATTGTTATATTGGATTAGAGATACATTAACTTGATTTAAAAAAGGAGAAATTAAAAAAAGCGATTTTAAGGTATATGACATTACAAACCATAAACCATTTCTAGACATCCTGAGCAGAAAATGTTGGCAAGAACTTTCATTAATAACCATGCAAGTTACATTTGTAAGAGTACTTTCAGGAATAGTTATTACCTGTGAGGCTTTGAGCAAATTCCTTTTCAGAATTTCATTTATTTCCTTTTGTAAAGTGGGGTACATAACAGAATTTGTATAAGGCCCAAATGGGACAATGCATATGAAAATATTTGGCAACTCCAAGACCCCAAGTACAGTGGCATAAAACCTTCAACTGGTAACACTAGGAAATGTTATTACAGGATTAACAAGATAATATAGGCAATTCCTAAAATAGAAAAACAGAACAAGGGTCAATAAACTGCTAATCCTGTATCAATTTTAATTAAGAATAAAGTTAAAATTAGAATCATACTTGTAGTTGTTTCTCATTTATCGGGTGATTGGTATATAGTACTATGGCCATCAGGTAGTGTTTTACATCTTAAGAAGGTAAAACAGGACATTTGAGAGATGTAGTGATGTAGAAACAAGCTCAGAAGTCATAAATTGGTCAATGTTATCACCAAAGCTGTGATTATAATAATAAAATGTGTTTTTACAGTATTAATGGCTTGTAAAACACTAAGCCACGATTTGTATTTAAAAAGGTACAAGGTTGGAAAGTTAAGTTTGCAAACTCATCCTAGAAAAAATGCGACATACCTCATTGCTGAATATCACAATGTCACCTTCAAAGTACTCCCCATGGGAAGCTATGCACTGGTGCCAGCGCCTGAACTGCCCTTTAAAGCAATTTTGGAACTCTGTTTCTGAAATGGCCATTAGAGCTGTCATCGTATTACCCTGATGTCCTGAATATCATCAAAATGTCTTCCTTTGAATATTTCCTTTATCTTCAGGTAAAGAAAGAAGTCATTGGGGGCCAGATCAGGTGAGTAGGGAGGGTGTTTCAATACAGTTATTTGTTTACTGGCTAAAAACTCCCTCACAAACAGTTCCATGTGAGCTGGTGCATTTTCTTGATGCAAGAACCATGAATTATTGGTGAAAAGTTCAGGTTGTCTAACTTTTTCATGCAGCCTTTTCAGCACTTCCAAATAGTAAACTTGGTTAACTGTTCATCGAGTTGGTACAAATTCATAGTGAATAATCCCTCTGATATGAAAAAATAGCAACATCATTGCAACAAGTTTACAAACTTAATTGTCAGAACTCATATGTATACCTTTATGACAATTTAAACTGATTCTTTATTCATTTAAAAATGTTTATTTCTGGGCACTTTATATACAGCAGTGAATAAGATATACAAAGCCCTGCCCTCACAGAGATGATATTCAACTCCTAACAGGCCAGCAGTGCCTAAAGTGAAATCAACAGGTTCCCTTTCAGCCTATTATCCCCATCCCCCAAAATAACTGTTGTCCAAAACTTGATGCCTCTTCCTTTCATATATTTTCATTCCCTTACATATGCATTTACATGTAGATGCTAGTTTTTTGTTTTGTACTACACATTATTATGTACCAGTTTTATTTACTGAAAAAAACATCATGTATATTCTTTCAAGAATTTAATACAAATCTACCGTATCCTTTTTAGAAGCTTGATCATACTCCACTGCTACTATGCCATATATCATTGCTTCATTTCTCTAATGATGGATCTCAAAGACACATAAGTTTCATTGCCACAAACAACATGAAAATGCTTTGTCTCTTTCATGAATATAACTTTTATTCCTTCAGATAATTTCTCCAATATAGGATTCAAAGGGAATGTGAATTTACAATTTTGAAAAATTCTGCTGGGGATGACGCATAGAAGTGGCAGCATGAGGTGAGCCTCTTGAAATCTCCCCTGGATTTACAACAAATTGAACAACTACTGGCATAATTCCACAAAGGACTCGCTGTGCTGCAGACAGTCAAGACTAAGACACTTGCAACTGGAATCATCTAAAGGTGGGCAAATTGGAGGAGTGGGGGAAGAGGGAAGCAGGGACTGTGGAGACATGGGCCACGAGGGCACAGTATGCAGACCTAGCTCGGAGCTCCAACCTCGCTGCATTCCAGACCTACCTCACCCATGGAAAAGGAAAGATTAGGACTGCTAGTGCTCCACTTATGGCCCACAATCCCGCCTGAGAAATCAGCATATAACATGGCTGAACCCAACACTAACAGTGGAGACCTCAGAGCAAAGACTGAGGGAAGAAGGGTGAAACAGCGGTTAAAGCCGTCACTGCCAAGCAGAGGACACAAGGCTTAGGTGCGGAGCCTAGCCACCCCCTCCCTACCCTCCCAGTGCTCGCTCCAACCCCTCCTGCCCAGCTCGAGAAGAGGAACAGTAGCAGTGTCAGACCAAAAGAACAGAATAACTGCAGTTCTGAGAACTGCAGCCCACAGCCACGGACTCCCAGCCTATCTGGTTCCGGCGAAGGGCAGGGAGCCCTGGGTGCAGGACGGGCTGTGCTGGTGGTCACCACCATTGCTGACAGCCACCACTCACAACCCACCCTGTCACTGCTCCCACCTATCTGGGCAGATCCCTGAGGGGTAAACAGAGCTGCTGAAACACACAGGCTCTGAACCTGGTGCAGGAAGACCTTTGGAACTTCAGAAGCTTTACACATACCCCAACAGAGGCAGTGCCCTGAGAACCGGGCAACCTGCTCAAAAATGAGAAGCCCACCTTCCAGGGACACCCACATTGTGTGAGAAGTTGGAACAGTGCAGAGAAAATGTAGAACTACAGCGTGAGAGAGAATTAAGGCTATACTTGGATAGAAAATAAAGCATTCTACCAATACCTATTGTAAAGCAAAAGAAAGACCTCTTCCTAACAACCTGTTTCAGAACCTACTTCTGTGGATGTCTAGGAAGGGAAATAATTCACAAATTGCCATGAATCACCAAGGTAACAAGACAGCTCAGAGAGAAAATGAAAAGTCTCCAGAAATTGAACGTAAAGACTTGGGAATATGTGAACTTAAATGACAGAGAATTCAAGATTGCAGTTCTGAAAGAACTCAACGAGATGCAAGAAAACACAGAGGCAGTTTAATGAAGTCAGAAACACAATCAAAGAACAACATGAGCATTTTAATACAGAGATTGAAATTTTAAAAAAGAATCAAATAGAATTTTTGGAGATTAAGAACTCAATAGAAGAAATTAAGAATGAAATAACCAGCTTAGGTAGTAGAGTTGACCAGATGGAGCAAAGAATCAGTGACATCGAAGATAGAAACCTGGAAATGACACAAATAGAAGAAGAAAGAGACTTGAGACTTAAAAGAAATGAAAGAACTCTACAACAACTTTCTGACTCCATCAGAGAGAGCAATATAAGAATAATGGGCATAGCAGAAGGAGTTGAAATGGAGAAGAGAACAGAGAGTATATTCAAACAAATAGTCAACGAGAACTTCTCAAACTTGTGGAAAAAAACTGGATCCTCGAATCCAAGAAGGAAACAGAACATAAAATTACCTCAATCCCAACAGGCCTTCTCCAAGGCACATTGTATTGAAGGTGTCAACAATTAACGACAAAGAAAGAATCCTCAAGGCAGCCAGGGAAAAGAATACGGTAACTGAGAAAGGAAAGCCCATTAGGTTTTCATCAGATTTTTCAACAGAATCTCTACAAGCCAGGGGGGAGTGGACGCAAATATTCAAACTATTGAAGGAGAGAAATTATGAGCCAAGAATAATATATCCAACAAAGATATCCTTTAGATATGAAGGAGGAATATAGAACTTTCCAGACAGACAGAAGCTGAGGGAATTTTCTAACACACGACCTGCACTAGCAGAAATATTGAAGGAGGCATTCAGATCAGTATAAATAAGGATAAATTGTGACAATAAAAACAAAAAAGGGGGGGGAGTAAAGGTCTGAATCGGAATACGGGAATGGAGAAAGTAAGCATGAAGAAGAAAATTGAATACTCTAAATAAGAAATTTCCTTTTACATAAACTTAATGGAAACCACTCAAAAATAATTGAGAACTGAAATATATAACTTTAAAAAAAAAAGAAGAAATACAGGGAAAAATCATAGAATACAACCACACTGAAATAATATTCAGCAACAAAAAGGCAAAGAAACAATGGAGACACAGTCTTACCAAAAACCAAAAATAGAATGATAGGAAATCCTCAAACATCAATAATCACCCTAAATGTAAATGGACTGAATTCACCAATAAAAAGTCACAGAGTAGCAGATTGGATCAAAAAACTAAACCTACCATATGCTGTCTCCAAGAGACACATCTCAGCTACAAGGACAAGCATAGACTCAAAGTGAAAGGGTGGAAATTGACAATCCAAGCAAATGGTATCCAGAGAAAAGCAGATGTAACCATACTGATATCAGATGAAACAGAATTCAGGATGAAAAAGGTAAAGAAAGACAAAGATGAACATTTCATGGTGGTAAAGGGGACTATACAACAAAAGACATAACAGTCATCAACATTTGTGCCCCCAATCAGGGAACACCAAAATATACAAAGCAACTACTAACAGAACTAAAGGGAGAAATTGACCAAATCACAATTATACTAGGGGAAATAAATACATCATTAACAGCTATGGATAGATCATCCAAAGAGAAAACAAATAAAGAAATATCAGCCCTAAATGACACATTAGATGACATGGACATAAATAACATTTATACAGTACTTCATCCTAGACATCAGACTATACATTCTCTTCTAGTGTACATGGAACATTCTCAAAGATAGACCATATATTGGGAGATAAAACTAGCTTCAGCAAATTTAAGAAGATTGAAATCATACCAAGTTTATTCTCCAATCACAAGGCTTTGAATTGGATATCAACAACAAAAAGAAAGCAGGAAAAACCACAAATGTGTGGAGATTAAACAACATAGTTTTAAAGAACAACTGGGTCAAAGAAGAAATAAAAGGAGAGTTCAAAAGCTGCATAGAAACAAACGACAATGAAAATGCATCCTACCAGAATTTTTGGGATGCCATAAAAGCAGTTTGAAGAGGGAAATTTATATCATCACAGGCCTATTTCAAGAAAGAAATAAAGTCCCAGATAAATAACCTCACTTTACACCTTAAAGAACTAGAAAAAGAAGAACAAATGAAACTGAAAGTCAGCAAAAGGAAGGAAATAATAAATATCAGAGCAGAACTAAATGAAATAGAGAACAAAAAGACAATAGAAAAAAATCAATGCGACAAAGATCTGGTTCTCTGAAAAGATTAAAACAATTGACAAACCCTTGGCTAGACTCAATAAGATAAAAGATAAAAGACACACAAAAAATCTGAAATGAAAGATGGGAGGTTATCAGGGATACCACAGAAATACAAAGTATCATCCAAGAATACTATGAAAGACGATATGTCACGAAATTCAGTAATCTAGAAGAAATGGACAAGTTATTAGAAACATGTCTCCTTCCTAGCCTGAATCATGAAGAACTAGAAAATCTAAATATACTGATCACCAGTAAGGAAATTGAACCAGTCAACTGAAACCTTCCCAAAAACAAAAGTCCGGGACCAGACGGCTTCACTAGTGAATTCTACCAAACATTCAAAGAGGATCTAATACCTGTCCTACTCAAACTATTCCCCAAAATTGAAGAAGAGTCAATACTCCCTAACTCATTTTATGAGGCCAAGATTACCCTGATACCAAAACCTGGTAAGGACAACACAAAAAAAGAGAACTACAGACCAATATGTCTGATGAATACAGATGCAAAAATCTTAAACAAAATTCTAGCAAATTGAATGCAACAATGCATTAAAAAGATTATACATCACGACCAAGTGTGGTTCATCCCGGGGGAACAAGGATGGTTCAACATATGCAAATCAATCAATGTGATACACCGCATAAACAAAACAAAGGACAAAAATCATGATTACATCAATAGGTTCAGAAAAAGCATTTGACAAGATACAAAATCCATTTATGACTAAAACACTTACTAAAGTAGGTATAGAAGGAAAATACCCTAATATAATAAAGGCCATATATGAGAAACATCAGCTAATATCATAATGAATGGTGAAAAACAGAAGCCCTTTGCTGTACGTTCAGGAACACGACAGGGTTGTCCCCTATCACCTCTGCTTTTCAAGATAGCATTGGAAGTCCTAGCCAGAGGGAGCAGGCAAGAGAAAGAAATAAAAGGCATCCAAATACGGAATGAAGAAGTTAAAAGGTCACATTTTGCAGATGACATGAGGCTATATATTAGAAAACCCTAAAGACTCCACCAAAAAGTTATTAGAAAACAGTAAACGAATACAGAAAACTTGTCGGCTACAAAATCAATATAAAAAAATCCATTGCATTCCTACATACTAACAATGAAATCTCAGAAAAAGAAATTAAAAAAAATTATTTTGCAATGGCAACAAATAGAATAAAATACATAGGAATAAACCTAACCAAGGATGTGAAAGACCTACATACTGAAAACTAGAAGTCGTTTTTAAAAGAAATTGAAAAAGACACAAAGAAATGGAAAGGCATTCCATGTTCATGGATTGGAAGAATCAACATAGTTAAAATGGACATATTACCCAAAGTAATACACAGATTTAATGCAATCCCCATCAAAATTCCAATGGCATTTTTAAAAGAAATATAAGAAAAAATCATGAGATTTGTATAGAACCACAATAGATCCCAAATAGCCAAAGCATTCCTAAGAAAAAAGAACAGTGCTGGAGGTATCACACTCTCTGACAACAGCTTGTACTACAGGGCAACAATAATCAAAACAATGTTGTATTGGCAGAAAAGTAGACATGCAGACCAATGTAATAGAACTAAGAACCCAGAAATAAACCCACACAAATATGGACAGATAATTTTTGACAAAGAAGCCAAAAACATGCGATGGAGAAAAGACAGCCTCTTCAATAAATGGTGCTAGGGGAATTGGAAAGCCACGTGCAAAAGAATGAAACTGCACTGCTATCTGTCACCCTGTACCAAAATAAATTCAAAATGTATCAAAGACCTAACCATAAGACCCAAAAACAATAAACTGAATAGAAAAAAACATAGGTACTAAACTTATGGAGCTTGGGTTTAAAGAGGTGTTTATGAATGTGATTTGAAAGGCAAGGGAAATAAAAGCTAAAATAAATGAATGGGACTATATCAAACTTAAAAGCTTCTGCACAGCAAAAGAAACCGTCGACAAAATAAAGAGGCCACCAACTGAATGGGAGAAGATTTTTGCAAACAGTGCCTCCGATAAGGGGCTAATATCCAAAATATACAAGGAACTCATGCAACTCAACAACAAAAAAACAAACACTCCAATTAAATAATTGGCAGAGTACCTGAAGAGACATTTCTCCAAAGAGGACATACAAATGGCAAACAGACATATGAAAACATACTCAATATTGTTAC
The DNA here is from genome assembly GCF_057876585.1 of Rhinolophus sinicus. Classification (NCBI taxonomy): domain Eukaryota; kingdom Metazoa; phylum Chordata; class Mammalia; order Chiroptera; family Rhinolophidae; genus Rhinolophus; species Rhinolophus sinicus. The sequence continues at coordinate 53,294,747 of NC_142518.1, read as the reverse complement.
TCACCAGAGAAATGGAAATAAAAATCACAATGAGATATCACCTCACAGCTGTTAGAATGACTGTCATCAACAAGACAAATAGTAAGAAGTGTTAGAGAGGCTGTAGAGAAAAAAAAAGGAACCCTCATACACTGTTGGTGGGAATACAATTGGTGCAGACGCTATGGAAGGGTATGTGGAGGTTCCTCAAAAAATTAAGAATAGAATTACCATATGACCCAGCAGCAATCCCTCTCCTGGTAGTCTACCCAAAATATCTGAAAACGTTTATACATAAACATATATGTGCTACAGCGTTCACTGCAGCTTTTTTACAGTGGCCAAACCATGAAAACAACCAAAGTGTCCTTAAATAGATGAATGGATAAAGAAGTTGTCATATACATACACAATGGAATACTATTCTGCCATAAGAAAAGATGAAATAGTACCATTAGTGAAAACATGGATGGATCTTGAGATTATAATGCTAAGCGAAATAAGTCAGACAGAAAAAGTAGAGAACCATATAATTTCACTGACATGTGATATATAAAACTGAAAACAACAAAAGAACAAGACAAACAAATGAGAAACAGAAACTCATAGACACAGATAATAGTTTAGTGGTTACCAGATGGTAAGGGGGAAGCAGGTTGGTAGATGAGGGTAAGTGGGATCAAATATATGGTGATGGAAAGAGAACTGACTCTGGGTGGGGAACACACAGCGTGATAGTTAGATGATATATTACAGAATTGTACACCTGAAATCTATGTAACTTTACTAACAACTGTCACCCTAATAAACTTTAATTTAAAAGAAAAATACTGCTGGATTACATTTCATAAATGTTGAGTGAGATTAGAGTTTTGACAATAAAGTTCGCGAACTTGTTGCGATGATACTGCTAACCTCTTTTTTTTTTTTTTTTTTTTTTTTTTTTAACAGGACTTTATTGGGGAACAGTGTGTACTCCAGGCCTTTTTTCCAAGTCAAGTTGTTGTCCTTTCAATCTTAAGGGTGGAGGGTGCCGATCAGCTTCAAGTTGTTCTTTCAGTCTTAGTTGTAGAGGGCACAGCTCAGCTCCAGGTCCAGTTGCCGTTGCTAGTTGCAGGGGGCACAGCCCACCATCCCTTGTGGGAGTCGAACCGGCAACCTTGTGGTTAAGAGCCCACTGGCCCATGTGGGAATCGAACCGGCAGCCTTCGGAGTTAGGAGCATGGAGCTCTAACAGCCTGAGCCACCGAGCCGGCCCCCTAACTTTTTTTTTTTTTTTTTTTTAATATCAGAAGGATTATTCATTATGAAGTTGTACCAACTGGACAGTTAACCAAGTTTACTATTTGGAAGTGCTGAAAAGGCTGCATGAAAAAGTTAGACGACCTGAACTTTTCACCAGCAATTCATGGCTTTTGCGTCACGACCATGCACCAGGTCACATGTCTCTGTGAGGTCTGACAATTAAATTCGTGAATTCATCCTAGAAAAAGTGTTACATACCTCATTGGTATGTATATCATATACATATATGTGTGTGTTTGTGTGTCTGTGTGTGTGTTTGTGTGTGTGTGTGTGTGTGTATATATATATACATATATATAAAATGTGGCATAATCAATACCAAAATATTTCTGTAATATGAGGAACATTATTATCTTCACTTTTATATTTTTATAGATGAAGAAAGTGAATCAGAGATAGGTTGGTTATCTGGCCTAAGATTACACAGCTAGCAAATGAAAGAGCAATTATTTAAACCCATGCAATTTTGCTCAAGTCGATCTTCTTTTAATCAGTCATTTAACAATTTTACCAATCTGATGGAGGAAAAACATTAATTTATTGTTGTTTTAATTTTCCTGCCTCTTATTACTAGAGCCATTTAGCATATTTGACGTGTTTATTATCTTCATGACTCTACCATAAATGGCATATTTACATTTCCCATTTTACAACAGAATGGTTGTTTTATTCATAGTATTTTGTAGATGCATTTTGTTTATTTATTGCAACAAATATTTACAGTGAAAATACTTTGTTTTGTGTTGCAATCAATTTCTTAGACTGTCATTTGTCTTTTGACTTCAAAGATTTATTTTGCCACATAGAAATATTTATGATATCAACTGTTTTCACTTATGGCTTTTGGGATCCTTGTCTTGCCTAAGCAGGCCTCCTCTGTCCAAAGAATTTCCAAATATTATCCTTTGTTTCTTTATAATATTTATATGGTTTTTATAATTGTCTTAGTTGACCTGCAATTATTGCATAAATGGTGTGTTTTTAGGATCTACTTTTATTTTCTGCCAATAGATAATCAGTCATCCCCAAACAATATTTTTAATACTCCACCATTTTCTGTATGCTCTTTTAATAAATATGTAACTCTCCTCTCTTTTTCACCTGTTTTATGAGATTCTGATATGATATTGTCCACCCACTTCCATCCTGGATCTAGTTGAATTTTACTCTTTTATTATTAATAATACAAATGAAAGGTAATGCTATAATGCTTGTAATTTTAAGTGTCATTGCCAATGCGAGAGGAAAATTATATTTTAGGTCCAGAGATTATAATATGTCTCTTTCTTTGCATTCTTGTTTAACAGCCAGATTTGGGGTTAAGTGGGTTCATTTGGAAGTTCATTCTAATGGTACTCCAATGCTAACAGAAAAATATAGGGAATCTGTCTTAAAAGACATAGAACCATAATATATCTCTTTCAATTTCCTAAACATCCTAAAATTTCTCAACATGCCTGTTATAGAAACTGAAAAAAGAAAAAAAATACACGTTTTCTAAGTAGAAATGCTTGCTTAACAAGTGTTACTAAAATAGAATGGAAGCTATTTCACCTTTGTTGGTAAGCTTCTCACATCGCGTACTCAAAAACAGTGATGAAAATTTTCTTCACACTATGGTGTCTGCAAATAAGCTATGTTTGTTTTAAATTCTACTCTCTAAAATTTCTCTTTATCAAACACACACACATACACACACATACATTCACACACCAAATAAAGAAAAACAAAAATAATCCAACTAGCAAGTGCACTTCTGTCTATTATGGTATAGGATACAATGCTTCAGGAAAAAAAAAATAGATCCATTAAAAATAGGTTATGGTCTAAATATATTTTGTAGATAGATACTAAACACAGAACCAAACAAACCACAACGTTGAACAGGAAAAAGCTTTGCCAAGTAGACTGGCAAAATCAAGCAGCAGTGGTTTACACCTGCATGTAAGAATCTATTTTAACTATAAGTAATTGGAACCGATTTTGAGGAAACCTTTAGACAAACTAAATCATCATAAAATTTATAATTTAACTTATTAATATGCTTCAACTTATATAAGTAGTTTTAAAATACATTTAATTTTCTACATTTAGGGAAACAATATACGAAAATCTAAAAGGCATTTATTCATCCACTGAGACCACTTACAGCCACAACTTTTAAAAATATTTGTAAGTATATTATATGTTGGCATAATGATGTTTTAGGATAGCACTATCATGCGATGTAGAAATAGATTCAGGGTTGCAAGGTAATTTTCTTCCCAGAATTATTTTTTTTTCTGCTGGAATTTTTACAGACATTTTAAAAACTACCCTTACAGGATATTTTATGAAATTCCTAAAGGTCAATATTTTCTACAGGAAAATTTTCTAAGAAACCATAAAAAAAACAAAAGGGACTAAAGAGAATAAAAGTAAGAATCAAGTCACATATTCATTATATCTATGTTCTCTCTGAAGAATATAGCTAAATTTTACTTATATTTTTCTTGCTTGATACTATTACCAAGACTAGCCAATTTTTAGGCAATGTGGAATTTAAATTTTATCTATAACCTAGTTCATCATCTTCTAAGTTTAGTTTCCAGAAAATGCTCTTCAGGTATTTCCTTTTTTTTCAAATTAAAGTTTATTGGGGTGACAATTGCTAGTAAAGTTACATAGATTTCAGGTGTACAATTCTATATTACATCATCTAAAAATCACATTGTGTGTACACCAACCAGAGTCAGTTCTCCTTCCATCACCATATATTTCATCCCCTTTACCCTCGTCTAACACCCTCCCCACTTACTCTCCTGTAACCACTAAACTATTGTCTGTGTCTATGGGTTTTTGTTTCTCATTTGTTTGTCTTGTTCTTTTATGTTTTTGTTTCATATACCACATATCACTGAAATCATATGGTTCTCTGCTTTTTCTGTCTGACTCACTTCACTTAGCATTATGACCTCAAGATCCATCCATGTTGTCACAAATGGTCCTATTTCATCTTTTTTTTTTTTTTTTTTTTTTTTTTTACCACCAAATAGTATTTCATTGTGTATATATACCACAACTTCTTTATCCATTCATCTATCGAAGGACATTTTGGTTGTTTCCATGTCTTGGCCACCGTAAATAAAGCTGCAATGAACATTGGAGCGCATGTGTCTTTATGCATAAACGTTTTCAGATTTTTGGGTAGATACCCAGGAGAGGGATTGCTGGGTCATATGGTAATTCTATTCGTAATTTTCTGAGGAAACTCCACACTACCTTCCTTAGCGGCTGCACCAGTCTACATTCCTACCAACACTGTATGAGTGTTCCTTTTCCTCCACAGCCTCTCCAACACTTGTAACTATTTGTCTTGTTGATGATAGCCATTCTAACTGGGGTAAGGTGATGTCTCATTGTGGTTTTTATTTGCATTTCTCTGATGATTAGTGATGTTGAGCATTTTTTCATATGTCTATTTGCCATTTGTATGTCCTCTTTTGAGAAATGTCTCTTCAGGTCCTCTGCCCATTTTTCGATTGGGTTGTTTGTATTTTTTGTTGTTGAGTTGCATGAGTTCCTTGTATATTTTGGATATTAGCCCCTTATCAGAGACACTGTTGGCAAAAATCTTCTCATCTGATATCAGTATGGCTACACCTGATTTTCTCTGGACACCATTTGCTTGGAGTGTCAATTTCCACCCTTTTACGTTGAATCTATGCTTGTCCTTGGAGCTGAGTTTTGTCTCTTGGAGACAGCATATGGTTGGGTTTAGGTTTATTTTATTTTATTTTATTTTATTTTATTTTATTTTATTTCATTTTATTTTATTTTTTTATTGGGGAAGGGGAACAGGACTTTATTGGGGAACAGCGTGCACTTCCAGGGCTTTTTTCCAAGTCAAGTTGTTGTCCTTTCAATCTTAGTTGGGGAGGGTACCATTCAGCTTCAAGTTGTTTTCCTTTCAGTCTTAGTTGTGGAGGACGCAGCTCAACTCCAGGTGCAGGTCCAGTTGCCGTTACTAGTTGCAGGGGGCACAGCCCACTGTCCCTTGCGGGAGTCGAACCGGCAACCTTGTGGTTTAGAGGACATGCTCCAACCAACTGAGCCATTCGGGAGCTCAGCGGCAGCTCAGCTCAAGGTGCGGTGTTCAATCCTAGTTGCAGGGGGCGCCGCCCCCATCCCTTGTGGGACTCGAGGAATCAAACTGGCAACCTTGTGGATGAGAGCCCGTGCTCCAACCAACTAAGCCATCCAGGAGGCAGCTCAGCTCAAGGGGCCATGTTCAATCCTAGTTGCAGGGGACGCCGCCCACCATCCCTTGCGGGACTTGAGTAATCGAATTGACAACCTTGTGGTTGAGAGCCCACTGGCCCATGTGGGAATCGAATCGGCAGCCTTCAGAGTTAGGAGCATGGAGGTCCAACCACCTGAGCCACCTGGCTGGCCCCTGGGTTTAGTTTTTTGATCCAATCTACCACTCTGTGCCTTTTTATTGGTGAGCTCAGTCCATTTACATTTAGGGTGATTGTTTATATGTGAGGATTTCCCATCATTCTGTCTTTAGTTTTCTGGTAAGACTGTGTCTTCATTGTTTCTTTGCCTTTTTGTTGATGTCTATTATTTCTGTGTGATAGTATTCAATGATTTTTTCCCTCGGTTTCTTCTTTTATTACAGTATATATTTCAGTTCTGGATTTTTTTTTTTGAGTGGTTACATTAAATTTATGTAAAAGAAAGTTTGATCTTTAGAGTATTCCATGTTCTTCAGCATGCTTGCTTTCTCCATTCCCATGTTCCGATTCAGGCCTTTACTCTCCCCCTTTTAATGTTTTGGTTGCCACAAATTGTCCCTGTTGGTGGTTGTCGAATAGCCTCCTTTAGTATTTCTTGTAGTGCAGTTCATGTATTAGAAAATTCCCTCAGCTTCTGTATGTCTGGAAAGGTCTTTATTCCTTCTTCATATCTAAAGGGTATCTTTGCTAGGTATATTATTCATGGCTCATAATTTCTCTCTTTCAATAATTTGAATATTTGGTTCCACTCCCTCTTGGCTTGTAGAGTTTCTGCTGAAAAATCGGATGATAACCTAATGGGCTTTCCTTTGTAGGTTTCCGTCTTCTTTTCCCTGTCTGCTGGAGGATTCTTCTTTGTCGTTGATTTTTGACAGCTTCAATACAACGTGCCTTGGAGAAGGCCTGTTGGGGTTGAGGTAATTAGGTGTTCTATTTGCTTCTTGGACTCGAGAATCCAGTTCTTTCCACAAGTTTGGGAAGTTCTCATCAACTATTTGTTTGAGTATACTCTCTGTTCCCTTCTCCCTTTTTCCCCTTCTTGTGTGCCCATTGTTCTTATATTACTCTTTCTAATGGAATCAGAATGTTTTTGTAGAGTTCTTTCATTTATTTTAAGTCTCAAGTCTCTTTCTTCTTCCATCTATGTCATTTCCAGGTTTCTATCTTCGATGTCACTGATTCTTTCCTCCAGCTGGTCAACTCTACTACCTAAGCTGGCTATTTCATTCTTCATTTCTTCTATTGAGTTCTTAATCTCCAGAAATTCTATTTGGTTCTTTTTCAAAATCTGAATCTCTTTGGTAAAAAGTTCATGTTGTTGTTTGATTGTGTTTCTGAATTCATTAAACTGCCTTTCTGTGTTTTCTTGCATCTCATTGAGTTTTTTCAGAACTGCCATCTTGAATTCTCTGTCATTAAGTCACATATTTCCATATCTTTAAGTTCATTTTCTGGAGACTTTCCATTTTCTTTTTGAGCTGTCTTGTTGCCTTGGTTATTCATGGCAATTAGTGATTTATTATTTCTCTTTCTAGACATCTACAGGAGTGACTTCTGCAACAGGTTGATAGGAAGAGGTCTTTCTTTTGTGTGCCAATACGTGTTGGTAGAATGTTTTATTTTCTCTCTGATTGCAGCCTTTTTTTCTCTACCACACTGTAGTGTTATGTTTTCTTTGCACTATTCCAGCTTCTCACACAATGGTGGGATTCCCTGGAAGGTGGGCTTCTCCTCTGTTAACAGTTCGCCTGGGTCATAGGGCACTGTGTCCCTGTGGGGATGCGGAGAGCTTTTGAAGTTCCAAAGCTCTTCCTGCATCAGATTCAGGGTCTGTGTGTTTCAGCAGTTCTGCTTACTTCTGTAAGGATCTGTCCAGATAGGTGGGGCCAGGGGAGGGGTGGGTTGTGACAGGTGGCCCAGTGCAATGGCGGTGACCACCACCAAAGCCGGTCCTGCTTCCACAGCTCCCTCCCCTTTGCTGGAACTTGTTGGACTACGAATATTTGTCTGCAGATCATAGTTCTCAGAACTGAACATATTCTGTTCTTTCGATCTGACATTGCTACTCTTCCACTCTTGCACTGGGCAGGTGGGGGCAGGGCTAGGTCTGGGAGAGTAGGGAGTGGGCGGCCTGGCTCAATGCCTGAGGCTTCCATTCTCTGTGGCAGTGAGGGCTTAAACCACCGTTTTCAGCCTTCTTCCCTCTGTCTTTGCTCAGAGGTCTTTGCTGTGAGCGTTGGGTTCAGCTGTGTTATATGCTGTCCCCTCAGCCCTGTGCACCATAAACGGAGCCTTAGCAGTCCGAGTTCTTCCCTCTGCCACAGCTACGGTAGTTCTGGGATGCAGCTAGCTGGGAGCACTGAACTAAGTCTGTGTCCTGCTCCCACGCGGCCCCGTCTCCGCACTTCTCCCTTTCTTCCTCCCCTGTTCGTGCAATTTGCCCACCTTTTGGTGAATTCAGTAGTGAGCCTTTTTGTCTTGCCTGTCTGCTGTGTAGGCAGTCCTTTGTGGAGTTATAGTTTTTCAATTTGTTGTAAATTCCAGGGGAGATTTCCAGAGGCTCACCTCACGCCGCCATTTTGATGACGTGTGGTCTCTTCAGGTATTTCTGTCTTTGCCTGGTCTGTACACTCCAGGTGAATTTTGTTTGTTAATTTGGTCCCAAGATTCCTGCCTAGACTGTAAACTACACATAAGGGCTTTGTCTGTATTGCTCTAACCCTCTTTATAACCTTTATGCCTATCAGTCACTTCAGCAATTACTCTCACTCCTGCCACTCTCTCATTGGTTTTTTAAGGTTTATACTAAACAGGTGGTAAATAATTGGCATACCTCTTTATTAAATGTTAGTTCCTTCACCTAGTATCATCAGTTGTTGTCAAGATAAGGATTACATCTCAGTTAAACCAGTATTTTATAATACTTTCTCTCTCCCACTCCTCTTGCCAAATGGTGGACTTGTCTTTCAAATGTCGCCAGACTTTCAACTAAGAACTACCTTTTCCATATGTTCAATTGCTCTAATCATATCCTCACTAGTCAATAAAATTTGGTGGCATATGCTTGACCCAGTGAGGGTTGATTCTGATTTTTGAACACTGCCATCTTCTAGAAAATTTTTTAGGGGGCCAATTGCAAATAGGTATACCAGATGAAATACAGGGAGAAGATTAAATTTGTACTTCAGATAAACAATGAATAACTTTATTTTTGTATCAGGTATACAAAACAACATAATGATTAGACATTTATACACCTCAGAAAGTAATAACCCCAATAAGTCTACTACCCATTCGACACTGTACATAATTATTACAATGTTATTGACTATGTTCCTTATGCTGTATTTTATATCCCTGTGACTATATTTTAAATTATAGTTGACATTCAATATTATTTCATATTAGTTTAGGTGTATAGCATAGTGGTTAGACATTTATGTATCTCACAAAGTAATAACCCCAATAAGTCTATTTCCCATTTGACATTATACATAGTTTTTACAATACTATTGACAATATTCTCCATATTGTACTTTACATCCCCATGACTATTTTGTGACTACCAATTTGTACTTCTTAATCCTTTTACCTTTCTCACCTATCCCCTCCCTGTGCCCCTCCCATCTAGTAATCATCAATTTGTTCTCTGTATCTATGTGTGTTTCTCTTTTGTTTGTTCATTTATTTTGTTCTTTAGATTCCACATAAAAGTGATCGTATGGTATTTTTCTTTCTTAGTCTGACTTATTTCACTTAGCATAATATCAATAACTTTTTAGTCATGAATATATCTAATGAAATACTTTGCATATGCTTAGAGTGAAAATATTATCCATTGTTTATCTGAGATTTAAATTTAACTGGCACACTGTATTATTATTCACTAAATATGTCATTACTATTTGCAAAGGATCTGTCTTTACCAAAAGTTATAATTAATTTTACAATTTCCTAATGCTTCAACAACGAGTATATATAATTGCAGGGCAAATATTCAGGAAGAGGAAAATTTACTCTCTCAAGGTGGGTTCACCTGTCATCTAATTACCCATCCTGCTACCCCCTTTCCATCCTGGAAACTATTTTTATCACTAGTAAGATAAAAAAGAGAGTTAGAGATAAGGGATGATAAGCTCTGGTTTGGTCTAAAAACTTGAACTAAAATTACCTCACAAAACACAGAGAATTGCAAAACATCTCTGAAGATGTCTTAAAAACATTGTCAGATTTTTTTTTTCCTTTCTAACAACAAAGACCTTAAAGAGGGTTAAAGAGATACAGGCAAAGTCCCATGGTGTGAAAAAGGAATCTTAGGGTCAAATTACAGGACAAAAGTCACCCAGGGTCTAGCAAATAGTTAAATGTAACATTTCAATTTCAGTGAATATAGTCATATGAAGGAGAAATAAAATTTCACTTTCTGTAGCTATTCAAAGTAATTTCTCAACCTGACCTAATTTATTTACTGTACTTACATTTGTACAGAAAAAAAATTGTTTCAAATTTGTTGTCACATATATGCGATTTAACAATAAAACTGTGAGTTGGTAAGGGTTATTAAGTCAGTTTTACAGATTCAGAAAAGTAAGAATTTGGTTAATTGATTTAACCTAGGTCATATAATTAATGGGTGGTTGAGCCAGAATGTCAAATCAAGCACTCTTTTTAATATAGAATTTTCATCTTGAAAAGTAACAGATGTGCCTCATTTGGATAACTGTACATCTTACTCAATAGCATTTTCAAGGACTGGCTTGGAGAGTTCTTTCCACAATCCCACCAGCACTTCTGTAGTTATTCCAAATTAATCAATAGAAAGAATTTGCTTGCCCTCTAAATGCAGTTTTAAGAAAAATTCCTCAGTCCCCTTCCTTTCAGAGGGCTTCATACCTATTACCTAAGCACCTCGTACACAGAAATCATTTTTTTAAAATTTGAATTTATTGGGGTGACAGTGGTTAGTAAAATTACATAGGTTACAAGTGTATAGTTCTGTAATACATCACCTAAATATCACATTGTGTGTTGACCACCCAGAGATACTTCTTCCATCAACATATATTTACCCTCATCTACCACCTCCCTCCCCCTTTTCCCTCTGGTAATCGCTAAACTATTGTGTGTGTCTATAAGTTTTTGTTTCTTCATTTGTTTGTCTTGTTCTTTTGTTGTTTTCAGTTTTATATACTACATATCAGTGAAGTCATATGGTTCTCGACTATTTCTGACTTAGTTCGCTTAGCATAATAATCCCAAGATCCATCCATCTTGTTGCAAATGGCACTATTTCATCTTTACTTATGGCAGAAGAGCATTCCATTTTATATATATATATATATATATATATATATATATATATATATATATATATATATATATATATATATATATACCACATCTTTATTTAATCATCTATCAAAGGACACTTTCGTTGTTTCCATGTATTGGCCACTGTAAATAAAGCTGCAATGAACATAGGAACACATATGTCTTTATGGATAAATGCTTTCAGATTTTTTCAGTATATATCTAGGAGAGGAATTACTGAGTCATATGGTAATTCTACTCTTAAATTTTTGAGGAACCTCCACACTGCCTTCCATAGCAGCTGAACCAATCTGCATTCCCACCAACAGTGTATGAGAGTTCCTTTTTCTCCACAACTTCTTCAACACTTATTATGTGTCTTGATGATGATAGCCATTCTAACTGGTGTGAGGTGATATCTCATTGTGGTTTTTATTTTCATTTCTCTAATGATTAGTGATGTTGAGCATTTTTTCATATGTCTATCAGCCATCTGTATGTCCCCTTTGGAGAAATGTCTGTTCAGGAGAAATGCCCATTTTTTAAATTGGATTGTTTGTCTTTTTGTTGTTGAGTTGTATGAGTTCCTTATGTATTTTGGATATTAGCCCCTTATCAGAGGTATTTGCAAAAATCTTCTCCCATTTGATTGGTTGTCTCTTTATTTTGTCCATTGTTTCTTTTGCTGTGCAGAAGTTTTTTAGTTTGATATAATCTCATTCATATTATTTTAGCATTTACTTCCCTTGCCTTTGGAGTCAAATTCATGAAATCCTCTTTGATCCCAAGGTTCATAAGTTTAGTATCTATATTTTCGCCTATGCAGTTTATTGTTTCAGGTCTTATGTTTAGGTCTTTGATCCATTTTGAGTTAATTTTGGTACATGGTGACGGATAGCAGTCTAGTTTCATTCTTTTGCATGTGGCTTTCCAATTTTCCCAAAATCATTTATTTAAGAGGCTGTCTTTTCTCCATTGTATGTTTTTGGATCCTTTGTCAAAAATTTTCTGTCCATATTTATGTGGGACAGAAATTCTTTAACAGCCAGTTACCTTAAGCTTTTTTTTCCTTCTCCCCAAATATATCATACATATATAAATATAAAGTTGGTCACAATTTTGTAATAAATTCTGAACTTGAAGCAATTGTGGACAGAGCTACTGAAAATACTCTGTGATTAATATAAAAGTCCAGATGCCAGTAATTTTAATTTAAACAGTTTGGAACTTGGAATGTATTAGGAAAGAGAAGATGATAAGTAAACCCCACAAAGCCATAATCTCAAAATAAAAGGAGAATGCACAGAGGACCAGTACAAAACCATTTCCTGTAACCATACCTAAAATGATCAGAACTTTTATATGTCTATAAAAGTGGCACATTCAGGGATCAAACCGGCAACCCTGGTGCTACCAGCACCATGCTCTAACCAACTAAGCTAACCGGCCACCCCGAGAACTGACATTTTAAAAAAAAATTTGTTGTGTGTACAATTTGAAAAATAAGTTCTTTTGTTGTTTTTGGTTTTTACTAACAATTGTCACCCCAATAAATTTAAAAAATAAATTTAAAAAAATGTAAAAAAAAAAAAAAAAAAAAGAAAGAAAAATAAGTTAATGATAAATATATTTTCTACTTTTCTTTGTTCCTGTACCATGGGCTCAGACATTGTTTTATAATTCTTTTTGCATTTTATATAAACAACAAGAAAGAATCACTTCAGTAATTTTAAAATGTATATCACCACTGAAAAAACAACTGGCAATTACGCTGATGACTTTTATGGAAAAAAACGGTCAGACCAGATAAGCAGCAATCATATACAAAATACTGCCTAAATGAGGCCTTTTTTGTTCAGTACATATTATATTTTATGTATCTGTTATAGAGTAATTTTCAGAAATTTTAAAATATATGTGACATGAAAATATAAAATGAACATTTGTCAAAATTTTTATTTAACACTTAGGTTAATGAGAGAACCAGTAACACTGGGGTGCCAAAAAATGTATACACATGACTTGCATTCATCTTTTGTTATGGGTATATATTGAGTATTACAATTTTAATAGAGTTTTTCCTTTCTTAAAATGTGTGTACAGTATTTTGGCACCCTCTGTATATTATGACTAGTTCAAAGAACTTAAAGAGAAGACACATAAAGACTGAGTAGAAACACTGAAATAAATTTGCTATATGCAAAATGGCTTATATCTTATAGGACAATAAAATATCATGTGTGTGATTATTTTTTCCTACCAGGTGACAAATGAATGTATTTTTACTGGAAAAAAAACCCAAAAACATCTGCATAGCTTAGAAGAAAAAATTATCTATATTACTGTCAGTTGTCTACAAGATAACTTTTGCACCGACAAAATAGGAAAACTCTAGTGAGAAAAATCAACCAAGTTGCTCATATTTTACCAGTTTTTTCTATATATCTGATTATAGTGATTCATTATAAATGGGTAATCTTATTTTATACCTTTGTTAATGCATTGATCATTGTTGTGGACTGAAACTCTATGTCCTCTCAAAAATCATGTTGAAGCACTAATCCTCAATGTAATAGTATTTGGAGGTGGGGTGTTAGGGAGGTAATTAGGTTTAAGTGAGAGCATGAGGGTTGAACCTCCATGATGGAATTAGTGACTTTATATAAGAAGAAGAAGAGACCAGAACTCACTCGCTCTCCACTATGAGAGGATACAGCAAGGCTGTCTGCAAACCAGGAAGAGAGTTCTCACCAGACAAAAAATCTGCTGAGACCTTGAACTTTGACTTCTTAGTCTCCAGAATTATGAGAAATGTTTCTTGTATAAGCCACCCAGTCTATGGTAATTTGTTCTTGCACTTCCAGCTGAATAAGAAAATAATTCAGTTAAAACATACCAAAAATACAAACATTATTGTTTAAATATTTATATCCATATTATGTAAATCTTTTCTTTTATCTTCAGGGGCAGGAACATGCTTTGGGGAATGATTCATCTGTTTTGAAAGTCATATTCCACAAAACAGAAAAAAACTAAAAATAATTAACACATATTCAGATAGGTTGGTGAAAAAAAGCAAACATCCTTGTCTTATACTCAATATTGCTGGTACTTTCACCAGTGTGTCTTTCCCTTCTGGTGCACTCAATTTAAAATCAGGGTACTGGCAGATTTTGTGCAGACTGTAGCAAGACATATGGCTATCCTATTAAACCATGGCATACATATAGCCATCTTATTACATTCTGGCAGAAAATTGCTAAGCTACATGTTTTTCAAATGAACTTGTGGGTATTGGTACTTTCCATGACTCCCCATAAAATAGCCTATATACAAGTTCCCCACTTTAAAGAAACATCAAAAAGAGAGCTGTACTTATGGAAATATGCTATTATGATAATGTCTCCTTTTTAATTTTACTTCATAAGTCACATTATGATCTTCACCATAGAGGACTTACAAAACAGCTACACTCACAACAAATAGTTGAGATTTTCAAATACATACAAGCCATTAAGTGATGCTATACATGATACACCCATTACACATGATAACCCGTTTAGAAGAAGCAGTTAAAAGCAGAGTTTGAAGAGAGATTTTTTACTTACAGAAAGAGAAAAAAAAAAGAAATTAAAGGGCCAGGGAAAGGATCTGATACAGATGGTGGTATAGATCAATGCTGTACTTACTTCCCCTCAGGATCATATGAAAATTACAACCTCAGGGACGTCAACAAAATGGCGGGGTGAGGTGAGCCTCTGTAAAGCTCCCCTGGAATTTACAACTAATCAAACAACAATAACTCCACAAAGGACTCCCTGCACAGCAGACAGGCAAGACAAAGTGGCCCACTACTGAATTCACCTAAAGGTGGGTGAATCCCTGTCTTGCGGGAGACCCTGCTCGCTGCGCCATTTGTTGTGTGCGGAGGCCTGCTCGCCGCGCCATTTTTCAGGCGGGGCAGCCTGCGGGGTCTCTGCTCCCGCTCCCACACAAGAACACAGGATATGGTGAGGCCAAAAAGGAACAACCATGGAGCCATAGGTAGGGGAGTCTTACCACTATGGTCTCACTGGAGGCTGGGCCCACTGGACGCGCAACCTGCCGTCTGCCTTCCCGCCAACCGACTGACCGACTCTCCTCCACTCTCCTCGACTCTGTTCCTCTCCTCTCTTCCGCTCTCCCAGGCTCTGCTCGGCTCTGCTCGGCTCCTCGGCAATCCTCGGCAGTCCTCGGCAGTCCTCGGCTCTCCTCTGTAGCCACAGCAGTTATACCAGCAGCCACTCGGCTAACCGGCCACAGCCGACGGCCAATCAGCCACAGCCGAGCCAGCACCTTTCCATGTGACGCCGAGAGCCTGTAAACCACTCTCTGGTGCTCTGTCCCCACAATCCCGCAAGCGGGGGAGGAGGATAGGAAGAAGTGCGGGGACGGAGCCGCGCAGACACAGTACGCAGACCTAGCTCACTGCTGCGAGCTCACTGCATCCCGGAACTATCACAGCTGCGGGAAAGGGAAGAACTTGGACTTCTAGGGCTCTGCTTATGGCCCACAGGGCCAGGCGGCAGCATATAACACGGCTGAACCCAAAGCTCACGGCAGAGACCTCAGAGAAAAGACTGAGGGAAGAAGGCTGAAAACGGTGGTTTAAGCCCTCACTGCTGAGCAGAGAACGGAAGTCTTAAGCACTGAGACTAGCCGCCCCCTCCCTACCCTCCCAGAGATCGTCCTGCCCCCACCTGCCTGGTGCTAGAAGTAGAACAGTAGCAGTGTTAGATCAAAAGAACAGAATATTTGCTGTTCTGAGAAATGTGGACCACAGACACAGATTCGAAGCACAACTAGTTCCGGCAAAGGGGAGGGAGCTGTGGAAGCAGGGCAGGCTATGGTGGTGGTTGCTGCCATTGCTCTGGGCCACTTCTCACAACTTACCCCGCCCCTGGCCCCACCTATCTGGGTGGTTCCCTGCAGGAGTAAACAGAACTGCTGAAACATACGGGCTCTGAATCTGGTGCAGGAAGAGATTTGGAACTACAAAAGCTCTCTGCATACGCACCGGGACACTGTGCCCTGTGACCCAGGCCAACTAGTAACAGAGGAGAAGCCCGTCTCCCAGTGAATCCTCCCATTGTGTGAGAAGCGAGAATAGTGCAGGGAAAACCTAGCAGTATCGTGTGAGAGAGAAAAAAAAGGCTGCAGTAGGAGAGAAAATAAAACATTCTACCAACAAGTACTGGAAAACAAAAGAAACAACTCTTCCTATCAACCTGCTGCAAAAGCCACTCCTGTAGATGTCTAGGAAGAGAAATAATAAATCACTAATTACCATGAATAACCAAAGCAACAAGACAGCTCAAAAAGAAAGTGAAAAGTCTCCAGAAAAGGAACTTAAAGATATGGAAATATGTGACTTAAATGACACAGAATTCAAGATTGCAGTACTCAAAAAACTCAACGTGATGCAAGAAAACAAAGAAAGACAGTTTAATGAACTCAGAAACACAATCAAAGAACAACATGAACTTTTTACCAAAGATTCAAATTTTGAAAAAGAACCAAATAGAATTTCTGGAGATTAAGAACTCAATAGAAGAAACGAAGACTGAAATAGTGAGCTTAGGTAGTAGAGTAGACCAGATGGAGGAAAGAATCAGTGACATTGAAGATAGAATACTGGAAACTACACAGATGGAAGAAGAAAGAGATTTGAGACTGAAAAGAAAAGAAAGAACTCTACAAGAATATTCTGAATCCATCAGAAAGAGCAATATAAGAATAATGGTCATACCAGAAGGAGAAGAAAGAGAGAGGGAAACAGAGAATATATTCAAACAAATTGTCGATGAGAATTTCCCAAACTTGTGGAGAGAACTGGATCCTCGAATCCAAGAAGCAAATGAAACACCTAATTACCTCAATCCCAACAGGCCTTCTCCAAGGCATGTTGTATTGAAGCTGTCTAAAATCAAAGACAAAGAAAGAATCCTCAAGGTAGCCAGGGAAAAGAAGACGGTAACCTATAAAGGAAAGTCCATTAGATTATCATCACATTTTTTAGCCGAAACTCTACAAACCAGGAGGGATTGGAACCAAATATTCAAACTATTGAAAGAGAGAAATTATGAGCCAAGAATAATATATCCAGCAAAGATATCCTTTAGATATGAAGGAGGAATAAAGACCTTTCCAGACATACAGAAGCTGAGGGAATTTCTAATACATGACCTGTACTACGAGAAATACTAAGGGAGGCTATTCGACCACCATCAACAGGGACAATTGGTGGCAACCAAAACATAAAAAGGGGGAGAATAAAGGCCTGACCCGGAATATGGGAATGCAGAAAGTAAGCGTGCTGAAGAAAATGAAATACTCTAAATATAAAACTTTCTTTTACATAAACTTAAGGGTAACCACTCAAAAAGAATCCAAACCTGAAATATGTACTGTAATAAAAGAAAAAACAGAGGGAAACATCATAGAATACCACCACACAGAAATAATAAACAACAAAAAGGCAAAGAAACAATGGAGACACAGACTTACCAGAAAACTAAAGATAGAATGACAGGAAATCCTCACACATCAATAATCACCCTAAATGTAAATGGACTGAACTCACCAATAAAAAGGCAGAGTAGCAGATTGGATAAAAAAAATTAAACCCAATCATATGCTGTCTCAAAGAGACATATCTCAGCTACAAGGACAAGCATAGACTCAAATTGAAAGGGTGGAAATTGACACTCCAATCAAAGGGAACCCAGATAAAATCAGGTGTAGCCATAATGATATCAGATAAAACAGACTTCAGGGTGAAAAAGAAAACAAGAAACAAAGATAGACATTTCATAATGGTGAAGGGGACTGTACAACAAGAAGACATAACAGTCATCAATATTTATGCTCCCAATCAGGGAGCACCAAAAATATACCAAACAACTACTAACAGAACTAAAGGGAGAAATTGACCAAAACGGAATTATACTAGGGGACTTAAATACATCGTTGACAGTTATGGATAGATCATCCAAACAGAAAATAAATGACGAAATAGCAGCCCTAAATGTCACATTAGATGAAATGGACATAATTGACATTTACAGAGCACTTCATCCTAAAACATCAGACTATAAATTTTTTTCTAGTGTACATGGAACATTCTCAAGGATAGACCATATATTGGGACATAAAATCAGCCTCAGCAAATTTAAGAAGATCAAAATCATACCAAGCATATTCTCTGATCAAAAGTCTTTGAAATTGGATATCAACTGCAAAAAGAAAGCAGGAAAAATACAAATACATGGAGATTAAAGAACATACTTTTACAGAATGACTGGGTTAAAGATAAAATTAGAGGCGAGATGAAAAGATACATAGAAATGAATGACAATGAAAATACATCCTACCAAAATTTCTGGGATGCAGCCAAAGCAGTTTCAAGAGGGAAATTTATATCATTACAGGCCTATCTCAAGAAACAAGAAAAATCCCAAATAAATAACGTCATGTTACACCTTAAAGAACTAGAAAAAGAAGAACAAGTGCAACCCAAGATCAGCAGAAGAAAGGAAATAACAAAAATCAGAGCAAAACTAAATGAAACAGAGAACAGAAAGACAATAGAAAAAATTAAAGTGATGAAGAGCTGGTGCTTTAAAAAAATTAACAAAATTGACAAACCCTTGGCTAGACTCACTAAGATAAAAAGAGAGAAGATACTAATTAACAAAATCAGAAACGAAAAAGGGGACGTTATCACGGGCACCACAGAAATATAAAGGATCATCTAAGAATACTATGAAGGCCTATATGCCACCAAATTTAATAACCTAGAAGAAATGGACAAGTTCTTAGAAACATATAGCCTTCCAAGGCTGAACCATGAAGAACTGGAAAATCTAAACAGACCGATCACCAGTAAAAAATTGAATCAGTCATCCAAAACCTTCCCAAAAGCAAAAGTCCGGGACCAGATGGCTTCACTAGTGAATTCTACCAAAACTTCAAAGAGGATCTAATACCAATCCTGTTCAAACTCTTCCAAAAAATTGAAGAAGAGACAGTACTCCCTAACTCATTTTATGAGGCCAACATCACCCTGATACCAAAACCTGGTAAGGACAACACAAAAAAAGAAAATTACAGACCAATATCTCTGATGAATACAGATGAAAAATCTTAAACAAAATTCTAGCAAATCGAATACAACAATGCATTCAAAAGATTATTCATCAAGACCAAGTTTGGTTCATCCCCAGGGCACAAGGATGGTTCAACATACGCAAGTCCATCAATGAGATACATCTCGTAAACAAAATTAAGGACAAAAGTGATATGATTATATCAATTGATGCAGAAAAAGCATTTGACAAGATACAACATCCTTTTATGATTAAAACACTTAATAAAATAGGTATAGAAGGAAAATGCCTTAACATAATAAAGGCCATATATGACAAGCCCCAAGCTAATCTCATTATTAATGGTGAAAAACTGAAGCCCTTTGCTCTACCTTCAGGAACACGACAGGGCTGTCCCCTATCACCTCTGCTTTTCAACATAGTGTTGGAAGTCCTTGCCGGAGCAATCAGGCAAGAGAAAGAAAAAAAAGGCATCAAGGCATCCAAATTCTGAATGAAGAAGTTAAATTATCACTCTTTGCAGATGGCATGATGCTATATATAGAAAACCCTAAAGACTCCACCAAAAAGCTGTTACAAACAATCAACAAATACAATAAAGTTGCTGGCTACAAAGTCAATTTACAAAAGTCCATTGCATTCCTATATGCTAATAGTGATTCAGAAAAAGAAATACAAAAAAACAATTCATTTTGCAATTGCATCAAAAAGAATAAAATACCAAGGAATATACTTAACCAAGGATGTGAAGGATGTATATGCTGAAAACTATGAGACATTTTTGAAAGAAATTGAAAAAGACACAAAGAAATGGAAAGACATTCCATGCTCATGGATTGGAAGAATCAACATAGTTAAAATGGCCATATTACCCAAAGCAATATACAGATTCAATGCAATCCCCATCAAAATCCCAATGGCATTTTTTAAAGAAATAGAACAAAAAATCATCAGATTTGTTTGGAACCACAAAAGACCCCAAATAGCCAAAGCAATCCTAAGAAAAAAGAACAATACTGGATGTATCACACTCCCTGACTTTAGCTTGTATTACAGGGCTACAATAATCATAACTCCATGGTACTGGCAGAAAAACAGACACATAGACCAATGGAATAGAATTGACAACCCAGAAATAAAACCACATAAATATGGACAGAAAATTTTTGACAAAGAAGCTAAAAATATACAATGGAGAAAAGAAAGCCTCTTCAATAAATGGTGCTAGGAATATTGGATAGCCAGGTGCAAAGGACTGAAACTGGACTGCTGTCTGTCACCATGTACCAAAATTACATCATAATGGATCAAAGACTTAAGCATAAGAATGGAAGAATGGACACAATAAACTGCATAGAAGAAAACAGGTACTAAACTTATGGACCTTGGGTTCAAAGAACATTTTATGAATTTGACTCCAAAGGCAATGGAATTAAAAGCTAAAATAAACAAATTGGAGTATATGAAACTTAAAAGCTTCTGCACAGCAGAAGAAACCATCCACAAAGTAAAGAGGCAACCAACTGAATGGGAGAAGATTTTTGCAAGCAGTGCCTCTGATAAGGGGCTAATATCCAAAATATACAAGGAACTCATGAAACTCAACAACAAAAAAACAAACAAACAAATTGAAAAATGGGCAGAGGACCTCAAGAGACATTTCTCCAAAGAGGACATACAAATGGCAAATAGACATATGAAAAAATGCTCAACATCACTAATCATCAGAGAAATGCAAATAAAAACCACAATGAGATATCACCTCACCTCAGTTAGAATGGCAATCATCAACAGGACAAATAGTAACAAGTGTTGGAGAGGCTGTGGAGAAAAAGGAACCCTCATACACTTTTGGTGGGAATGCAGACTGGTGCAGCCACTATGGAAGGCAGTGTAGAAGTTCTTCAAAAATTACAAATAGAATTACCATGTGATCCAGCAGTCCCTCTCCTGGGTATCTACCCGAAAAATCTGAAAACATTTATACATAAAGTCTCATGTACTCTAATGTTCATTGCAGCTTTGTTTACGGTGGCCAAGACATGGAAAAAACCAAAATGTCCTTCGATAGATGAATGGATAAAGAAGTTGTGGTATATATACACAATGGAATACTATTTGGCGGTAAGAAAAGATGAAATAGGAACATTTGTGACAACATGGATGGATCTTGGGAGTATGATGCTAAGAAAAATAAGTCAGACAGAAAAAGCAGAGAACCATATGATTTCACTGATATGTGGTATATAAACCAAAAACAGCAAAAGAATAAGACAAATAAATGAGAAACAAAAACTCATAGACACAGACAATAGTTTAGTGGTTACCAGAGGGTAAGGTGGGTGGGGGGTGGGAGATGAGTGTAAAGGGAATCAAATATATGGTTATGGAAGGAAAACTGACTCTGGGTGGTGAACACGCAATGTGATTTATAGATGATGTCATACAGAATTGTACACCTGAAATCTGTGTAATTTTGCTAACAATTGTCATCCCAATAAATTTTTAAGAATCTAAAAAAAAAAAGGACTACAGTTTACTTTTATATTGATCAATCTTGTTAGTTTAATTTGTCCCCATATTTTTTGGATTTTCTAGTTGTACAATCATACTATCTGTGAAAAATGAGTTTTTGTCCTACTTTACAATCTCTGTTTTATTTCTTCTCCTTGACCTTTTAAAGTAATGAGATGTCTGGTGTGGTATTGTATACAAGTAGCAGTTGTGAGTATCCCTGCTTTGTTCTCAATCTCAAAGAGTAAAATTTTCATTATTTTGTAATTGGGTATAATTCTTACTGTAGGTTTACTGTACATACTCTTTATATTATTAAATATGTTCTCTTCTATTGCCAAAAAAAGAACATTACAACTGACCAACAGAATAGCCATCATTGAGAATCACCTGAAGTCTAGCTGAACCAAACCCCTTCAACTCAGGACATGCAGAAGAAGCCACTTCAAGACTGGTAGGAGGAGTACAGACCTGGCATGGGCTGGTCCCACACCTGCATGTGACCATTAAACATTGGGAGGTATATCTCAACTGTAGAAGTCCATCCTGGAGGATTGAAAGGTCCCAGTCCTACAACAGGCTCCGCAGCCTAGGGTTTCAGTGCCAGGGAGAAAAGTCACCATGATTTCTGGTTGTGAAACCAGTAGAGATTATGGCTGAGTGAGACTAGGGCAGCTGCAGTCCCAGTCACTTCTCTTAAAGGGCTCACACATGGCGTTACTTGCTGATGGAGTCATTCCCTCTGAGATCTAGTGCTGGGTAGCAGTTCAAAGGTCACCAGGGATAAATGGGGAAAACTAAATTGTCTGGCTTTAGAGTGAGGGCTAGAAGGGAAGCTTTCTCTCAGACTGAGGAGCTGGCAGGAGCCATTATTTCATGGTTGAGCTCTTCTCTCTCCTCTCCTGCAGATGCAGGTGGACACCATATCTGAATTTCCATCAATTTGGCTAACACTATTAGTTCGTGCTGATTCCCTGAGACCTTGTCCCACCAAACTTTTGGGTCTACCCAAGACATTTCCAGTGGTATTTCCTTACTCCTCCTGTAAACCTTTCTAATATCTTTCAGAGGTTTACAAAACCCAAACAAACAACATCTGGCTTTGGTGTGTCCTGTGCCTCTTGCTGAGCAGCCCTGGGCCTGGCACTAATGGCAACCAGCCTTGGTTCATTGCTTTGCCTATCAAGGCATAGTCAAGCCCATTGTGCGGGGTGGCCATCAGTGGATTGTTTTGTGGCTCATATCAGGTGGCCCTGGGCAGGACACAGGCTTCAGCTAAACTGCAGTGGAACCCAAGTCAGGAGGCTCAGGGGCTGGCATATCTGGTGGCCAACTTCAGAACCAGCCAAAGCATCACTTGGCTCTCTCCAGTGATGTCCCACACAAAGGGCACACTGGGCAGGCACCAGAAGCCTGCTAAAATGAATCCTGCTCTGTACAGTAAACCCCTGCACAACAGCTCCTCTACAGTAGTCATAACCAGTCCTCACAACCAATCAACTTGAGGATCAATCCCTCCTATTGAGGTGCAAATAGCAACTAGGGCTCAACTACAACAGGAGTGCAAACACATCCCACACAAGGGACACACCTAGAGTACCCAGCTCAGGTGACAAGGAACACTGCCACTGAGCCCCACAGGACACCTACTAAATAAGGACACTCTAATAAGAATGGGAGACATAGCCACCTTACCTAGTACATAGAAACAAACACAGAGAGGCAGTCAAAATGTGGAGAGAAAGTCATGTCCCAAATAAAAGAACAGAACAAAGCTCCAGAAAAAGAACTAAACAAAATGGAGACAAGCAATCAACCAGATGCAGAGTTCAAAACATTGGCGAGAAGGATGCTTAAGGAACTCAGTGAGAACTTCAACAAAGAAATAGGATACATAAAAATGGAGATAGAAAACATAAAAAAGAACCAGTCAGAAATAAATAATACAATAACTGAAATAAAGAATACATTAGAGGAAATTGACAGTAGATTCAATGAAGCAGAGGATCAAATTAATGATTTAGAAGATAAGGTAGCAGAAAACACCCAATCAGAACCGCAAAAAGAAAGAAAATAATTAAAAAAATGAGGATAGTTTAAGGGGCCTCTGGGACAACATCAAGCTTACCAACATTTGCATCATAGGGGTACCAAAAAGAGAAGAGAGAGAAGCAAGGAGTTGGAAACCCATTTGAAGAAATAATGACAAAAACTTTCCTAAACTGGAGAATAAAATAGATATACAAGCCCAGGAAGCCCAGAGAGTCCCAAAAAAGATGAATCGGAAGAAACTCATACCAAAAGACATCATAATTAAAATGCCAAAAGTTAAAGACAAACGGAGAATCTTAAAAGCAGCAAGAGAAAAGCAGTTAGTAACCTACAAGGGAGATCCCATAAGATTGTCAGCTGATTTCTCAACAGAAACTTTACAGGCCGGAGGGATTGGCAAGAAATATTCAATGTGATGAAAAGCAAGGACCTACAAGAAGATTACTCTATTCAGTAAAACTATCATTTAGAATCAAAGGACAGATAAACATCTTCCCAGACAAGTAAAATATAAGAGATAAGAGTTCATCAACACCAAACTAGAATTAAAGGGAATCTTAGAACAACTTCTTCAAGACAAAAAAAAAAAAAAATCAAAAATCAAAATGTAAACAATAAAATGGCAATAATTACATATATGCAACAATTACTTTCAATGTAATGGATTAAATGCTCCAGTCAAAAGATAGGGTTGCTGTGTAGATAACATTAGAAGACCCTTACATATGCTGCCGAAAACAGACTTACTTGAGATTGAAAGACACACACAGACTGAAAGTAAAGAGATGTGAAAAAGATGTTTTATGAAAATGGAAATTAAAACAGAAAACAAAAAACACCTGGGGTCACAATACTTATACCAGACAAAATAGACTTTAAAACAAAAGCTATAGAGACAAAGAAGGACCCAGTAATTCCTCTTGCAAAGACACCCAAAATGCTACTTCAAGGGGACATGTGCATCCATATGTTCATTGAAGTACTGTTTACAATGGCTAAGATACGGTGATAGCCTGGGTGTTCATCAATGGATGAATGGATAAAGAGGGGGTGGTACATCTATACAATGGAATATTGCTCAGCCATGGAATGGAATGGGTTCTTGCCATCTGCAGCAGCGTGGATGGACCTGGAGGGTCCTGTGCTGAGTGGAGTATGTCAGACAGAGAAAGACAGATGCAATGTGATTTCACTTATAAGTGGAATCTAAAGAACAAAACAAAGAAACAAAACAGAAACAAACTCATAGATACAGAGAACACTTCGATGGTTGCCAGGCAGGAGGGGGCATGGAGGTGGGTGAAAAAGGGGAAGGGATTTAGAAGTGCAAATTAGTCATTACATAGTAATCATGGGGTTGTAAGGTGTAGCATAAGGAATATAGTCAATAATATTGTAATAACTGTGTATGGTGTCAGATGTGTACTAGATTTATCGCAGTGATAGATGGGACAGTGGTTGGGGGGCAGGATGTAAAAGATGAAGGCATCAAGGAGTACAAAATGGTAATTACAAAATATCATGGGTATGCAAAGTAAAGTATTGGGAATGTAGTTAATAATATGGTAATAATTATGTATAGTGCCAGGTGGGTACTAGACTAGTCAGGGGGATCACTTCTTAAAATTACATAAATATCTAACCACTATGCAGTACACCTGAAATTAATATAAAATAATATTGAATATCAACTGTAATTGAAAAATTTAAAAAGGCTGGGGAGGGGTGGAGGTTAAGGGGAATAAGAGGTTCAAATTTCCAGGTATAAAACAAGTCATGGGGATATAATATACAGCACAGGGAATATAGTCAAAAATATTGTGATGGTGTGATACGGTGTCAGATGGTTGCTGGACTTATCATGGTGATCACTCCTTTATGTATATAAATGTTGAATAATTATTTTGTACATGTGAAACTAATATAATATTGTATGTTAGACATGTTTTCATAAAATCTAAAAAAAATATAACAAAGGGCCAGGCAACACATTAAGGCATACTTTTTCTCATAGATCTGAAACATATTTCAAGGGCACAGTTTAATATTCTGTATTTAATATTTTGGTACAGTATATACACTTTTAAATAATGAATGTTAATATACAAAATAAAATAAATATAAATTTTTTCATTTAATTTTTGCTACTCTCTTACAACTGCACTCTCTGAAGTTTAATTCTATGAGCAAGAGCTAAAATCATGAAGCTACAGAAATAATATTTACTTTGTGCGAGAGAAGAGTATTATAGTTGAGGGGAAAGATGGACAATCTTTTTTATTTTATTTTTAAGGTGTGTCCTCCTCCTCTTTAACTCTCTTAAAATTTTTAGTCCTAAAACTTTGTTAAAATTGAGTATCCTTTCTATTCACCATAGTACTGAAAGTCCTAGGCAGAGCAATTATGTAAGAGTAAAGACATAAAAGGAATACAAACTGGGAAGGAAGAATTAAAATTATATCTGTTCACAGGTATAATAATCTTATATGTAATATGAGAAAAGACAAAGTTTATTATTTGCATGTGGGAGTGCACAAGGCAGTGTCTCAATCAATAATTGCAATAGGAGGTTGTATAACTAATTTCATAGGGAAAAGGGAGTGGGGAGAGAAGGGATTCTATGGGAAGATAAAATGGTTTCTTTACGAAAGACAAATGGGTTTCTAAAGGAACAAATGGGAAATAAACAAGTTTGTGATGATGTGTGTTTATGCAGGTGTACACCTCCAATTCCAGTAGCGAGAAAGCAAGGCAGCCAGCTGTGGTGGCTGGAGCTGGCGGTGGGCACACACTTGCTATGAGGGACAGTGGTAAATGCCTGTGTAGTGGCAGTGGCCAGTTGCAAACACACACAGAGTACTCGGGGCCAGAGCAAGCAGAATGGGCTGGGGTCAACTGTGGGTGAACTGGCAGTCGTGGAGGCCCTAGATGTCATCATTCCCTCCTGTGGCTGCTGGTTTTCAACATAGGAATACAGCAGTGGAGGTCAGTGTTGGGAGTTGGGCCAGGGGCATACAGGTAAACACCGGAGGGGCTAGCTGTAAGTGAGCTTAATGGTGCAGACCAGAAACCTGAATCAGGGATGGGATCAGGCTCACAATCAGCTGCATGGGCCCTGGCCGTTTGCATGCACTCTTGATGCTGCAGGGCCTCCCCATAGGTGTGTATTGGCAGAAGAGACTGGTCATGGGGAACAGGTTGGAGGCAAGCAGGTGGACAGCTGGGCAGGGGTTAGCTGCAGGTAAACCCATTGGAGTAAGGCATTGATAGGCCCTAATCCAGGCCCACAAGCACTAGTGGGAGCCTTGGCTATAAGCATACACTTTCTTGGCTGAAAGGTCTTGCCATGGGTGTGCATATGGCAATGTAGTTTGGTGATGGGCATCAGGCCAGTGTCATGCAGGTGCACAGCTGGAGGGGCAGGCAGGCATAGCAATGGGGTCACCTGTGGAAGGATCTAGGTTGGAGTCTTGCACTTGCTTACCTGCAGAGAACAGAGCTAGCTGTGGGTACAGGCTCAAGGCTTCGCTAGAGGTGCAGGGAAGGGAATGGGGAGGGACTCGGGTGGCTTGCATTAGGAAATGCAAATACCTGTGGGACAAAATGATGAAGTCTGCAGGGCATCCACAGCAGCTGTGCTGGTCATTGGTTTCTTCAATGGTGAAAGCTGCTCGGGTTGTCTGCAAAGCAAGTGATTAGGAACTGTGATGACTCCCAGGATATGGCCGATACTGACAGACCCTGCTTTTCTTCCTTCCTCCTAGCCATCTCTATATGTCTCAGCTTCTCCAGTCTGGGTAGGGTGAAGTCAAAGTGAGTTGTGAGGTGTCCAAAATAACTTGGGAAATGGTCCCTCCCCCTGCTCTCCCTCTTTCAGTGAGAGGAACACTTTCTGGCTTGGGTGTTTCCACTTGGTGCTGAGCAATGCTTGGAGGAGGTAAAATGAAACTGTTGTTCCTTACATTTTTTATGTAGTTATTCTCAACTTTTTTGTTTCACTGTATTGCTGAAGTTTCTTAAGTGGATTCCAGAGCTCTCCTAGAGCAGTTTTTTTTTTTCCCCATGGATATTTCTAATTGTTGATCTTTTGGGGTGGGTGGGGGCTGGCATCTCCTACTGTCTTTGTAATATCACTCTGTTTTTCTTATGGAATTTTATCGAGCTTTTTTTTCTGAACTTTTAGATTTATGATTATCTCTTCAGATTTTATTGTGGTTATTTCTCAAACTTGCATATTTTTGTCCCGTTCTTAAGACTCTGTTGATTAAAATAAGGCAACTGTTCAAACATCAAATGGTAGAATGAGTTATTCAATTTGAAATGGGGGGGATTATCCATAATGATGGAGAAAGCACAGCTTATAACACCATGTACATATGCTTCAGTTTTGTAATTTACTTCGAGGGAGAAACAATTCCTTAGGAGTGAAAAAGTATCAAAGTAAACCACCTTTATGTAAAACTGCACTGATTTTTAAAGCGTGTAACTATCATCTACATAGATTTGAGGGCAACTGCTTATTGATATAATACTTTAAATCACAAGGGGTTCAGAACCAGTTTTTTACTACATATTTTCATGAGACATACTGAAAGGAACTCAATAATAGCTATATTTATAAAACATAAATGTGTTGCAAATTGAATAGCTTATTTCGTAAGTGTTATGCACTCATGGTCAGTGTCTATTCAAACAGGGATAATTAGATTCTACAGAAGATTTTAGAAATATAAGATTACTAATCCTGACCTTAAGTAATGAAACATTATTATTTTAGTTAATGAAATTGCGCAGGATTCCTTCTTTTAGTCACTTCATGTTGTTTCTTTGTCCTTGCAACAGATAGGAAATAAATTATATTTTATTTTAATATACTGCATTTCCTTTAGTTTATAATTTTGATAGCATTTCAACATAAATGCTATTTCAAACAATAATGCCAGTAGTTAGCTTTTATGATCCAATATTAGCCATTGATCTTATAGGTCAAAGTCCTCTACAGGTATTATCTAATTTCTCATAGGTCTATGGTGATTTTAGTATCTTTTTTTTTTTTTGCATCTGTAGTTTAAAATAAGACAAATTACATATATAAAATAAGATTCATTAGAGTGTGATAAGGGAGAAATTGTAAAGGTACTTCCTCTAAGAAAAATAGTGCTCTTATTGGGAAAAGTATATTTGTTTCGGCCTAGATTAGTCTTTTAGTTGATATAATTAAAATTGCAATCAATGTTTGTAGGGTATTATTTTTATTTCTACTGTTAATTTTAGAAAGTATATAATTAACAACATGAAGTCAAAGGTATACTCCATAATAGTTACAATATTATACAATATATAGTCAGCAGTTTCATACATTTGATGCTAGCTATTTCTTATGGAACACCAAATCTTTCAAACAAAAGCAAATGTATTATTATGGGATAATTTTAAAATGTGATGGTGTACTGTTAATAGCAATTGAATTGTTTCTTCATTATCCATTACTTGATCAGTTTTCCCGACCCTATGAGAGACAAAATCAGAATTTAATTATTATAGCAGAATGAGTTATTCATCTTGAAATAGCTTTGTGAGACCCACTATGAAATACAATTAATCAGAAACTGATGTTTTTGTGCTTTGATTAACTGGATTTATTGAGCCTTGAAACATTTTTCTCTTTATAAATGGAAAGCTAGAAAGATATTCTCCTGGGGAATCAAAGCTGGACCCCATAAATTTAATATAGGATTTTGTATCAAGGTTGTCATGAAGCTTTAGTAAACACACAAAGTTTGTGTTTCTGTGGCATAATGTCCTCTGGAAAGAAGTTGGCCTTCAACAATCTAAGCATGACTTTACTTGGCAAAGTCAGTTTGCATTAAGCATTCTGACCTTAAAAATTAAATAATGTTTTTCTCAAACTTTGCATTTCAGTGTGGCTGTCTTCTTGCTTTTTTCTTTATAGCACTATATAAAAGGGTTTGTTCTGGGGAACATCCTACTGAAGAAGCCAGCCACAAACCAGAATTGATCTAGGGTGACTGAGAGACCTAAAATAACAATGAGATTAAGCACATCACTGTCCTCTTTTTATTTTGCTTAAAAACATGTTCATCTTCAGCAATCAAAAAACATTCAAGGAGCTTATAATTTGTTTGAGTAGGTATTTTATATGCTTATATATAAAATTCTAATATTGAACATGTATTTGCAAACTGCACAAATACACACAGATTCTAATATCCCAATGAGAATATTTTGTCCTACAGCAAAGGGAAAACAAGGTCAAGAGCATATGTGATTATAAACAAATGGCAGAATAAGGTAAGAACATAAGCGTGTGGAAAACAAGGTCTGTGGTGCTTCAGAGGAGCACAGATCCTATCTGGTTCAAAATACGTAAGGCTTCATGTGAAGGGCTTTGGAGGATGGATAGAGTTTCAGCAACCGGAGGAGTAAACAGCACGGGTAAAATTACTGAGGCAGAGATTTGCAAGGTGTGTTTAGGGTAGAGTGAGAAAGTCAATTTGAATTGAAAGCAGAACACCTATGGTGAGGGAAGGCATAGGGTGAAATGTAAATAAGTACAATGGGCCCTTGCACAATGCAGGGGATGGGCACTGATGCACAGGCAGTCAAAAATCTACATATAACTTTTGACACCTCCAAAACATAACTACAGTTACAGTTGTATTCATGGAAGATTAGTTCCATAACCCCCCATGATTCAAAAATAAGCAGATGATCAAGGATACATAAGGCTGACTATATATTTGTTGAAAAAAAACAACTGCATGTAAGTGGACCATGTTGTTCATGGGTCAACTGCACATTGGTTCATGTGGAAGGCATAAATGTTAAACTGAGGAATTTATAATAAGTCAGAAAGTGGTAGAGTGCAATTAAGTGTTTTGAACATGAATGTTTGAGAGAAGCTGGAGGTCAGTGATTCCCAATCCTATCTGTACTTTAGAATCATTTGGGGAAACTTTTAAGAAATTACTTATGCCAGGACCCTTCCCCCAGTGATTTGATTCAACTGGGCTTGGGGTAGACATAGGTGTTTGCTATATTTTAAAGTGCCACAGGTGATTATAATATTCAGCCAGTATTAATAATCACAGATATAAGAGTTACAGATTTCTCAACCTGGGTATGCATAATTTGAACCAAGTCTGTCTTAATTACCTCGACTCTTTCTTTTTCCCTGGTATTCATCTGACAAACTCTAAAACCTGATTAATGCTCACAAAGATTGTTAAGAACACAGTTGCCATATATAGTGACAGAAGGAGACTGGACTTTGGGTGATAAGCACACAATGCAATATACCTATGATGTATTACAAAATTATACACCTGGGGATTTCCAGTCAAGATGACAGATTAAGAAAAGGCTGTGCTTCCCTCCTCTCATGACCACATTAAAATTAAAATTAAACTACAGAAAACCATTATTGAGAATCACCAGAATCTAGCTAAACCAAAGCCCTAAAACTAAAGACATATAGAAGAAGCCACCACTAGACTGGTAGGAGGAACAGAGATGAGGAACAGGACGGTCCCCCACCCATATGTGACCTTTAAATATCAAGAAGGATATCACAGCTGTGGAGATCCCCTCACTGGAAGAGCAAGGGGTTCCAGCCCCACACCAAACTCCCCAGCCCAGGGTTCGAGTGCCAGGCAGAGAAGCCGAGTAACTTCTGGCTATGAAAACCAACAGAGTTTGTGGCTCAGTGAGATGGAGGGCAGCCATAGTCCCAGGAACTCCCCTTAATTGGCTGGCACTCAGACTTACTTGCTGATGGACTCACTCATTCTGAGCTCCGTGCTGGGGCAGCAGCTTGAAAGGCAACAAAGACTTATGGGAAGGAACTGAGTTGTTGGCCTTCAGGGCAAGGGCTGGAGGGGCAGCTTTCTCCCAAAAAGAAGTGCTGACAGAATCCATTGTTTCTTCATTGAGCTCTCTCCTCTTCCCACATGCAGAAGCAGATGGCTGCCATATTTGAATTTCCATCAGCCTAGCTAACATGGTTTGTTTGTTTTGACCAGATGATACCCTGAGGCCCAACCCAACCCAACTTTTGGGCACACCCAAGCTACTTCCAGTGAATTTTCAGTACAAACCACCTGTTTGGGTTCCTGCTGCAGACTTTCCTAAAATCTCTCAAAGGTTCACAAAATCTAAACAAGCAGCATTTGACTTCAGCATATCCTATACCTCTTGCTGAACAACTGTAAGCCTGACACAAGTGGCAGCCAGACTCGGATCACGGTTTGGCCTCTAAAGGCACCTCCAAGCCTAGGATGGGTGGTGACCATAGGAAGATTGCTCTGTGGCTCATGCCAGGTGTCTCCAGGCAAGGCACAGGCTGCCATTGAACTTGGACTTCTCAAGGGCCCCTTCAGGAGGCCCCAGTCCTGACACACCCAGTGGCCAGCATCAGACCATCAGACCGAGCTGGAGCATCACACGGCTGCCTCCAGGGACAACATACCCAAAGGGCACACTGAGCAGGCACCAGAGCCCTACTAATGTGAATCCTGCTCCATAGAGTCAGCCCTTGCACAACAGCTCCTCCACTGTAGTCATGGTCAGTCCTCACAAAAAATCAGCCCTAGGGTCAATCCTTTCCATTGATGTGAAAACAGCAATCAAGGCTTAACTGCAATAGAAGAAGAAGATACACAAATCATACAAGGAACACACCGGCAGCACCCAGCTCAGGTGACCAAGGAGACTGTGCCACTGACACCACAGGACACCTACTACATAAGTCCACTCTACAAATATTGGGATATATAGTAACCCTATCTAATACATAGAAACAAGCACAGGGTAGCAGCCAAACTGAGGAGACAAAGAAACATGTCCCAAATGAAAGAATAGAACAAAGCTCCAGAAAAAGAACTAAAGAAAATGGAGGTAAGCAACCTGCCAGGTACAGAGTTCAAAGCAATGGTAATAAGAACGCTCAAGGAACTAAGTGAGAACTTCAACAAAGAGACAGCAAGCATAAAAAAAGGATATAGAAACACTAAAAAAGAACCAGTCAGAAAAGAAGAGTACAATAACTGAAATGAGGAATGCATTAGAAGGAATCACCAAAAGACTAGATGAAACAGACTATCAAATCAATGATTTGGAAGATAAGGTAGCAGAAACACCCAATCAGACAGCAAAAAGAAATAAGAATTAAAAAAATGAGGTAGTTTGAAGG
This sequence comes from Rhinolophus sinicus, assembly GCF_057876585.1. Lineage (NCBI taxonomy): Eukaryota > Metazoa > Chordata > Mammalia > Chiroptera > Rhinolophidae > Rhinolophus > Rhinolophus sinicus. The sequence goes on along the minus strand of NC_142518.1, from coordinate 53,261,949 downwards.
ACATCTGAGACAAAATCAAGTGTACCAACATTCACATCATAGTGGTACCAGAAGAAGAGAGAGAGAGCAAGGAATTGGAAACTTATTTGAAAAATAATGATGTAAAACTTCCCTAAACTGGAGAAGAAAATAGACACACCAGCACAAGAAGCACAGAGAGTTACAAACAAGATCAACCCAAAGAGACCCACACCAAGACACGTCATAACTAAAATGCCAAATGTTGAAGACAAAGCAAGAATCTCAAAAGTAGCAAGAGGAAAGCAATTAGTAACCTACAAGGGAGATCCCATAAGAATGTCAGCTGATTTCTCAACAGAAACTCTGCAGGCCAGAAACGATTGCCACAAAATATACAAAGTGATGAAAAGCAAGGACCTACATCCAAGATTACTCCTGGGAAGCTCTTTATATGTCTTTTGATTCTAAATGATAGCTTTTCTGGGTAGAGTAACCTTAAGGCTTATAAACTCTTGCAAATGTATAAAAGAAGACATGTATAAAGGTGTGCACGATATGCTGTTTGTGTTAATCTAAAAGTAGAAATGGCTTAGCTGCCAATCAGTGGGAGAATGGGTAAACAATAGTTTATTCTTCCTTTGTTGCTTTCAGTTTTATATCCCACATACAATGTGAAATATAGATGATATATTACAGAATTTTACACTTAAAACCTACACAATTTTACTAACCATTGTCACCCCAATAAATTTTAATTAAAAACATGCATTGAATTAGTAACCAAAGAACTCCCAACAAAGAAAAATGTAGGATCAGATGGCTTTTTTGTAGAATTCTAGTAATTAATTAAAGAATAATTAAAGCCAATGTTTCTCAAACTCTTTTTTAAAAATGAAGAAGAGGGAATTCTTGCAAACTGAGGCCAGCATTACTCTATCAAAACCAGAGAAAAATAATACAAGAAAAAAAAACCTGAAGATTAATATTCCTGATGAATATTGATTTTAAAATCCTTAACAAAATACTAGCAAACTGAATTCATGGGCATATTAAGGGATTCTATGCCATGACCAAGTAGAGTTTCTCCCTGTGATGCAAAGATGGACCATCATGTGAAAAGCAATCAATACAATACACTATGATAACAGAAAAAAGAATGAAAAAAATCACATGATTATCTCACTTGATGTCCCAAACATAACAGACAAAATTCAAAAGATTTTCATGACAAAATCACTCAATAAACTAGAAATAGAATGATATTACCTCAAAATAATAAAGGGCATACATGAAAAATCCACAGGTAATATCATATTTGACAGTGAAGAATTTAAAGTATTTTCTTCTAGATCTGTAACAAGGCAAGGATGCCCACTCTAGCAGTTTCCATTAACCATGGTACTGGAAGTTTTAGCCGGAGCAATTAGGCAAAGGAAAAAAAAAAAAAAAAGAAAAACATCCAAATTGGAAAGGAAGGACAAATTCATCTCTGTTTTCAGATGACTTGATTTTACGTATAGAAAACCTTAAATATTCCACAAACTGTTAGAACTAATAAATGAATTTAGAAAAATTGGAAGATACAAAATTGGCAATCAAAAATCAATTGAATTTGTATCACTAACCAAAAAAACAACCTGAAACAAATTAATAAAATAAACCCATTTACAATAGCATCAAAAATAATAAAATACTTAAGAGTAAACTTAACCAAGGAAATGAAAGACTTATACACTAAAAATAACAAAACATTGCTGAAAGAAGTTAAATTACACAGATATAAATGGAAAGACATTCCATGTTCATGGATAGGAAAAATTGATATTATAATGTCCATACTAAACAATGAAATATATAGGTCTGATGCTATCTGTATCAAAATCCCTGGCTATTTTTTTTTTTTTTTTGGAAGAAATTAAAAAAAAAAAAAAACTGTCTTAAAATACATGTAGAGTCTCAAAGGACACAGAATAGCCAAAATAATTTTGAGAGAGAAAGACACTTCATGCTTCCTGATTTCAAAACGTATTACAAAGCTACAGTAATCCAAACAGTATGATATTGGGATAACAATCATATAGATTAATGGAACAGAATAGAGAGCCCAGAAGTAAACCCTTGAGTATATACTCAAATGACCTGAAACACAGGTGACATGGGGTCTTCAACAGATTTTGTTCTCTCTACCATACCAGTAGTTTTGTGAAAACAAGATATCCACACACAAAAGAATAAAATTCAAAGTTTACCTTACTGTATCCAGAAAACTATAAAACCCTTAGAGTGAACTCTAAAGCCAAAGCTTCATGACATTGGAGTGGGAAATTATTTTTTTAGATATGAAACCAAAAGCACAGGCAACAAAAGCAGAAGCAGATTGTTGGGTCTACATCAAACTTAAAACTTCTGTACATCAAAGTACACAATCAGCAGACAGAAAAAAGAAACCTATGTAATGGGAGAAAATAATTGCAAACCATATACAAATAATGAGTTAATATCCAGAATATACTAAGAACTACTCAGTAACAGCAATAAAAACATAACCCAATAAAAAGTGGGCAAAGGACTTGACATTTCTCCAAAGAACATATAGAAATGGCCAATGGCCAACAAACATATGAAAAGATGCTCATCATCACAAATCATCAGGAACATGCAAATCAAAATCCCAATGAGAGATCACTTCACACATATTCAGATGGCAATTTTTTTTTAAAAAAAAGAAAAGTGTTGACAAGGATGTGAGAAATTGGAACATTTATGTAAAATGATACCACCGCTATGGAAAATAGTATGGTGGTTCCTTAAAAAAATTAATTAATCGCACTTGAAACCTATATAATTTTATTAACCAATGTATCTCAATAAATTTAATAAAAGTTAGAACTACCATGTGATCCAGCAATCCCACTTCTGGGTATGTATCCAAAATAATTGAGAACCGGGTTTCAAAAATATTTTGACACCCATGTTTATTGCAGCATTAATCACTAGCCTAGATATAGAAACAGCTTAAGTGCCTGTCAATGGATGAATGCATAAATAAAATGCTGTATTTACATATGAGTACAATGGAATATCATTTAGATTTAATAAAGGAAATACTGTCATATGCTACAACATGGTTGGACCTTGAAGATATTATGCTAGATGAAATAAACCAATCAAAAAAGACAAATACTCTTTCCAATCGGTGCCATGCCATGGGCATCTCTTGGGACAACTGGTACCAGGACCGCAAGTCTGGGGGCAAGAGAAAGCCCTACAACAAGAAGTGAAAATATGAGAGGGGATGCCCTGCTGCCAATGCTAAGATTGGTCCCCACTGTATGCACACAGTTCATGTGTGTGGAGGCAACAAGTACCGTGCATTGAGGCTGCATGTGGGGAACTTCTCCTGGGCCTGTGAGTGTTGTAGGTACAAAAGAAGGATTATTGATGTTGCCTACAATACATCCAACAATGAACTGGTCCACACCATCACCCTAGTAAAGAACTGCATCGTGCTCACTGACAACATACCCTACCGACAGCCCGGGGTATGCACTGACCCTGGGACACAAGAAGGGGGCCAAGCTGACTCCTGAGGAGGATGCGATTTTAAACAAAAAATGATAAAATAAAATTCAGAAGAAATATGATGAAAGAAAAAAGAAAGCCAAAATCAGCAGTCTTCTAGAGGATCGGTTCCATCAGGGCAAGCTTCTTGCATGCATTGCTTCAAGACCAGGACAATGTGGCCAAGCAGATGTCTGTGTGCTGGAGGGCAAGGAGATGGAGTTCTATCTGAGGAAAACAAGGCCCGAAAAAGCACATAAATCATCCTCCCTCCTTGCTTAGTCCATGTAATAAAGATGTTTTGTGTTCTGTTAAAAAAAAAAAAGACAAACACTGCAAGAGTCCACTTATATAAAGTATCTAAAGTAATGAAACTCACAGAAACAGAAATTAGAATGGTGGTCACCAAGGCCTAGGTGAAGGGGGAAGTGGGGAGCTGCTGTTCAATAGGTATAGAGTTTCTGTCATGTAAGTTGGAAGAGTTCTAGAGATCTATTCTACAACAACATGCATATAGTTAGCAATTGTGCTATACACTGAAAATTTAAGAAAGTGAATTTTTCATGTGTTTTTTACTACAATAACACACACACACACACACACACACACACACACACACACAGTAAAAACAAATCAGGAAAGCAGCTGTCATGCCAGGAAAAGATATGGAGGAATATTAAACTCATTGCTAAGTGACAAAGGCCAGTCTGAAAGGCTATATATGGTATGATTTCAACTATATGGCATTCTGAAAAGGATAAAACTACAGAGAGTGTAGAGATTAGTGGTTGCCAAGGATCCGGGGCGGAGGGGTTGTAATTGTTAATTTTATGTATAAACTTGTCTAGACTGTGGTACCCAAATATTTAGTCAAACATTTTTTTTCAGATATTTCATGGAAGTATGTTTTAGATAAGGTTAACATTTAAATCAGTAGACTTTGAGTAAATGAGTTTACTATCTATAATGTAGGTGGCTATCATACAATCATTTGAGGTCTTAACCCTCAGTACCTCAGAATATGACTTTATTTGGAGATAGGGTCTTTAAAGAGGTAATTAATTTAAATGAGGTCATTAGGGTAGCCCCTACACCAATACAGATGGTGTCTTTATAATAATATTAGGACACAGACACACAGATCAAGCAGCAACCATGTGAGGACACAGTGAAAAGGCAGCCATATGCAAGCCAAGGAGAGAGGCCTCGGAAGAAACCAAACCCTACTGGCACCTTGATCTTGAACTTCTTGCCTCCAGAATTGTGATAAAATAAATTTATGTTATTTAAACTACCCCTTCTATGGTAGTCTGTTTTAGTAGTCCTAGTAAACTAATACAGGGGATTAAGGGGAAGGGGTAAATAAATGGAGCACAGGGGAATTTTAGAACAGTGAAAACTATTTTATATGATACTGTAACAGTGAATATATGACATGCATTTATCAAAACTGGTAAATCTATGTAACACAAAGAGTGAACTCTAATGTAAATTATGGATTTTAGTTAATGATAATATTTTGAATTTGGCTTATCATTAAAACAACAACAAAATACAACTACACACCTATAACAATAGCCAAAATCCAAATGACTTACAACACTAAATGCTGCAGGCATGTGGAGCAACAGAAACTCTCATAGTCAGTGGGAATTCAAAATACTGTGCTTCCCCAAAAATAAGACGTAGCCAAGCCATCAGCTCTAATGCATCTTTTGGAGCAAAAATTAATATAAGACCTGGTATATTATATTATATTATATTATATTATATTATATTATATTATATTATATTATATTATATTATATTCCCAGTTTTATATTATATAAGACCCGGTATTATATTAAATTATATTATATTACATTATAGACCCGGTCTTACATTATATTAAAATAAGACCAGGTCTTATATTAATTTTTGCTCCAAAAGACGCATTAGAGCTGATGGTCTGGCTAGGTCTTATTTTCAGGGAAACACGGTAATACAACCACTTTGGAAGACTGTTTGGCATTTTCTTACAAAACTAAACCTATTCTTATCATATGGTCCAGCAATTATGCTGCTTGATATTTACCTAAATGGGTTGAAATTTTCTTTCCATACGAAAACTGCATATAGATTTTTACCATAACTTTATTCGAAGCAACCAAGATGACCTTCAGTAGGTGGATGGATAAAGAAACCGTGTCACATCCAGACCATGGAACATTACTCAGTGCTAAAAATAAATGAGTAATGAAGCCATGGAAAAAAATTGGAGGACATTTAAATGCATATTATTATTATTTTTTTTTAAAAAAAAGCAGATCCTAAAAGGTTGCACAATGTATGATTCAGTTACATGGCATTCTGGGAAAGGTAAAAAAGTATGGAAAAAGTTGAAATATCAGTGGTTTCCAGGAATTGGGAGGAAGGGGTGTATAGGCAGAGCACAGAAGATTTTTAGGGCATGATACTATTCTGCATGATACTGTAATAGTGGATACATGTCATTATGTATTTGTCAAAACTCCTAAAATGTACATCATCAAGAGTGAAATGCAATGTATGTAATTTAAGTGATATTGACATGTCAATGCAGGTCACAAATGGACTACGGTGGTGTGGGATGTTGTTAATGAGGAAAGCTGTGTATGTATGGGGGCATTTGAGAACTTTCTTTGTGCTCATATGAACCTAAAATTTTGCTATGAACTTAAAATTCCCATAAAAAGTAAAATCTATTAAAAACATTGTCTTATCACTTTTAACAAATGTACCATAGTAATGCAAGATATTAACAGTAGGTGAAAATCTTTGCAAGGAGCAGGGTATATGAGAACTCTTTGTATCTTCTCACAATTTCTATAAAACTAAATCTGCTCTAAAATAAATTCTATTAAAATTTATGTGTGTGTAAATATGTATGTTCTATATCGTGATAGGAAATTAACATCCATTTGGGCCTTTCATAGAATAAACTTAAATCCATTGATTTGGGCCCTGTGAGGCTTTGTGACGCACATATATAAACAGCTTTCATCCTTATGAGGACTGGAAACTAAAATTGTTTCTTATACATATCAAATTACTTACTTTTAAGTTATTTCTTAGTGTGGACAGATTGTGATAAGCTAAATTTCTTTTTCTCAAGGTACATGTGAAGCATATCAATGCCAAATGTGAAAAGAGTGTGTATGGGTGGAGTGAACACAACTGTTGCAAAAAAACAAAACAAAAAAAACACAACAAAACTGTTTGTATTTGTCCAATGTCAGTGTTATAAATTAAAACAAGTAAAGGATTTCCTAACTTTTTTCAATATAGTTTCTCCATGTTGTCATCTTGTATAGGGTGCTTGTTGTACATCAGTGGCTCTCATTCCTGTGAGCTTCTGGGTCATAAAGAAAACCATGTTTCTTTAATTACAATATGTATAGTTTTTCACATTTCAATGTTTCTGGAATAAGGATGCCATATATATATGCACATATACTTTTAATGTAGTGTTCTTTTCCTTCCATTGAAGTTGTTATTAAGTCAACAATAAAACTTAAAACTGAAACTTTCTTGAAAGTAGAGGAGTACATATAATCATCATTAACAAAGAATTCTCTACTTTTCTTAGATACTGCTGTTATTATTCTGCTCCAAACTGGTTTTTGTTTGTTTGTTTAGTTGTTTTTGTTTTTTTACAAGACTCACTCAATAGTGTTTGTTCACTACATGGGTATCACTTCCTCTTTTAGCATCTTTTTCCTACCATTTATTTTCTAATATAAAAAAAATAAAATAGAAGTTTTAATGCATTGTTCTATAACATCAGAATATACATTGATTTCATAAAACAAACAATAAAACACAATGAAGAATAGATTGAGTCTAAAGAATTGAAAATCTGTTTTGTCTTCTCATCTTTGTTAAAAATTAAATGTTGTGGAACATTTAACAAATATAGAAAACATAGCACTTTTGAGTTTTCACACTGATAAATCATTTAGAAGTGATGCATAATATGTCGTTGAAATTAGTAGTTTTGCCAGTTGCTTAGTCATTTTAGTTCTGTACATTTTGGATGATTGCAGATGGTTTGCATAATACCTTCAAGATGAAAATAAAGTAGGCCACTGGAAAAGTCTGATAAGTATCTGAACATCCTGATAAGTAGTAAAACAGATGTCTGTTAGATGTTTAATCAAGATGACCCAATTTTAAAGATATGTAGTATCACTAAAAATCCAAGTACATGTTATATACATCACAGCAGGAATTATGTAGGTCAGTGATAACAATTAGATTGAACCATATGAAATGCCATTGTTGTAGGTCAAAAGCAGTCAAACATTGGAAAATTTGTATGGTCCAACCTAGTAAAATAATTTTAATTAACTAATCATACTTTAAAAGCTGTCCAAACTTTTTGTTTTGAAGCACGAGTAAATCTCTCTTGTTTTATCAACTAATGAATGGGGTTGATAAACAATACATAATTAACCAAGTAATGGCAATTTGTTCCACTAATGAAGGTTTTCTTACCATAGAATTTTTAACATTTGAAGAAGTGAAGAAACAGATTTAATAACAGTTGCAAGAATTTAATGAGTTATAGGCATGATAATCCCAATTTTTAGTTATATATTTTCAGGTTTTGCTATGGTACAGCCTTGAGCCTATTTCAAATAGTAAAATAAATTAGAAATGTGACATGGTTATTTAAATATCCTTAATTGGCTATGATAATGCACAGGATTACACCTTCCATCATGTAACAAAACGGTGATGTTAATACCAGCATGGATAGTCTTTCATTTGAATATTATGGGAATCATACATAACGTTCCTAATCTTTTTTCTATATTCTTTACTAATGTTCATGGTTCTCTTCTAGTGGTTCAAGCTATGAGCTTCAGTCATCCTCAAATCCTCTCTTCTCACCTCTCCACATCTGATTGTTCATCAAGTCCCATCAATTCTACTTCAAAAGTAGCCCTCGAATCAATTTGTTACTCTTTGTTCCAATTTCCATTTTTAAAAATTTTACAATTTTACCAGATTAAGATTTCTAAAATCTGAAAGATATTACTCTCTTGTCTGAAAGCTTGTGTGGTTCCTCTTGCTTATAGAATCAAATCTAAATTAGTTAGTATATTGCAAAAGAGTTGAAAAATAATCTTCAGCATTCCTTTTCAGACTTATTTCCTGATGCTTCACAGTCCATGATTGCCAAGAATGGCACTTAGGACCCCAGTTATATCAAACTGTTTGCAATTACCTGAACATTTACACACTTTCATTGTTGTGCACTTGTATGTGCTGTTCTACTTGAATGAATCAAAGAAAAGCAAGTGACAGAAAACATGAATGTTAATTTGCACTCTAAAAATTATGTCTTTTATGCAACAAACTGTAAAACTCTTCATAGATCCTTTGAAATACATTCAAATGTTTAATGGACTTAATATCTTCACTGTGGATGGGATTGGTGCTCTTATAAAAGAAGACCCAAAAGAATTCAAGATGGTGAAGTAGATAAAGGCTGTGCCTGTGTCCTTCCATGAACACATTAAAATTACAACTAAATTATAGAACAATCAACCTGGAGAACCACCTGAAGTCTAGCCAAACAGAAGTCCTACGACTAAAAATATAAAGAAGCCACATCAAGACTCATAGGAAGGGCAGAGATGTGGAATGGGCCCCAAATCTCCCTGTGATGGTTGAGAATCAGGAGGGATATCTAGGCCATGGAGGTTCCCTTTGGAGCAACAAAGGACCCCAGCCCCACACCAGGCTCCCCAGCCCAGAGTACTGGTGCCAGGAATAGGAGCTCCCACAACATCTGGCTGTGAAAAACAATGCAGATTCCAACCATCTGCATGGGATAGAAGGTGGCAGGAAACCCAGCTGTCCTCTGAAATGGTCTGCACAGGCTCACTCGCTCGCAGGGGCTCAACTTGGGCTCCAGTGGAAGGATGGTGATTCGGGAGGCGTCAGAACAATAGGGTGGGGAAGACTGAGGTGTGTGGCTCCGGAAGGAAGACTGGAGGACAATTGGTATTTTCCCTTTGTGAGGTCCTTCTCCCATGCAGCCAGTAGGCAGGCACCATCTTGCCTGTGTTGAGCCTGGCCCCACAGGCCAAATCTGAATCTGACTGGCCTGGTGAGCTCATCTTATGCACTCTGATGACTCACTGGACCACACCACACCCAACTCCCCCAAAGCCAGAGGCACTTTCTCTGAGAGCATCCAGCCCCATCTACATTGCACACATTCTTGGAAAACTATCTAAGTTCTTGGGTCTGCGCCCCAGGGTGCTGCAACTGGCTTTGGTGTGCTCTGAAACTTTTGCTTAGTAGCTCCAGGCTCAGCAGTGGCATCAAATCAGAATCTACATTAATCTGGGGAACACAATGCTTCCCACTCTAATGATTCCCTCACACCCTGCATCAACCAACGTGCATACCGAATGAGGCTTTATCAGCGGCTGAAACTTAAGGGAGGCTGCAGGTGGCAGCAGGTCTCAGGGTGTCCTGACTTTTTGTGGAGTTACCCCAGATCCAGTACAGGGGGCAGACAGCCTCAGTTTGTAGCATGGCCTCTCCCATGTGCCTCCAGATCCAGCACAGGCAGTGAACAACCATGGATCACTTTGTAGCTCTTACCAGATAGTCCCCAGCCAGTCACAGGCAGTTGTTGACCTGGGCCTGCACCAGAGCACCTCCCAAGAGGCCCCAGAAAGAACATACTTGGAGATTGGCTTCAGATCACAGCAGAGTACCACAAGTGACACACACAAAGGATTGTGTCAACAGGCACCAGAGCCCATTGGGGCAAATCTCACTCAATGGGGTAAGCCCCACACACAGCAGCCTGTAAGCTTTGGACATGGCCAAACCCCACAGCCAGTCAGTCTAAGGGACAATCCCATCTACTGATGTGCCAATAGCAATTAAAGCTCAATTATAATAGGAGGGCACACACAACCCACACCAGGGACACTCCTGCAGAACTTGGAGCAGGTGACCAGGGAGATTTTGTCACTGAGCCCCACAAGACATGTACTACATAAAGCCACCTGGCCAAGCCTAGGAGACATAGCAGATCTACCTAATACATAGAAACAAACATGGATAGGCAGCCAAAATGAGAAAACAAAGAAATGTGTCCCAAATGAAAGAACAGGAAAAAAATCGAGGAAAGGAACTAAACAAAATGGAGGTAAGCAACCTACAAAATAGTATTTAAAACAATGGCTATAAGAAAAGACAATGAAGATCTCAGTAATCCCACTTCAGGGTATTTATCCAAAGAAACCCAAAACACTACTTCAAGGAGATGTACACTTCCATATAGCCAAGATGTGGAGGCATCCTGGGTGACCATCAATGGATAGAAAGTAGGTGGTGCATATATACAGTGAAATATTGCTTGGCCATGGAGGAAATGAGTTCTTGCCATCTGCAGCTCATGGATGGACCTGGAGGGTTTTGTGCTGAGTGGAGTATGTCAGACAGAGAAAGGCATATACAATGTGATTTCACTTATATGTGGAATCTAAAGAACAAAATTAACAAACAAAACAGAAACAAACTCATAGATACAGAAAACCATATTGATGGTTGCCAGAAGAGATGCGGGTTGAGGAGGTAGGTGAAAAAAAAAAGCAAGGGATTAAGGAGTACAAATTGGTTGTTACAAAGTAATTATAGGGGTGTAAGGTATAGCATAAGGGATAGAGTCAATAATATTGTAATAACTATGTAAGGTGTCAGATGGGTACTAGATTTGTTGCAGATAGATGGGAGGGGGTTTGGGGGTCAGAGTGAAAAAGGTGAAGGGATTAAAAAGTACACATTGGTAGTTACAAAATAGTCATAATTATGTAAAGTAAAACATAAGAAATATAGTCAATGATATGGTAATAACTATGTATAGTGTCAGGTGGGTAGTAGACTAGTCAGGGGGATCATTTCTTAAATTATATAAATGTCTAACTACCATGCTGTACATCTGAAATTAATATAAAATAATATTGAATGTCGACTGTAATTGAAAATTTTAGAAAGGGAGGAAAATATAAAGGTGAATAAGAGGTCAAAATTTCCAGGTATAAAACAAATAATTCATGGGGATGTAATATACAGCATGGGGAATATAGTCAATAACATAGTGATAGCCTAGTACGGTGTCAGATGGTTGCTGGATTTACCACTTCTTTAGGTATGTAAATGTTGAATAACTGTGATGTACACCTGCAACTAATATAATATTGCATGTTAGTTGTATTTTTAATTTAAAAAAAATCTTTAAAAGAAAAGAAGCTCCAGAGAGTTCCCTCACTCTCTCAGCCATGTGAGGAAACATTAAGACAGCCTTCTGTGAACCAGAAAGCCCTCACCAAACACACAATCTGCTGGGGACATGATTTTAGACTTTCCAGCCTCTAGAACTGTGAGAAATAAATGCATGCTCTTTATAAGAAAAAAAAAAAGTTGGGCCTATTGGAATAATTGACTGAGTGGTATAGGAAGGGTGTTCTGGTGAGAGTAGTTCATCTAGGTGCAGTTAAGGAGAGGTTTCATTGTCTATACAGAATATACCACAGAGACTAAAAAAACTGACTAAAAGTTAAAAAAAAATCTTCATTGCATTGATTCATACTACTATATGTTTCATACCTGCCAGTAGATTTGTCATTGAGCATGGTCTAGGCCTGCGATTATATTAAAAATACTGAATTTGGATTTTATCTGCCAAAGTGACCTCACAAATCCCACAGTAAAATGTGGAATATTATGTTGGGGTTTTTTTTTTCTTTTTCTACCTCTTACACATTTTGGAAGAATCAAGTGAGAACATAGGTGAACAAATAGTTACAATCCATATTCTGCTATATAAATATAAGATGCCATTAAAATAAATCCTAGGAAATGGACATTATCATTTCATCAAAAGAAAGTATTCAGGAAATGTATTACATTTCAGCAAATAAATCACTGAACCTAACTTAGCATATTTTATCAGCTAGATACTATTTAGGGATCATTAGAATTAAAAGGGATTTTTTTTTTATTAAAGCTTATTAAGGTGAGAATTATTAGTAAAGTTACATAGATTTCAGGTGTACAATTCTGTAATACATCATCTATATATCACATTGTGTGTTCAGCACCCAGATTCACTTCTCTTTCCATTACCATATATTTGATCCCCTTTACCCTCATCTACCACCTCCTCCCCACTTACCCTCTGTTAGCCACTAAACTATTGTCTTTGTCTATGAGCTTTTGTTTCTTCATTTGTTTGTCTTGTTCTTTTGTTGTTTTCAGTTTTCTATACCACATATCAGTGAAATCCTATGGTTCTCTACTTTTTCTGTCTGACTTATTTCACTTAGCATTATAATCTCAACATCCATCCATGTTGTCACAAATGGCACTATTTCATCTTTTCTTATGGCAGAGTAGTATTCCACTGTGTGTATATACCACAACTTCTTTATCGATTCATTTATCAAAGGACCCTTTGGTTGTTTCCATGCCTTGGCCACCGTAAATAAAGCTGCAATGAATATTGGAGCACATATGTCTTTATGGATAAATGTTTTCAGATTTTTTGGGGTAGACACCAAGGAGAAGGATTGCTGGGTCAATTGGAAAGCCACGTGCAAAAGAATGAAACTAGACTGCTATCTGTCACCATGTATCAAAATTAGCTCAAAATGGATCAAAGACCTAAACATAAGACCTGAACCAATAAACTGCATAGAAGAAAACATAGGTACTAAACTTATGGGCCTTGGGTTCAAAGAGGATTTTATGAATTTGATTTGAAACGCAAGGGAAGTAAAAGCTAAAATAAGTGAATGGGACTATATCAAACTAAAAATTTTCTGCACAGCAAAAGAAGCCATCGACAATATAAAGAGGCAACCAACTGAATGGGAGAAGATTTTTACAAACAACGCCTCCAATAAGGGGCTAATATCTAAAATATATAAGGAACTCATACAACTCAACAAAAAAAAAAAACCACACAAACAATCCAATTTAAAAATGGGCAGAGGACCTGAAGAGACATTTCTCCAAAGAGGACATGCAAATGGCCAATAGACATATGAAAAAATCTCAATGTCACTAATCATCAGAGAAATGCAACTAAAAATCTCAATAAGATATTACCTCACACTAGTTAGAATGGATATCATCAACAAGACAAATAGTAACAAGTGTTAGAGAGGCTGTGGAGAAAAAGGAACCCTCATACACTGTTGGTGGGAATGCAGACTGGTGCAGCCGTTATGGAAGGCAGTGTGGAGGTTCCTCAAAAAATTAAGAATAGAATTACCATATGAACCAAAAGGGATTTTAAAACAAAAGGACATAAAAAATTCAGAATGAGGTCAGGGAAAACGAAAATAACTTTTTTTAGCTCATGGATGTTTTATAGAGGTATAAGTAAAATATTACGGGAACAGAGGCAGAAGCCAATTATTCTGCTGAGAAGAAACAATAGGGAAATTAGTGTTCAAGGACTCCATACCATCTCTTAGTATCTCCATACTAGTAGCTGCAAAATAACTTGTGAGAAGGTAAGTTTGACACAGCAGATTCCGTGGTCTCTTCCATATATTATGCATTCTGATGTTTTTGTGGTGAAGAATTCTTTGCTATGACTCAGCAAAGAACACTTTGGGGTAACAATGCCCATATGTTAGCCCAGGCAAAGTGACTGAAAAGTTAAGGAAGTTCAGATGACATTACAACCTGAGCGTATATTTGGTGAGCATTCCTCAACTAGCAGCTACAGAATTGTATTTTGTTTTCAGCTATACATAAATAAATTTGTAAAATTGTGTTTACAAATGTGTGTGTGTATCCAAAAAGTTACTTTGTTGAAAAGTTAAAATAAACCTCCTTAAATGAGACAAGTTTACTACAAAACCTATGATGACAGTGCAAAATGCTGAAGTGTGAGTAGGCTCAGCAAAAGGTCATGTTATGATCAGGTACCAGAGGCAGAATGCTTAGAGAAGCACAGAGGAAAAAGAGTGTGGATTTTTTAGCTAAACTTTTTTTATTTGAATCATAACTTTTCCACTTAGTAGTTGTATGATTCTGAGTATATTGTTTATATCTCAGTTTGCCCATCTGTAAAATAGGAGTAATAATAGTACCTACCTCGATAAATTGTGAAGGTTAAGTAATTTAACATCTGTAAAATTTAAAAATATCACCTGGAAAAGAATAACACTTAAATGAGTGTTTGCTACTGTAATTGTTGTTGTCATTATAGGTTATAAAATTTTCAAGGACTTGTTAAAATTCTTGAAAGTTAACAAATATTTGTTGGAAACCCCCACCAAATTTATTAAATTAAATGTAAGAAATATTTAAATGTTGTAAATATAAAAGCATGTGAAATTTATTAAATATTAGTTAATAACTCTAATATTTATATTAATACAACACCAAGAGTGAATCCTAATTCAAACTATGGACTTTCGGTGACAATGAGGTAGAAACATTTGTCCATTGATTGTAACAAATGTACTACTCTAGCACTGGTATTGATGGTGGAAAAAACTGTGCCTGTGTGTATGATGGGGGTATATAGGAACTCCATACTTTCTGCTAAATTTTGTTGTGATCCTAAAAATGCTCTAAAAATTAATCCATATGTAAAAAAATTGTATTTGAAAACAATTTCTAGGTGATGTTTTATCACTTCTCAATAATTCACAAATATGTACCAATTATAGCCAGTTGTAAATTAAATTAGTTTTCAGTATCAGAATTGAAAAGCTAATAATAAAAATAACTCAAATTTTTTTACAAATAAAGGTAATATTTAACGTAGCATGTGAATGTTGTTGGGTATTCTGAAAAATAGCATCTCTAGTTAGAGCCTATTAGTCTTCAAACAGCTGCACTGAAGCTTATTTTTTTATAATTTATATTCAATTTATTGGGGTGATATTGGTTAATAAAATTATATAGGTTTCAAGTGTACAATTCTATAATGTATCATCTATATATTGCATTGTGTGTTCACCACCCAGAGTCAGTTATCCTTCTATCACCATATATTTGACCCCCTTTACCTTCTTCTACCACCTTCATTTTTAATTATTTTTTCACTTATAGTTGACATTCAATATTATTTTATATAAGTTTCAGGTGTACAGCATAGTGGTTTGCTGAGCTAAAATTTGAGTAAAACTACTACACTTATTTATGTAATTTACAAGATTTAGTTTATTCAATTGTTTCCTGTTTTCTTTTTGTGATTCTGAATAATATTTAATTTTTATATGCCACTTAAAGAAATAATATTGAAGGTCAATATAACTGAAAAAATAACTTAAAAAGAAGGTTATCTCTGGATGATGAGATTACTGGTAACTTTTCCATCTTTGTACTTTTGGTCTTGTTTTAAATTTCGTGCAATGAGTACATGTGGCTTATGTCATCAGAAATAAAAAGCTGTAAAAATCTCCAAAGCTATAAATAATTGCAACGAAAGATTTGCTCTCATTTTGCTTTGGTTTGTTTTTTGAGACTACTGATAGAATGAGATTTCAGTTGTAGTGGGGAGAAACAGAAGCTATTCTCACTTTGATAATTTGTCAAATGTCTCTTACCTTTCCCTGTATCCTTTAAGGCTCTTTATGTCAGCTCAAGTCCATCTTGCTAGGAAACTAACTGGTCTATCCAAATAGGAATATTAATCTATTTAAGAAGACACATTGTTGCTTTGATAGAAATGTGGTGCTGGTACCATGTATAAGAAGGTTTATATAAAATATACTTTTGAAAATGTATGCATACAAAATCGTATATAAAGCACTGCTTAAAACACATTAAAATATCAATATTTCAATACATCACATAAATGTGTGTATGCATACATGCATGTACATAGATGCAAATGGGTACAGCATTTTTTAAACAAGGTTTCGTATCAGAACCATTTATAGGCCTTTCAAAAAATACTCATGCCTAGGTCTCAAGCATTCCTGATGATTGCTTATAAAGCTAATAAAAAACACGAACTCATCTATAAGTAAATTTCCTTTATTGTTTCTCCAAGATATACTTAATAACTCATTTTTCTCCAGGTTTTAAAACTAGAAAGAAATATACTGTCATGGCTTGACACACGTGATATTAGAAATCATTAATCTCTATTTGATCTGCTTGGTAGGGATAATAAGCTGTTTAAGCTCATTGTGAGGACCATTTGGAGGAAAAGAAGTTACCATAAACAGAAGAAAATATCATGGCCGTACACAATGTCCAGGCACTGCACCAACATCTCTACATATACAGTATCATTTAAAACCTGCAAAATACTATTATGCACAGTTTAAGCAATCCAGGGTCAGAAAATTCAATCACTTTGTTGAAATTCAGGTGGCAGTTGGCAGAACTTGGGAGAACGAGGTTAAAATTATATAACTTTCCCATTGCATTTTTTTTTTTTTACTATTTTGTAACTACCAATTTTTACCTCTTAATCTCTTCCCCTTTTAAACAAATTTATTTTTTAATTGCAGTTGACATGCAATATTATTTTATATTAGCTTCAGGTGTACAGTGTAGTGGTTATGTTGACTACAGTGCTATTCACAATAGCCAAGATATGGAAGCAACTTAGTACCCATCAATAGATAACTGGATACAGATGTAGTATATATACACAATGGAATATTACTCAGCCATAAAAATGAAGTCTCACCATTTGTGACAACATGGATGGACCTAGAGGGTATTATGCTACATGAAATGTCAGACAGAGAAAGAGAAATTTCCCAGTGTACTCCTGAAGGCATACAAAGGAATGGCTTTAGGAGCCCTTAGCCTTCAATTACCTACATCGGCTGTCCAGATAATCATACTAAATCAAAGCACAGTATTTATTATACAAATATGCCTATAGGACAAATGCTTTAGCATTCCCTTTCCACCAATTTGTCACCCTAGACCACCTGAAATCACCATTTCAGCATGAGAAGTGATTTTAATACCACTCTGTTTTTGTACAATAGTTTTCCCTTAAAAACAGCTCGATATTATTTCTTATTTGATATTTAACCAAACTTTACTCAGCATCTATAGCCACTTTTAAATATTGTTTTCATAGGGGAAAAATACCTCTTCTTTATTTACTGTAGTCAATGGAAAACAAGAATGGTAATTCTAAGACCTGATTTCTCTAGCTAGTTTACTGGCTACCTGGCATGATCAAGGCTGTGCTATAGAAGAAGAAAGTAAGTAACTATAGACCATTAAAGATTCTCTTACTTGGATCTATTAGGGCCAGATAAGAACTCGGAATTACAGTAAGAGACCACAGGCTAGTGGCTTAGGCTTTGTCACTGTAGGGGCCAGCAACTCTCCCCTGGCCTAGTCAAACATGGTTGCTAAGGCATACTGCTTCTGCACTTCAGATTGAAAGATGAGGCTGACTTATTTTTTAGAGTGCTCTAATGTGACCTACTTCTGAAAATAAACTGGTTTCCCCTAAGCAATTTAAAAATATTAACCAGGAAACACTACCACACGAGATAGTGTTTTTTGCCTGTATCACTGAAAATGCATGAGAAGTATTCTCTATTGAATCTCAAGTAACCTAACAACATTCCACACTGCTTATTTAATTACCATTATATTAACTCACCTAATAAAATTCTATGCACACAGTGGGTGTTTGATACATATTTAAATGATGAGCATTAGAAAGATATCAAACAAAAGCCTTGAGAAACCACGTAAAACATTAATATGTCTAATCACCCTCATTTGCAACTTACTACAATTATAATATGCAAATATGACCATGTACTTGAATATTAATACGCTATTACATAGAGTGAACATACTACTTCCCTCTCTGGAGTGTTTTCCCTCTCTATAGACCTCTCTTTTCATTTCAGGCTTTGAAAAGTATGATCTTCTGTAAAGCAAATATTTTCTCAGAGGTTGTTCTTACCCTGGTCACACATAGCATTATGTGCATCCTTCAACATTCTCTGGATTGTGGACAAGTTTCTCAGTGCATATGCAACAATATATCACAGAGATGTCAATACAAAGAGATGGATTTCTCTTTAAGTAAAATGAAATCTATCATAAATGGCTACATGGAGATGAGTTAAATCACTATAGGTAAACTTGCGATCTCTATCCCACTGGCATAGCTATTTATATGCATAATTAGCTTTCTGTTTATTTTAGTCCTCAATAGTACTGTAATACACAAGTGGAAAAGAGATCTAAATATATGTGCAATGTTTATTGGAGGAACACAAATTGCATATTTAAAACATCTTTATTGATTTTTGTACACCTAAGTTCTTTGGAAAGACTAGCATTCAATTTCTTTCTTAAATATAATAAATCACTATTGCTTGCATTTATTTCTGATTTATTTTGAGCCAGCAATTTAAATACTCTTATCATATCATCTTCAAATTAAGCCTACAAAGTAGCTATTGTTCTTATTCTGAGAAACTGAGACAGAGAGGTTAAGTTTTTTTTTTCCCCAAAGTTACACAGCTAGTGGAAACATAGACAAGATTCAACCCATGACTATCTAACTGAAAAGTCCATACTTTTGGTTTTTTCCCCCTCTTACAACTGCTTAAGCTGCATCCCAAAAATTTTGGTAGGATGTATTTTCATTCTCATTTGTTTCTATGTATCTTTTGATCTCTCCTCTAATTTCTTCTTTGACTCTGTCATTTTTTAAGATTATGCTGTTTAATCTCCAAGTTTTTGTGATTTTTCCCGCTTTCTTTTTGCAGTTGATATCCAATTTCAAAGCCTTGTGATCAGAGAATATGCTTGGTATGATTTCAATCTTCTTAAATTTGCTGAGCTTAGGTTTATGTCCCAATATATGGTCTATCCTTGAGACTGTTCCATGTACACTAGAAAAAAATTAATAGTATGATGTTTTAGGATGAAGTGCTCTATAAATATCAATTATGTCCATTTCATCTAATGTGTCATTTAGGGCTGCTATTTCATGTTTATTTTCTGTTTGGATGTTCTATCCATAGCAGGCAATGATGTATTTAGGTCCCCTCGTATAATTGTGTTTTGGTCAAATTCTCCCTTTAGTTCTGTTAGTAGTTGCATGGTATATTTTGGTGCTCCCTGATTGGGGGCATAAATATTGATGACTGTTGTGTCTTCTTGTTGTATAGTCCCCTTTACCATTATGAAATGTCCATCTTTGTCTCTTGTTATCTTTTTCATCCTGAAATCTGTTTCATCTGATATCAGTATGACTACACCTGATTTTCTCTGGATACCGTTTGCTTGGAGTGTCCATTTCCACCCTTTCATTTTGAGTCTATGCTTGTTTTATAGCTGAGATGTGGCTCTTGGAGACCGCATATGGTTCGCTTTAGTTTCTTGATCCAATCTGCTACTCTGTGCCTTTTTATTGGTGAGTTCAGTCCATTTACATTTAGGGTGATTATTGATATGTGAGGATTTCCTATCATTCTATCTTTAGTTTTCTGGTAAGACTGTGTCTCCATTGTTTCTTTGCCTTTTTGTTGTTGTCTATTATTTCTGTGTGATGGTATTCTATGATTTCCCCCTCTGTTTCTTCATCTATTACAGTATACATTTCAGTTCTGGATTTTTTTTTTTTTTTTTTTTTGAGCGGTTACCATTGAGTTTATGTAAAAGACAGTTTGATATTTAGAGTATTCCATTTTCTTCAGCATGCTTACTTTCTCCATTCCCATGTTTCGATTCAGGCCTTTACTCTCCCCCTTTTTATGTTTTGGTTGCCGCAAATTGTCCCTGTTGATGGTGGTCGAATAGCCTCCCTTAGTATTTCTTGTAGTGCAGGTCGTGTATTAGAAAATTCCCTCAGTTTCTGTATGTCTGGAAAGGTCTTTTTTCCTCCTTCATATCTAAAGGATATCTTTGCTGGGTATATTATTCTTGGCTCATAATTTCTCTCTTTCAGTAGTTGAAATATTTGGTTCCACTCTCTCCTGGCTTGTAGAGTTTCTGCTGAAAAATCTGATGATAATCTAATGGGCTTTCCTTTATAGGTTACTGTATTCTTTTCCCTGGCTGCCTTAAGGATTCTTTCTTTGTCGTTGATTTTTGACAGCTTCAATACAATGTGCCTAGAGAAGGCCTCTTGGGGTTGAGGTACTTAGGTATTCTATTTGCTTCTTGGATTCGAAGATCCAGTGTTTTCCACAAGTTTGGGAAGTCCTCATCGACTATTTGTTTGAATATACTTGCTGTTCCCTTCTCCCTTTCTTTTCTTTCCTCTGGTATGCCCATTATTCTTATATTGTTCTTTCTGATGGAGTCAGAAAGTTCTTGTAGAGTTCTTTCATTTCTTTTAAGCCTCAAGTCTCTTTCTTCTTCCATCCGTGTCATTTCCAGATTTCTATCTTCGATGTCACTGATTCTTTCCTCCGTCGGTCAACTCTACTACCTGAGCTGGTTATTTCATTCTTCATTTCTTCTATTGAGTTCCTAATCTACAGAAACTCCATTTGGTTCTTTTTTTTTTTTTTTTTAATTTCAATCTCTTTCGTAAAATGCTCATGTTGTTCTTTGTGTTTCTGAGTGCATTAAACTGCCTCTCTGTGCTTTCTTGCATCTCATTGAGTTTTTTCAGAACTGCAATCTTGAGTTGTCTGTCAGTTAAGTCACATATTTCCATATCTTTAAGTTCCTTTTCTGGAGACTTCCCATATTCTTGGTGAACTGTCTTGTTTGTTGCCTTCGTTATTCATGGCAATTAATGATTTATTATTTATCTTCCTAGACATCTACAGGAGTGGGTTCTGCAACAGGTTGATAGGAAGAGGTCTTTCATTTGTTTTGCAGTACGTTTTGGTAGAATGTTTTATTTTCTCTCCAACTGCAGCCTTTTTTTCTTTCTCACACTGTAGTGTTACGTTTTCTCTGCACTATTCCAGCTTTTCACACAATGGGGGGATTCCCTGGAAGGAGGGCTTCTCCTCTGTTAACAGTTTGCCTGGGTCATAGGGCACCGCGTCCCTGTGGGGATGCGGAGAGCTTTTGATGTTCCAAAGCTCTTCCTGCACCAGGTTCAGAGCATGTGTGTTTCAGCAGTTCTGTTTACTCCTGCAGGGATCTGCCCAGATAGGTGGGGACAGCAGTGGGGTGGGTTGTGAGAGGTGTTCCAGAGTATTGGTGGTGACCACCACCACAGCCTGTCCTGCTTCCACAGCTCCCTCCCCTTTGCCAGAATTGGGCTGTGAATCTGTTTCTGCGGACTACAGTTCTCAGAACTGCAAATATTCAGTCTTTTGATCTGACACTGCTACTCTTCTGCTTCTAGCACTGGGCAGATGTGGGCGGGGTGAATTCTGGGAGGGTAGGGAGGGAGCATCTAGTCTCAGTGCCTACGGCTTCTGTTCTCTGCTCAGCATTGAGGGCTTAAACCACCATTTTCAGCCTTCTTCCCTCAGTCTTTTCTCCAAGGTCTCTGCTGTGAGCGTTGGGTTCAGCCGTGTTATATGCTGCCCCCTCAGCCCTGTGGGCCATAAGCAGAGGCCAAGCAGTCCGAGTTCTTCCCTCTCCTGCAGCTGTGGTTGTTCCAGGATGCAGCGAGCTCGGAGCACTGAGCTAGGTCTGCGTCATGCACCTGCGCAGCTCTGTCTCCGCACTTGTCCCTTTCCTCCTCCCCCCGTTAGCGTGATTCGCCCACCTGTAGGTGAAATCAGTAGTGGGCCTCTTCGTCTTGCCTGTCTGCTGTGCAGGGAGTCCTTTGTGGAGTTATTGTTGTTCGATTAGTTGTAAATTCCAAGGGAGCTTTACAGAGGCTCACCTCACGCAGCCATTTTGATGACGTCTCCGCTTTTTGTTTTGTTGATGGTTCACTTTGCTGTGCAGAACTTTTTTGTTTGACATAGTCCCATTCATTTTTTATTATTTATTTTTTCTAATTAAAGTTTTTTGGAGTGACAATTGTTAGTAAAGTTACATGGATTCCAGGTGCACATTCTATATTAGATCATCTATAAATCCCAGTGTGTGTTCACCACCCAGAGTCAGTTGTCCTTCCAATACCATATCTTTGATGCCCTTTGCCCTCATCTACCATTCACCCTCCTCCCTTACACTCTGGTAACCACTAAACTAGTGTGTATGTCTTTGAGTTTCAGTTTCTCATTTGTTTGTCTTGTTCTTTTGTTGTTTTTGGTTTATAAACCAAATATCAATGAAATCATATGGTTCTCTACTTTTTCTGTCTCACTTATTTCACGTAGCATTATAATCTCAAGATCCATCCATGTTGTCACAAATGGCCCTATTTCACCTTTTATTACCACCAAATTGTATTCCATTGTGTATATATACCATAACTTCTTTATCCATTCATCTATTGAAGGACACTTTGGTTGTTTCCATGTCTTGGCCACCGTAAATAAAGCTGCAATGAACACTGGAGCACACTTGTCTTTATGGTTAAATGTTTTCAGGTTTTTAGGATAGATACCCAGGAGAGGGATTGCTGGGTCATATGGTAATTCTATTTGTAATTTTTTGAGGAACCTCCACACTGCCTTCCATAGCGGCTGAACCAATCTGCATTCCCACCAACACGGTGTAAGGGTTCCTTTTTCTCCACAGCCTCTCCAACACTTGTTACTATTTGTCTTGATGATGATAGCCATTCTAACTGGGGTTAGGTGATGTCTCATTGTGGTTTTTATTTGCATTTCTCTGCTGATTAGTGATGTTGAGCATTTTTTCATATATCTATTTGCCATTTGTATGTCCTCTTTGGAGAAATGTCTCTGCCCATTTTTCAATTGGGTTGTTTGTTTTTCTGTTGTTGTTGAGTTGCATGAGTTCCTTATATATTTTGGATATTAGCCCCTTATTGGAGGCACTGTGCAAAAATCCTCTCCCATTCAGTTGGTTGCCTGTTTCTTTTGTCAATGGTTTCTTTTACTGTGCAGAAGCTTTTAAGTTTGGTATAGTCCCATTCATTTATTTTAGCTTTCACTTCCCTTGCCTTTGGTGTCAAATTTATAAAATGCTCTTTGAATCCAAAAGTTTAGTACCTTTGTTTTCTTTTATGCAGTTCATTGTTTCAGGTCTTATGCTTAAGTCTTTGATCCATTTTGAATTAATTTTGGTACATGGCAAGAGATAACAGTCCAGTTTTATTCTTTTGTACGTGGCTTTCCAATTCTGACAGCACTATTTATTGAAGAGGCTGTCTTTTCTCCATTGCATGTTTTTTCTTCTCTTTCAAAAATTATCTGTCCATGTTTGTATGGTTTTATTTCTGGGTTCTCAATTCTATTCCATTGATCTATGTGTCTATTTTTCTGCCAAAAATATGCTGTTTTGATTATTGTTGCCCTGTAGTACAAGCTAAAGTCAGGGAATGTGATACCTCCATCATTGCTCTTTTTTTCTTAGGATTGCTTTGGCTTTGGCAGGGTCTTTTGTGGTTCCAAACAAATCTGATTATTTTTTGTTCTATTTCTTTAAAAAATGCCAGTGGGATTTTGATGAGGATTGCATTAAAACTCTATATTGCCTTGCTGCCATAAGTAAAGATGAAATATTGCCATTTGCAACAACATGAATGGATCCTGGGACTATTATGCTAAGTGAAATAAGACAGACAGAAAAAAGCAACAACCATTTGACTTCACTCATATGTGGAATATAAAACTGAAGGCAACAAAGTAGATGAGACAAACAATTAATGAAACAAAAACTGATAGACACAGACAACAGTTTAGTGGTTACCAGATTGTAAGGGGGGAGGGAAGACAGTAGAAAAAGATAATGGTGGTCAAATATATGGTGATGGAAAGAGAACTGAATCTGGGTGGTGATACATAATGCAATATATAGATTATGTATTGTAGAATTGCACATTTAGAATATGTATAGTTTTGTTGATCATTGTCATCCCAATAAATTTTAATTTAAAAAGAATTAACACCTATTCTTCTAAAATTATTCCAAAAAGTTCGAAGGGAAGGAAGGCTCCCAACTTATTCTTTGAGGCCACCATTACCGTGGTTCCCAAAGAGACAAAGACATTGCAAAAAGAGAAAGCTACAAGTCAATATCTCTAATTAACATAGATGTAAAAATCCTGAACAAAATGTTAGCAAACTTAACTCCACAATACATTAAACAGATTATACCCCACAATCAAGTGAGATTCATGCCTGTTATGCAATGTTGGTTCAATATCTGCAAATTAATTAAGTTGACACATTACATAAACAAAATGAAAAGTAAATATCATATGGTCATATCTATAATTGCAGAAATGTAGTTTGAGAAAATCCAACATCCATTTATGATAAAAAACTCTTAGCAAAGTGGGAATAGAGTGAATGTATCTCAACATAGTAAAGGTCATATATGAGAAAGTGACAGCTAATATTATAGTCCATGGGAAAAAGCTAAAAGCATTCTCCTTAAGATCAGGAACAAGACAAAAATGCCTACTTTCTCCACTTTTGTTCAACATAGTGATGGAAATCATAGCCATAGCAAGTAGACAAGAAAAGGAAAGAAAGGCAGCTGAATTGGAAAGGAAGAAGTAAAGCTGTCATTATTTGCCGTTAACATGATACTATATAGAGAGAACCCCAAAGATCCACCAAAAAATATCATAATTGATAAATAAATTTAGTAAAGTAGTAGGATTCAAAATTAATATTCAGAAACATGTTGCATTTTCATATACCAATAATGAACTATTAGAAAGAGAAATTAAGAGAACAATCCCATTTGCAATTGCATGAATAAAATACTTAGGAATAAATTTAACCAAGGAAATAAAATACTTGTTCTCAGAAAATTATAAGACATTGAAGAGAGAAATTAAAGAAGATACAATTAAATGAAAATGCATACCATGATCATGGATAGAAATAATTAATATATGCATATTTAAAATATCCATACTACCCAAAGCAATCTATAGCTTCAATGCAATTCCTATTAAAATACCAATGGCATTTTTTCACAGAAGTAGACCAAATAATCCTAAAATTTACATGGGACCATAAAAGACCCCCAAATAGCCATGGCAATCCCAAGAAAGAAGAACAAATTTGGAAGTATCATGGTAACTGTTATCAAAGTGTACTATAAGACCATAGTAATTGAAACAGCATTGTATTGGCATAAAAACAGACTCATGGATCAATGGAATGGAATAGACAGCCCAGAAATAAATCCATGACTAAACGGTCATTTAATTTATGCAAAGGAAGCCAGAAAGTGCATTGGGATAAAGACAGCGTTTTGAATAAATGGTGCTGAAAAAAACTGACAGATACATGCAGAAAATAAATAGTGACACTGGACCACCTTGTTATGCTATATAAAAGAATAACTCAAAATGGATTAAAGACTTAAATATAAGACCCCAAACCATAAAACTCGTAGAAGAAAATATAGGAAGTAAGCTCACAGATATTACCCTTAGTATTATTTTTATTAATATATCAATTCAGGCAAGGGAAACAAAAGGAAAAATAAACAAATGGGAGTACATCACAGTAAACAGTATTTTCAAAGCAAAGGAAACCATCAACATAACAAAAATATATTCTGAATGGGAAATTATATTTGTCAATGATGTATCTGATAAAGGGTCACTATACAAAATTCATAACAAACTCATATAACTCAACACCCAGAGAACAAACAATCCTATCTAAAAATGGGCAGAGGATCTGAATATACATTTCTCCAAAGAGACATACAGATAGCCAATAGACATGAAAAGATGTTCAGTGTCAGTAACGATCGGAGAAATACAAATTAAAACCACAATGACCTATCGCTTCACAGCTGTCAGAATAGCTATCATCAATAAATCAACAAACAACAAGTGTTGGCAAGAACGTGTAGAAATGGGAACCCTTATGCACTGTTGGTGGGATTGCAAATCAGTGCAGTAACTATGGAAAACAGTATGGAGTTTCCTCAAAAAATTAAAAATAGAACTATCTATGACCCAGCAATCCCACTCCTGGTAATTTATCCAAAGAAATCCAAAACGCAGTTTGAGAAAATACATGCCCCTCTATGTTTACTGCAGTGCTATTTACAATAGCCAAGATATGGAAACAACTGAAATGCCCATCAATAGAGAATTGGATAAAGAAATAGTGGTACACATATACAATGGAATGTTACTCTGCCATATAAAGGAACGAAGTCTTAACATTTGCAACAACATGGATGTACCTAGAGGATATTATACTAAGGGAAATAAGTCAGACTGAGAAAACAAATACCATGTGATCTCACTTATATGTGGAATCTAAAGAATAGAATAAATGAACAAACCAAACAGAGACTCATAGATACAGAGAACAAACTGATTCTTATTAGATGGGTGGGGGTTGGGAGGCTGAGAGAGAAACAGGAAGGCATTAAAATGTACAAATTGGTAGTTACAGAATAGGTACAGGGATGTAAAGTACAGTATGGGCTATATAGTCAATAATATTGTAAAAACAATGTATAGTGTCAAATGGGTATGAGACTTCTCAGGGGATCACATCATAAATTATATGAATGTGTAACTACTATGCTGTACACAAGATACTAATATAAAATAATGTTGAATGTCAACTATAATTTTAAAAAGTAATCATGGGATAAAAAATAGTCATGAGAATATAGGCAATAATATTGTAATAAATATCTACAGTGTTGATGGTTAATAGACTTGTTGGGGTTATCAGTTCATGAGGTATATAAGTGTCTAATCACTATGTTGTTCTGTACACTGAAACTAATAATTATAAAACATATATTAAGAAAGTTCA
This sequence comes from Rhinolophus sinicus, assembly GCF_057876585.1. Taxonomy (NCBI): domain Eukaryota; kingdom Metazoa; phylum Chordata; class Mammalia; order Chiroptera; family Rhinolophidae; genus Rhinolophus; species Rhinolophus sinicus. Next base: position 53,234,602 of record NC_142518.1, on the reverse strand, counting down.
AGTTAGTAATTATGAAATAGTCATTGGGATATAAAATAAAGCATAGGGAATATGGTCAATAATATAGTAATAACTGTATAGTGCCAGGTGGTACTAGACTAGTCAGGGAGATCACTTTGTATATTATATAAATGTGTAACCACTGTGCTGTCCACTTGAAACTAATACTGAATGTCAGAAAAAAGAATAATTTACCACAAAAGAAATAAAAAGTCCTCCTTTTTTCAGGATCAAAATTATTAAATTAAAATCCTCTTTGAACCCAATGTCCATAAGTTTAGTATCTATGTTTTCTTCTATGCAGTTTATTGTTTCAGGTCTTATGTTTAGGTCTTTCATCCATTTTGAGTTAATTTTGGTACATGGTGACAGATAGCAGTCTGGTTTCATTCTTTCGCATGTGGATTTCCAATTCTCTCAGCACCATTTATTGAAGAGGCTTTATTTCTCCAATGTATGTTTTTGGTTTCTTTGTCAAAAATTAACTGTCCACATTTATGTGGGTTTATTTCTGGGTTCTCAATTCTATTCCATTGGATAAAGAATATGTGTTATATATACACAATGAAATACTATTTGGCCATAAGAAAAGATGAAATAGTACCATTTGCAACAACATGGATGGATCTTGAGATTATTATGCTAATCAAAATAAGTCAGGCAGAAAAAGTCAAGAACCATATGATTTCACTGATATGTGGTATATAAAACTGAAAACAACAAAAGAACAAGACAAATACATGAAGAAACAAAAACTCATAGACATAGACATTAGTTAAGTGATTACCAGAGAGTAAGGGAGGAGGGGGGTGGTAGATGAGGGTAAAGGGGATCAAATATATGATGATGAAAAGAGAACTGACCCTGGGGGGTGAACACACAATGTGATATATAGATGATGTATTACAGAATTGTACACCTGAAATCTATGTAACTTCACTAACAATTGTCACCCGAATAAGCTTTAATTAAAAAAAGAAAACAATATTAAATTATATTAAAAATGTAAAAAAAAGTTGCAAAAATCCTCAATGAAATATTGGCAAACTGAGTTCAGCAATATATTTAAAAGATCATACACCAGGATCAATGTGATTTATTTCAGGGATGCAATGATGGTATAATATCTACAAATCAGTCAACATAATACATTACATCAACAAAACCAAGGATGAAAATTATATCATCATCTCAACACACGTAGAAGAAATATTTGAATAAGTTCAATGCCCATTCATCATAACATACTCTCAAAAATGGTATAGAAGGAACTTACCTCAACATAATAAAGACCATATGCAACTATGACAAACCCGTGGCTAACATCATATTGAAAGGTGAAAAACTGAAAGCTTCTTCTCTAATCAGGAACAAGAGAAAGATGCCCAATCTCGCCACACGTATTCAGCATTGTATTGGAAGTCCTAGACATAAAGACTACTAAAAAAAACTAGAACTAATAAATAAATTTGACAATTTTATCAGCAATGTTTTTTTTGTTTTGTTTTTTGGATATATCTCCTTGTGCAAATACAACAAAAGCAAAAAAAACAAGTGAGACTACTTCAAACTAAAAAGCTTTTTCACAGTGAAGTATACTATTAACAAGATAAAAAAGACACCCTACTGAATGGGAGAAGATATGCACCAATGATACAACCAATAAGGAGTTAGTACCCAAGGTAAATAAAGAATTCATACAATTCAACCTAAACCAAACAGACAAACCAATTAAAAAATGGGCAGAAGACCTGAATAGGCATTCTCCAAGGAAGACATACAGATGGCCAACTGACACATGAAAAGATGCTCAACATCACTAATAATCTGGGAAATGCCAATCAAAACCATAATGAGATATCATCTCAAACTTTTCAGAATGGCTATTATAAAAAATAAATAAGTGTTGGGCAGGATGTGGAGAAAGGGAACACTTGTGCACTGTTGGTGGCGTAAATTAGTACAACAGCTGTAGAAAACAGCATGGAGATTCCTCAAAAAAAAAAAAATAATAGAACTACCATAGAACTCAGCAATTCCACTTCTGTATATTTATTAAAAAAAGAAAGAAAACAGTAACTCAAAAAATATATACACTTCTATATTCATTGTAGCATTGTGTACAATAGCTAAGATGTGGAAACAACCTAGTTGTCTATCAATAGATGAATGGATAAAAATGATTTGGATGGGGTGGCCAGTTAGCTCAGTTTGTTAGAGCATGGTGCTATTTACACCAAGGTTGCTGGTTAGATCCCTGCACGGGCTACTGTGAGCTGCACCCTCCTTAAAAAACAAACAAACAAAAAATGATTTGGTACAATTAGACAATGGAATATTACTCAGTCATAAAAAAGAATGTAATCTTACTACTTTGGATGGTATAGATGGATCTGAAGAATATTATGTTAAGTGAAATAAGACAGTGAGAGAAAGACAAATACCATATGATTTCATGTATATTTGGAATCTAAAATACAAAACCAACCAAAAACCAAAACAAAACAGAAACAAACTCATAGATAACAGAGAACAAACTGATGGTTGCCAGAGGGGTTGGGGTGGTGGGTTGGGGGGAAATGAAAATAGATTAAGGAGTACATACTTCCAGTTATAAAATATGTCACAGGGATGTAATGTACAGCATAGGGAGTAGAGTCAATAATATCATACATCTATGTATGGTGACAGTTACTAGACTTATTGTGGTGATCACTTTGTAAGGCATATAAACATTGAATTGTTATGTTGCACACCTGAAACTAATATAGTAAATTGTTTGTCTACTATAATTTTTTAAAGACTTTCTCCAAAAACTGTCAAATTATGAGGTACTGGGGGTTAGGAATTCAACATAAGAATGTTGAGGAGACACAATTCAGCCCATAACATCCACTTTCTCCACTTTAATTTAACCTAGTATTGAGAGTTCTAGACGCTGCAGTAAGGCAAGAAAAAAAAGTCAAGTAAAGAGACACAGATTAAAATGGAAGCAACACCACTGCCCCTACATAAAGATGACATAATATTTTACATAGAAAATCCCAAGAAATGTACAAAACAAATTCTCCTAGAACTAATTAGCAAAATCAGCACAGTTGCAGGATACATGATCAACAAAAATTAATCACTTTTTTTTTAAAGATTTCTTATTGGGGAAGAGGGACAGGACTTTATTGGGGGAACAGTGTGTACTTCCAGAACTTTTTACAAGTCCAGGCGTTGTCCTTTCAGTCTTAACTGTTGAGGGTACAGCTCAGCTCCAGGTCCAGTTGCTACTGTTAGTTGCAGGAAGCGCAGCCCACCATCCCTTACTGGAGTCCAACCGGCAACCTTGTGGTTGAGAGGACGCGCTCCAACTGACTGAACCATCCAGGAGCTCAGCAGCAGCTCAGCTCAAGGTGCCGTGTTCAATCTTAGTTGCAGAGGGCGGAGCCTACCATCCCTTGTGGGAGTCGAGGAATCGAACTGGCAACCTTATGGTTGAGAGCCCACTGGCCCATGTGGGAATCGAACCGGCATCCTTTGGCATTAGGAGCACGGAGCTCCAACTGCCTGAGCCACCGGGTCGGCCCTAATCACATTTCTGTATGCTAACAATGAAAATACTGAAACCATAATTAAAAAAACCCAATGTCATTTATAACTGTTCCAAAGATAAATAAATAAAAGCAAAATCAATAGTATATAAGCAAACAACTTAAATACTTATATACCTCAGAAAAGATATATAGGATTTTTATGCTGAAAATTATAAAATATTGATGAAAGAAATCACAAAAAGATCTAAACAATGAAAAACTATATACCGTTTTCATGGATTGGAAGACTCAATATAATGATAATGTCAGTTCTCACCAAATTGATCTATTGGTTTGATACAATTCCTATAAAAATCTCAGCAAAGTTCATGTTGTAGACATAGACAAGCTTATCCAAAAATCTTTACAGAAGGGACCTGTAATAAATAAAACAATCTTCAAAAAGAAAAAGCAAAGTAGGAGAAATTCCTCTGTTTAATATGTAATCCTACAGTAATGAAGATTATGTGTTACTAGCAGAAGTATACACACATATGTAAATGGAATAAAACAGAGAACCCAGGAATAAACTTATACAAATATGTCCAACTGATTTTTACAAATGCATGAAAGTAATTCAACAGAGGAAGAAAATTTTTTTTTCCTACAAATGGATGGTGCTTCAGCAATGAACATTCATAAGCAAAACAAATAAAACCTCAAACTAAATTTCATACTTTATATGAAAATAACTCAAAAGGACCATGACTTAAAGGGAAAATATAAAACTATACAACTTTTTCAAAAATTATAGGAAAATTCTTCTGGCTCTACATCTAGAAAAATATTCTTATATCTGACACCATAAGCATAAATCATTAAAGAAAAATATAAATTGAATTTCATTAAAATTTAAACATTTTGCTTAGCAAAAGCCAGCATGATGATGGCATAAAGCTACAGAGTGAGAAAATATATTTCAAAACACATATCTGAAATAGACTAAGTTCTTGAATATAAAAAGAACTCTCAAAAATCAATAGTATATAAGCAAACAACTTACATAGAAAATGGGGAAAAAACATTAACAAACATTTCAAATAAAATAATTGTCAAATAAGCACATGGAAAGATATTCAACGTCACTAACTTATTGAAACGAAAATTAAACCACAATGAAATATTACTGCACACCTATCATAAGGACTAAAATACAAAAAAAAAAAATAGTGACAATATTTTTTGTCAAATGCTGGTGAAGATGTGGAGAAACTTAATCACTCATAAATTACTGATGGGAATGTAAAATTGAACAATCACTATAAAAAGTATTTGGCAGTTACATATTAATCTTAATATTCAATCACTATATTAACCAAGCAATTAAACTCCTGGGCTTGTATCCCAGAGGGGGAAAAAAAAACAAAAACTAAAACGTATGCCCACAAGAAATCTTATACATGAACATTTAGAACAACTTATTCATAATAAACCAAAACTGGAAACCACCCATATGCCCCTCAATAGATGAATGGTTAAGTAAACAGCGGGCTATCCAGGTCATAGTGTACTACTCAGCAATATAAAGTTAGAATCTATTGATAAAAGCAACAACCTGGATGACTCTCCAGAAAATTATGCTGAGTATATAAAACAATCCCAAAAGTTTACTTACTAAGTAATTTAATTTGTATATTTCAAGTGACAAAATTATTGAAATAGAAAATAACATTGTTGTCACTAAGTGTCAGAGTCAAGGATCAGACAAGGGAGGTGAGTGTGGCTATAAAAGGATAATAGAGAAGTATCCCTAATTGAAGATGACATGATATTATATATAGAAAGCACTAATGACTCCACAAAAAACTGCTATAAATAATAAATGAATTCAGTAAAGTAGCAGGATACAAAATCAATATACAGAAAGCTATGGTGTTTCTATATGCTAATAAAAAGCTATCAGAAAGAAACATTCTTTTAAAAATCCCATTCACAATTGCATCAGAAAGAATACAAGGCCTAGGAATAAATTTATCCAAGAGTTGAAAGACCCATAAACTGAAAACTATATCACACTGATGAAAGAAATTGCAGAAGACACAAATAAATGAAAATATATTCTGTTCTCCTGGATTGAAAGAATTAATGTGGTTAAATTTTCCATATTACCAGAAACAATCTATAGATTCAATGCAATGCCTATCAATTCCAGTGACATTTTTCACAAAACTAGGACAAATCAATCTAAGATTTGTATGGTAAAAAAGATCCTAAATAGCCAAAGCACTCTTGAGAAAGAAGAACAAAGCTGAAGGTATTACACTCTCTGATTTCAAACTATAATATGAAGCCATAGTAATCAAAACAATATGATATTGGCATAAAAACAGACACACAAATCAATGGAACAGAATTTAGAGCCCAGAATTAAACCCACACATTTATGAACAATTAATTTATGACACAGAAGCCAGGAACACACAATGTAGAATGGACATTCTGTTCAACAAACAGTATTGGAAAATAAGACAGCCACCTGCAAAAGAATGTAACTAAACCACTAATTTATACCCCATAAAAAATTAACTCAAAGTGGATTAAAGACTTGAATGTAAGACATGAAAACATAAAATTCCTAGAAGAAAACATAGACAGTAAGATCCTTGACATTGGTCTTAGCCACATTTTTTTATGAATATGACTCCAAAGGCCAGGGGAACAAAAGAAAAAAATAAACAAAATGCTCTGTACATTAAAGAAAACCATCTACAAAGTAAAAAAGCAACCTAATGAATTGGAGAAATTTGAAAATCATGCATCTGACAAGAGGTTAATACTCAAACTATACACAGAGCTCGTACAACTCAATAAGAGTGACAACAACAACAAAATCCAAACAACTAGATTAAATAATGGGCAGAGGATCTGAATAGACATTTTTTCCAACAAGACATACTGATGGCCAAAAGGCAAAAGAAAAGATGTTCCACATTACTAACTATTAGGGAAATGCAAGTCAAAATCAAAATGAGATCTCACCTCACACCTCCTAAAATGATTATTATCAAAAAGACAAGAAATAATAAATGTTGGAGATGATGTGGAGGAAAGGAAGACTTTGTGATCTACTAGTGGGTATGAAAATTGTGTAGCCACTATGGAAAACAGTATGGAGCTTGCTCAAAAAACAAAAAAATAGAATATGATTCAGCAATTACATTTCAGGGTATTTCTCCAAAGAAAATAAAAACACTACTTTGAAAAGATATAAGCACAACTATGTTCATTACAGAATCATTTTCAATAGCTAAGATATGGAAACAACCTAAGTGTCCATCAATGGATGAATGGGGAAAGAAAATTTTATATATATATACCACGTTTCCCCGAAAATAAGACTTAGCCAGACAATCAGCTCTAATGCGTCTTTTGGAGCAAAAATTAATATAAGACCCAGTCTTATTTTATTATAATTTAAGACTGTGTCTTACATAAAATAATATAAGACTGGGTCTTTCATAGAGGAAAAACAGAGTGAAGCTAGATGGGAGGGAGGTGGGGATCAAGAGGAAGGTGAGGGGATTAAAAAGCACAGTCAGTAACCACAAGATTGCCACTGGGATACGAAAGTCAATTTGGGGAATGTAATCAATAGTGTTGTAAAGATTTCGTAGGGTATCCAGTGGATACTTGTCTCATTAGGGAGACCACCTCCGGGATGATGTAGATGCACTGTACACCTGAAGCTGAAGCTGAACAATAGTGAATGTCAACTACAATTATATATATATATATATATATATATATATATATATATATATATATATATATATATATATATACACACACACACACACACACCCATATATATTTACAAAAAGTGGAGTACAGCATTAGGAATAGAGACAGTGGAAATGTAATGGCTGTATGCGATGTCAGAGGGGTAGTGGATGGAGGGAGGGGGGTTGTCACTGTGTGAGGGACATAAATGATAAATGTCTAACTATTATACTGTTTTGTGTACATGAAACTGATAAAAAAAGTTCGAAAAAAAAGACTGGTTCTTGAATAGAATAGAATAGAATAGAATAGAATAGAATAGAATAGAATAGAATAGAATAGAACAGAACAGAACAGAACAGACTAGACTAGAATAGAATAGAATAGAATCTTGTATTAATAGATCTTGTATTAATAGATCTTGTATTAATTTTTGTTCCATAGATGCATTAGAGCTGATTGTCCAGCTAGGTCTTATTTTCGGGGAAACATGGTATATATATATAATATGTATATTATGTATAATATATATTATTTATTATATATAATATATCATATAATACACATAGTATATTATAGTATAATATATATACACTATATATACAGTGTATACGAGGTCTGAAAATTACGTCCGCGAACTCATCCTAGAAGAAGTGCTACATACCTCATTGTTGAATATCACTATGGTTACCTTTGAAGTACTCCCCTTGGGAAGCAATGCACTGATGCCAGTGCCTAGTCCACCCTTGAAAGCAATTTTGGAACTCTTTCTGGAATGGTCCTCAGAGCTATCATCGTATTACCTTGGTGTCCTGAATGTCATCAAAATGTCTTCCTTTCAATATTTCCTGTATCTTCAAGTAAAGAAAGAAGTAATTTGGGGCCAGATCAGGTGAGTAAGAAGGGTGATCCAATACAGTTATTTGTCTATTGGCTAAAAACTCCTTCACAGACAGTACCCTGTGAGCTGGTGCATTGTTGTGATGCAAGAGCCATCAATTGTTGGTGATAAGTTCAGGTTGTCTATCTTTTTCATGCAGCCTTTTCGGCGCTTCCAAATATTAAACTTGGTTAACTGTTTATCCAGTTGATACAAATTCATAATGAATAATCTCTCTGATATCAAAACGGTTAGCAACATCGTTTTGACTCTTGATTTGGATTGATGGAACATTTTTGGTCATGGAAATTCAGCTGACTTCCATTGTGCACTCTGACGCTTTGTTTCAGGGTCGTATTAGTATACCTACGTTTCATCACCATGGCCCCAAACATCATCTTGCCTCTCCAAAAGGTCTTGGCAAACTTCGACTCTCCTTTGCTTTTGTTCATTTGTAAGCTCCTTTGGGACCATTTTTGCACACATCTTTCTCATGCCAAGATTTTCAATTAAGATTTTTCTATTTCTCTGTTGATGTTTACTTGGTCTGCTATATTTCTCACAGTCACCCAATGATTTTGACCCACACTTTGGCAAATTTTTGCAATGTTTTCATCAGTTCTGCTTGTTACTAGCCACCCTGACCTCTCTTCATCAGTGATGTGTTCTCTCCCTTCAGAAAAACGTTTAATCCATTTGTACACTGCTGTTTTCTTCATGGCATTATCCCCATAAACTTGGACTAATATGTCCCTGATTTTACTTTCACTCTTGCCAAGTTTAACAAGAAATTTAATGTTGTTCATTGCTCCAAGCTCAGACATTCTCACGATGGCACACAAAAACACACAGCAATAATGAACGCTACTCAGCAAGACATCGCCACACGTGGATGGGAACACAGCTGTGAGACACTGATATACCAAGGTTATGAAACGTTACTGAGATGTTTGTACAGTGCTGCCAATATAAGTGCACAGTAGCAAGTTTGCAAACGTAATTGTCAGACCTCATATAATATATATTACTTAACCATAAAAAGAATGAATTCTTGCCATTTGAAACAACATGGATGGACCTCAAAGGCATTATGCTAAATTAAATAATTCAGACAGAGAAAGACAAATAAGACCTCAGTTATATGTGGGGTGGAAAAAGCTCATAAATACACAGAACAGATTGGTGGTTGCCAGAGGTGGGGAATTAGTGGATGGGCAAAATAGGTGAAGGGAATCAAACTTCTAGTTATAAAATAAATAAGTCATGGGGCTGTAATGTACAACATGGTGGCTATAGTCATAATACTACATTGCATATTTGAAAGTTGCTAAGAGACTAAATCTTAAAAGTTTTCATTATAAGAAAAAAATTCTGTAACTATGGTGATGGATGTTAACTAGACTTATTGTTGTGCTCACTTCACAACATATACAAAACCAAATCATGTACATCTGAAACTAATATAATGTTTTATGCCAATTATAACTCAACAAAAATAAAATGAAATAAAATATTTTTAAAAAGAGTACTTTGTGATAGAGCTGTTTTGTATCTTGCCTGTACCAATGTCAATGTGATATGGTCATATGTAGTTTTGCAAAATGTTAATTTTGGGGAAACATGGGGTATCTGCATTATTTCTTGCGTCTGCATATGAATCTACAATTGTCTCAAATAAAAGAAGGTTAACAAAAAAGTAAATGTAAAGAGGACAAAATAACCTTTAATTTGAATGACTATTATTTTATTATTCCACACATTCTATTATATCTGAGGACCTATATGTTGAACAAGCTGAAGAAATGCTAAAACTTCACAATCTCTTTTGAAATGTCTTAGCTTCTTTATTTATACATAGAAAGAATCACCACATTTTGCAGAGACTGATGGAAAACACCACTTTGTGGATCTATAATACAAAAAGTCAAAATTTATATTTTAATTGGCTACTGTTTACTTTAAAGCAGGACTACTAAATATATTGCATGTATATTGTCACTATTGGAATTGAATCCATCCTGCTAACTTAACCTGATAGTTTTTCTCATTCTTATTGTATGTTCACAAACTACCCATTTTTTCTCTAATTTGCGTTCTTGCATATGTCTTACCTACATGAAAAACAAGTGCTTTTCAGGTGTTCATAAGACTGCATAGCAATTATGATTTTCATTTAATATTAATATATTGGCATTCTCATTTAATTCATAACCTCAGTCAACTTGGTTGATTACTTTCTTAGAAGTTCCCTGAGCTTGGTTGATTCTTTTCTTATAGATGAAATTTATTATCAATGGGATGGAAAAATCAGGATTCTGAGTTAAATGTTTGAATTGTCAACTATGGTGAAATTGCTTAGTAGGCAATATCCAGTCACCAGTGTACATCAATGAATATTATCTGTTCGAATTTCTACTGGGATTATATAAGAATTTACAAAAATTATTCTAAATTATAACCTCTCTAGGAGAGATGTCATATTTTTCCATTACTGTATACACACCTGTAGCACAGTTTCTGGCACAAAATAAGAACTCATGTTGTTGGATAAATAAGTGGGATATAAAACTGAAAGCAACAAAGAAACAAAAACTCACAGACACAGACAACAGTTTAGTAAGGAAGGAGGATGGTAGAAGATGGTAAAGGGGGTCAAATACATGGTGATGAAAGGAGAACTGACTCTGAATGGTGAGCACACCATATAGATGATGTATTATAGAATTGTATACTTGAACCACATGTAATTTTACTGACCACTGTCACCCCAGTACATTTAATTTAAATAAAGAAAAAAAGTGAATTAATATAAATATTCATCAGTTTTCCACATTCATTTTTGACATAAAATTATAGAAGTCATTTAAAAACTTAAGTCATAAAATTTGTATCCCTGGTAATTTACTGCAAACACACATATCACCATTTGAAAAACAAACAAACAAACAAACAAACAAAAAAGAATTTTTCAACTAAGAGTTATATCCCTAAATAAAACTCATTCTCACCATTGTGTGTATGCATTCACTATCAGCTATCTGTCACTGATGTGTTTTGTTCAATGTAAGAATGATGAGAAGTTCTATCATTAGATGACATTACACCATAGACTGGAAAATCTCATGATACTGTTTTGCTTCCACTGTCAACAATTCCCTGTACTCCCATTGTTCTTTTGTAACCAGTTTGTTATTTCAGGGAACAGGCAATCAAAGGCTAGTTCCCCAACATATATCCTATGGTAGTAAATCTTTGCCTAAAATGTCATTCATAGGTTTGAATTTATTTTTTCCCTTTGGCTCTTTAAATATGTTGTCCAATTCTTAATGTTTCCAATGACATTTCACCTTGGAATTGTAGTCAGGATGACATCAGAAACTGCTGATTATTTCATTTTTTAGGTTGCCTTATATCATTTACTAACCCCAGACTTACAGGAGATCATATGTGTATTGCCAGAAAGTATTTTGGTTTTAGGTGAACTCTATAAGTCTAAAAGTTTTATTTTGACTCTTAGAAAATTTGAGTCTGACCAAAATTGGTTTGAAAAAGTAAATTATGAAGAAAATTCCTCAGCCAACTAGTTTGAAGATATAACATTTGGAACCTTACTCTAATGCCATCCTTCAAGTTCATGATTGTTGGTTGTGTTATAATAGGGCTTTTGTAATATTTTATATAAAATGTCCTGCTGTTAGATTCAATAGTCACATATTGTACACATTACCTAAAAGTCAATAATATTCAGCATACTCCAACTTTTTAAGAAAATTACAAATTTAATAAAATAAAAATAAGATTCACTCTGAATTTCTCCCTATGGATGACAATCTTTGTAGGATTTAATGTAATTAAGAGTCAAAGTGCTAAAAAACGTTTGTTTTTAAATGCATAGCACATTCCCCTTACCTTCTCATGCCATTCTATACTAAAACATTGCCAGTTTGGTATTTGGGGGAAGAATAAATTTGAAACATTTTCTATTTCAGCTCTAAACTCTACCTTAAGAACCTCGGAGAAGAGGGAAAGTGGACACTGGAGGTATGAGGATTGAGGTGATATATCCTAGATTCTCACTTTTTTTTTTTTTTTTTTTTTTTTTTTTTTTTTTTTTTTTTTTTTTTTTTTGGCATACACTGCTGTCCTCTGCTATTACTTACAGTTTCTGGCTTTCACATAAACTAGAAGTACATGAAAAAAAGAGGTAGCCAGAGGAACATAGTACTTTATGAGACTTTATAAAAGTCTGTCTGTATTTTTAAGTGCTAGAGTCAATGTTAGATGTTTGGCAAGCACACGTTTTGTTTCAATGTCAGTAGGCATTACAGTTGCATGATTTTTTCCTTATGTCTACCCTAAACCTCTTACAAGTAAATGTTTTATTCCTAGTCTTTCATCATAAGAAAGAGATACCTCATCTGTTCTACTACTTTTAAAATAATTAAAGACTATATTACATTACCTTTCGATTGCCAGTGACTCCAAAATAGGAGAAGTGTATTCAGTCCGGAGACCTTCATTCTCTCATTTAACATGTATTATTTGGCTGCCTCCTGCATACCTGTTTCTCAGACACTGTTTAAAAAGCACTGAGATTTTGCCAATGAGTAAAAAATAATAATAATAATAAGTCATTCCTTCACTTTATGAAGTATGCAATTTGAAGAAAAATATAAGTAATATAGTATTCAAACTTGAACTTCTTTTTCTCATCCACCTCATAGACTTAGAACACTCTGCATGCTGATTTTTTTTGTAATAAATAAAAGATTTTAGTATAACTATTTTATGTTTATTTTGAAAACAATAGTCTAGATAAAGAAATACAAGGAAAAAGGTAAAAACAATTACTCAAATCCCAGCACCTGGAAATAACCAGAGACTGTCTGATGAATGTCATTCTAAATAGATATAGACAGAAACTATTTTTACAAAAATGGAAATAGGCAATACTTACCATTAGATATTTTCTTTTAAAAATTTAAGTAAATCTGTCTTGAAATGTAGCAGATGTAGTATAGATACACAATGGAATACTGTTCTGCCATAAGATGAAATAGTACCATTTGTGAAAACATGGGTGGATCTTGAAATTATTATGCTAAGCAAAATAAGTCAGACAGAAAAAGTCTACAACCATATGATTTCACTGATATGTGGTATATACAACTGAAAACAACAAAGGAACAAGACAAACAAATGAAGAAACAAAGACTCATAGACACAACAATAGTTTAGTGGTTACCAGAGGGTAATGGGGGTGGGGGTGGTAGATGAGGGTAAAGCGGATCAAATATATGGTGATGAAAGGAGAACTGAGTCTGGGTGGTGAACATATAATGTGAGATGTAGATGATGTATTACAGAATTGTACACCTGAAACCTATGTAACTTTAGTAACAATTGTCACCCCAGTAAACTTTAATTAATAAAAATAATACTCAAAAAAATAAAATAATGGAGAAATAGAGTAACTTTGGAGATATTTCAAAACGAATGTTTAGATGATTTAATATCCCCCTATTAACTGTTTTCTCAAGTTTGTGTTTCTGTATTTTTAAAAAAATCAAGTAAAATGGTATTAGCTATTCACATTTCAAAAAAAAATGTAGCATACATATAGAAAAATGTGAAAATTCTAAAGGAACAGGTTAATGAAGTTTTGCAACATAGACATAAACAAAAACACCAGCTAGATCAAGAAATAGAAACCCAGAAACCATATGGCTTCTATCATATCAATTTTTTTCTTGCAGATTTTAACTTTGGATAACTGGAATCATACAGTATGTGCATCTTTGTGCCTGAATTATTAACTCAGCATTATGGTTGTGAGATTCTTCCCTGTTACTGCATATAGCAAGATTTTTTTTCATTATCATCACTTTATGGTATTTTATTGACTACTTATGCCACAATTTAGTTGGCCTGTTTCCCAGCTATTACAAATAAAGTTGGCAGAAACATTAAAAAATAAAATAAAGACTATATTACATTACCTTTCAGCCTTCTTTGGGTCAATTGATTTTCTTTTAAGATTTTATTGGGGAAGGGGAACAGGACTTTATTGGGGGAACAATGTGTACTTCTGGGACTTCTCCAGGTCAAGTTGTTGTCCTTTCAATCTTAGCTGCGGAGGGCGTAGCCCACCATCCAGCCCACCATCCCCCCTGGGAGTCAAACTGGCAATCTTGTGGTTGAGAGCCCGTGGTCCAACCAACTGAGCCATCTGGCCACCCAGGAGCTGAGTGGCAGCTCATTGACTTCATTCTAGTTGCGGAGGGCGCAGCTCGCTGGCCCACGTGGGAATCGAACCGGCAGCCGCATTGCCCAGAGCTTGTGCTCTAACCAACTGAGCCACCTGTCCGCCCCTGGGTCAATTGATTTAAATTCTTATAATCTTTCTTTTTGTAGACTGTTTCTTAATTTTGGACTTACATTTTGCTATTTTCATGATATAGTTAAAGTCGAAATATCCTAATAGCAGGATATATCCTGAATATTTTAGTGTCTGTCTTATTAAGGAAAATTATTTTTCTCTTTTAAAAACTTATTTGGGCATGAAACCTATTTAAGTTTTTATAAAGATTTAGAAAGAAACATAAATGTTTCTTTCTTTTTTCTTTTTTTATTGGTAAATATTGGGGAACAGTGTGTTTCTCCAGGGCTCATCAACTCCAAGTTGTTGTCCTTCAATCTAGTTGTGGAAGGTGCAGCTCAGCTCCAAGTCCAGTTGCCCTTTTCAATCTTAATTGCAGGGGGCACAGCTTACCATGCCTTGAGGGAATTGAACCAGCAACCTTGTTGTTAAGAGTTCATGCTCTAACCAACTGAGTCATCCAGCCACCCCATAAATGTTACTTTTAAGTGGAGATATTGAATGATCATTTCTGTGCTTTCCTATATAATTTCTTAATATACCATTGTAAACTTTACTATTTATTTTCCTTTCATTGAAAATTATCTGATATTTGGCTAAATTCATCCACTTTATTGAATAATTAACACTAAATTCAGAGACTGTTTCAAGCATTTAGACAGGTGGAATCACCATATTGTTTTAGTTTTAAAACAATATTAATCCCACCACAGCATTTCCAATTTTATGCATTTTACAGTTAAAAGTTGTCAAATTTTAACTTGTGTATACTGTGACCATATGTCTGAGATGGGAAATAAAACTAACTTTATATAAGATCTGAACTAGGTTAAAATATTTCATCTGAATTTCAAATGCTGACATTTAAGAGGCATGAATTACAAAGATCCTCACTGTGTACTATTGTTACTTAGGATTCAGATGAAATATTTTATTTCCAATGTGTTTATGTAAACACTCATTTGGTCAGGCAAGTAAACAGCAAAACAGCAATACCAGCTATTTGCTACCAGTTTGGTGATCTCTAACTATATTTTTTAATGATAAGGCACTGGTAAGAAAGTGATTACACACTATGTCATATCGTACCCTTCTTTGGTAAATTAGTGGCACATCTATGCTTACATTTGCAAAGTACGTTTTGAAGATATACTGCTGATCTAACTTACTGTGAGTTAATTTCCTCAGTGTGAGACAGAAATATACATAAGCAACATCTCACTTCTCAGGTATGATACTGTAGGAAAAACACTTTTTATGAGCTCACCTTTTAGAGACCAAATGAAAAAGCATTAAGATAATCTACAATCACGCTCTTCATGCCCTACTTTCCACAAGATTAGTTCCATGGTAATTTTGGTCCATAGTGAACAGAGTGACTCTAGAACAGTGTTTGAAACTGCAGGATGAGTATCGGAGGACAGTCTCCTTTCGGTTTTTTATGCTCTTATGGGATTGCCAAAAACGGGAAGCTCCAACTACTCTTTACCCAGGCCATTTATTGGGATTAAGTTTACAGTGAACAACCTTAAGGGATATAGTAATTTTTCCTTCCGTCTCCCAGACAAAGAGCATGTTTATACACTGCTAGACATATATGCATTTGATTTCTCAAGCCCTGTGTTCCCAACTCAGATATGAAGGCTCTGTGCGTATTCTTCAGGGCTATATTACATTGCTCCTGAGAATCTTGT
This sequence comes from Rhinolophus sinicus, assembly GCF_057876585.1. Lineage (NCBI taxonomy): Eukaryota > Metazoa > Chordata > Mammalia > Chiroptera > Rhinolophidae > Rhinolophus > Rhinolophus sinicus. The sequence continues at coordinate 53,218,348 of NC_142518.1, read as the reverse complement.
GGGCAAAAGAAACCAATTTGAAAATTCAGATGTTCGTGCTGCTTACTGGGTCATGAGTAATAAATTCTTTTCTTTTTGTCCCAGCAGTTGTATGTGTTCTGCCAGCATCCATTAAACCGTTTTAAGTTAAATTAGCGGTTTGTAAATAAGGTAAAATCAAATCCCAGGCCTGACAGAGAGCATATCAGAATCACTTGTTGGGATTTAATAAAATTATATATTACTTTCTAGTATACCACTTCTACCACTACCACCACAATTACCATGAGAACCACTGCCACAATATGTGGTTATTTACTGTTTTTCATTGGTGGAGTTTAACTGTCTCAGATGTACTGAGTTACAAAAAAGGTTGAGATCCACTGAGCTACCAAGTTGGCCTTTTGTCGTGCGGGAGACCCTGCTCGCTGCGCCATTTGTCGTGCGAGGAGGCCTTCTCGCCGTGCCATCTTTCAGGCAGGGCGGCCTGCGGGGTCTCTGCTCCCACTCCCCACACAAGAATGCAGGATATGGTGAGGCTGAAAAGGAACACCCATAGAGCCATAGGTAGGGGAGCCATACCACCACGGTCTCACTGGAGGCTGGGCCCACCGGACGCCGATCTGCAGTCCGCTTTTCCGCCAACCGACCGACCTACGACTCTTCTCCAGTCTCTCGACTGTGTTCCTCTTCCACTCTCCTGGGCCCTCCTCTTCCGCTCTCCTCGGCCCTCCGTAGTCGCAGCAGTTATACCAGCGGCCAATTGGCTAACCGGCCACAGCCGACGGCCAATCAGCCACAGCCGACAGCCATCCACCACCCGAGCCAGTACCCCTTCACGTGAGGCCGAGAGCCTGTAAACTACTCTCTGGGGCTCTGTCCCCACACCTTTGTTCTCTTATTATTTCTTTTATTGGTAATCTCATCTCTTCCTACCCCTTACTTTAATTATGGAACCCAGAGTTTTCATCTATAAATGTATCAGACCTCAAAGACCTTTGGTATTTTAAAAATTGAAATAAAAATTTCTTAACCTTAAAGCCACGATGAAAAATAACAAATAGAGGAGTGACGTCATAGGACTGGTGGCCGCTGGGTGCACTTTTTGAGTTCTCCTCCGGATCTCGTCACAAACGGGACATATAAAACCCATCAAAGGACTCTCTGCTCATCACACAGAACAGCTAAGAGACTCGTGCAAGGATTACTTGAACGTGGGCAAATTGGGCGAGCAGGGGAAGAGGGAAGTGAGCGGAGTGGAGACACGGCCCGCATTTGCGGCTGGGGGACGTGGCCCGCATCTGCGGTGGTGGAAACGCCACCGGCATCCTCAGCTGCAGAGACACAGGGGATCCCAGGAAGAAACAGAGAACACAAAAGCCAGGAGGTAGGCCCTTTCCCTGTGTCCCACAGCTGATCTCTCTCGCTGAGGGGGCAGCATATCCAGCATTTGAGGCAATAACCTCAGCTAAGACCTCAAGTTCGGCTCTACCGCAGACAAAGGACACAAACTCCATACCTGGGGCCCTCTGCCTGCTCTTCCAATCCTATTCCCGCCCTTCCAGAAATTTAAACTGGCCCTGAACTGAGGAGTAGTGTCAGATTACAGAGAAGCCTTAGTGCTCAGGCTCTGGGAAGACCAGCGTGCTGCTCTGACCCAGGGAAGAGGCTGGGAAGAGTGTGATTTTTGCTGGGCTGGGAGAGACAAGAGCCCTCAATCCCCAGCCCCCACCCTTTCTGGCCTGCCTAGGGCAGGGAAATTACAACTGCAGAGGCATTCCCAGGGATCAGCAGTAGGCAGCAGACGCAGCTCTGGGTTTTCAGCAGCTCAGAAATCTTCCGCCCGCCACACACACGGAAGAAGTGCCCTAAGACTCAGGAAACTGGACACAGGGCTGATGGTGCTACTCTAAATGCACGTATTTGCAGGCAAGGGCAGAAACTGTACTGACTTTGTAGAAACTACCACCCAGTCCCCTCAACACCATGAATCTAAATCTGCAGTCCCAACGTCACTCTGGGCAACAGGTGACTGGTTCTAACTGCACAATACATAGAGGACTCTTTGGTACAGCAGAGGAAACCTGGAGATTACTTGGTGGGCTTAAGCCAAGACTGGCGCTGCTTTTTTGTTTTGTTTTGTCTTTATATCTTTGATATCTTTGCCTGTGTTGAGTGGGGGTTGTCAGTTGTTTTTACATGTGAATGTATTTGATTTTTTCTTTGTTGTTGTGTTGTTGTTGTTGTGCTTGGTGATTAGCTTTGTTCTGAAATTGCCCTACCAGGGCCCACGTTAAGAGGCACAAGATTCAACACACTCAGAGGCCAACTCCAGACCAAACCAGAGTACTACCAGGTTTGACCTACAAGTGACACACCCAGAGGGAATTCTCTACAGGCACAAGAGCTCATAGAGGCCAAACCACATTTAAGCAGTCAACCTTCACGCAGCAGAACACCCTGCGGTGGATAGAGCCAAGTCTCAGAACTAGTCAGCCTAGCAGTTAACGCCACTTACTCACAAGTGAAAAGCAATTAAGGATCTTCTTTAACAGGACAATATACAGAAAACAAGAGTCACCTTTGGAGCACACACAGAGGAGAAGAATGAAGTAGTGCAAGTCAAATATAAAGGACACATACAACATAAGATAATCCAGCAATAACTAAGAACTCTAGGGGATCTACCTAACACATCAAAGCAAACACAGAGAGTCAGCCAGAATGGGGAGACAAAGAAACATGTCCCAAATAAAAGAACAGAAGTAACCTCCACAAATGGAACCAAATGAAACAGAGGTAACCAACCTATCAGAGACAGAGTTCAGAACACTGATGATAAGAATGTTTAAGGAGCTTAGAGACAACATAATGAAGGATGTAGGAATCATAATGAGCAATCAGTTAGAATTAAAGAGCACAATTACTGAAATAAAGAACTCACTTGAAGGACTTAACAACAGGTTAGATGAAGCAGAGGATCGAATAGCAACTTAGAAGACAAGTTAGCAGAGATCACCCAAACAGAACAACAGAAAGAAAAAAGAATGAAGATGGTTTAAGAGACCACTGGGATAACATCAAGCGCAACAACATGGCATCACAGGAATACCAGAAGGTGAAGAGGGGAAGCAAGGGATTGAGAATATATTTGATGTAATAATGTCTGAAAACTTCCCTAACCTGATGAAGGAAACCGACATACAAGCCCAGGAAATGCAGAGAGTTCCAACCAGGATAAACCCAACAGGTCCACACCAAGACACATTATAGTTAAAATGGCAAAGGTTAAAGACAAAGAGAGAATCCTAAAAAGAACAAGAGAAAGACAGAGGGTTTCATACAAGGGAACTCCTATAAGACTACCAAATGATTTTCCTACAGAAACATTGCAGGCCAGGAGGGAGTGGAAGGAGATACTCAAAGTGATGGAAAACAAAGGCCTACAATCTAGATTGTTTTATCCAGCAAGGTTATCATTTAAAGTAGATGGAGACATAAAGAGCTTCCCAGAAAAGAATAACCTAAATGAATTTTTTACCACCAAGCCAGCATTGCAGAAAATATTAAAAGGGCCTCTGTAAAGAGAAGAAAAATGAAAACAATCTAACTACAAATTTAAAAAATGGCAATACTATATACCTGTCAATAATCACTTTAACGTAAGTGGATTAAATGATCCAATCAAGGGACATAGGGTGGCTGAGTGGATAAGTAAGCAAGACCCTGGTATATGCTGTATACAAGAGACTCACCTCAGATCAAAAGACACACACAGGCTGAAAGTTAAGAGTTGGAGTAAGATATTTCATGCAAATGGAAATGAGAAAAAAGCTGGAGTTGCAATACTTATATCTGACAAAATACACTTAAAATTAAGAACATATTAAAAGACAAAGATGGGCACTATATAATAATAAAGGGATCAATACAACAAGAGGATATAACCTTAGTAAACATCTATGCACCCAACATAGGAGCACCTAAATATATAAAACAAATATTGACTGACATAAAGATAGAGATCAACAGTAACACTATCATAGTAGGGGACTTCAACACACCTCTGACGACAAGGGACAGGTCTTCCAGACAGAAAATCAATATGGAAACAACAGCCTTAAATGATACATTGGACCACTTGGATTTAATTGATATTTTCAGAGCATTTCACCCCAAAGCTGCAGAATACACATTCTTCTCAAGTGCACATGGAATTTTGTCCAAGATAGACCATATGTTAGGCCACAAAACAAGTCTCGATAAATTTAAGAAAATTGAAATCATACCAATTGTCTTCTCTGAACACAGTGCTATGAAATTAGAAATGAGCTACAGGAAAAAAAAAACAAAAACAAAAAAACTGGAAGACACACCAATTCATGGAGGCTGAATAACATGTTACTAAATAATGAATGGGTCAACCGGGAGATCAAGGAAGAAATCGAAAGATATCTAAAGACAAACGAAATGAAAACACGATGACCCAAAATCTATGGGATGCCGTGAAAGCAGTCCTAAGAGGGAAATTCATAGCATTGCAGGCGTACCTAAAGAAACCAGAAACATTACTAATCAACAGTTTATCTTCACACTTAAGGGATCTGGAAAAATAACAGCAAAATAAACCCAAAGGGAGTACAAGGAAGGAGATAATGAAGATCAGAGAGGAAATAAATGAAATAGAAAACAATACAAAAGATCAATGAATCCAAGAGTTTGTTCTTAGAGAAGATAAACAAAATTGACAAACCTTTAGCCAGACTCACTAAAAACAAAGAGAGAGGGGACCCAAATTAATAAAATCAGAAATGAAAGAGGAGAAGTGACAACAGACACCAGAGAAATACAAAAAAATTTAAGAAATTACTATGAGCAACTATATGCCAACAAATTTGACAATCTGGAAGAAATGGACAATATTCTAGAGGCGTACAACCTTCCAAGGCTAACTCAAGTAGAAACAGAAAACCTGAATAGACTGATTACCACCAGGGAAATTTAATCAGTAATCAACAATCTCCAAACAAACAAAAGCCCTGGACCAGATGGATTTACAAGTGAATTTTACAAAATGTTCAAAAAAGAATTATCACCTATTCTCCTCAAGCTCTTCCAAAAAATCCTGAATTAGGGAAGACTCCCAAACACTTTTTATGAAGCCACTATCACCCTGATCCCAAAATCAGATAATGACACCACAAAAAAAGAAAATTACTGGCCGTTATCTCTAATGAACATAGATGCAAAAATCCTCAACAAAATATTAGCAAACAGAATTCAGCAATACATTAAAAAGATCATACTCCATGATCAAGTGGGATTCATCCCTGGTATGCAAAGTGGTTCAACATCTGCAAATCAATTAAGGTGATACACCACATCAACAAAATGAAAAATAAAAATCACATGATCATATCAACAGATGCAGAAAAAGCATTTGATAAAATCCAGCAGCCATTTCTGATAAAAACACTTAAGAAAGTTGGAATAGACACATCATATAACAACATACTAAAGGCCATATATGACAAACCCACAGCTAACATCATACTCAATGGGTAAAGCTAAAACCATTACCCTTAAGATCAGGAACAAGGCAAGGTTGTCCACTTTCTCCACTACTATTCAACGTAGTGCTGGAAGTTCTAGCCACAGCAATCAGACAAGAAAAAGAAATAAAAGGCATCCAAATAGGTAAGAAGGAAGTAAAATGCTCATTATTTGCAGATGACATGATACTATATAGAGAGAACCCTGAAGACTCCATCAAGAAACTATTAGAGCTGATAGATGAATTTAGTAAAGTAGCAGGATACAAAATTAATATTCAGAAATCAGTTGCATTTGTATATACCAATAATAAAACATCAGAAGGAGAAATTAAAAAAACAATCCCATTTACAATTGCTCCAAAGTCTATAAAATACCTGGGAATAAATTTAACCAAAGAAGTAAAAGATCTGTACTCAGAAAATTACAAGACACTGAAGAAAGAAATGAAAAAAGATTCAAATAGATGGAAACACATCCCATGTTCCTGGATAGGAAGAATTAATATAGTTAAAATGTCCATACTGCCTAAGGCAATACGCATATTCAATGCAATTCCTATCAAACTACCAACGACGTGTTTCTCAGAAATAGAACATATAATCCTAAAAGTTATATGGGACCATAAAAGACCCCGGATAGCCTCAGCAATCTTTAGAAATAAGAACAAAGTGCAAGATCTAACAATACCTGACATCAAATTATACTATAAGGCTACAGTAATAAAAACAGCATGGTACTGGCATAAAAACAGACACATAGATCAATGGAACAGAATAGAGAATCCAGAAATAAATCCATGCCTATATGGCCATTTAACCTACGACAATGGAAGTAAGAATGTACGGTGGGGTAAAGACAGTCTATTCAAAAAATGGTGCTAAAAAACCTGGACAGACACATGCAAAAAAATGAATCTGGACCACCTCCTACACCATATACAAAAATAAATTCAAAATGGCTTAAAGACTTAAATGTAAGATCTGAAACCATAAGATTCCTAGAAGAAAATATAGGAAGAAACTTCACAGACATTACTCGGAGTAAAATTTTTACTGATATATCCCCTCATGTGAGGGAAGTAAGAGAAAAGATAAACATGTGGGATTACATCAAACTAAAAGGTTTTTTCACAGCAAAGGAAACCATCAATAACACAAAAAAGGGATCCTACTGAATGGGAAAAGATATTTGCCAATGATATATCCGATAAGGGGTTAATATCACAAATTTATAAAAAACTCAATCACTCAACTCCCAAAAAACAAACAACCCAATTAAAAAATGGGCAGAGGACACGGAGAGACATTTTTCTAAAAAGGACATACAGATGGCAAACAGACATATGAAGAAATGCTCAACCTCACTAATCATTAGAGAAATGCAGATAAAAACCACAATGAGATACCAGCTCACCCCAGTCAAAATGGCTATCATCAATAAATCAACAAACAACAAGTGCTGGCGAGGATGTGGAGAAAAAGGAACACTTGTGCACTGTTGGTGGGATTGCAGATTGGTGCAGCCACTATGGAAAACAGTATGGCAGTATCTCAAAAATCTGAAAATGGAACTGCCTTATGATCCAGCAATTCCACTCCTAGGTATCTATCTGGAGAAATCCAAAACTCTAATTCAAAAATCTTTATGCACTCCTATGTTTATTGCAGCATTATACACAATAGCTAAGACATGGAAACAACCAAAATGCTTATTGGTAGATGACTGGTTTAAGAAACTGTGGTACATTTATACAATGGAGTATTATGCAGCCATAAAGAAGAAAGAAATCTTACCATTTGCAACAACATGGATGGACCTAGAGAACATTATGTTAAGTGAAATAAGTTAGACAGAGAAAGACAAATACCATATGATCTCACTTATATGTGGAATCTAAAGAAAAGAGTAAGTGAATGAACTAATCAGAAACAGATTTGGAGACAGAGGAAAAACTGAGGGTTGCTAGATGGGCCGAGAGGTGGGGATAAGGGGGAAGGTGAGGGAATTAGAAAACAGTCGGTAACCACAAGATGGCAATGGGGTTTTGAAAATTAATTTGGGGAATGTAATCAATAATGTTGTAAAGATTTTGTAGGGTACCCGATGGACACGTGTCCCATTTGGGAGACCACCTCAGGGATAATGTAGATGCCTGATCACTGCACTGTATGCCTGAAGCTGAAGAATAATGAATGCCAACTATATATATATGTATGTATATACTTATGTATATGTATGTATATACTTACAAGAAGTGGAGTGCAGCATTAGGAATGGAGACAGTGGAAATGTAATAGCTCTGTGCGATGTCAGAGGGATGGTGGATGGGGGGAGGGGGTTTCACATAGTGTGAGGGATATAAATGATAAACATCTAAGTAAAAAATAAATAAATAAATAAAATTTCAAAAAAAAAAAGAATGAAAGACAAAGAAAGGGCATGTTGCACAATGATTGGTGAGGTCTCCCTGAATGAAAATAAAATATGTCCATTAAACTCTTCCCAAGAATCACAAAAAAAACACACACAAAAAAACAAAACAAATAGACTATGATAACTCATATGTAAAAACTAACAAAACATGTTCAAAAGAAGGATAGAAATGTTTTTGATAATGATTAGAAAAAAGATTCATAAAGAAAGAGAAGACTATTTAAATCCTGAAAGATGGGCACAATTTTGATGAACACAAAAAAGAATGAGTCAATATTTTGAGTAAAGAAAGTTGCTTGAACAACGTTATGGTAGCAGAAACATGTAAAACATGTTCAGGATGGCAAGTAGATTCATTTCATTAGAGCATTCCTTTATGGAAAAATTGAGGGGAAAGTTTGGGAATATTGGTTCCTGCAAGATCTAGAAGCACAAATGATATTTGCCTACTTAAACCTATCACTAGATAGAGGCTGTCTGGAGAGACTATATTTAGTCTGGAAAAGTAAAGAGTGCTGCAATCAATTAGTAGAAGTTTCTGGTGGGCTGTGGGTTGTGAGCGTAGAGGTACTAAAGACATACGATGTTTGACAATTAAGTTTGCGAACCTGTTGCAACGCTGTTGCTAACCGTTTGGATATCAGAGGGATTATTCATTATGAATTTGTACCAACTGCAGAAACAGTTAATGAAGTTTACTATTTGAAAGTGCTGAAAAGGCTGCATGTAAAAGTTAGATGTCCCTGAACTTTTTGCCAACAGTTCATGGCTCTTGCACAGACAGCTCACACAGCACTGTCTGTGAGGTAGTTTTAGCCGATAAACCAATAACTGTATTGGAACACCCTCCCTGCTCACCTGATCTGGCCTGCAATTACTTCTTTTTTCACCCGAGATATAGGAAATATTGAAAGGAAGACATTTTGATAACATTCAGGTCATCAAGGGTAATAAGATGACAGCTCTGATGACCATTGCAGAAAAAGAGTTCCAAAACTGCTTTGAAGGGTGGACTAGGTGCTGGCATCTGTGCATAGCTTCCCAAGGGGAGTCCTCCAAAGGTGACGATAGTGATTCAGCAGTGAGGTATGTAGCACTTTTTCTAGGATGAATTTGTGAATTAATTGTCAGACCTTGTATGTTTGGCCAATTGAAGAGGCCAAAAGGCTGGGTCTGGGGATATAGTTAGGAGATTACTGCAGTATGTCAAGTGTGACATAATAACAATTTTTTATCTAGTATGGTAGCAGAATGTGAAATTGAATGTACATTGTAATTAAACTGTGAAATGTGTGTACATAAGAATAAGAACCGCAAGAGAACATGGAAAATATTTAAGATGTAGAGATGAGAAGATTTTGCATGACGTTTACTTGTATTCCTTTTCAAAAAGTTACTTAAATTTGATATGTTTTATAATATATAGTTAATATCCTAGATCTGGGGTGTTTAGTTGGTTGAGTCAATAGTAGTATGTGGATGCCAAACAAGCTAGTGCCATCTTAAACTCTACTGACAGATATAAAGTGTTGGCAGTGTTGGCATTCAAAGATGATTGATTACAATGATGTCAATATGCTGTTGACAGCGCTTGATAGATCATCCAAACAGAAAATCAATAAGAAAAAATCAGCCTTAAATGACACATTAGATGAAATGGACGTAATTTATATTTACAGAGCATTTCATTACAGAACACTGGATTATGCATTCTTTTCTAGTGCACATGGAACATTCTCAAGGACAGACCCTGTGTTGGGATGAAAAACTAGCCTCAGCAAATTTAAGAAGATTGAAGTGATAACGAGCATATTCTCCAACCACAATGCTTTGAAATTGGAGATCAACTGCAAAAAAAGTGGTAAAAACCACAAATACATGAAGATTAAACAACTTGCTATTAAAGAAGAAGAAATAAAAGGAGAGATCAAAAGATACACAGAAATAAATGAGAATGAAAAAACATCATATCAAAATTATTGGGACAATGTGGAAGCAGTATTAAGAGGGAAATTTATATCATTACAGGCCTATCTCAAGAAAGAAGAAAAATGTCAAACAAACAAACCAATATGACACCTTAAAGAACTAGAAAAAGAAGAACAAATGAGCCCCAAAGTCAGCAGAAAACAGGAAATAGTAAAAATTAGAGCAGAATCAAATGGAATAGAGAACAAAAAAGAAAATAGAATAATTAATGCAACCAGCAAAGAGCTGGTTCTTTGAAAAGATTAATAAAATTGTAGTGGCTAGACTCACTACAGAAAAAAAGAGAAAATACACAAATAAACAAAACCAGAAATGAAAGAGGAGAAGTCACAATGGATACTATAGAAATACCAAGCATCATATGAGAATACTAGGAAGGACAATATGCCACCAAATTCAATAATATAGAAGAAAAGAAGTTCTTAGAAATATATAGCCTTCCTAGACTGAATCACAAAATTCTGAAAAATCAAAACAGGCAGATCACCAGTAAGGAAATTGAAACAATCATCCAAAAACAAAAGTCCAGGACCGGATGACTTCACTAGTGAATTCTACCAAATATTCAAAAATGACTTAATACCTCTCCTCCTCAAACTCTTCCAAGAAATTGAACAAGAGGCAACACTTTCTAACTTCTTTTATGAGGCCAACATCACTTTGATACCAAAACCTGGTAAGAATAACACACACACACACACACACACACACACACACACACACGAAAGAAAAGAAAAAGAAAAACACTTACACACCAATATCTCTGATAAATGCACACATAAAAATCCTAAACAAAATACTAGCAAATTGAATACAACAATACATTGAAAAGATTATGCATCATGATCAAGTGGGGTTCATTCCAAGGTCATAAGGACGGTTCAACATACACAAATCAATAAATGTGACACACCACGTAAGAAAAATAAAATATAAAAATCATATCAATAGATGCAGAAAAAGCATCTGAAAAAAATACAACATCATTTATGATTAAAACAGTTAATAAAATGGGCATAGAAGGAAAGTACCTCAATATTATAAAGATCATACACAACAAACTCTGAGCTAACATCTTATTTAATGGTGAAAAACTGAGAGCTTTAGCTCTAACATCAGGAAGAAGACAGGGAGGGATACCCCCTCTCGCCACTGCTAATCAACATAATATTGGAAGTCCTAGCCAGAGAAATCAGGTAAGAGAAAGAAATAAAAGGAATCCAATTTGGGAATGAAGAAGTTAAATTGTCACTTTTTGCAGGTGATGTGATTCTTTATTTATAAAACCCTAAAGACTTCAGTAACAAAAGTATTAGAAGCAATAAACAAATCCAGTAAAGTTGTAGGATACAAAATCAATGTATAAAGTCTATTGTGTTCCTATATACTAACAATGAAATTCCAGAAAAAAAAATTCCTTTGCAATAGCAACAAAACTACATACATACATACATACATACATACATACATACATACATACCTAGGAATAAACTTAAAAAAGAATGTGAAGAACCTATACACTGAAAACTCTAAGACATTATTAAAAGAAATTGAAGAAGACACAAAGAAATGGGAAGATAGTCCGTGTTAATGGACTAGAAGAATAAACATAGTTAAAATGGTCATATTGCCCAAAGCACTATGCAAATTTAATGCAATCCTCATCAAGATCTCAATGGCATTTTTTAAAGAAATGGAACAAAAAAATCATCAGATTTGTATGGAATCACAAAAGAACCCAAATAGTCAAAGTAATCCTAAGAAAAAAAGAACATGGTTAGAGGTATGCCACTCCCTGACTTCAATTTATATTACAAAATGACAATAATCAAAACAGCATGCTATTGCCAGAAAAACAGACACATAGACCAATGGAATAGAATTGAGAACACAGAAATAAACCCACAAATATGTACATGGGCAGACAATTTTCGAGAAAGGTGTAAAAACATACAATGGACAAAAGAAAGGCTGTTCAATCAATGGTGTTGGTGAAATTAGAAAGCTACATGCAAAAGAATGAAACTAGACTGCTATCTGTCACCATGTACCAAAATTAACTCAAAATGGATCAAAAACCTGAACATCATAGAAGAAAGCAGACGTACTAAACTTATGAAACTTGGGTTCAGAGAGTTTTTTGAATTTCACCTCAAAGACAAGGGTAGTAAAAGCAAAAATAAATTAATGGGACTATCTCAAACTAAAAAGTTTCAGCACAGCAAAAGAAACCATCAACAAACAAAGAGGCAACCAACTGAATGGTAGAAGATATTTGCAAACAACACCTCCAATAAGGGGCTAATATCCAAAATATATTTAAAAAAAAAACTTTACAACTCAACGTCAAAAACACAATCCAATTAAAAAATGGGCATAGGACCTGAACAGACACTTCTCCCAGGAAGATATACAAATGGCCAGCAGATATATGAAAAAATGCTCAATTTCCCTAGCTATTAGGGAAATGCAAATCAAAACTAGAATGAGATACTACCTCACACATGTTAGAATGGCTATCATCAACAAGATAAATAATAAAATGTGTTAGAGAGGCTGTGGAGAAAAAGGAACTCTCATACACTGCTGGTGGGAATGTAAATTGGTACAGCCACTATAGAAAACAATACAGAAATTCCTCAAAAAATTAATAATAGCATTACAATATATCCCAGCAAGCTCTCTTCAGGGTAGCCACCAAAAAAATCTGAAAACATTTATCCATAAAGACATATGATTATGTACCCCTACATTCAATGCAGCATGATTAGCAGTGGCCAAGATATGGAAACAACCAAATTGTCCTTCGATAGATGATTGGATAAAGAAGATGTGGTTCAAATACACAATGAAATATTAGTCAGCCATAAGAAAAGATGAAACACTGCCATTTGTGACAACATGGATGGATATTCAGATTATTATGCTAAGCGAAATAGACAGAAAAAGTTGAGAACCATATGACTTCACTCATATTTGGGACATAAAACTGAAAGCAACAAATGAAGAAGACAAACAAACAAACACTCATAGACACAGGAATAGTTCATTGGTTACCAAAGAGTAAAGGGGCTGGGGCGGTGGTAAAAGAGGGAAAAGGAAGTCAAATATATGTTAATGAAAGGAGAAGTGACTCTGGGTAGTGAACACACAATGCAATATATAGATGATCTATTATAGAAATGTACACTTGAAACCTATATAATTTTACTAACCAATATCACCCCAATAAATTTAATAAGTTAAAAACAGAATGATTGATGCATTCAGAAAATTTTATCTTGGAGAGATATAAACTTTGAAGGAGTAAAGGGAATCATCAGAGTTGAATTCAAATTTTTAATGGTCCTTATTTGGATAAAAGAATACATTTATTTTCCTTCTATTTGAGAGGAAAACACAAAGACCAAAGAAAATAGATAGTACAGCAGATGTGGTTTCTTAATTTGGACACATTTTATAGAGTATAATGGTACACCACATATGAAAATTGACTCAAAATACGTTGTAGATATAAAAGTAAGTGCTAAAATTGTAAAACTTATGAAACACTTAGAAACAAAACACAGGAGTACCTAATCATGACTTTGGGGCAGGCAATATCTTCTCACATGTGACACAAAAAATAGAAGCAACAAAAATTTAAAAAGAATAGATAAGTTGGACTTCATCAAATTTAAAACTTTGGTGCTGCAAAGAATGCCATCCCAAGTATGAAAAGACAACATAGCTGGAGAACATATATCCAAATAATGTGTTATAAGGAATTTGTACCAGGATATATGAAGAACTCTTAAAACTGAACAATAAAAAAGATTAGTAACCCTATTTAAAAATATCAATATTTCAGTTTTAAGATATAGGATCTTATAATTCTAAGAAGACAAAGAAATCTGCTCGAAAGGAATGACTGGGGTTAGTTTATTTTCAGTAGATGACTATGAAAATATAATTGTATTCCAAATGAATCCAGTTTTGAATAACTTCTCTACAATAATCCCAAAACACCAGTCCGCAGATGGTATAAAAATGAACAGGAGGAGGGCTTATTAAAATAGATATTTGGAGCTCCCCACCTTGGACCTCTTATTTCAGTAGGTATAGAGTAAAATCCAGTAATATGTATTTTCAAAAGTTCCCTAAGTGGCTCTGATGCATAGCTGGGTCGGAGGAACATTATCCTAAAAGACTGAACCATTTTTGGAATTGGTGAATTGTACATTATCATTCAGTATTCCTTGGAAATGAATCTGACATAAATTCTAAATGGCTGGTAAGATTCAAACCCTTAACTCTGGAAAAATATGAAGCTATATTTTCTTTTTCTGTTGCTGTTGCTACTTGTATTATTTATTTATTTATTTAAGTTACTGTCATGTGGGGCGGCCTGCGGGGCCTCTGGGCCCGCTCCCCACATAAGAACGCAGGATATGGCTAGGCCAAAAAGGAACACCCACAGAGTCATAGATAGGGGAGTCATACCACTATATTCTCTCTGGCGGCAGGGCAAGACACACGCAAGTAGTATTCACACGATCTGCAGTCTGCCATTCACTTCTCTGCCTGCCAACCAACCAACCAATCAACGCAGCCCCGCAGTCACATCAGTAGCCAATTGGCTAACAGGTTACAGCTGATGGCCAACAAATCACAGTTGACGGTCATTCACTACCCAAGCCAGCACCACCCCACGCAAGGCCGAGAGTCTGGAAACTGCTCTCTGGGACTGTCCCCACAGTTACAGTTGACATTCAATGTCTAATTTATATTAGTTTCAGATGTACAGCACAATGGTTAGACATTTATATAATTTATGCAGTGACCCCCTGATTAGTCTAGTACCCACCTGGCACCATACATAGTTGTTGCAACATCATTGACTATATTCTCCATGCTATACTTTACACCCATGTGACTATTTTGTAACTACCTATTTGTATTTCTTAATTCCTTCAACTTTTTCATCTGACTGAAAGTCTGATCCTTAATTCTGGAATTTCCCAACCCCACAAGCCTATTCATTTTCATAAAAATTTAGTTGGGACCAATGCTAAGGCACAATATTCAAGTAGCCTGAGTGAATCCATTTTGAAAAAAAATATTATGTGCTTCAGTTTAACCAATGTCATCTTAATAAATTTAATTTAAAAAAACAAAAATGAAACAGTTTTCTAAATCTTTTAAAATATTTTAATAAGAATGAATAGACTGCTGGAGTTGGTAAAAGATCAGACTTTCAGATTGCATTCTCTCTTGTATGTGCAGATTTTTATTTGTTTTAAATAAATGTGTATTCTTTGAATCAAAATGTGCACTGCCTCAAATTTTTAAATAGTAAGTACTCTTAGATAAAACATGTTACTACCACTTTTCATAAACTTGTAATAGTAACAGCTTTGGCAGTCATGTAAAATATATTAGACAATCATAAGTTTTGACTGAAAATCTTTATGTAAAGATTTATATTAGAGGAAGCAAGTGAAGGGGCTGGTGAAGTTTCTACAAAATAAATGTTTTAGGGTCTACTTAAATGTGAGCATACAATTTATTAACAAATATATATATAATATTATATTATGGTTGATTATATGGCTGTCTTTCCCCACAAGTTCCTAGGTTTTTGGAGGGCAGGGGCGATCTTCCATAAGATTATGATAGTCAAAATTTTCCCAATTGAATTTCTAAAATCTGACTTCACAGGAACATGACCAATTATTTCAGTTATTATCTTGTTAGCATCCTCCTCTTCTTTTAGTGTTCATAAAATGCCATTTCTCAACTCTGTGTGAACTCCCATTTTGCTTTCTCAGCTCCCATTTCTGAACAGTGAAGCACTGCTACAAAAATTCATGAAACTATGCTAATTGGATCCAGTGCAATTTCATGTTATCTAACCTTAGCTGAACCATCCCTGTTGCTTGGCAATCCTTTTGTTTATCAGTGCTGACCCCCTATTACATTTCACAAAGCAGATGTTCAAACATTTTCCACTCTTAGAGCCACCAAACTCACCACTGCTTTTTACTTTTAGCAGATGCCTCTCTTTACTGATAAGATAAAGCCATTCTACAAAAGTTCAGTTTTCTCTACCTTAAGATTTCCATTTTTAGCCCTATTTTCCTGTAGTAAAGCAAAATGCATCACTCTCCCCATCTAAAACTCCTTCTTGCATCCTTCATTCTATTCTCTACCTGATATTTCCTCTGGGATGTTACTCCAACTTCTTTTTCCTTTATATCTGAAATATCTCTCCACTAACGTCTTGTTCTCAATCTCTGAACATCTCCATCTTACCCATCCCAAGAATATCTTGCCTGGATGTATTCAAATTTCTTAAACGGTGAGTGTATTGTGCCTGTCATCATGGCCAGCTTGCAACTTAATTCCTTACAGTTGGTTTTACCCCTATTATACAAATAAAGTCAACAGTAATCACCTAATCATTAAATCCGATGACGTTTCCTCAATCATCACCCCCAACCTCAGGAAGCTGATGCTGCGTGATTCCATTTAAATCTTTCTCCTCTTTAGAATAAAGGATAATAAGTTACCAGAAGGTAAGAGGGAGGGTGTTAGAGGGTAAAGGGGGTCAAATATATGGTGATGGAAGGAGAAGTGACTCTGGGTGGTGAACACATAATGCAATATATAGAGATGTATTATAGAATTGTACACTTGAAACCTATATACTTTTACTAACCAATGTCAACCCAATAAATTTAATTTAAAAATAATCTGTTTTATCCTTGTATTCCCTAAAAGTAAACATTTGCCGAGATTTATGTCTTTCTAAGTTCTCTCACTATATGCTGTCCCTTAGACATCACATACACTCATGGATGCTTGTGGCATCAATTTTTATATGTATTGATAACTTCTAATTTCAAATCTCTACTATATAGCCAAATTCAATGTTTCTAAATTGACCACATATGTCTATTAAATTATATCTAAGGTTGTAAACTCTGCCTATAATAGAATTATTATATGAACTTGACAATTCTTATATGTAAAATGTAAAAGATTATATTTAATTGCTACCTACTGACATTATAATGTACAAAATCAGTTTTCACTATAGTAATCTTTTACTTCACTGGCAGATGGCTAGATGCATTTCTTAATTTTCCTAATATAGAGTTACATTAAATGTGCCCAGCAGAGTAAAATCAAAACAAAGCAAAACAAAACAAAAAACAACCTTGATTTAATTTGATAGTTATGTGCTCATTGCAAATGCTAAGAATGTCAGTCATTAGGCAAACATGTTAAAACTTAACTGTTTTCTTTCAAAAACAGAAGTCATAATGCTAACCTAAATTATATTTACTATTCTGTGATTTAAAGATCATTATAAATAGCAGTTTATTATGTATTATCTGATTGAAATTACATTCAGTTGTTTTTTAAACTCGTTTTTCTATTCAAAGATCCTCCAAAATTTAGCGATTTCAATTATATTGGATTATTTTGTTTGTAGGCTGCTTTCACGAATTTTGAAAATTAAAATTATTTATGTGATAATGAAGAAAGGTCAATGAAATAGAAAAAATTGTCTTCTTACCTTAAAAATAGTTAGCCTACAATAAAATATTTGACAATTACACTCTATTGTATAGACAAATAATTTGTAGTGAGTTGAGTTTTATTTTAATTATTGTTAGCAGTAAACATAATTTCTCTTACTTTCCAGTGACAAAATGTTTCATAGACCTCCCTAGTTCACTTCCTCTTTTCTGCACCCTAACTGCTTATGACAAATGTTTGCATTTTACCTTAAAAACACACACACACACAAAAAAAACCTTGCTCTCAGCACGGAAACTCCTGAAAACTGTTTTCCGTTGTACTGCCCACAGAACCGACATTAAACAACTCTGACGCCAATCTTCATTTCCTGAGTTCCATGCTTTTATTTTTTTAACAAGTTGCAGTATCATCAAAGATTTCCATTGTCTTTATTTTTTCTAAAAAAGAGGTGTGAATTCCTAGAACTTTAAAATACTTATAATTAGGAAACTTTATATAATTATTTCAGAAATATAAAATTATTTTAATATTTTCTTGTTACTTTTGGCAGCTTATAGGACTGTGATTTGAGAAACTTTACTTTTCTTACTAAAAATAAATGTCCTTATTTTCATACATAAAATTAATGAAGTTGATTAACCAAGCTTTAGGACAACTTCTAGTTCTAAATCCTAGAAGTTTTCATTTGTTTTGTGAAAAAAAAACAAACACAAAAAAACATTATGGATATATTAAAAACGTTTTGCCCTTTTCTTTATGCTTCATTTTTAAATAGGTGCCTATCATGTATGTTATTATTTTACTTGATTTTATAGCTAATAAATATTCCTATTTCCACAGTCTTCAGAAGTCATTTCTAACAGCTCTGTAATGTATTATCATATTGATATTCAATATAAAATACTATTATTTCTATGCAGGATGTTTTTTTAAATTTTCTCAAAATTAAAATCTACGAAATGTGTGCATGCTTTGAATAATTTGAATAATTTCAGAGGCATTTTATGCTTCCTCGCTGGTTTCTGAAAACTTGACTGAAAAAATTAAATTACCTGAAAAATCAGAGAAAGATGTTTGAGAAAATGGAATGTGGAAAAATGGTTCTTCTTATTAATATTTTATATATAGTGTATCATACTTTTTATATGAAAATTTCAAAGGTGTTTGATAAACAATAAATTAAAGTTCATTTTACTTTAAAACGTGCTTTATTCTTATTCTTCCGTACCCTATAGGAATGTGAAGGCTCTTTAAATGCATAAGGCTGCCTGAAGTAGACATTGTCAGTGCTTGGGATTTGTTTGTTAAACTTTCTAAATATGAAGACTGTGGTTATATGGAAAATTGCTGCACTATGACCTTAGTGTCCAAAATTCCTTTTATATTAAAAAAGCTTTATTATAATTTGGGGGATAGGTTTTTCTTTGTGTAAATCTTTTTAATATATCTGTGTGAATGCCAAGTTTTGCTTTTGATTTATTTCACGCTTCAATATAATGCATGAATATTAGTTTTAAGAAAATATTATATTCAGGTGGCTTTGTTGATTATAAATTTAACACATCAAAAGGACTTCATATTTTTAAGGATATAGATAACATACAAATTAAGAATTTCCTTATTCTTAGAAAAAATAAATATGTTGATGAAACATTACAAATAAAAATTTAGGTTATATTGGGATTTCTGGTCAAGATGGCAGAGTAGATGAACCCTGTGCTTGCCTCTTCTCACAAACTACATAACAATTACAAGTAAACTACAGAACAACCATCACTGAGAATTGCCTAAAATCTAGCTGAACCAAAGCCCTATGACTAAGGACATACAGAAGAAGCCACCTTGAGACTGGTAGAAGCAGAGATGCACAATGGGCTGGTCCCACACCCATGTGCAACCATTAAATATGGAGAAGGTTATCTTGACTGTGGGGGTCTCTACTCCTCCAGAGGAGTGCGGGGTCCCAGCCCCACACCAGACACCATAACCCAGGGACCAGGGCCAGGGGAAAATTTGAGGTACAGAAAGATTAAGTATCTTGACCAAGGTCACGGAGCTCGTAAGTGGCAGAGCTAGGATTAAAACATGGGCAGAGTGTGACTCAGTTCCAGCTCATAATCACCTTCCTATATTGGTTTCCCAAAATTTATGAAGGGAATATAACTATACCATTTAATATCTAGTCACAAAATATCCATAGCTGAAGGATCATAAAATTTGAGAGTGGATTATGACTTCTGGTCCACAGTGAGAAACAGTCATGGTTCTTAAGTGTTTAAATTCATATTTGTTTGCATTAAAGTTTTGTGTGGGGGGGTAGGTTACCATAGGTTGAAATACCATGTATCATGTCATTGATTTTTTTTTAATTAAAGTTTATTGGGGTGACAATTGTTAATAAAGTTACATAGATTTCAGGTGTACAATTCTGTATTACATCATCTATAAATCCCATTGTGTGTTCACCACCCAGAGTCAGTTCTCCTTCCATCACCATATATTTGATGCACTTTACCCTCATCTCCCATCCCCCCAACCCCCTTACCCTCTAGTAACCAATAAACCATTGTCTGTGTCTATGAGTTTTTGTTTCTCATTTGTTTGTCTTGTTCTTTTGTTGTTTTTGCTTTATATACCACATATCAGTGAAATTATATGGTTCTCTGCTTTTTCTGTCTGACTTATTTCGCTTAGCATTATAATCTGAAGATCCAACCATGTTGTCACAAATGCTCCCATATCATCTTTTCTTACTGCCGAATAGTATTAGTGGTTACCAGAGGGTAAGGGGGGTGGGGGGTGGGAGATGAGGGTAAGAGGGATCAAATATATGGTGATGGAAGGAGAACTGACTCTGGGTGGTGAACACACAATAGGATTTATAGATGATGTAATACAGAATTGTACACCTGAAAATCTATGTAATTTTACTAACAATTGTCACCCCAATAAATTTTTTAAAAATGAGTTCATAATGTTTACAAGGCCACTGTGTGTCTACATGTCTTATTGACTCATTTTTTAAAAATAATTTTATTTTTGAAGTTGTACATATTTAATGTACATAAGTCATGGAACTAAATAGTTTAGCAGAGCTTGATTTATCTATCTGTCTGTCTATTTATCTATTTATCTCTATCTATCTATCTATCTATCTATCTATCCATCTATCTGTCTATCTAATCCTATTCTATCCTATTCTAAAACTGCCCAAGTCACCCATATCTCTAAGCTCCATTGAAACAAATGTTACCAACTATTGTAACTGACATTTTAAACGTTTTTATAACTCTAAATAACATGACTATATAGCTAGTTGATTTTTCTTGATTTCCCAATGTTAGGCATTGCCTATTGATGTCTTTATGTGAAAAATCCCACAGATCACATCACCTGCACAAGAGCACTTCCTGTCTCCCCCCTCCACAGTTGACTCATATTAATTTTGGTTTATTACTATTTAGTGTTTATAGTATTATCATTAATTCTATTTACAAAAGTGTCATTTAATACACAATGATTACTTTTACTTTCTTGTACCTTTTCACCTGAAATTCTCAAAAAGATAGTTATCTGGTGGGCTTTTTTTTGTCAATTAACTTAGTTTTCTATCATAATTTTATCTGCAAATTGAATATTACATGTCCTCTCAATATGTTTGACCACATTTAGATATAATCTATTTCTTCTTCTAGAATAGATAGTACTTGTAGTCATCTGCTTTCTCCAGTCTGGATAGTTTGATAGCTATTTCTACTGCACAACTCTTTCTTAAAATCTTTCACCGTTATCCGAGACATCCTTTTGCCTTTCTTTTGTATGGGATCCCTTGCTTTCTGTATCCAATTTTTTTTTTCTTTCTGGATATACTCCCTTGTTTTGGTAGAGCATGTCCTCTATGAAAGAGAAAATGAGTTCATGAAAGGAAACATTATTTAGGGACTTTTATTTTTCCAAATGCCTTAATACTAGTCTTTTGCTTAATTGATAATTTAACCATATATAAAATTCTAGGTGGGAAATAATTTCCCTCTGAGAATTTTGAAGGCATTACCCCATTTTTGTCTATTTTAAAGTGTTATTGCTGATAATCAAATATTCTGGTTCTTTAAATTTTGTGACTAATTTAATATCTCTCTCTCTCTCTCTCTCTCTCTCTCTCTCTCTCTCTCTCTCTCTCTGTCTCTGTCTCTCTCTCTCTCTCTCTCACTAAGGAGATCTTTGTCCCCAGTGTTCAGATATTTTATGGTTATGTTTCTTTGTGTGAAACCATCATCATTCGTTGTGCTGGCTACTCAGTAAGACTTTCAGGCTTTTTTTTTTTAATTTTATTTTATTAAATTTATTGGGGTGACAATTGTTAATAAAGTTACATAGATTTCAGGTGTACAATTCTGTATTACATCATCTATAAATCCCATTGTGTGTTCATCACCTAGAGTCAGTTCTCCTTCCATCACAATATATTCGATCCCCCTTACCCTCATCTCCCACTCCCCACCCCCCACCCCCCTTACCCTCTGGCAACCACTAAACTATTGTCTGTGTCTATGAGTTTTAATACTATTCGGCGGTAAGAAAAGATGATATAGGAACATTTGTGACAACATGGATGGATCTTGAGAGAGTAATGCTGAGCGAAATAAGTCAGACAGAAAAAGCAGAGAACCATGTGATTTCACTGATATGTGGTATATAAACCAAAAACAACAAAAGAACAAGACTTTCAGTCTTGAAATTTAAGTTCTTCATTTAGTTCTGGGATGTTTTTCTTCAAGTGTTTGATAATTTCTAACCCTTCATTTTTCATTACTTCTGTTTCGGAAATCCTTTTTTTCAAATGTTGACCCTTATAGAGTAGACTTCTAGTTTTCTTATGTTTCCTTCTGTGTTACCTTATTGTCATTTTGCTCAAGTTTCTAGGAGATTTACTCAACTTTCTCTCAACAGTATTTCGTCAAGTGTGAGCTTCCTTATAAGGCCATTTGGCTGGGGAATCACCCGCTATTATTATCTTTAAGTCTTTTCTTTTAGGCTGATCAGATTTCTAAGGTAAGTTTCTCCCCATCTTTTGCTTAAAGAACATAGGCTTGGCTGTCAGTATTCTGTAGGTGGGTATATAAGCTTTCACTCATTTTTTTCTGTTTTCAATACACTACCCTCACCTTCAATTCCACCTTTGGACCATACTAGTCCAAAGAAACTCTGTTTTCCTTCTCTAAAATGTAAACCTCCAGTCTCCTGCTGGGGAGAATGAAGGCACAGTGAGAGAAAGGATCTGGTCTGATTGTGAAATAAATTTAACAATTTCTTTCTAATTTTTCCTCTTTATCCTCACTTCCAGAAGCACCTGGCAGTAACAATTCTGGATTCTTTTGAGGGACACAATGAGAACAACGTAAACTTCATGGGAACAGGGAACTTTGTCTATTTTTCAATAGCTGTATCCCCAGAATCTAAAACATAGGTGACTGAAGCATAATAACCACTCAACATATATTTCCTGAATTAAACAAATAATATACGAAGACTGGGTAAATTGTTGTGGCAATGATCAAATCTGAAAATGTGAATTATCATATATGTTGTCTAATCCAAAGCTATGAGAAGGAAGATGCATAATTTAATTTTATGATTTTTATCCTGTAATTTGGTTATTATATAAAGCATTTTACTGTTAGAAACACTAATCTGTAACAGGTTAACCACTGTATTTTATTCATCCATATATTAATAATATCTGTTGAAAGAATCACTACAAACCTATTTTTAAAATAAAACATCTAAAAAAATAGTGCAACCAGTGTCCCCAAATGTGGAAAGCAGTAATTTAAACTTCTATATCTATGTGACAATATTTTTTTTCAATTAAATAAAAGACTATTAAAAGTTGATTGATGGTATTGAGAGGGACATAGGTATAAATATGTCAGGTGTTATCAAATGCTCTCATTTGTTGAATTTGGGAGTGCTTATAAGGAAAAAAAGGCATAGATTATATAAAATGGAAGAAAAAACAAAAAAGGTGGGCAACATTAAACATAACATATGCTATATCTAAACAGAAAAATTAAGACATTTTACATCCAAGTGCCAAAAATCTTACTGATATAACTGGTACATTCCAAGGGTCAATTCTATTTATGTTTTGGAGGAAAAAAGCCTAAATGGCCATAAATCATATTAACTATATTAAGATATTTAATAAAAATGTAATTTCTGTCATTGTTCTGTCATACTGGCAAGTGAATGAGATAAAATAGCTTCCTCCCTCTTTTGCTTCTAATGCTGCTGTGTTAATTATTAACTCAAGATGCCCCTCTGCTGGAGTATTAGATTATTGAAATACAAACTAATCCTTTGCACAGGCATGTTCAGATTTTCAAAATGTATGATCTAAAATGCTCCTACTGGTTTTTAATAAATTATCCACACCATGTTACTGTTGAATTGTGCTAAGGAAAAACAACAAAAATATACACATCTATATATATATATATATATATATATATATATATATATATATATATATATATAAATTAATTAGAGAATTTCTTCTAAGACATTTGAGTATACCATTCCTTTTTCCAAATGCAAACCCAACTTCCATCCCTGCTCCCTCACAGTCAACAGATAACTTCTCTTTTACATATAATATAACTGATGCAACCTCCCTTACCTACTAATTTTCTTCACACAAATTCCTGCTTTGTTAATTTTTGCCTTTCTCTCCTGTCTTAATTCATATATCCTTCATTCCAAAGCAATTTCACTTGATTATTTTTTCTCATCTTCTTCTACACCTTACCATATTAAATGGTGCTTTTTTCCTACAGCATCAATTATTTTATGGCAATAAAACACATGCAACATAAAATGTAACCATTTTTAAGAGTACAATTCAGTGGCATTAAGGACATTGTCCTGAAAATATTACTATAATCCTTCTCCAGAGCTTTTTCATCTTTCAAAATTGAAACTATCTACTCGTTAAACAATGACTCCTAAATCCCCCTCCCTCTGGCCTCTGGTAACCATTACATTCAAGCACCACATAACAATGTTTTGGTCTGTGAAGCACCATATGAGGTCGAACAATTAAGTTCATGAACGCATCCTAGAAAAAGTGTTACATAACCCATTGCTGAATATCACATCAGTCACCTTCGAGGTACTCCCCTTGAGAAGCTATGAACCCATGCCAGCACTTAATGCACGCTTCAAAGCAATTTTGGAACTCTTTTCCTTTTTTTCTTTTCTTTTGTTTTATTGGGGAATATTGGGGAACATTGTGTTTTTCCAGGGCCCATCAGATCCAAGTCAAGTCGTTGTCCTTCAATCTAGTTGTGGAGGGCACAGCTCAGTTCCATGTCCAGTCGCTGTTTTCAATCTCTAGTTTCAGGGGGTGCAGCCCACCATCCCATGCGCGAATCGAACTGGCAACCTTGTTAAGAGCTCGCATTCTAACCAACTGAGCCATCCGGCCGCCCCCGAAACTCTTTTTCTAGGATGGTCATCTGAGCTGTCATCGTATTACCCTTGATGTCCTGAATATCATCAAAATGTCTTCCTTTCAATATTTCCTTTATCTTCAGATAAAGAAAGAAGTTGTTGGGGGGGCAGATCAGGTTAGTACGGAGGGTGTTCCAATACAGTTATTTGTTCACTGGCTAAAAACTCCCTCACAGAGAGTGCTGTGTGAGCTGGTGCATTATCATAATGCAAGAGCCATGAATTGTTGGCAAAAAGTTCTGGTCATCTAACTTTTTGACGCAGCCTTTTCAGCACTTCCAAATAGTAAACTTGGTTAATTGTTTGTCCAGTTCATACAAAGTCATAATGAATAATACCTCTGATATCAAAAAAGGTTAGCAACATTGTTGCAACAAGTTTGCCCACTTAATTGTCTGACCTCATATAGCATGCTCATGGATAGGAAGAATTAGTATACTTAAATATCCATACTACCAAAGTCATATATAGATTCAATGTAATCCCTATTGAAATACCAATGGCATTTTTCACAGAACTAGAACAAATAATCCTAAAATGTATATAGAATCATAAATCATAAAAGACCCTGAATAGCCTGAGCAATCCTGAGAAAGGAAAACAAAGCTGTAGGTATAATGCTACCTGATATCAAATTATACACGTATGCTGAATAAAAGTGGTGAAGTGGACATCCTTATTTTGTTTCTTATCTTAAGGAGAATGCTTTTAGCTTTTCCCCATTGATTATATTATCTGTGGGTGTGTCATAAATGGTCTCTATTATTTTGAGACATGTTCCCTCTATTCCATCTTTGCTGAGAGTTTTTATCGTGAAGTCATGCTAGAATTTGGCAAGTGATTTGGCTGCATCTTTCCATATGAACATATGATTTTTATTTTTATTTATGTGGTATATTACATTAATTGATTTGCAGATATTGAACCAAGCTTGCATACCAGGAATGAATCCAATTTGATCATGGTGTATAATCTTTTTAGTGTATTGCTTAATTTGGTTTGTTAATAATTTGTTGAGGATTTTTGAATCTATGTTCATTTGGGTTATCAGCCTATAGTTTTCTTTTCTCTTTGTTTGTTTGTTTGTTTGTTTGTCTCTTTCTTTCTTTCTTTCTCTCTTTCTCTCTTTCTTTCTTTCTTTCTTTCTTTCTTTCTTTCTTTCTTTCTTTCTTTCTTTCTTTCTTTTTTCTTGTATTGTCTTTGATTGGTTTTAGAATCAGGGTAATAGTGGCTTCATAAAATCAGCTTGGGATACTTCCCTTCTCTTGGAGTTTTTGGAACAGTTTGAGGAGAATAAGTGTTAATTCCTTTTTGAATTTTTAAAAAAATTCACCTGTGAATACATCTGGTCCTGAACTTCTGTTTGTTGGGAGCCTGTTGGTTTCTAATTCAATTATTTTTGTAGTAATTGGTCTGTTCAGGTTTTCTGTTTCTTCTTGATTTAGCCTGGGAAGATTGTATGTGTCATGCAGGGTGTCATGCGGGGGTCTCTGGTCTCGCTCCCCGCATAAGAATGCAGGACATGGTGAGGCCAAAAAGGAACACCCATGGAGCCATAGATAGGGGAGTCATACCACTATGGTCTCGCTGGCAGCCAGGTGAGACACACACAAATAGTATTCATACGATCTGCAGTCCGCCATTCACTTCTCCTGCCTGCCAACCAACCAACCAATTAACGCAGCCCAGCAGTTACAACAGTAGCCAATTGGCTAACTGGTTACAGCTGATGGCCAGCCAATCACAGTCAATGGTCATTTACCACCTGAGCCAGCACTTCCCCACTGAGGCCGAGATCCTGGAAACTGCTCTCTGGGACTCTGTCCCCACAGTATGCTTCTAGGAATTTATCCATTTCTTTAAGACTTCAAGATTGTCCAATTTGTCAGAGTATAGTTCTCATAGTATTTTCTTAAATTTTTTTTTTTTTAGTATTTCTGTGGTGTTGGTTGTCATTTCTCCTCTTTCATTTCTGATTTTATCTGTTTGGGAACTCTCTTTTTTTCTTGATGCATCTGGTTAAATTAAAGTTTTGTCAATTGTGTTTATCTTTTCAAAAAAACACAGTTCTTGGTATCATTGATCTTTTATTTTTTTATTTTTTTCAGCCTCAGTTGTGTTTATTTCCATGCAGATTTTCATTATTTCCTTTCTTGTACTCATTTTGAGCTTTGTTACTTTTTCTTTTTCTTTTTCCCATTCCCTTAGGTGTAAAGATAAATTGTTGCTTTGAGATTTTTTTCTTGTTTCTTTAGGTAGGCCTGCACTGCCAAGAATTTCCCTCCTATGAGTGCTTTTTCTGTGTCCCATAGATATTGGGTTGCTGTGTTTTCATTTTCACTTGTCTCAAGGTTTCTTTTTATTTCTTTTTTGATTTCATTGTTGAACCATTCATTATTTAGTATCATGATTTTTAGTCTCCATGTGTTTGTGTGTTTTTCAGTTTTCTTCTTGACCATACCACTATGATTAGAGAAGATGCTTGATATGATTTCAATCTTCTTAAATGTATTGAAACTTGTTTTGTGGCCTAACATATGGTCTATCTTGGCAAATGTTCCATGTACTCTTGAAACTAATGTATATTCTGTTTCTTTGGGGTGAAATGCTCTAAAAATATTCAAATCCATCTCGTCCAATGTGTCATTTAAGGCCACTGTTTCTGTGTTGATTTTCTCTCTGGAAGATCTGTCCATTGGTTTCAGTGGGGTGTTAAGCGTCCTACTATGACTGTCTTACTGTTGGTCTCTGCCTTTATGTTGGCAAATATTTGCTTTATATACAGACATTGCCAAAAAAAATGTATACACATTTCAAGAAAGGAAAAAAAAAACCCATTAAAGTTGTAATGCTCAATATATACTGATAACAAAAGATGAATGCAAGTCACGTTTGACTTCTGCAGTTACAAGAGTTGCTCAAAGTGGTTACCATCAGTGTCCAGACACTTCTGGTTACGGCAAACTACTGCTTGAGCAACATTGACCAAAGTGTCCAATTGTATAAATTTTTTGACACCCACGGTATTTAGGTGCTCGTATGTTAAGTACATAAATGTTTACTATGGTGCTGTCCTCTTGTTGGGTCAATCCCTTTATTATTATATAATGTCCTTCTTTGTCTTTTATTGTAGACTTCATTTTAAAGCCTATTTTGTCTGATATAAGTATTGCTACCCCATCTTTTTTTCTCATTTCAATTTGCATGCAATATTTCTTTCCATGAATTTGCTTTAAGTCTGTGTGTGTCTATCAATCTGAGGTGGGTTTGTTTTTGGTTTTGTTTTTCTTTTTTTCCTTTTGGTTTTGAGTTGGGTCTCTTGTAGATAGCATGTGCATTGATCTTGTTTTCTTATCCATTCAGTTACCCTGTGTCTTTTGATTGGAGCATATAATCCATTTACATTTAAAGTGATTATTGATATGTACATAGTTATTGCCATTTTATATTCACATTTTTGATTTTCAATTATTTGTTTTCTTCTTCTTCTGGTTAAAGAAGTCCTTTAACATTTCTTGCAATACTGGCTTGGTGGTAATAGATTCCTTTAGTTTTTCCTTACCTGGGAAGCTCTTTATCTTTCCTTCAATTTTTAATGATAGCCTTGCTGGGTAGTGTGTCTTGGTTGAAAGCACTTGTTTTTCATCACTTTTAATATTTTTCACCATTCCCTTCTGGCCTGCAAAATTTCTGTTGAGACAACAGTTGATAGTCTTATGGGAGCTCTCTTGTAAGTACTAGTCGTCTTTCTTCTGTTGTTTTTGAGATTCTCTCTTTGTCTTGAACCTTTGCCATTTTAATTATGATGCATCTTTGTTGGGCCTGCTTGGGTTCATCTTTTTTGGGACTCTGCACTTCCTTGAGATGCATGTCTATTTCCTTTGAAAGCTAGGGATGTTTTCAGTTTCTTCAAATAGGTTCTCAGTCTTTTGTTCCCTCTTTTCTCCTCTGGTACTCTTATGATGTGAAGGTGGTTATGCTAGATGTTGTCCCACAGATCCCTTAAAATATCTTTTTTATTGTTGTTGTTCTTTTTTCTTTTTTGTTCTTATTGGGTGTTTCCTGCTACCTTGTCTTCTAAATCACTGATTTGATCTTTTGTTTCATCTAATCTGCTATTGATTCCTTCTAGTGTATTCATTTCAGTTATTATATTCTTTATTTCTGACTCTTTTTTATGGTTTCTATGTCCTTCTTTATGCTTGCTATCTCTTTGTTGAAATGTTTACTAAGTTCCTTAAGCATTCTTATAATCAGTGTTTTAAACTCTCCATCTGGTAGTTTGGTTGTCTCCATTTCATTTAGTTCTATTTCTGGAGGTTTTTCCTATTCTTTTATTTGGGACATGTTTCTTTGTTTCCTCATTCTGAGTGTTTCTATTTGCTTCTATGTATTAGGTAGATATCGTATGTTTCTCAATCATTGCTGGGTGGACTTATGTAGTATGTGTCCTATGTGAGTCAATGGCACAGTCTCACTGATCTCCTGTTCTTATGTCGCAGGGCTGTCCCTTGAGTGTGTTGTGTTTTCTCCTATTATAGTTGAGCTTTGATTGCTTTTGGCGTATCCATTGGTTTGAAATACTCCCAGGCTGACCTACTGTGAGGATTGACTCTTCCCACAGTGTATGAACTGTTGTGTGGTGGCTGACCCCTCAGAGGAGGACTCACCCTCATGGGTTCTTGTTCCTCTTGAGACTCCCCTTTGGGTGTGCCACTTGTGTAGCTCACCAGGTAGTGCTCTGGTGTGGTCCAAAGGTGGCCTCTGAGTTTGTTATTTTTGGTGTCTCTTGGGATGGTTCTTGTGCAGGCCAATTTCAGCTTTTCTTGTTTCCAGCCCATGGCTGCCTTGTAAGAGTCACAAAGCTTTATGTGGTTGGCTGCTGCCTGTGCTGGACCTGGAGCCATGTGGGGGTGGTCTTGCTGTGAACTGACACTGGCTCCCACCAGCAGAGGGCCTGAGGCAGTTTAGCAAAAGGCCCAGGGCCCTCTAGGCATACTGCCATATTCTGGCTGCCCATAAATCCCCACCATTGAAAGAGTCTCCTTAGGGGCCTGGGCCAGGCTGTTTGATTTGGTGATGAGAGTGCCCTTGGTGATGCAGCATTAGCTGGGCATGGCAGAGTCCCAGGAAGTTATAAGACATGGCCGGTGGTTTTTACAAAGTTAATGCAAATTCAATTCTTATGCCAGTGCCTGGCCTGTGACCACTTTGCACAGCACCCTGAGAACACTGTAGCCAGCTACCACTTGTCTCAGGCTTGCAAACACCCTAGAGCTGCCAAGAGTGGCTGTGGTGCAGGTTTTAGGTAACTGTTCATTAGCAAAATCTCTCCAGGCTGTCCATTGCTGCAAAAGTCACCCACAGCTTGTGTGGTGGGGCCGGCTACACAGGCACCCAGAGTGCCCCTGGCAATGCAGATCTAGGTGGGCGGTGCAGGGCTCCAGGGAGATAAGGTGTGTGGTCAATGGTTTCTACAAAGTCAAGGCAGTTTTGGCTCCTGAACCAGTGCTGGGCCCCTGATGACCCCACAAAAACACCCTGAGAACACCACGGCTAGCCACCACTTGTCTGAAGTTGCAGGTACTTGAGAGGATCCCAAAAGAGACTGTAGCATAGGTCTTGGGTCACTGCCCACCAGCAAACATTTCCTGGGACACCGTGGGTCATTGCCACTGTAAAAAGGCTACTGCAGCTTGTGGGATGGGGCCAGCAGCCCAATAGCCAACATTGTCCCAGGCAATGTAGCATCAGTTTTGTGGGGGACAAAGACCCAGGGCATTACCAAGGTGGTGCCCATGCACAGATTACACGAGACTAGTGTGGTCCCAGACTTGGCCCTATGGGGGAAGGCTAACACTGAAAAGATGGTACCCTTCTGTAGGCCACACATGTGGTGTGTCAGGCCTTACACAGGGGCAACAATGGCTTCTGTCCCTCCAGCACCTGCCCCAAAGCTACACAACATAGTTCATCACAAATATCTGGGCCTCCCAAGCTGCCGCCACTCGAACCAGAGATCAGGAGAATGCCTGTAAACATGTGATCCTCTGTGTGGTCTCTACAAAGGGCATCTGGGTTTCCAGTGGCCTTCCACCTCACTGGGATGGGCAGACAGAGTCGCTGCTTATTTTCATTTCTAGATGTTGTGAGAACTCCTCTTCCTTGGACAGGAACCCTGGGCTGGGGAGCCTGGCATGTGGCAGGGACCTCTCTCTCTTCAGGGGGGATCCTTTGCCACTGAGGTGTCCTTCCTGGTATTCAATCACCATCCGTGATCTTGAGGTCAGCCCACTTCACATCTCCCACGCTCCTACCAGTATCAATGTGGCCTCTTCTTTATATCCTTAGTTCTAGTGGTTCTGTTCAGCTAGTGTTCAGATGATTCTTGAGGTGGACTGTTCTATAATTTATTTGTAATTTTGGTGTGATCCAAGGATACAGTAGGTATAACATTTATCTAACTCACCATCTTGGACCTGAGCATCCAGAGTCTTGAAAAACAGTGTTATAAAAACCTGTTGCACTCAATTTCTTTATGGATACATTTGTATGCACTTTCCTACTTATTTTTTTTGTGAGATTAAATGTCTAGAAATAAAACTGTTGAATCAATGAATGTGCAGTTTTAATTTTGATACAATTTACCAATTGCACTCCAGTAAATGTGTATCAATTTATCCTCCTCTAAGTGATCTTGATATTTATTTGCACCTATTTGCTTATTGGTGAGGTTGTACATCTTTATGTACTAATATTGATCATTTGTGTACAGCAAATGTTACATGTCCAACAAATATTTATACAGTGAATAAATATATAGGTATTTTATGTTTAATTCCTCTATTCATTTTTTACTTCTTTGCATTGATGTACATAAGAAGTTCTTTCATAGTAAGTATATTCAACTCTTCTCTAGCTTTTCTTTTTCCATTTTCCTGATTGACTTTTAACATTATTATGGGTTTTTGTTTATACAGGTTTTGAATTTTTTTGTAGTCATAATAACCAATCTATTATGTTTTTTTTGTTTTGGTATCTTGTGTTAAACACCCTTACCATCAAATATTAAATAAAATATTCACCTACACTTTTTTAGCTTTGTGAATATTTGAAAGGTAATATATGTTCATAGGGAAAATTACAATTTAGTACAAAAGCCCCACAATTGATTTAAAAAACAGAAAATCATTTTGTTGGTAAATGAATTCAGTGACAATTGTCTTAAATATGCATTTTATTTTGACATGCACAGAACTTTGCCTTGGCCAGTCTACTAACAAAATGCTTACCTTTTTTGTTAATTTTCCTTTCAAAGAAAAGTTCTTCTAATAATCTTATCAAATGACTCTAGTAGCTGAATTT
This sequence comes from Rhinolophus sinicus, assembly GCF_057876585.1. NCBI lineage: Eukaryota > Metazoa > Chordata > Mammalia > Chiroptera > Rhinolophidae > Rhinolophus > Rhinolophus sinicus. The sequence continues at coordinate 53,185,984 of NC_142518.1, read as the reverse complement.
TCTAGAAAGGCAGGATTAAGTTGGGAGGGTTATCAATTAATTTCATAACCAAGGCAAAATAACCACTTCACTAAAACTCCTGTGGAGCATATGTCAAATCACAACTGTGATCCTAAATTGCAATTATTGTAAATTTAGGAAGTACCATCGTCTAGAGGACGGTTGAAGGTCTTCAAAGCTTCTGTTCAGACAAGATGGAGGTGTGACACAGGTAAGTCTATAAGCAGACAAGAAAATACAAAGTTTCCCAGTTTTACAGTAAGTAAAGCATATTTTGAAAGGAAAACAGATGTTCAGATGTGATATAATTGCTCAAGTGTGTAAAGGGCACCTAAAGAATGTTTTACTTTTTTTTTCTTTTCTCAGCAGCAGTTGGGAAATAACTATTTAAATTTTAGGCTCCAGAGAGAAAAAATATGTAAGTTGAGCTCAATCCCTAATGAATATGATTTCTCTACTCCCTTCCCTTCAAACACACATTTACATTATTGTTCAGAAAACTTTATACTATAATCCCTTTTTTTTAATTGGGCACAAATTGTACCAGTGTGGTATTTGGAGTTCACAAGCCTTCCTATGGGAGTCCAGCATCACAAAGGAAAAGCTGAGATTTCATCTCAGTCTTAAAAGATGAACAGGATGTTAAAGATTTGGATAAGTATGTCACTGATGGAACCATTGACTTCACTTTGAGATTGAGGGGAGGAAAAATTCTGTAAGTCGCTTTTTAGGCTAACTGATGATGGTGGTAACCCTGACAGCAAAAGAAAACCACGTCAATTGTGGACTAAGGTAAATTCAATTATTGGACATGTTCGGTTGAAGTGATAAGACATCCAATTGGGGATTCCTTTTAGATAAGTAGAACTATTTCACTGGAGATAGATGAGAGGGTTAGCAGTCACCTATGTAGAAGACGAGTATTGAGACTATAAGAATGGATACATTTTCTGATATTGAGGAGAGCAAAATAGGAACTAATGAGATCAATGAGAATAAAAAACAATCCCCTTTGAATTCATTGATGATCTTACTTTTCTACTCTATGTATGCATTTAGACATCATCAATGGCCTTCCACATGCCATGCCATGAAAATGGTTCAGGACTATGTATAATGGTGGACTAGTGTCGTGCGGGGAGGCCTGCAGGGTCTCTGCTCCCACTCCCCACACAAGAATGCAGGATATGGTGAGGCCAAAAAGGAACACCCACGGAGCCTTAGGCAGGGGAGTCATACCACTATATTCTCTCTGGCTGCACTATACTCTCACTGGAGGCTGGATCCACACTGTCCGCAAACCGCCATCCACACTTGCCAGCCCAGCCACCATCGTCTTGCTAGCCCCATTTTCTTCTCTCTGCTAGCGTAGCCACAGCAGTTATATTAGTGGCCAATGGCTCACTGGTTACAGCTGACGGCCAACTAGCCACAGCTGATGGCCATCCAATCACAGTTGATGGCCATTTACTACCTGAGTCAGCACCTGTCTATGTGAGGCCGAGAGCCTGGAAACTACTTTCTGGGGCTCTGCCCCCACAACTAGCTTATTAGTTTCCTACATTGAGCTTCATATCACATTTTTGGAAAGCCAAAATAAAAGAAAATAAATTATGTCAGTGTTTGAAAATTGGAAATAGGCCTATTTATTTAATACGAACATTACTCCAGGTTACTATTAAGTACTTGAATTAAATATCTAATCTTTGATACTGACTTGTATAAGAAAGGCAGATTAATAAATTGACTTTTTGAATCTATCATCGTGGTTTGCTTGAAACTTTTAAAAGTTCCCGAATCAGCATTTATTTCAGCTTAGCTGCTCTTACAGAGCAATAAAGAGTATGTGGATGAAAACTACCTGGGGGCATACATGCTGTTCAAAAATCATCAGGAAACTCCACACACCAAAGACTTATTTGGTGCTAGAATACAATCTTGAAGCATGCTGGGTATATAAGATGGTATAGAGTGGAATTTTTCTTTTTTATTTATTTCACCATTCAGCTTAATAATAAAATGTAAGACTGTGTAAGCAGTTTTCAAAGTGATATTCAGTTTTCTACTACATAATTGTATTAGCTTTCCCTGTGTTCAAAGTGACACCCTGACTACCATAGATTATTATCTGGCTCTCCATTCAAGAGACCCTAAGAACACTGCACCAGGACATAATTAATGACATTATAGTTTTCACAGTACTTCATTACTGACATTTAGATTTAGTAAGTAAATTACAGTAAACAAAAACCTGAGTTTAAATAATTTACTATCAGAGGAAAGTTTATCTTTGATGAACATTTTAAACTTCAGAAAGCATTTTTTTTCTCTGCTGAAGGAAACGAAAAGTAGCTGTCATTTTCACTAAGACAAATGGATTAAGTACAGAAATCATAGTGGAAAGATTATTGAAATAAAAACAGACTACAGGTAACTTAAATTCTGCCAAGATTCTTTTTATCTCTTTTTTTTAATTAAAGATTATTGGGGTGACAATTGTTAGTAAAGTTACATAGATTTCAGGTGTACAATTCTGTATTACATCATCTATAAATCACATTGTGCGTTCACCACCCAGAGTCAATTCTCCTTCCATCACCATATATTTGACCCCCCTTTCTCTCATCTAATACCCCCCTCTCCCCTTACCCTCTGGTAACCACTAAACTGTTGTCTGTGTCTTTGAGTTTTTGTTTCTCATTTGTTTGTCTTATTCTTTTGTTGTTTTTGGTTCAAATATCATATATCAGTGAAATCATGTGGTTCTCTGCTTTTTCTGTCTGACTTATTTTGCTTAGCATTATAACCTCAGGATCCATCCGTGTTGTCACAAATGGTCCTACTTCATCTTTTCTTACCGCTGAAAAGCTTTCCATTGTGCATATATACCACAACTTCTTTATCCATTCATCTATCGAAGGACATTTCGTTGTTTCCATGTCTTGGCCACAGTAAGTAAAGCTGAAATGAACATTGGAGCACACGTGTCTTTATGTATAAATGTTTTCAGATTTTTTGGTAGATACCCAGGAGAGGGATTGCTGGGTCATACCATAAGTCTATTCATAATTTTTTGAGGAACCTCCACACTGCCTTCCATAGTGGCTGCACCAGTCTGCATTCCCATCAACAGTGTATGAGGGTTCCTTTTTCTACACAGCCCCTCAACACTCTTTCAATACTTTGAATATTTGGTTCCACTCCCTCCTGGCTTGTAGAGTTTCTGCTGAAAAATCTGATGGTAATCTAATGGGCTTTCCTTTGTAGGTGACCGTCTTCTTTTCCCTAGCTGCATTGAGGATTCTTTCTTTGCCATTGATTTTTGACAGCTTCAATACAATGTGCCTTGGAAATGGCCTGTTGGGGTTGAGGTAATTAGGTGTTTTATTTGCTTCTTGGATTCAAGGATCCAGTTCTTTCCACAAGTTTGGGAAGTTCTCATTGACTAGTTGTTTGAATATTCTCTCTGTTCCATTCTCCCTTTTCCCCCTTCTGGTATGCCCATTATTCTTATATTGATCTTTCTGATGGAGTCAGAAAGTTCTTGTAGAGTTCTTTCATTTCTTTTCAGTCTCAACTCTCTTTCTTCTTCCATCCGTGTCGTTTCCAGGTTTCTATCTTCGATGTCACTGATTCTTTCCTCCAGCTGGTCAACTCTACTACCTAAGCTGGCTATGTATTTCATTCTTAATTTCTTCGATTGAGTTCTTAATCTCCAGAAATTATTTTTGGTTCTTTTTAAAAATTTCAATCTCTTTCGTAAAATGCTCATGCTGTTCTTTGATTGTGTTTCTGAGTTCATTAAACTGCCTTTCTGTTTTCTTGCATCTTGTTGAGTTTTTTCAGAACTGTAATCTTGAATTCTCTGTCATTTAAGTCACATATTTCCATATCTTTAAGTTCATTTTCTGGAGACTTTTCATTTTCTTTCTGAGTTACCTTGGTTACTCATGACAATTAATGATATATTATTATTTCTCTTCCTAGACATCTACAGGAGTGGGTACTGCAACAGGTTGATAAGAAGAGGTCTTTCTTTTGTTTTCCAGTACATGTTGGTAGAATGTTTTGTATTCTCTCCTACTGCAGCCTTTTTTTCTTTCTCACACTGTAGTGTTATGTTTTCTCTGCACTATTCCAGCTTCTCACACAATGGGGGTATTCCCGGGGGGTGGGCTTCTCCTCTGTTAACAGTTCACCTGGGTCATAGGGCACCATGTCTGTGTGGGGATGCAGAGAACTTTTGAAGTTCCAAAGTTTTTCCTGCACCAGATTCAGAGCCCATGTGTTTCACCAGTTCTGTTTATTCCTGCAGGTATCCGCCCAGATAGGTGGAGACAAGGGCGGGGTGGGTTGTGAGACATGGACTAGAGCAATGACGGCCACCACCACCACAGCCTGTCCTGCTTCCACAGCTCCCTCCCCTTTGCCGAAACTAGTTGGGCTACAAATCTGTGTCTGTGGACCACAGTTCTCAGAACTGCAAATATTCCGTTATTTTGATCTAACACTGCTACTGTTCCACTTCTAACACTGGGCGGGTGGGGGCTGGGCGAGCTCTTGGAAGGTAGTGAGTGGGTGGCTAGTCTCAGTGCCTAAGGCTTCCATTCTCTGCTCGGCAGTGAGGGCTTAAACCATCGTTTTCAGCCTTCTTCGCTCAGAAGGTCTTCCCTCAGAGACCTTCTCTGAGGTCTCTGCCGTGAGCGCTGGGTTCAGCCGCGTTATATGCTGTCCCCTCAGCCCTGTGGGCCATAAGCGGAGCCCTAGCAGTCCGGGTTCTTCCCTCTCCTGCAGCTGCGGTAGTTCTGGGATGCAGCGAGCTTGGAGCACTGAGCTAGGTCTGCGTCCTGTGCCCATGCGGTTCCGTCTCCACACTTGTCCCTTCCTTCCTCCCCTGCTCGCGCAATTTGCCCACTTTTAGGTGAGTTCAGTAGTGAGCATCTTCATCTTGCCTGTCTGCTGTGCAGGGAGTCCTTTGTGGAGTTATAGTTTTTCGATTCGTTGTAAATTCCAGGGAAGATTTCTGGAGGCTCACCTCATGTCGCCATTTTGATGACGTCCCATTCTGCCAAGATTAAAATCACATCTTTTCATAGATTACATAGTCTTTCACTGTCAAACTAAATGAGATTGGGGAGGAAAAAAAAAACTCATGAAAGGGAGCCTTCAGACTGCAAAGGCCTTGAATCCAGTAATCATTTAACAGACATGGAACACCAGAAAAATAATATTTAAAGAAAATCTGAAGAAATATTGAAACATAAACAAAATCCTTTAAATCACAATTATGGTTCAAGGATAATATTAATAATGCTTGAAAAGAAACATCTATGTGTTGCCTATTCCTGTCATAAGTACATTGTTTCTCACTGTAAATGGTTTATTTCATTATTCTAGGTAATGAATGTATAAGACTTGTTACAGCAATGAATTATTTTATGAAATTAAAGGACATGAGTTTTGATATATATACAAAAAAACCTACAGATAACAAAAACTATCACTGGACAATAATTATAAGGGGATAGTTGTCAAAAAGTAAATAAAATGTAATGAAATCTCATTTTCTAGCATATGAATCCTATCTTTTTGTGGAGATGTATTTTGAGTATGGAAGAATGAGTATTTGGTAAAAGAAATGGTGGATGGTATGGATAAGCTATTTTTTTTAAAAAGAAGAGGTAAATTTAGCTAAGTAGGAACTTTTATTTTTGAGTGGTTTATGCAAGCAAAGGGCCATTGTTGAATTGCTAAAGAAATCACAATGGGTTTAGCAGCATGTGGAGAAATAGAAAATGAAATGAAGCTGACCTATTGTAAGGAAATTTAGAGAAAGAATACAGATATCTAATGACAATCTTTAAGAACATTACTGTGCATGATAACTCTTGTTTCTGTCTAACAAAATATATTTACTACAAATAAACACTTTGTAATAAGTTATAGAATTCAATAATTTTCTTTAGAGAGACAAAAATATTGAGTATAGCTAGAGGAGGAGAATGGAGTCAGAACAAGGGCTCCACCCACAGGGCTCGAAATGCAATGGAGTTGTACATACAGGCCTCTGCCTTTAGTGGCTGTAGCAAGGTGTGAGACATGATGTTGCTCATGGTTCTACACAAACAGTGTCTTATTACTTATGTTTCTTCCCAATGAAGAATCCATTTATTTTGTCTTATTTTCAGTTTGTTTACACTTGAATCCTATACAATTTTATTAACAAATGTCACCCCAATAAATTTAAAAATAAATTTAAAAATTTAATTAAAAAATAAACAAAGGAAAAAAATAAACTAATAAGTGAAAAAAAAATTTGTGAGGTATGGTTCACATGTATATATTTGACACAAAAGGGCACATAGTTTGTTGACATATGTGGGCACATACATTGTCATTTCTTTTGGGTAAATGTCCAAGAGGAGGCTGGTAGGGAGCTTGACTACCTGAGTATGTTTTGGCTCTATCATCTCCTGTAGGAAATTGCTTAATTTCTCTTTCAATTTCTTAGCTTTAAAATGGAGAGAAGAATAGCTATCTGATAGAGTAATAATAATAATAATAGAAAAACTAATAAGGAGATAGGGTTAATGTAAAGTTCACATAAGTTAATTCATATGAAACATTTAGAAAAGTGCTTGGCATATGAAAAGTCTCAGATATTTTAGCTACTAGTTTCTACTAAAGCAGGTAACTTAAGAGAATAAAGCATTTTTATTCAGCTTTTGACAATCTAGATTTCAAAGCAAAACAAGGGTTTTAAAACCAAAGCTCTGTTGAAAGAACACTTGATTATCAAAATGTGTTTAATATTTCAAGAGCCTAGTATAGAAAGCACAGATAATATAATTTTTAATTATCTATAGAGGAGATATACCCCTTTCCCTCTAACAGCTAGGCAAGGAGACTTGCTACCCTAGTGTACAAGGACATGAGTTAGAGACTTGGAAGTCTTGTGGTTGATTATATTAATAAAAACCCAGTGTTGCAGAATGATTAACAAAGAGGGTACTGAATATTTTGTATTGCTGAGAAGAATTTATTCTATCTTTTTAAACATTTTTGCCTATATCTTAGTGGTTGGAATCCTTGGAATTACATTTCAAAGACTATTTTGCCTCTAGGGATCTGGATATGATTTACACTCTGCCATTGCTATTAATGGACATGAGAATTGGAAGGTATGAGGGTGGCAGAAGAAACTATTCCTTTGGCATCAGTGGGATTCCAAAATGTGAGAATTTTACAAGAACTAGAATATACATTTCACTACCAGTCAGTCAACTGTTTGGGGGCTGAGGGGTAGCTCAAAATTTATCTGTAATTTGCTCCACTTTCCTGATCACTAGATAGTAATAGTGTCTCCCTGACCTTACAGCATAGCTTAGGTGGAATAACCTAAATGTTATTGGCAGTCTCCTGATATTTGCTTCTCTAACCCTTGCAACAATTTTATAGTACAAGATCCCCGGTAATAGATTCTCTTTCGCTTCAAATACCTATAGTGGCTTAAATTTCCTGAACTAAATCCTAACATGCTGGAAGCTGCAAGAGTTTAGTTTCCCTAAACTGTGCTTGATTCCTCAGTGGAGCAGACAGAGACAAATAATTCAGGCATGACTTCTAAGAGAGGTAAAGATGATAGATGACTAGGAAACCAGAAGATGTGTCATTGGGGATTATTATGGAGAAAAGTGAAGTAATCACACAACAGGAATTTGAGGTATATCTCTAAGTTTATCCAAGGATGTATCAGATATTCAAAAGAGTTTATAATACAGTTGAGAGTCAAGATATGGACAAAAATCATCAATGAGCCATGACCAACCTAATACATCAGATCACAAACTTCACACATGAATGTCAGTAAAGGGAACAGTCATCAAGCAGACAGTGTCAGTGATGTAACAAAAGAGCAATCACCTGGCATGAAGATCTGGGGATTCTTTCACTTAAGTGCCACAAAGACAAAATCTCGTCCTTAAACCCAGAGGAGGAAGGTGGGGAAATTATGTAAATGTAGACATTTATGAAAAAAACAGAATCATTCAAGAGACTTTTTATGCCAGCTCTAATAAAAAGTTGAGCTTTGAATAGACTGAATATTTAAACTGAAAGGAGAATATTTAAACCAGAAGAAATGAAAATATTATTGTGTTAAGTGTAGGTGATCCTTCTGCCCGGGGGGTGGGGTGGGGTAGGACTTATAAATAAGGAAACTACATTTTCTCTGCACATCTGAGTGTACTGTGAGTAAATCTGTGACTTTATCACACAGCCTATTGCTGAACATACTATAATGAACAAAATCTCTTCAGCAATCACCAGTTAAAAAAGAATTTAATGTAAAATTTGAGCATGTGTATATGCAAAAACTAATGCATTTTTATAAATCATGTTAAAACCCAGATAAAGAGCTTCCCCTTTCACCCAAGATGGAGTAACAGGAGCCAGATTTATCTTCCCACTTGAAATAACAAAGCAGCAAAATATAAGAAACAATGGTTTTCAAGACATAGGTATCAGACAAGGCCAATGATCCCTAAGAGATGGTAAACAAATGAGGTCAGTCCTATGATTGCTCCAGTTTATTGTTTGCAGAGAGTTTCCAGGCTGCCTACTACACAGAGAAGTGAATCCAGGAGGAGCCCAGTGGACTCTCTAGGTTGGGGAACTATAGCTGAGCCTAGGGAGACCTAGTGCCTGATATTCAGAGAGCAGAGTATAAAAGAGGAGAGAGCTACACAGAAAGAAAACACCAGACTTCCCCAGAAAGTTCCCCTAGAGTATTCAACAAAGGACTGATTAGTGCATGTGTGTTGAGGTTACTACCTGAGTGTAGGGGAAAAACTTTTCTAAATGATTAGAGAAAATAATTCAAAGCATTGACAGAATGTCAGGAACAGTTTTCTCATCAGTCAGATGGGAAAACTTCATGATTCACAAGGTAGAGCTCTGAGGAAGATCTGCTTGTATAGTGAGAAGTAATCATTCCTAGACTGCCTACTAATTCTCCAAAGGAAGACCCAAAAGTATCAAACTTTTCCAAACAACTTAGCTGCATCACAGAACAAACCTCAAGAAGAGTTATAGGAATACAAAAATAACTAGCACCCAATGAGGTATAAGAAAGACTAAACATGTTAAGTGGACACCTGGAAAATTTATAAAGACCCAAATCCAATTTTTAGAGATGAAAATTCAAATGTTTAAGATGAAAAACTACATTGGATTGGCAATTGCTCAAGAAAGATAAATGAATTTGAAGACACAGAATAGGAAGTATTAAAAATGAAACACAGACCACAACCATCCCCCACAAAATGAAGAGTGCATCAGTGAAATGTGGGAAAACTTAAATTTGCCTAATAAAATTATGTTAATTAATCAAACACTAATGTAGGTACTCTTGTGAAGGTATGTTTCAGATGGGGTTAAGTTTACTAAACTGACAACCAAAAAGGAACACTAGCCAGGATTTTCCAGGGCATCTCAGTGTAGTCACATGAACCCTTAAAAAAAAGTAAAGAAAAGTCAGACCGATAGAGATGACAGAAAGGGAAGTTCAAGAGGTTCAAAGCATGAGAGAAATTCGACCAACCCTTGGTAGAGGGAGATTACATGGAAAGTATAAGAAGGAAGGTGGGCAACCTCTGGGTGCAAAGATTCCCCCAGGTTGACAGTCAACAGGAAAATGTGGAACTTAGTCCTACAAACAACCTGAATGAGTTTGATGTGATTTCTTCCCACAACTCCCCAAAAGAGCCCACTCTGCTGGATACCTTAATTTCCACATTGTGAAACATGGAGTAGAGAAACCATCAAGGCAAACTGGATAAATGACCTATAGGACTATGAGACAAAAAAATAAAATTTGTGATAGAAATGGAGGCGTGAGGTGAGCCTCTTGAAATTATCCCTGGAATTTACAACAAACCGAACAACTATAATTCCACGAAAAATTCTCTGTGCAGCAGACAGGTAAGTCTAAGAGGCACACAAACTGAAATCACCTAAAGTTGGGCAAATTGGGCAAGGGGCGTGGGAGGTAAGCAGGAAGTGTGGAGAGGCGGGCCACGCAGGCGCAAGTGCAGACCGGGGCTCTGAGCTCCCTGCATTCTGGAGCTACCGCAGAAACCAGAGAGGAAAGAATTCAGACTGCTACTGCTCCCTTTATGGTTCCCAGTCCCGCCTGAGGGATCAGCATATAACATGGCTGAACCCAATGCTCACGGCAGAGACCTCGGAGCAAAGACTGTGGTAAGAAGGGTAAAACCGACAGATTAAGCCCTCACTGAAGAGCAGAGAATGGAAGGCTTAGGCACTGAGCATAGCCACCACCTCCCTACCCTCCCAGAGCTTTCCCCACCCCTACCTTCCTAGTGCTAGAAGTGGCACACTAGCAGTGTCAGATCAAAAGAACAGAATATTTGCAGTTCTGAGAACTGCAGCCTGCAGCCATGGACTTGCAGCCCAACTAGTTCCGGCAAAGGGTGGGGGAGACCTGGGTGCAGGACCTGCTATGCTGGTGGTCCCTGCCATTGCTCTTGGCCACCTCTAACAACCCACCCTACCCCTGTCCTCACCTAACTGGGCAGATCCCTGCAGCGGTAAAGAGAGTTGTTGAAACACACAGGCCCTGAATCTGGTGTAGGAAGAGCTTTGGAACTTCAGAAGCTTTCTACATCCCCCAACAGAGGTGGTGCCCTGAGACCACAGCAACCTGCTCAGAGGAGAAGACCAACTTCCAGGGAACCCCCCCCCCCATTGTGTGAGAAGCCAGAACAGTGCAGAGAAAATATAACACTACAGCGTGAGAGAGAATAAAAGGCTGCACTTGGAAAGAAAGTAAAGCATTCTACCAATACCTACTAGAAAGCAAAGACCTCTTCCTAACAACCTGTTGCAGAACCCACTCCTGTGGATGCATAGGAAGAGAAATAAAAATTCATTAATTGCCATGAATACCCAAGGCAACAAGACAGCTCAGAAAATAAAAAGTCTCCAGAAAATGAACTTAAAGACATAAAAATACGTGACTTAAATGGCAGAGAATTCAAAATTGCAGTTCTGAAAAAATTCAACGAGATGCAAGAAAACACTGACAAGCAGTTTAATGAACTCAGAAACATAATCAAAGAACAAAATGAGGGGCCGGCCCGGTGGCTCAGGTGGTTAGAGCTCCGTGCTCCTAACTCCGAAGGCTGCCGGTTCAATTGCCACAGCTAAGCTGCCTCCCGGATGGCTCAGTTGTTTGTTGGAGCGCGGGCTCTCAACCACAAGGTTGCCAGTTCAATTCCTCGACTCCAGCAAGGGATGGTGGGCTCTGCCCCCTGCAACTAAGATTGAACACGGCACCTTGAGCTGAGCTGCCACTGAGCTCCCGGATGGCTCAGTTGGTTGGAGCATGTCCTCTCAACCACAAGGTTGCCGGTTCGACACCCGCAAGGGATGGTGGGCTGTGACCCCTGCAACTAGCAATGGCAATTGGACCTGGAGCTGAGCTGCACCCTCCACAACTAAGACTGGAAGGACAACAACTTGAAGCTGAACAGAACCCTCCACAACTAAGATTGAAAGGACAACAACTTGACTTGGAAAAAAAAAAAGTCCTGGAAGCACACACTGTTCCCCAATAAAGTCCTGTTCCCCTTCCCCAATAATAATAAAAAAAAATCTTAAAAAACAAAAAGAACAAAATGAACATTTTCCAAAGAGATTAAAATTTTAAAGAACAACTAAATAGAATTTCTGGAGTTTAAGAACTCAATAAAAGAAATGACGAATGAAATAGCCAGCTTAGGTAATAGAGCTGACCAGATGGAGGAAAGGATCAGTGACATCGAAGATAGAAATCTGGAAATGACATAGATGGAAGAAGTGAGACTTGAGAGTTAAAAGAAATGAAAGAACTCCAGAAGAACTTTCTGACTCCATCAGAAAGAGCAATATAAGAATAATGGGCATACCAGAAGAAGAAGAAACGGAGAATGGAACAGAGAGTATATTCAAACAAATAGTCGACAAGAACTTCTCAAACTTGTGGAAGAAACTAGATCCTCGGATCTGAGAAGCAAATAGAACACCTAATTGCCCCAACCCCAACAAGCCTGCTCCAAGGCAAATTGCATTGAAACTGTCAAAAATTGAAGACAAAGAAAGAATCCTCAAGGCAGCCAGGTAAAAGAAGATAGTAACCTACAAAGCAAAGCCCATTAGGTTATCATCAGCTTTTTCAGCAGAAAGTCTACAATCGAGATGAGAGTGGACTCATGTATTTAAAACTACTGAAAGAGAGAAATTATGAGCCAAGAATAATATATCCAGTAAAGATATCCTTTAGATATGAAGGAGGAATAAAGACATTTCCAGGCATACATAACTTGAGGGAATATTCTGACACATGACCTGCACTACAAGAAATACTGAAGGAAGTTATTTGACCAGAAACAAAAAAACAAAAGAATACAAAACCATGAGTAGTATTATGACAGACAGACAGAAGCAGGAAATGTCAACCTCTACACCAAATAAGACACTATTGATTTAAACATAACATACAGTATACAGAAGAAAATTAAAAAAAACAAAAACAAAAACACTTAAAGACAAAAAAGAAAAAGACAACTTGCTACTGCAGCAAGTTATAAACTCACAGCATAAATAGGGATAATTTGTGAAAATAAAAACATAAAAGTGGGGAGAGTAAATGTTTGAACAGGCATAAGAGAATGGAGAAAGTAAGCATCATGAAGAAAATGGAATAGGTAAATATGAAACTTTCTTTACATAGACTTATTGGTAACCACTCAAAAAAGAAAATCCAGAACTGAAATACATGACATAAAAAAGAAATACACGGAAAAATCATACAATACAACCACGCTGAAATAATAGACAGCAACAAACAGGCAAAGAAACAATGGAGACACTGTCCTACCAGAAAACAGAAGATAGAAGGATAGCATCTCCTCATATATCAATAATCACCCTAAATGTAAATGGACTAAACTCACCAATAAAAAGGCACAGAGTAGCACATTAGTTAAAAAAACTAAACCCAACGACATGCTGCCTCCAAGAGACACATCTCAGCTCCAAGGACAAGCATAGACTCAAAGTGAAAGGGTGGAAACTGACACTCCAAGCAAGTGGTATTCAGAGAAAAGCAAGTGTAGATATACTGATATCAGATGAAACAGACTTCAGGATTAAAAAAACTAACATGAGACAAAGATAGATACCTCATAATGATAGAGGGGCCTATACAACAAGAAGACATAACAGTCATCAATATTTATGCCCCCAATCAGGGAGCACCGAAATGTACAAAGCAACTACTAACAGAACTAAAGGGAGAAATTAGCCAAAACACAATTATAGTAGGGGAACTAAATACATCCTTGACAGCTGTGGGTGGATCATCCAAACAGAAAATAAATAAATAAATATCAGTCTTAAATGACACATTAGATGAAATAGAGATAATTGACATTTATAGAACACTTCATCCTAGAACATCAGACTATACATTCTTTGCTAGTGTACATGGAACATTCTCAAGGTTAGACCACATACTAGGACCTAACTTGCCTCAGCAAATTTAACTAGGTAAACCTAGTTAAACCTAATTTAATCATCCATTTATGATTAAAACACGTAATAAAATGGGTATAGAAGGAAAATACCATAACATAATAAAGGCCATATATGACAAATACTCAGGTAAACTAGGTAAACCTAATTTGCCTCAGCAAATTTAAGAAGATTGAAATCATACCAAGCATATTCTCTGACCACAAGGCTTTGAAATTGGATACCAACTGAAAAAAGAAAGCAGGTAAAACAACAAACATGTGGAGATTAAACAACATACTTTTAAAGAACAACCAGGTCAAAGAAGAAATAAGAGGGAATTCAAATTATACCTAGAAACAAATGAGAATGAAAATACATCCTACCAGAATTTTTGGGGTGCAGCAAAAGCAGGTTTACCAGTGAAATTTATATCATTACAGGCCTATCTCAACAAAGAAGAAAAATCCCAGATAAATAACCTCATGTTCCAACTTAACGGACTAGAAAAAGAAGAACGAATGGAACCCAAAGTCAAAAAAACAAAGGAAATAATAAAAAATCAGAGCAGAACTAAATGAAAGAGAAAAAAAGAACAATAGAAAAAATTAATGCGTCAAAGAGCTGGTCCTTTGAGAAGATTAATAAATTGACAAACTCCTGGCTAGACTCACTAAGAAAAAGAAAAGACACAAACAAACTCAGAAATGAAAGAGGGGAAGTTATCACAATTGCCACAGAAATACAAATGATCATCCAAGAATACTATGAAGGATGATATGCCATAAAATTCAATAACCTAGAAGAAATGGACATGTTCTTAGAAACATATAGCCTTCCTAGGCTGAATCACGAATAACTGGCAACTCTAAATAGATCGATCATCAGTAAGGAAATTCAACCAGTCACCTGAAACCTTCCCAAAGCAAAAGACTGGGACCAGATGGCTTCACTAGTGAATTCTATCAAACATTCAAAGAGAATCTAATACCTGTCCTACTCAAACTCATCCAAAAAATTGAAGAAGAGATAATATTCCCCAACTCATTTTAGGAGGCCAACATTACCCTAATAACAAAACCAAGCAAGGATAACACAAAAAAAGAAAATTACATACCAATATCTCTGGTAAATATAGATGCAAAAATCTTAAACAAAATTGTAGCAAAGTGAATGCAACAATGCATTCAAAAGATTATACATCACGACTGAGTGGGTTTCACCCCAAGGGCACAAGGGTGGTTCAACATATGCAAATCGATCAATGTGATACACCACATAAACAAAATAAGGGACAAAAAATTATATGATTATATCAATAGATGCAGAAAAAACACTTGACAAGATACAACATCCATTCATGATTAAAACACGTAATAAAATGGGTATAGAAGGAAAATACCATAACATAATAAAGGCCATATGTGACAAATACTCAGCTAATATCATAATTAATGGTGAAAAACTGGAGCCCTTTGATCTATGTTCAGGAACAAGACAGGACTGTCCCCTATCACCTTTGCTTTTCCATACAGTATTGGAAGTCCTCTCCAATCAGGCAAGAGAAAAAAATAAAAGGCATCCAAATAGGTAATGGAGAAGGACAATTGTCACTTTTTGCAGAAGACATGATGCTATATTGAGAAAACCCTAAAGACTCCACCAAAGAGCTATTAGAAACAATAAAAGAATACAGTAAAGTTGCCTGCTACAAAATCAATATACAAAAGTTCATTGCATTCCTATATGCTAACAATGAAATCTCAGAAAAAGAAAAAAAAATACTTCTGCAATTGCAACAAAAAGAATAAAATACATAGGAATAGACTTAACCAAGGATGTGAAAAAATAATATGCTAAAAATTATGAGACATTTTTTAAAAGAAATTGAGAAAGAAACAAACAAATGGAAAGACATTTCATTTTCGTGGATTGGAAGAATCAACATAGAATGGCCACATTACCCAAAGCAATATACAGATTTAATGCAATCCCCATCAAAATCCCAATGGCATTTTTTTAAAGAGATAGAACAAAAAATCCTCAGATTTGTATAGAACCACAAAAGACCCAGAATAGCCAAAGCAATCCTAGGAAAAAAGAACAATGCTGGAGGTATCACACTCCCTAACTTCAGCTTGAGCTACAGGGCAAAAAATAATCAAAATAGTTTGGTATTGACAGAAAAACAGACACACAGACCAATGGAATAGAACTGAGAATCCAGAAATAAACCCACATAAATATGGACAGATAATTTTTGACAAAGAAGCCAAAAACATACAGTAGAGAAAACACAGCCTCTTAAATTAATGGTGCTGTGGGCATTGGAGAGCCACATGCAAAAGAATGAAACTAGACTGTTATCTGTTATCACGTACCAAAATTACCTCAAAATGGATGAAAGACCTAAACACAAGACCTGAAACAATAACCTGCATAGAAGAAAATATAGGTACTAAACTTATGGACGTTGGATTCAAAGAGCATTTTATGGATTTGACTCCGAAGGCAAGGGAAGTGAAAGCTAGAATAAATGAATGTGACTATATCAAACAAAGAAACTTCTACAGAACAAGAGAAACCATCGACAAAATAAAGAGGCAACCAACTGAATGGGAGAAGATTTTTAGAAACAACACCTCCGGTAAGGGCCTTATTTTCAACATATGTAAAGAACTCATACAGCAATAACAACAACAACAAAACAATCCAATTAAAAATGGGCAGAGGACCTGAATAGATATCTCTCCAAAGAGGACACACAAATGGCCAATAGACATATGAAAAAATGCTCAACATCACTAATCATCATAGAAATGCAAATAAAAACCACAATGAGATATCACCTCACCCCAGTCAGAATGGCTATCATCAACAAGACAAATTAGTAACAAGTGTTGAAGGGGCTGTGAAGAAAAAGTAACCCTCATACACTGTTTCTGGGAATGCAGATTTGTGGAGCTGCTATGGAAGTCAGTGTGGAGGTTCCTGGAAAATTTAAGAATAGAATTACCGTATGACCCAGCAATCCCTCTCCTGGGTATCTACCCAAAAAATCTGAAAACATTTATCCATAAAAACATATGTGCTCCAATGTTCATTGCAGCTTTATTTACAGTGGCCAAGACATGGAAACAACCAAAATGTCCTTTGATAGATGAATTGATAAAGAAGCTGTGGTACATATACATAATGGAATACTATTCTGCCATAAAAAGATGAAATAGTACCATTTGTGACAACATGGATGGATCTTGAGATTATAATGCTAAGGAAAATAAGTCAGACAGAAAAAATAGAGAACCATATGATTTCACTAATATTTGGTATATAAAATGGAAAACAGCAAAAGAAGAAGACAAACAAATGAGAAAGGAGGGAGTAGGGTGTTAGATGAGGGTAAAGGGAATCAATTCAATGGTGATGGGAAGAGAACTGACTCTGGTTGGTGAACACACAATATGTGATATATAGGTGATGTATTACAGAAATGTGCACCTGAAATCTATGTAACTTTACTAACAATGTCACACTAATAAACTTTAATTAAAAAAATAAAATAAAATTTGTGCATTGTTTTAAGCCTCCACTTTGTGGTGATATGTTACACCAACAAAAGAAAACAGATATGGGATTCAAAAAATTATATATATATATATATATATATATATATATATATATATATATATATATATATATGTGTGTGTGTGTGTGTGTGTGTATTCATGTAATTATTTTAAAGATTTCACTACCTTTTTCTTGATAATTGATAGAAGTATAAACATAAAATCAGTAAGGATATAGTAGACTTGAAGAAGACCATCAACCAACAGGATCTACTTAATACTTATAGAACATTCTAGAACCAAAAGTGGAATTTACATTCTAAATAAGTGATGGTTTTAACCTGCTGCCTTTGTTTATTAAGCTATTTACCAATGGAAGGCTGAATTTACAGAGATGTCTTGTGGAGCCACTGAAACACTGATACACTGCTGGTGGGAATATAAAATGACGTAATCACTTAGGAAAGTTTCTTACAAATTTAAGCACTCTACCCTATGGCCCACCCACTTTACTCCTAGGCATTCACCCCAAAGAACAGAAATCATTTGACCAGCTAAAGATTTGAACATGAACCATTCACAACAATTTTATCTGCAATAATTAAAAACTGGAAATAATCCATGGATTTATCAATAGGTAAATGGATAAACATATTGTGCTATATTCACAAAATGGAATATTATTCAGCAATAAAAAGAAATGAATTAGATACATCCAACAACATAGATGAATATGAAAATAATTATACTGAATGAAAGAAGCCAGACAAAACGGAGTACATATTGTATGATTGTATTTATGTAAAATTGTACAAAATGCAATCTAATATACAGTGACAGAAAGCATATCAGTGGTTGCCTGGAGAAAGTTTTTCAGAGAGAAACATGAGTGAGTGGTCACTAGGGACGTTGTGAAGGTGATGAAATGTTCATTCTCTTGATTGTGGTGATGGTTTCATGGGTACATACATACGGGTATGTCAAAACTTATCAAATTGTACACTTCAAACATTTGCAGTTTATTGTATGTCAATTTTACTTTAGAAAGCATGTGATATGGTCATGATCACTCATAAAATGAAAACTACGTAGGGTCATCATGTGGACGAAAAGAAGTCCAGAAAGAATCAGAAAATAATCTGCTCTTTTAATCATACTGCTTAAGCATTTTCACCAATTGCGTACAATAGAAACTGGAAATTAAAATTTTAACTCCACAATACAGTTTTCAGAATACATGTTATCATCTTATATTATGTTTATAAGTAAGTACATTGAATAGAAATGTATAGTCCTTATTCTTGAGTAATTGCTCTTATTAACTCTAATAACTCCTTTTGAGGTCTTTCTAAATTAAAGTAAATCTTTCTCTCTTTCTTGCTCTCTCTCACTTGCTCTCTCTCTGTCTCTCATATCTATCTATCTATCTATCTATCTATCTATCTATCTATCTATCTATCTATCTATCATCTATCTATCTATCTATCTATCTATCTATCTATCTATCTATCTATCTATCATCTGTCACCTACCTATCTGTCTATCTATCTGTCTTTATCACTATCTTCATTGTGTGTGTGTGTGTGTGTGTGTGTGTGTGTGTGTGTAGTAACCCTTACTTGACTCTTTAGTACTATAGTTAAGATATTGTAGGCAATAACAGGCTTTCTTAGTGATATAAATTTTTGTGTAATGAGTTATACCGTATGCTTACATGAGAAAAACCTGCTTTGTGAGACAACTCATTTATTTGGTTCATGGTACTCAGTAGTCATTTACACAGTAACAAAATGTTGACCTAGTAATGACTACCTCATAATTTGATCTTAATAAACAACAAAATGCAACAAAAGTTACACTCTAAGTGACATTGCTTCTTTGTTCCATGCTATCTGCACTAAGAAAAATATGATTCTTAAAAAGACTAATAAATTTGACAAACCCCTGGCTAGACTCACTAAAGAAAAAAAAGAAAACGCACAAATAATAAAACAAATCAGAAATGAAAGAGGAAAATGTACAATGCATATGACAGAAAGGCAAAGGATCATCCAAGAATACTATGAAAGACTATATGACACCAAATTCAATAAACTAGAAGAAATGGACAAGTTATTAGAAATATATAACCTTCCTAGACGGAATAACAAAGAACTGGAATATCTAAATATATTGATCAACAGTAAGGAAATTGAAACCATCATCCAAAATCTCCCAAAATCAAAAGTCCAGGACCAGATGGTTTCACTAGTGAATTCCACTGAACATTCAAAGATAATTTAACAACTGTCCTTCTCAAACTCTTCAAAAAAATTGAAGAAGAAGCAATATTTCCTAACTCATTTTATGAGGCCAACATTGTCCTGATACCAAAACCTGGTAAGCCTAACACAAAAAAGAAATCTGTAGAACAATATCTCTGATGAATACAGATGCAAAAATCCTAAACAAAATACTATCAAATTAAATACAATACATTTAAAAGATTATACATCATGGTCAAGTGGGATTCATTCCAGGGGTGCAATGATGGTTCAATATATGCAAATCCATCAATGTGATACACCACATAAACAAAATAAAGGATACAAATCATATGACTAGAGATAACCCCCTATAACACAGCACTTCTATAACACGATTTCACTCTAATATGGTTCGAGAATTGAGGAAAACCCTCGTACAACATGGCACCCTAGAACACGGTTTCACTCCAACACAGTTTGAGAATTAGAGAAATCCCTGAACAACACGGTGTGTAATAAGAGCTTTTAAGAGCAAAAAATATCTCATTTGAAATTAGGGAAATCCCTGAACAACATGGAATATAACAAGAGCTTTTAAAAAGCAAAAGATATCTCATTTGAAATTTTTCATTCCAGCGTGGATATCATATCAGATTTGACTGCCGAATTTTAAAATTTATTAGAATTTTAAATCCATTTTGTATGTGGAGTATTAAGTTCTTGTCAAAAAGAAAATGCCCTCAGTTAATGGTGCTTAGTAGTGATGATGAAGAAAACATTACTTAATACATATTAATATGTTATACTCTTGGTGAAAGTTGCTTTAATTAAGCTATTTCTCTTAATTATAAAAATATAGTAGTATTTTAAAAAAATTTTGGAACCTAACCCCCCTTTTTTTACTAGTTCTTTGTTTCATATAACATGGATTCACACAACATGGCATCTTTAGGAACCTAACAACTGTGTTACAGAGGGGTTACCTGTATATCAATAGATGTAGAAAAAGCATTTGACAAGATACAACACTCATTTATGATTAAAACACATAATAAAATTGATATAGAAGGAAAGTATATATATATATATATATATATATATATATATATATATATATATATATATATATATGTATATACTTACAAGAAGTGGAGTACAGCATTAGGAATAGAGACAGTGGAAATGTAATGGCTCTGTGCGATATCAGAGGGATAGTGGATGGGGGGAAGGTGGTTCACACAGTCTGAGGGATATAAATGATAAATGTCTAAATATTACTTTGTCTTGTGCACCTGAAACTAATTAAAAAAAAACACAACAATGTGAAGGATCTATACACTGAAAACTATAACACATTCATAAAAGAAATTGAAGACACAAAGAAATGGAAAGATATTCTGTGTTCATGGATTGGAAGAATCAAAATAGTTAAAATGGCCATGTTACCCACTGTAATATACAGATTTAATGCAATCTCCATCAAAATCCCAATGGAATCTTTTTAAAGAAATGGAACAAAAAAATCATCAGATTTGTATGGAATCACAGAAGACCCCAAATAGCCAAAGCAATTCTAAGGAAAAAACAAGGCCTGAGGTATCACACTCACTGGCTTCAAATTATGCCACAAAGTGACAATAAACAAAACAGCATGATATTGGCAGGGAAAAAGAAAAACACAAACAAACAAACAGACAGAGACCAATGGAACAGAATTGAGAATCCCAAAATAAATCCACATCTACAAGGGAAGATAATTTTATACAATGGAGCCAAAAACCTACAATGGAGAAAAGAAAGCCTCTATGATAAATGGTGCTGGGAAAATTAGAAAGCCATGGGCAAAAGTATGAAACCATTGCTATCCGTCGCCATACACGAAAATTAACTCAAAATGCATCAAAGACCTAAACATGGGACCTGAAACAATACACTGCATAGAAGAAAGACTAGGTACTAAACTTATGGACCTTGTGTTCAGAGAGGATTTTATGAATTTGACCTCAAGGGCAAGGGAAGTAAAAACAAAAATAAATGAATGGTGCTATATCAAACTAAAATGTTTCCACACAGCAGATATAACCATCAATAAAACAAACAGGCAACTAATCAAATGAGAGGAGATAGTTGCAAACAGCACCTCAAAATGGGTACATACACAAAATATATAAAGAACTCACACAACTTAACACCAAAAAAAAAAAAAAAAATCAGTTAAAACAATGGACAGAGAATCTGAACACTTTTCCCAAGAAGACATACAGATGGTCAATGGATATATGAAAAGATGCTCAACTTCACTAGCTATTAGGGAAATGCAAATCAAAGCCACCATGAGATATTATCTTGAACAGGTTAGAATGGCTATTATCAACAAGACAAGTAATATTAAGTGCTGGAGTGGCTATAGAGAAAATGGAACTCGCATACACTGCTGGTAGGAATGTAAACTGGTACAGCCACTATTAAAGACGGTATAAAGGTTCCTCAAAAAATTAGGAATAGAATTACCACGTGTAAGTGACCCAGCAACCACTCTTCTGGGTATCTACCCCCAAATCTGAAAACATTTATTTGTAAAGGTATATATACCCCAATGTTCACAGCAGTATTCACCGTGGCCAAGGCATAGAAACAACTGAAGTGTCTTTTGATAGGTGATTGGATAAAGATGTGGTACATATATGCAATGGACTTTATTACTCATATATTACTCAGCCATAAGAAAAGATGAAATACTGACATTTGTGACAACATGGATGGATCTTGAGATTATCATGCTAAGCGCAATAAGCCATACAGGAAAAGTCAAGAACCTTATAATTTCACTCATATGTGGGATGTAAAACTGAAAGCAACAAACGAACAAGCAAAAACTCGTAGACACACATAACAGTTTAGTGGTTACCAGAGGGTAAGTGACAGGGGAGGTAGAAGAGGATAAAGGGGGTCAAATATATGATGATGGAATGAGATTTGACTCTGGGTGGTGAACACACAATGCAATATATAGATGATATATTATAGAATTTCACACTTGAAACCTATAGGATTTTATTAACTATGTCTTCCCAATAAATTTAATTAAAAAGTTATTGGATGGTATATTTTAATCTATATAATTACACCTATTGAAACTTTTGCTGAATATGCACTACCTATATGTCTGACTCTATGCTAGGTCCAGGGACACAAGGATAAATAAGATACATTATTTACCCTCAAAGATATTACAGTATAGTGTGAGAAATAGGTAACAAATAAATAAACCATAGTATATGGCAATATGCAGGTGCTATGCAAATGTACACAAGGACCCGCTAATGTGTGTGTGTGTGGGGGGCGTGGGGCAGGTCAGAGATGAGAACAAATCAGGAAAAGCCACTTAAGTGAGATTGCTCTTGAAATTAGTTTTGAAGAAAAATTGTGATTTGAGGAGGCCAAAAAATCGAGGCTCCTATATATGCATAGATAGCTGCTCATTGAGAGACTCAAGATGTTCTTGCACACTGAGGAACAAACGTGCAAATAGTTGGGATTGGAATGCTGAGTGTGAAGAGGAAATCAACATTAGTGAGAGATGAAGGTGAAAAGTAACATAGGATAACATTCATAAAGAGGCTTTTATTAAGTATTAAGGAGTTAGGACCACATCTTTTTTTAAAATTTTTTTTAAATTAAATTTATTGGGGTGACAATTGTTAGTAAAGTTACATAGATTTCAGGTGTACAATTCTGCAATACATTATCTATACCTCACATTCTGTGTTCACCACTCAGTCAGTTCTCTTTCCATCACCATATATTAGACATTGTTTACCCTCTTCTAGATCCACCCCTTATCCTCTGGTAACCCGTAAACTATTGTCTATGTCTATGAGTTCTTGTTTCTTCATTTGTTTGTCTTGTTCTTTTGTAGTTTTCAGTTTTATATGCCACATCAATGAAATCATGTGGTTCTCTACTTTATCTGCCTGATTTATTTCGCTTAGCATTATAATCTCAAGATCCACCCATGTTGTCACAAATAGAACAATTTCATCTTTTCTTGCCGCCGAATAGTATTCCGTTGTGTATATATATCACAACTTCTTTGTCCATTCATCTATTGAAGGACATTTTAGTGGTTTCCATGTCTTGGCCACCGTAAATAAAGCTGCAATGAACATTGTAGCACACATGTCTTTATGCATAAATGTTTTCAGATTTTTTGGAGAGATACCCAAGAGAGGGATTGCTGGGTCATATGGTAATTCTATTCATAATTTTTTTTTTAGAACAACAAGTATTTATTATCTCTTAATTTCTGCAGACTAAGAGTAGCTTAGCTGGGTGGTTTTAGCTCAGAGTCTCTCATAAGATTGCTGTCAAGATGTTTCTCAGGGCTATAGCCATCTGAAGCCTTGACTGGGGCTGAAGGATCTGCTTCAAAAATGGCTCACTCACTTGGACATTGGCTGGAGGCTTCAGTACTTCAACACCTGGACCTCTCCATAGGCTATTGAGTATCTTCACAACATGTCAGATGGCTTCCCTCAACAGAGAGAACAAAGAAGAAACAAATGTCTTTCACGACCTAATAACAGAAGTGACACATAGTCACTTTTGCCATATTCTATTCATTAGAACAAAGTCACTGAGCCAAACCCTCACCCAAGGAGAGTGGAATTATGCTCCACCTCGTTTTTTTAAATTAGTTTCAGGTGCACAAAACAAAGTAATACTTAGATGTTTATCATTTACATTCCTCACACTGTGTCAACCCCCCTCCCCACATCCACTATCCCTCTGACATCATACAGAGCCATTACATTTCCACTGTCTCTATTCCTAATGCTGTACTCTGCTTTTTGTAAAATATATATATATATATATATATATATATATATATATATATATATATATATATATATAAACTTGTAGTTGACATTCATTATTGTTCAGCTTCAGCTTCAGGTGTATAGTGCAGTGATCAGGCATCGACATCATCCCTGAGGTGGTCTCCCTAATGAGACAAGTGTCCATCGGATACCCTACAAAATCTTTACAACATTATTAATTACATTCCCCAAATTAACTTTTGTAACATCATGGCAATCTTGTGGTTACTGACTGCTTTCTAATCCCCTCACCATCTCCCTTATCCCCCCTCCCATCTAGCAACGCTCAGTTTTTCCTCTATGTCTCCGAAACTGTTTCTGATTAGTTCATTCACTTATTCTTTTCTTTAGGTTCCACATATAAGTGAGATCATATGGTATTTGTCTTTCTCTGTCTGACTTATTTCACTTAACATGATGTTCTCTAGGTCCATCCATGTTGTTGCAAATGGTAAGATTTCTTTCTTCTTTATGGCTGCGTAATACTCCATTGTATAAATGCACCACAGCTTCTTAATCCAGTCATCTACCGATGGGCATTTCGGTTGTTTCCATGTCTTGGCTATGGTGTATAGTGCTGCAATAAACATAAAAGTGCATACTTTTTTTTTGAATTAGAGTTTTGGATTTCTCTGGATAGATATCTAGGAGTGGAATTGCTGGATCATAAGGCAGTTCCATTTTCAGATTTTTGAGATACCTCCATACTGTTTTCCATAGTGGCTGCACCAATCTGCAATCCTATCAGCAGTGTATAAGGGTTCCCTTTTCTCCACATCTGTGCCAGCACTTGTTGTTTGTTGATTTATTGATGATAGCCATTCTGACTGGGGTGAGGTAGTATCTCATTGTGGTTTTTATTTGCATTTCTCTGATGGTAAGTGAGGTTGAGCATTTCTTCATATGTCTGTTTTCCATCTGTATGTCCTTTTTAGAAAAATGTCTGCTCATGTCCTCTGCCCATTTTTTAATTGGGTTGTGTGATTTTTTGGAGTTGAGTTGAGTGAGTTTTTTTTAATATTTTGTGGATTTTAACCCCTTATCGGATATGTCATTGGCAAATATCTCTTCCCATTCAGTAGGATCCCTTTTTGTTTTATTGATGGTTTCCTTTGCTGTGAAGAAACTTTTTAGTTTGACGTAATCCCACATGTTTATTTTTTCTCTTAGTTCCCTTACCGGAGGAGATATATCAGTAAAAATCTTACTCCAGGTAATGTCTGTAAAGTTGCTTCCTATATTTTCTTCTAGGAATTATATGGTTTCAGATATTACATTTAAGTCTTTAAGCCATTTTGAATTTATTTTTGTATATGGTGTAAGGAGGTGGTCCAGCTTCATTTTTTTGCATGTGTCTGTTCACGTTTCCCAGCACCATTTTTTGAATAGACTGTCTTTACCCCACTGTACATTTTTACTTCCATTGTCGTAGATTAAATGGCCATATAGGCATAGATTTATTTCTGGACTCTCTATTCTGTTCCATTTATCTATGTGTCTGTTTTTATGCCAGTACCATGCTGTTTTTATTACTGTAGCCTTGTAGTATAATTTGACGCAGGTATTGTTATACCTCCCACTTTGTTCTTATTTCTCATTACTGCTGAGGCTATCTGGGGTCTTTTATGGTCCCATATAAATTTTAGGATTATATGTTCTATTTCTGTGAAAAATGTCGTTTGTAGCTTGATAGGAATTGCATTGAATATGTATATTGCCTTAGGCGGTATGGACATTTTAACTATATTAATTCTTCCTATCCATGAACACGGGATATGTTTCTATCTATTTGTATCTTCTTTCATTTCTTTCTTCAGTGTCTTATAATTTTCTGAGTACAGATCTTTTACTTCTTTGGTTAAATTTATTCCCAGCTATTTTATAGTCTTTGAAGCAATTGTAAATGGGATTGCTTTTTCAATTTCTACTTCTGATGTTTTATTATTGGTATATACAAATGCAACTGATTTCTGAATATTAATTTTGTATCCTGCTACTTTACGAAATTCATCTATCAGCTCTAATAGTTTCTTGGTGGAGTCTTTAGGGTTCTCTATATGTAGTATCATATCATCTGCATATAATGACAGTTTTACTTCCTCCTTACTGACTTGGATGCCTTTTATTTCTTTTTCTTGTCTGATTTCTGTGGCTAGAACTTCCAGCACTATGTTGAATCGAAGTGGAGAAAGTGGGCAACCTTGCCTTGTTCCTGATCTTAAGGGGAATGGTTTTAGTTTTTCCCCATTGAGTATGATGTTAGCTGTGGGTTTATCATATATTGTCTTTATTATGTTGAGATATGATCCCTCTGTTCCCACTTTGTTAAGTGATTTTATCATAAATGGCTGCTGGATTTTGTCAAATGCTTTTTCTGCATCTATTGATGTGGTCATATGATTTTTATTCTTCATTTTGTTAATGTGGTGTATCACATTAATTGATTTCCGGATGTTGAACCACCCTTGTATACCAGGGATGAATCCCACTTGATCATGGTGTAGGATCTTTTTAATGTATTGCTGAATTCTGTTCGCTAATATTTTGTTGAGGATTTTTTCATCTATGTTCATTAGAGATATCGGCCTGTAGTTTTCTTTTCTTTGTGGTGTCTTTGTCTGATTTTGGGATCAGAGCGATAATGGCCTCGTAAAAAGTGTTTGGGAGCCTTCCCTCCTTCTGGATTTTTTGGACCAGTTTGAGGAGAATAGGTGATAATTCTTTTTTGAATGTTTTGTAAAATTCACTTGTAAAGCCATCTGGTTTTTGTTTGTTAGGAGATTGTTTATTACTGATTTAAATCCCTGGTGGTAATCAGTCTATTCAGGTTTCCCATTTCTTCTTGAGTTAGCCTTGGAAGGTTGTATGCTTCTAGAAAATTGTCCATTTCTTCCAGATTTTCAAATTTGTTGGCATATAGTTGTTCATAGTAATTTCTTAAATTTTTTTTTAAATTACTGTGGTGTCTGTTGTCACTTCTCCTCTTTCATTTCTGATTTTATTAATTTGGGTCCTCTCTCTCTTTTTTTTAATGAGTCTGGCTAAAGGTTTGTCGATTTTGTTTACCTTCTCTAAAAACCAACTCTTGGATTCATTGATCTTTTGTATTGTTTTTCTGGTTTCTGTTTCATTTATTTCTGCTCTGATCTTTATTATCTCCTTCCTTGTACTCCCTTTGTGCTTATTTTGCTGTTCTTTTTCCAGATCCCTTAAGTGTGAAGATAAACTGTTGATTAGTGATGTTTCTGGTTTTTTAGATAGGCCAGGAATGCTATGAATTATCCTCTTAGGACTGCTTTCGCGGCATCCCATAGATTTTGGGTCGTCGTTTTCTCATTTTCATTTGTCTCGAGACATCTTTTGATTTCTTCCTTGATCTCCTGCTTGACCCATTCATTATTTAGTAACATGTTATTCAGCCTCCATGAATTGGTGTGTCTTCCAGTTTTTTTCCTGTAGTTCATTTCTAATTTCATAGCACTGTGGTTAGAGAAGACAATTGGTATGATTTCAAATTTCTTATATTTATCAAGACTTGTTTTGTGGCCTAACGTGTGGTCTATCTTGGAAAATGTTCCATGTGCACTTGAGAAGAACGTGTATTCTGCAACTTTGGGGTGAAATGCTCTGGAAATATTGATTAAACCCAAGTGGTCCAATGTGTCATTTAAGGCCATTGTTTCCATATTGATTTTCTGTCTGGAAGACCTGTCCCTAGTTGTCAGAGGTGTGTTGAATTCCCCTACTATGATAGTGTTACTGTTGATCTCTGTCTTTATGTCAGTCAGTATCTGTTTTATATATTTAGTTGCTCCTATGTTGGGTGCATAGATGTTTACTAGGGTTATGTCCTCTTGTCAGATCGATCCCTTTATTATAATATAGTGCCCATCTTGTCTTTTAATATGTTCTTCATTTTAAAGTCTATTTTGTCAGATATAAGAATTGCAACTGCAGCTTTTTTCTCATTTCCATTTGCATGAAATATCTTACTCCAACCCTTCACTTTCAGCCTGTGTGTGTCTTTTGATCTGAAGTGAGCCTCTTGTACACAGCATATCTTGCTTTCTTATCCACTCTGTGACCCTATATCTCTTGATTGGAGTATTTAATCCATTTACATTTAAAGTGATTATTGATAGGTACATAATTATTGCCATTTTTTAAATTTGTAGTAAGATTGTTTTCATCTTTCTTCTGTTTACAGAAGTCCTTTTAATATTTCTTGCAACGCTGGCTTGGTGGTAATAAATTCCTTTAGCTTATTCTTTTCTGGGAAGCTCTTTAACTCTCCTTCAATTTTAAATGATAGCCTTGCTGGATAAAGCAATCTAGGTTGTAGTCCTTTGTTTACCATCACTTTCAGTATCTCCTGCCACTCCTTCCTGGCCTGCAATGTTTCTGTAGAATGTCATTTGATAGTCTTATGGGAGTCCCCTTGTGTGTAACCCTCTGTCTTTCTCTTGCTGCTTTTAGGATTCTCTCTTTGTCTTTAACCTTTGCCATTTTAACTATAATGTGCCTTGGTGTGAACCTGTTTGGGTTTATCCTGGTTGGAACGCTGTGCACTTCCTGGGCTTGTATGTCGGTATCCACCAGGTTAGGGAAGTTTTTGGACATTATTACTTCAAATATGTTCTCAATCCCTTGCGTCATCCCTTCACCTTCTGGTCCTTCTATGCTGCACATGTTGTTGCTCTTGACGTTATCTGGCAGTTTCTTCTATTCTTTTATTTGGGACATGTTTCTTTGTTTCCCCATTCTGGCTGACTCTCTGTGTTTACTTCGATGTATTAGGTAGATCCCCTAGAGTTCTTAGTTCTTGATGTGTTATCTTATGTAGTATGTGTCCTTTATATTTGACTTGCACCACTTCCTTCTTCTCCTCTGCGTGTGCTCCAAAGGTGACTCTTGTGTTGTGTATATTGTCCTGTTAAAGTTGATCTTTAATTGCTTTTTGATTGTGAGTAGGTGGGGTTGACTCCTAGGCCTTCTAGTTTTGAGACTTGGCTCTAGTCACATCGGGTGTTCTGCTGCGTGAGGGTTGACAACTTAAATGAGGTTTGGCCTCTATGGACTCTGGTGCATGTAGAGAATTCCCTCTGGGTGTGTCACTTGTAGGTCAAACGTGGTAGTACTCTGGTTTGGTCTGGAGTTGGCCTCTGGGTGTGTTGAATCTTGTGTCTGTCTCTTAAGCTGGGTCCTGGTAGGGCAATTTCAGAACAAAGCAAATCACCAAGCACAACAATAACAAAAAGAAAGAAAAAATCACATACATTCACAGGTAAAATCAACCGATAACCCACATTCAACACAGGCAAAGGTATCAAAGATATAAAAACAAAACAAAACAAAAAAAGCAGCGCCAGTCTTGGTTTAAGCCCACCAAGTAATCTCTAGGTTATCCTCTGCTATACCAAAGAGTCCTCTGTGTATTGTGCAGTCAGAGCCAGTCACCTGGTGCCCACAGTGACCTTGGGACTACAGATTTAGATGACTGGGGCCGAGGGGACTGGGTGGTAGTTTCTACAAAGCCAGTGCAATTTCTGCCCTTGCCTGCACATATGCACACTTAGAGTAGCACCACCAGCCCTTTGCCAGTTCTCCTGAGTCTTAGAGCACTACTTCCCTGTGTGTGTGTGTGTGTGTGTGTGTGTGTGTGTGTGTGGCAGGCGGGAGATGTCTGAGCTGTTGAAAGCCCAGTGCTGCATCTGCCGCTTACTGCTGATCCCTGGGAGTGCCTCTGCAGTTGTAATTGCCCTGCCCTAGGCAGGCCAGATAGGGTGGGGGCTTGGGATGGAAGGGTCTTCTCTCTCCCAGACCAACAGTGTCACACTTCTCCTGCAGGCCAGAAAAGGTGGTGGCTGGGGGTGGAGGAGTCTCTTCTCTCCTAGCCCAGCAAAAATCAAACTCTTCCCAGCCTTTTCCCTGGGTCAGAGCTGCATGCTGGTCTTCCCAGAGTCTGAGCACTACAACTCCTCATTTCAGGGGCCAGTGTAAGTCTCTGGAAAGGTGGGGGGTAGGATTGGGAGAGTGGGGGGAGGGCCCAGGTATGGAGTTTGTGTCCTTTCTCTGGCCTAGGGCCCAGCTGGAGGTCTCAGCTGAGGTTACTGCCTCAAATGCTGGATATGCTGCACCCTCGGCGGGAGAGATCAGCTGTGGGACACAGGGAAAGAGCCCACCTCCTGGCTTTTGTGTTCTCTGTTTCTTCCTGGGATCCCCTGAATCTCAGCAGCCGTGGATGCCTGCCGCGTCTCCACAGACACAAGTGCGGGCCGCGTCTCCACAGCCAAGGATGCGGCTGTGTCTCCACTCCACTCCCTTCCCTCTTCCCCTGCTCACCCAATTTGCCCACCTTCAAGTGATCCTTGCACGAGTCTCTTACCTGTTATGCGTGATGAGCAGAGAGTCCTTTGGTGAGTTATAGATGTCCTGTTTGTGATAAGATCCGGAGAAGAACTCAAAAAGTCCGTCCCGTTGTCGCCATTCCTCTACTCATAATTTTTTGAGGAACCTCCACACTGCCTTCCATAACGGCTGGACCAGTCTGCATTCCCACCAACAGTATATGAGGGTTCCTTTTTCTCCACAGCCTCTCCAACACTTATTGCTATTTGTCTTGTTGATGATAGCCATTCTGACTGGGGAGAGGTGATGTCTCATTGTGGTTTTTATTTGAATTTATCTGATGATTAGTGATGCCGAGCATTTTTTCTTATGTCTATTTGCCATTTTATGTCCTCTTTGTAGAAATGTCTCTCCAGGTCCTCTGTCCATTTTTCAATTGGGTTGTTTGTTTTTTTTTGTTGTTGAGTTGCATGAGTTCCTTGTATATTTTGGATATTAGCCCCTTATCGGAGATGCTTTTTGCAAAAATCTTCTCCCATTCAATTGGTTGCCTCTTTATTTTGTCAATGGTTTCTTTTGCTGTGCAGAAGCTTTTGTTTCATATAATCCCATTTGTTTATTTTAGCTTTTACTTCCCTTGCCTTTGTAGTGAAATTCATAAAATTGTCTTTGAACCCAAGGTCCCTAAGTTTAGTATCTTTGTTTTCTTCTATGCAGTTTATTGTTTCAGGTCTTATGTTTAGGTCTTTGATCCATTTTGAATTAATTTTGGTACATGGTGACAGATAGCAGTCCAGTTCCATTCTTTTGCACGTGGCTTTCCAATTCTCCCAGCACTATTTATTGAAGAGGCTATCTTTTCTCCATTGTATGTTTTTGGCTTCTTTGTCAAAAATTATCTGTCCATATTTATGAGGGTTTATTTCTGGGTTTTCAATTCTATTCCATTGGTCGGTGTGTCTGTTTTTCTGCCAATACCATACTGTTTTGATTATTGTTGCCCTGTTGTGCAAGCTAAAGTCAGGGAGTGTGATACCTCCAGCAGTGTTCTTTTTCCTTAGGATTGCTTTGGCTATTTGGGGTCTTTTGTGGTTCCATACAAATCTGATGAATTTTTGTTCTATTTCTTTAAAAAATGCCATTGGGATTTTGATGGGGGATTGCATTAAATCTGTATATTGCTTTGAGTAATATGGCCATCTTAAATATGTTGATTCTTCCAATCCATGAGCATGGAATGTCTTTCCATTTCTCTGTGTTTTCTTCAATTTGTTTTAAAAATGTCATATAGTTTTCAGCATATAGGTCTTTCACATCCTTGGTTAAGTTTATTCCTATGTATTTTATTCTTTTTGTTGCATTTGCAAGAGAGATTTTGTTTTCTTTTTCTTAGATTTCATTGTTAATATGTAGGAATGCAATGACCTTTTGTATGTTGGTTTTGTAGCCAGCAACTTTACTGTATTCCTTGATTGTTTCTAATAGCTTTTTGGTGGAGTCTTTAGGATTTTCTATATATAGCATCATGCCATCTACAAAGAGTAACAATTTTACTTCTTCATTTCCAATTTGGATGCCTTTTATTTCTTTCTCTTGCCTGATTGCTCTGGCAAGGATTTCCAACACTATGTTGAAAAGCAGAGGTGATAGGGGACAGCCCTGTCATGTTCCTGAATGTAGAGCAAAGGGCTTCAGTTTTTCACCATTAATTATGATATTAGCTGAGTGTTTGTCATATATGGTCATTATTATGTTAAGGTATTTTCCTTCTATACCTATTTTATTAAGTGTTTTAATCATAAATTGATGTTGTATCTTGTCAAATATTTTTTCTGCATCAATTGATATAACGAATTGATTTTTGTCCTTTATTTTGTTTATGTGATGTATCACATTGATGGATTTGCGTATGTTGAACCGTCCTTGTGTCCCTGAGATAAGCTCCATTTAGGACCATGTGTTGATCAGATAGTTCCCCTCTAATAATTCCTAGTTAAAAATAGTCATTAAGAAGATGAGTATTTTTTTTTAATGGGGAGAATGAGAGCAGCACTAATGTTTATTGAGCATCTGCTGTTTTTGATGGTAACAAAGATTCTGAATCTATGTTTGATATTTGACTGTGGACAGCATTTAGGCTCCAATCCTTCCCTTTCCTCCCACCACATATCTTGTACTATACGTAAGGAAACCTGCCTGTCTCTTGAGATCTTGTCTCCTGTGGCAATTTGAAACCCACAGCCCTAGCCTGTGAGTGGGATCCATTCTTTAGCTCCACTCTCTGGTCATAATTAAAGCCAAACCAACTGTCTGCTATGCTCTTGCCATTCCAGATCACATTGTACTTGCCTTGGTCTATGCAGAAGTTCCTTGTGTGAATAATAAATTTTCTTGCAAATTCTCAAAGTGTGCAATGCGTCATGAGTCTCAATATCTGACCTATTAATTGGGTAGTGTTCACCCCTCCATGTAAGTAATAATAAATACTGAGACTGTTTAAAGATTTATCATATGTAACCTTATTTAATTATCAGTAGAACCATTTGAGTTTGTTCTTATTATTTCTGTTTTGCAGAGGGAAAGACAAATCTTCAGGCTGTTACTTACTCTGTGCACGGCCAAAACAGATAATAAATGGCAGTAGTAAGACTTGAAACCAATTCTGTCAAAATCCAAAATTCCTGCAGATAACGGGAGGCCTGGGTTGAGTGTGGAGGATTATGTCTTTGCATGACTAGAGATAGCGTTTTTCTTATCTACAAATAGAAGAGGACTGGAAAGAAAAATAAATCATTATTAAAGACCACTCATTCTATATGGCTGTAATCCAGAGGGAAATTGTAATGATATGGATCTACTCTAGCCAGAATTTTTTCCTTAAATTGGTGTCATAGTTTGAAAATGTCAGTGACTGCAGTAATTCTTGGAATCTTCTGCTGTCCTATAGAGGTAGGAAATAGTCCTTCAGTTTGGTCATTTTTCACTTTTATTTCTTATTTGTCTTTGCCCATAAAGAGTTCTTACCTTTATCTTCAGCTCCTACCAGGTAATCTCTAAGTATCTGGAATAGTCCAAAGATAGGATTGTTTTTGTTATTCATTTGTGAGCCCTGAGGACCACACCTAATAGTTTATACTAATAAGTTGACTCATGGTATGCCCCTTGCAATAGGTGATATCAGCAAGACCTTCACGGAGTAGGGAGGCTAGAGACAGAGTTCAACTACATGAGCAATCAATTAATCATTCCTGCCTACTGAAGTACCAGTAAAAATTCTGAACATGAAAGGTCAAGTAAACACACCAGGCTGGCTATGCTCTGAGTGCACTGTCACACATTAATAAAGGCAAGTACTATAGACTGAATGTATTCATCTCAAAATCCACATGTTGAAACCTAGTTCCCAGTGTGATGGTACTAGGAGGTAGGCATTTGGGAGGTGATTAGTTAGTGAGGGTAGAGACTTCAGGAATGGAATTATTGCCCTTATGAAAGAGACCACAGAGTGCAATCTTGCCCTTTCTGCCTTATAAGGTTATAGTGAGAATATGGCGGACTATGAATCAGGAAGTGGATTCTCAACAAACGTCAAATCTGCTGGCACCTTGATCGTGAACTTCTTAACCTCCAGAAGTGTGAGGAACAAATTTCTGTGACTTATAATCCATCCAATCTATGGCATTTTTGTCATATCAGCCTAAACTGACTAAGATAGAACATAATATGTCTTGAAAATAATGGTAGCTTTTCATTTCGAACTCTTCCAGAATCTGCCCTGTCTGTCTCTTCTTTTCGCTAATTTCCTGTACCAATTCCTTGTAATAAGCCATAGTAGGTTGCAGTAAATTCTGTGAGTCATTTTAGAAGATTATCGATCTGAGGGTGGTTTGGGGAAACTACCAAACTTATAGTAAGTGTCAGAAGTGAGGGAGGTCTCATATGGATTCTTCCCTCTAACTTTGCAATTAGATTCTAAATGCTTGTAGTTGGGGTCAAAAGCCTTGGGTGGACTTGGCTATGTGGAGGAATGTGCCTTTATTCTCACAATTTGGCTAACTCCAGGAATGTATACAGCTAAACTACAAGATAGCCACTTCTGATTTTGGCGTAAAAGATAACACGTATTTAAAAATTCCATCCTTATCACAAATGTTAGCATTTGTTGATGACTTCCATATCAGAAATATAAAAACAAATAGTTTAAATGGAGTCAGATTATTTTTAAATTTAAAAAATACCAAATGCTTCAGTGGATTATTAAATAGATAAATCTCACAGAAATGAACAGAAAATAAAAACAAATTATGAAAATATAATAACTTGTAGCACATCTTCATTTATTGGAGAATATTTCTGTCTTATTAATATAAAATAAATTATTTATGCATAACCTGTTAGTCTAATTTATTATAAGCAACAGGACTTTTATGCTAAATTACAAAGTATGCCACTAGAGTGTGCTAAAACATTTTCTTAGATTAGAAAATAATGTCTAAAATTGATGCTGTTATAAACTGCTCTGAGCAAAAGTTTCATTTAGTGCCAGATTGATATTGTAAAGCATTTTAAGAGAAATTAAAGCAATAACACAAGTTTTCATCTTTTCTATTAAGTATCTTAGTATTTTTACACTTTTTTTGTGATATGTATTTGTTTCCAGATTACAAAAGGATTAGAAATGCTAATTGTAAGAGCTATCATTCAATGCCCTGATTTTTGCATTATCTATTCTTTTGAAGGAAACCAATGTGAGTAATTAGTAGCAGGGCCCCAAAATCAAGGAAACCTAGTGTATCAGTACAAAGTACACTAATATTAATTGATGTGAGGTTAAAATATCACAATGAAATCTTTTGGAATCAGAAAAAATTAAGATAAAGATGACAAATATTTCAAATTTTGATTATTTTGGTTTCATTAAGAAAATTGATGATATGTAGATTTATATTTATGTTGATTCTATAAGTGAACATAAAATGTAAAAGATGTTTAGAGTGAAGGCACAAAAGAGAAATATATGACTGTTTGTGGTCATACACTTTGGTGTAAAAATTTCTTGCATAAACTAAAGAAATTCTGTCAGAAAGCAGCAAAGAGAAGGACAGAAAGTAAACATGAAAAAAAAGCAGGTCCTTTAGTTTCCTGTCACACTCCTCCCCAATTGCAATGTCCCACAAGATCCCAGGGGAAAAACAAGGCTCTTATTCCTAGCTATGTCTTTTTCTTCAAGCTCACAAATATTCAAATACAAAGCAAGGGTGTCATATAAGCAAAACTGAAAAAACAAAAAACAAAAACAACATGTGGGCAAATGAAAAAAGTGTGGGCAAATTTAGGGATGAAAAATTAACTGAGAAATAATGTAAGATATACTAGGCATAAAATTGACTTAAGAGAAGATATAACTGAAGGTGTATACTGAGTAGACACAAGGACTAACTGATTAAATAAGAGAACAAACACATAATGTGTGTGTGTGTGTGTGTGTGTGTGTGTGTGTGTGTACACATATACAGACCAGGAGGGACATGTGAATGTGTGAATTTGTGGATGAGGAGGGGGAGAGAGGAATATATTGCAAGTAGACACTGGTATCTTCAATACTAATATGTTCACTCAATTTTAAGTTGGCCATAAAATCCCAACCTACCACCAAGATTTCAATGTGGTCTCAGAATTCACCTCTTGTTGGGGATCCCTGACATGCCAAACTAGGAATGGGTGACAGGCTATAACCATAAATATAAATGGGGAATTTAAAAAGTTCTAGGAATAAATCTAGGTTAATAGATTTTACATTTTAAGTGCATAGATTTTAGAGGAAATTTTGTTATCAAAATTGCCTTAAAATAGGTGGAAGTAACAACAGAAGAAATAGTCAAAACATCAAATAATGCTTCTTCAAAATGTACCTGGCATAGATAAATTATAGGTAAGTTTCCTCAAGCATACAATTAAATGAGATGATTCACATGTCACTGAATTTCTTCTAAAGGATAAAGATGGAAAATTCCCATGATATTTTATAAAGCAAATATAACTACCTTGATACCAAACTCGACCAAAAACAAACAAGCAAACAAGCAAACAAACAAACAAAAACCTTGGAGTTACAGAGTAGGAAAAGACTGTGGTCATCTCCTCCCATGACCACATCAAAATTACAACTAAATTAAAGAAATATCAACCTGGAGAACCATCAGAAGACTAGATGAACAAATGTCCTGTAGCTAAGGATATAAAGAAGCTACATTGAGACTGGTAAGAGGGGCTGAAACTTGAAATGGGTTTGCCCCACACCCACGTGTGACAGTAGAGACTTAGGGAGGATATTTCAGCTGCAGCGATCCCCCTGAGGAGAGAGGGGTTCCAGCCCCACACAGGGATCCAAAGCCTGGAGCACCAGTGCCAGGAAGTGGAGCTCCCATAACATCTGGCTGTGAAAAACAGCAGGGATTCCATCCATCAGGGTGAAACAGAAGGCTGCTAGAACACCATATGTCCTCTTAAAGGGCCCAAACACAGATTAATTTACTTACACGCACTTACCTTGGGCTTGGGCAGAGGGATAGTGGCTTGGAGGCACCAGAGACATATAGGGAGTAACTGAGTTGTGTGGCCCCAGGTGATGGAGCGGAAGGACAGTCACTGTTGTCCCTGTGTAGAGCCCTCCTTCCACACAGTCTAGTGGCAGGCACCATCTTTTCTGTGTTGGGACCTGCCCCACATTGCCAAATATAAATTTGCAATAGCCTGGTGAACTCCACTGACACCAACCTAATGAACCCTGCGACTTTTACACCCAATCCAACTCACACACTGCCAGAGACTTTTTTGGTGGTAGGCAGCTGGTCTTGGCCCACACTGCAGTCTTTCTTTAAAACAAAACAAAGCAAAACTCTCAGAGGTCCGCAGGCCCCAAGCAAAAGCTGGCCTCAGTGTAGGCTGGGCCTTTGGCTGAATGACCTAAGGAATAACACTGGTGCAAAATCTGAACCTGCATTAATCTGGTGAAGACCACTTACCCCACCCTGGTGACTTCCTGAGAAACTGCCTCACTCTACTTGGAAAAAACTCAAGGCTCTTTCAGTGGCAGAGCCTTAGGAAAGCTGACAGGAGGCAACAGGCCATAGGGTACCCTGTGCCACTTTCTGAGGTGCTCCAGGACCAGTACCTATGGCAGTGAATGTCAGTTTGCACTGTGGTTTCTCCCATGCACCTCCAAGTTCAGCACAGGCAACTACTAACTGCATATCAATTTATAGTTCCTATCAGGTAGCCCTGGGTTGGTCACAGGTAACAGCAGAACTTATCCTACACTGGAACTCCTTCCAAAAGACCCCAGAATAAACACACCAAGTGGCCAGCTTCAGACCACAACAGAACACCACATAGTTAGCCCCTCAAGTGGCATACCAAAAGGATGGCCTTGGCAGACACCAGAGTCTGAGGGAGCAAATATTGTTCAATGGGTTGAGCCCCCACAGAGCTCAAACACTGTACATAGCCAATCATCTCAGCCAGTCAGCCTGAGGGTCAATTCTACCCACTGATGTGACAACAGCAATCAAGGCTCAATTACAACAGGAAGGCCCACACAACCCACACAAAGGACACTCCTGAAGCACCCAGCTCAGGTGACAAGGGAGACTGTACCACTGGGCCCCACAGGAAACCTGCTACATAAGGAAACCCTGCTAAGAGTGGGAGACATACCAGATCTACCTGATACATAGAAACATACACAGAGAGGCAGCCAAAATCAGGAGACAAATACACATGTCCAAAATGGAAGAATGGGCGAAAACTCCAAAAAAAGAACTAAACAAATTGGAGGCAAGCAATCTAGCACATAAAGAATACAAAACACTCAAGAAACAGTGAGAACTGAAACAAAGGGATAGTAAGCGTTAAAAAAACACACACAAAAAAAACATAGACACCATCAAAAAAGAACCAGTCATAAAGAAACAATATAATAACAGAGATGAAGAATACACCAGAAGGAATCAA
This sequence comes from Rhinolophus sinicus, assembly GCF_057876585.1. Taxonomy (NCBI): domain Eukaryota; kingdom Metazoa; phylum Chordata; class Mammalia; order Chiroptera; family Rhinolophidae; genus Rhinolophus; species Rhinolophus sinicus. Next base: position 53,147,353 of record NC_142518.1, on the reverse strand, counting down.
TAACAGATTAGATGAAGCAAATGACTGAATCAGCAATTCAGAAGACAAGGTAGAAGAACACACCCAATCAGAACAGCAAAAAGAAAAAAAAATTAAAAACTGAGGATATATTAAGGGACCTTTCATACACCATGAATCATAACAACCTTCACATTATAAGGGTACGAGAAGGAGCAAACACAGAGCAAAGGATTGAGAATGTATTTAAAAAACATAATGACTGAAAATGCCCCTAACCTGGGTAAGGAAATAGACGTATAAATCCAGGAAGCTCAGAGAATCCCACATAAGATGAACCAAAAGAGGCCAACACCAAGACATATTATGATTAAAATGGCAAAGTTTAAACACAAAGGTAGAATCTTAAAAGCAGCAAGAGAAGGAAAGTTAGTTATATAAAAGGGAGCTCCCATAAGAATGTCAGCTGATTTCTCAACAGAAAATTTGTAGGTCAGAATGGATTGGCATAAAATATTCAAAGCAATGAAAAGCAAGGATCTACAACCAATACTACGGTACTCAGCAAGTAACATTGCTCTTCTTCATTTAAAATTGAAGAAGAGATAAAGAACTTCCCAGAAAAGAAAAAGCTAAAGGAGTTCATCACCACCAAACCAGTATTACAAGGAATCTTAGAGGAACTTCTTTAAGACGGAATATATATATATATATTCCGGAATATATATATATATGATAAAATGGCAATAACTATGTACCTATCATCAATTACTTTTAATGGAAATGGATTAAATGCTCCAATCAAAAAATAGGGTGACTGAATGGATAAGAAAAAAAAACCCTTACATATGCTGCTTACAAGAGACTCACTTGAGATCAAGACACACAGGATGAAAGTAAAGGGATGGAAAAAGATATTTCATGCACACATAAGCAAAAAAATAATAATGGTGGAGTAAAAATACTTATATCAGACTAAATAGAATTTTTAAAAAAGCAATAATATGAGACAAAGAGGGACATTTCATAATGATAAATGGATCTATCCGGGAACAGGATGCAACCCTTTAAGCATGTATGTACCCAACATAGGAGCACCTAAATATATAAAACAAATATTGATTAACATTAATGGTGAGTTAACAGTAATACTGTCATAGTAGAGACTTTAACATCCCATTAACAACAATGGAGAGATCTTCCAGAGAGAAAAATCAACAAGGAAACAGCAGCATTGAATGGCACATTAGATCAGATGAATTTAATTAATAGTTTTAGAGCATCTCACAATAAAGCAGCAGAATATACATCACGTACACATGGAACATTTTCTAAGATAGACCACGTTAGGCCACAAAACAAGTCTCAATAAATTTAAGAAGTTTGAAATAATATCAAGTGTCTTCTTTAACCACAATTGTATAAAACTAAAAATCAATTCCAAGAAAAAAACCCCTGAAAAAACATAAACAGATGGAGGCTAAATAATATCCTGCAAAACAATGAATGGGCTAAAAATAAGATCAAGGAGGAAATCAAAAGATACCTACAGATAATGAAAATGAAAATGTGACCCAAATCTATGCGACACAGCGAAAGCAGCCCTAAGATGGAAATTCATAGCAATACATGCCTACTTTGAGAAACATAAAGAATCTAGATGGCACAGTAGGTAAATGCTGTGCTTACCTTCTCTCACAACCACATCAAAATTACAACTAAACTACAAAACCACCATCATTGAGAATCGCCTAAAATCTTGCTGAACCAAAGTCCTACAACTAACGACATACAGAAGAAGCCACCTCGAGACTCATAGGAGGTGCAGAAATGCAGAACGGGCTGGTCCCACACTTGTGTGTGACCATTAAAAATCATTAAAAATGATTAAAAATCATTATTAACAGAGGAGAAGCCCGTCTCCCAGGGAATCCCCCCATTGTGTGAGAAGTTGGAATAGTGCAGAGAAAACATAGCACTACTGTGTGGGAGAAGGAAAATAAGTTGCAGTTGGAGAAATAATAAAACATTCTACCAACAAGTACTGGCAAACAAAAGAAAGACCGCTTTCTATCAACCTGTTGCAGAAGCCACTCCTGTAGATGTCTAGGAAGAGAAATAGTAAACCAGTAATCGCCATGAATAACCAAGGCAACAAGATAACTCAGAAAGAAAGTGAAAAATCTCCAGAGAAGGCACTTAAAGATACAGAAATATGTGACTTAAATGACAGAGAATTCAAGATTGCAGTTCTGAAAAAACTCAACGAGATACAACAAAACACAGATAGGCAGTTAAAGGAACTCAGAAACTCAATCAAAGAACAGCATGAGCATTTTACGAAAGAGATTGAAATCTTAAAAAAGAACCAAATAGAATTTCTGGAGATTAAGAACTCAATAGAAGAAATTAAGAATGAAATAACCAGCTTAGGTAGTAGAGTTGACCAGATGGAGGAAAGAGTCAGTGACATCGAAGATAGAAACCTGGAAATGACACAGAGAGAAGAAGAAAGAGACTTGAGACTTAAAAGAAATGAAAGAACTCTACAAGAACTTTCTGACTCCATCAGAAAGAGCAATATAAGAATAATGGGCATACCAGAAGGAGAAGAAAGAGAGAAGGGAACAGAGAATATATTCAAACAAATTGTCGATGAGAACTTCCCAAATTTGTGGACAGAACTGGACCCTCGAATCCAAGAAGCAAATAGAACACCTAGTTACCTCGGTCCCGGCGGACCTTCTCCAAGGCACATTGTGTTGAAGCTGTCTAAAAACCAAGAACAACAAAAGAACAAGACAAACAAATGAGAAACAGAAACTCATAGACACAGACAATAGTTTAGTGGTTGCCAGAGGGTAACGGGGGCGGGGGGTGGGGGGTGGGAGATGAGGGTAAGGGGGATCGAATATATGGTGATGGAAAGAGAACTGACTCTGGGTGGTGAACACACAATGGGATTTATAGATGATGTAATACAGAATTGTACACCTGAAATCTATGTAATTTTACTAACAATTGTCACCCCAATAAATTTAATTAAAAAAAAAAAAAAAAAAAAATCAACGACAAAGGAAGGATCCTCGAGGCAGCCAGGGAAAAGAAGACGGTAACTTACAAAGGAAAGCCCATTAGATTATCATCAGATTTTTCAGCAGAAACTCTACAAGCCAGGAGGGAGTGGAACCAAATATTCAAACTATTGAAAGAGAGAAATCATGAGCCAAGAATAATATATCCAGCAAAGATATCCTTTAGATATGAAGGAGGAATAAAGACCTTTCCAGACATACAGAAGCTGAGGGAATTTTCTAATACACGACCTGCACTACAAGAAATACTAAAGGAGGCTATTCGACCACCATCAACAGGGACAATTTGTGGCAACCAAAACTCAAAAAGGGGGAGAGTAAAGGCCTGAACCGGAATATGGGAATGGAGAGAGTAAGCGTGCTGAAGATAATGGAATACTCTAAATATCAAACTTTCTTTTACATAAACTTAAGGGTAACCACTCAAAAAAAATCCAGAACTGAAATATATACTGAAATAAGAGAAGAAACAGAGGGAAACATCATAGAATACCACCACACAGAAATAATAGACAACAACAAAAAGGCAAAGAAACAATGGAGACACAGCCTTACCAGAAAACTAAAGATAGAATGACAGGAAATCCTCACATATCAATAATCACCCTAAATGTAAATGGACTGAACTCACCAATAAAAAGGCACAGAGTAGCAGATTGGATCAAAAAACTAAACCCAACCATATGCTGTCTCCAAGAGACACATCTCAGCTACAAGGACAAGCACAGACTCAAAGTGAAAGGGTGGAAATTGACACTCCAAGCAAATGGTACCCAGAGAAAATCAGGTGTAGCCATAATGATATCAGATGAAACAGACTTCAAGGTGAAAAAGATAACAAGAGATAAAGATGGACATTTCATAATGGTGAAGGGGACTGTACAACAAGAAGACATAACAGTCATCAATATTTATGCCCCCAATCAGGGAGCACCGAAATACACCAAGCAACTACTAACAGAACTAAAGGGAGAAATTGACCAAAACACAATTATACTAGGGGACTTAAATACATCATTGACAGCTATGGATAGATCATCCAAACAGAAAATAAATAACGAAATAGTAGCCCTAAATGACACATTAGATGAAATGGACATAATTGACATTTATAGAGCACTTCATCCTAAAACATCAGGCTATACATTCTTTTCTGGTGTACACGGAACATTCTCAAGGATAGACCATATATTGGGACATAAAATCAGTCTCAACAAATTTAAGAAGATTGAAATCATACCATGCATATTCTCTGATCACAAGGCTTTGAAATTGGATATCAACTGTAAAAAGAAAGCGGGAAAAAACACAAATACATGGAGACTAAACAACATACTTTTAAAGAAGGACTGGGTCAAAGAAGAAATTAGAGGAGAGATCAAAAGATACATAGAAACAAATGACAATGAAAATACATCCTACCAAAATTTCTGGGATGCAGCGAAAGCAGTTTTAAGAGGGAAATTTATCTCATTACAGGCCTATCTCAAGAAACAAGAAAACTCCCAAATAAATAACCTCATGTTACACCTTAAAGAACTAGAAAAAGAAGAACAAGTAAAACCCAAGGTCAGCAGAAGAAAGGAAATAATAAAAATGAAAGCAGAAATAAATGAAATAGAGAACAAAAAGACAATAGAAAAAATTAATGTGACAAAGAGCTGGTTCTTTGAAAAGATTAACAAAATTGACAAACCCTTGGCTAGACTTACTAAGATAAAAAGAGAGAAGACACTGATTAACAAAATCAGAAACGTAAAAGGGGAAGTTATCACGGACACCACAGAAATACAAAGGATCATCCAAGAATACTATGAAGGACTATATGCCACCAAATTCAACAACCTAGAAGAAATGGACAAGTTCTTAGAAACATATAGCCTTCCAAGGCTGAACCATGAAGAACTGGAAAATCTAAACAGACCAATCACCAGTAACGAAATTGAATCAGTCATCCAAAACCTTCCCAAAAGCAAAAGTCCGGGACCAGATGGCTTCACTAGTGAATTCTACCAAACCTTCAAAGAGGATCTAATACCAATTCTGCACAAACTCTTCCAAAAAATTGAAGAAGAGACAGTACTCCCTAACTCATTTTATGAGGCCAACATTACCCTGATACCAAAACCTGGTAAGGACAGCACAAAAAAAGAAAACTACAGACCAATATCTCTAATGAATACCGATGCAAAAATCCTAAATAAAATTCTAGCAAATCGAATACAACAATGCATTAAAAAGATTATTCATCACGACCAAGTGGGGTTCATCCCCGGGGCACAAGGATGGTTCAACATCCGCAAATCCATCAATGTGATACATCACATAAACAAAATAAAGGACAAAAATCATATGATTATATCAATTGATGCAGAAAAAGCATTTGACAAGATACAACATCCATTTATGATTAAAACACTTAATAAAATGGGTATAGAAGGAAAATACCTTAACATAATAAAGGCCATATATGACAAGCCCTCTGCTAATCTCATAATTAATGGAGAAAAGCTGAAGCCCTTTGCTCTACATTCAGGAACACGACAGGGATGTCCCCTATCACCTCTGCTTTTCAACATAGTGTTGGAAGTCCTTGCCAGAGCAATCAGGCAAGAGAAAGAAATAAAAGGCATCCAAATTGGGAATGAAGAAGTAAAATTATCACTCTTTGCAGATGACATGATGCTATATATAGAAAACCCTAAAGACTCCACCAAAAAGCTACTAGAAACAATCAACGAATACAGTAAAGTTGCCGGCTACAAAATCAACGCACAAAAGTCCATTGCCTTCTTATATACTAACAATGAAATCTCAGAAAAAGAAATACAAAAAACAATTCCTTTTGCAATTGCAGCAAAAAGAATAAAATACCTAGGAATAAACTTAACCAAGGATGTGAAAGACCTATATGCTGAAAACTATAAGACATTTTTGAAAGAAATTGAAGAAGACACAAAGAAATGGAAAGACATTCCATGCTCATGGATTGGAAGAATCAACATAGTTAAAATGGCCATATTACCCAAAGCAATATACAGATTCAATGCAATCCCCATCAAAATCCCAATGGCATATTTTAAAGAAATAGAACAAAAAATCATCAGATTTGTTTGGAACCACAAAAGACCCCGAATAGCCAAAGCAATCTTAAGAAAAAAGAACTATAATGGAGGTATCACACTTCCTGACTTTGGCCTGTACTACAGGGCCACAATAATCAAAACAGCATGGTATTGGCAGAAAAACAGACACATAGACCAATGGAATAGAATTGAGAACCCAGAAATAAAACCACATAAATATGGACAGATAATTTTTGACAAAGAAGCTAAAAACATACAATGGAGCAAAGACAGCCTCTTCAATAAATGGTGCTGGGAGAATTGGATAGCCACGTGCAAAAGAATGAAACTGGACTGCTATTTGTCACCATGTACCAAAGTCAATTCAAAATGGATCAAAGACTTAAGCATAAGACCTGACACAATAAACTGCATAGAAGAAAACATAGGTACTAAACTTATGGACCTTGGGTTCAAAGAGCATTTTATGAACTTGACTCCAAAGGCAATGGAAGTAAAAGCTAAAATAAACGAATGGGACTATATGAAACTTAAAAGCTTCTGCACAGCAAAAGAAACCATTGACAAAATAAAGAGGCCACCAACTGAATGGGAGAAGATTTTTGCTAACAGTGCCTCCGATAAGGGACTAGTATCCAGAATATACAAGGAACTCATGCAACTCAACAACAAAAAAACAAACAACCCAATTGAAAAATGGGCAGAGGACTTGAAGAGACATTTCTCCAAAGAGGACATACAAATGGCAAATAAACATATGAAAAAATGCTCAACATCACTAATCATCAGAGAAATGCAAATCAAAACCACAATGAGATATCACCTCACCCCAGTCAGAATGGCTATCATCAACAAGACAAATAGTAACAAATGTTGGAGAGGTTGTGGAGAAAAAGGAACCCTCATACACTGTTGGTGGGAATGCAGACTGGTGCAGCCGTTATGGAAGGCAGTGTGGAGGTTCCTCAAAGAATTACGAATAGAATTGCCATATGACCCAGCAATCCCTCTCCTGGGTATCTACCCAAAAAATCTGAAAACATTTAGAGATAAAGACACGTGTGCTCCAATGTTCATTGCAGCTTTGTTTACGGTGGCCAAGACATGGAAACAACCAAAATGTCCTTCGATAGATGAATGGATAAAGAAGTTGTGGTACATATACACAATGGAATACTATTCGGCAGTGAGAAAAGATGATATAGGAACATTTGTGACAACATGGATGGATCTTGAGAGAGTAATGCTGAGCGAAACAAGTCAGACAGAAAAAGCAGAGAACCATGTGATTTCACTGATATGTGGTATATAAACCAAAAACAACAAAAGAACAAGACAAACAAATGAGAAACAGAAACTCATAGACACGGACAATAGTTTAGTGGTTGCCAGAGGGTAAGGGGGGGGGGAGGTGAGGGTAAGGGGGATCGAATATATGGTGATGGAAGAACTGACTCTGGGTGATGAACATACAATGGGATTTATAGATGATGTAATACAGAATTGTACACCTGAAATCTATGTAATTTTACTAACAATTGTCACCCCAATAAATTTAATTAAAAATAAAAATAAAAATAAAGATTACTTCATTGGTTTTTAATGTGAAAAAAAAAAAAAAATCAGGAGGGATATCTCAGCTGTGGAGGTCTCTTCCCCCCACCCCCAGAGGAGCGAGAGGTCACAGCCCCAGCCTAGCTCAGGGTTCAAGGGAGAGAAGTCCCCATAATTTCTGGTTGTAAAAACCAGCAGAGATTGACTGAGTGAAATGGAGGGCAGCTGGAGTCCCAGATGCTCCTTTTAAAGGGACCACACATGGACTTACTCACCGACAGAATCACTGGCTCTGAGCTCTATCACTGTGGCAGCAGTTGGAGAGGTGGCAGGGACATATGGTGGGGAACTGAATTGTCTGGCTTGGGATGGGGGCTGAAGAGGCAGCTTTCTCCTGGATGGAAAAGCTGGTGGAAGCTATTTTTTCTTTATTGAGCCCGCCCTTTTCCTGGTATGCAGACACAGGCAATCATACATTTGCTAGGCCATGGTGATTTGGGACCATGCCCTGCTCAACTTCTGGGCACACCCAAGCTACTTCCAGTGGATTTTTTGTACAAACTGACTGACTTGGCTCATGCTGCAGACTTTCATGCTGTAGGGTCTCTCAAAAGTTCATGGAATCCAGACAAGCAGGATTTGGCTTGAGTGTGTCTCCTACTTCTGGCTGAGCAGCCCTAAGCCTAGCACTAGTGGCAGCTGTTCTTGGTTCATGATGTGACTGCTCAATACACTTCCAAGCATGGTGCAGACAGCAGCTATCTGCGGATTTCTTTGTGCCTCTGCCAGGTGGCTCCAGGTGGGGCATGGGCTATGGTTGAAATTGACCTGCAGCAGAAACACTCTAAGGTGGTCCTGGGGCTGGCAGCCCCCCCAGTGGCCCACTTCAAAACAAGCTGGAGCATCACCCAGCAGCCTCCAAAAATGACACACCCGAGGGGCAGAATGGAAAGGCACCAGAGCCCTGCTGAAGCAGATCCTGCTCTGTAGAGTCAGCCCCTGCACCACAACTCTTCCACTGTAGTCAAGGCCAGTCCTCACAACCAATGAGCTTGAAGGTCAGCCCCTCCTACTGATGTGTAAATTGCAACAAAGTTTCAAGCACAAGAAAAAGACACTCAGCACACACACAAGGGACACACCTGGAGTGTCTGGTTCAAATGACCAGGAAGACTGGACCAGTGAGCCCCACAGCCCACCTACTACATAAAACCACTCTACTAAGATGGGAAAACATAGCAGCCCTGCCTAATACATAGAAAGAAACACAGGGAAGCAGTCAAAATGGGTAGACAAAGAAACATGTCCCAAATAAGAGAACAGAACAAAGCTCCAGAAAAAGGCCTAAACAGAATGGAGACAAGCAATCTACCAGATGCAGAGTTCCAAATACTGGTTACAAAAATGTTCAGTGATCTCAGGGAGAACTTCCACAAAGAGACAGGAAACACAAAAATGGAGATAGAAAATGTGAAAAAGAACCAGTCAGAAATAAAAAATACAATAATGGAAATGAAGAAAACATTACTGGGAATCACCAGTAGAATAAATAAAACAGAGGATCAAACCAGTAATATAGAGGATAAGGTAGCAGAAAATACCCAATCAGAAGAGCAAAAAGAAAAAAAGAATCCAAAATATTGAGGAGAGTTTAAGGGGCCTCAGGAACAACATCAAACGTACCAACATTTGCAGTATAGGGTTACCAGAAGGAGAAGAAAGACAGCAAGGAATTGAAAACCTATTTAAAGAAATAATGACAGAAAACTTCTCTAACCTGGCGAAGGAAATAGTGATACAAGCCCAGGAAGCCCAGAGATTCCCAAAAAAGATGAACCCAAAGAGGCCAACACCAAGACACATAATTGAAATTCCAAAGATTAAAAAACAAAGAGAGACTCTTACAAACAGCAAGAGAAAAGCAGTTACTTACCTACAAGGGAGCCCCCATAAGACTGGCAGCTGATTTCTCAACAGAAACTTTGCAGGCAAGAAGGGAGTGGCAGAAAATATTCCAAGTGATGAAAGCAAGGACCTACAAACAAGATTACTCTACCCAGCAAAGCTATTATTTAGAATTGAAGGACAGATAAGGAGCTTCCCAGACAAGAAAAAGCTAAAGGAGTTCATCACCACAAAACCAATATTGCAAATAATCTTATAGGGACTTCTTTAAGACAAAAAAAAACAAAAATCAGAAATATGAATAATAAAATGGCAATAACTAATTACCTATCAACAATTACTTTCAATTTAAATGGATTAAATGTTCCAATCAAAAGACGGGGTGGGGGCTGATTGGATAAGAAAACAAAACCCTTACATGTGTAGCCTACAAGAGACTCACTTCAGATCTAAAGACACACACAGACTGAAATTAAAGGGATGGAAAAAGATATTTTATGAAAATGGAAACAAACAACAGAAACAAAAAGCTGGAATAGCAATACTTACACAGACAAAATAGACTTTAAAATAAGGACTATAACAAGAGACAAAGAAGGGCCTACTTCTGAGTATTTATCTGAACAAACTCAAAATGCTACTTCAAGGGAACATGCCCATTCGTATGCTCATTGCAGCATTATTTACATAAGCCAAGATATGAAGGCAACCTGGGTGTCCCTGAGTGGATGAATGGATAAAGAAGAGGTGGTACATATATATAAATGGAATATTTCTCAGCCATAAAAAAGAAGGAAATCTTGCCATCTGCAACAACATGGATGGACCTAGAGTGTACTGTGCTGAGTGTAATAAGTCAGACAGTGAAGGAAATGTCATATGATTTCACTTATAAGTGGAATCTAAAGAACAAAATAAGCAAACAAATGAAACAGAAACAAATTCATAGAAACAGAGAACATTTTGATAGTTGCCAGATGGGAGGGGTTTTGGGGGGTGGGTGAAAAGATGAAGGAATTAAGAAGTACAAGTTGGTTGTTACATAGTAGCCATGGGGATATAGGGCATAGCATAAGGATTGTAGTCAGTTATATTTTAATAACTATGTATGGTGTCAGGCAGGTACTGTATCTATCAGGGTCATAGATGGGAGAAGAGTTGGGGGCAGGGTGAAAAAGGTAAAGGGTTTAAGAAATACAAATTAGTAGTTACAAAATAGTCATGGGGATGTAAAATATAGGGGAAAATAAATAAAGTGTAACTTTGGAGAAAGAAACATAAAAAAAAATCTTAGATAAGCAATCTAAACTCACACTTAAAGGATCTATAAAAAAAACAAAACAAAAACAAACAAACAAAAAAAACAAAGCCAAAAGGGAGTAGAGGAAGGAAATAATAAAGATCAGAGGAAAAACATGGGAAATTTAGTCTAAAAAAATCAATACAAATGATCAATGGAAACAAGAGCTGGCTCTTTGAAAAGATAAACAAGATTGATAAGCCCTTAACAAGACTCATCAAGAAAAAAGAGAGAGAACTCAAATAAAATCAGAAATAAAAGAGATGTGACAATGGACACCACAGAAATATGAGAAATGTAAGAAAATACTACAAACAACTATATGCCAAAAAATTGGACAATCTTGAAGAAATGGATAAATCCCTGGAACATACAATCTTCTAAGACTGAATCAAGAAAAAACAGAAAATCTGAACAGACAAATGACTACTAACAAAATTGAATCAGTAATCAAAAAGCTCCCAAAAAGATAAAGTCTTGGACCAAATGGCTTCACAGGTGAATTTTACAAAACATTCAAAACAAAGTTAACACCTACCCTTCTCAAACTATTCCAAAAAGTTCAAGAGGAGGAAAGGCTCCCAAGTTCTTTCTAAGAGGCCAACATTACCCTGATTCCAAAACCAGACAAAGACATTACTAAAAAATAAAATCATAGGCCAATGTACCTGATGAACACAGATGAAAAAATCCTGAACAAAATATTAGCAAAATGAATTCAGCTATATATTAGAAAGATCATACACCATGAAAAAGTGGGATTTACTATTAGGATGCAAGGTTGATTCAATGTCCACAAATCAAATAATGTGATACACCAAATAAACAACATAAAATATAAAAATCACAAGACCATATTGGTAGTTGCTGAAAAGCAATAGACAAAATCCTGCATTAATTTATGATAAAAACTCAGCAAAATGGGAATAAAGGCAACACACATCAACATAATAAAAACCTTGTATGACAATCTCAAAGGTAACATCATAATCAATGGTGAAAAGCTAAAAGTGCTATACTGAAGAGCAGGAACAAGACAATGATGTCCAATTTCACCACTTTTGTGTAACATAGTATTGGAAATCCTAGCAATTAGAAAATAAAAATAAATAAATAAAAGCCATCCAAATTGGAAAGAAAGAAGTAAAACTGTCATTTGCAGATGACATGATACTATTTATAGAGAACCTTAAAGATTCCACCAAAAAACTCTTAGAACTGATTAATGAATTCAGTAAACCAGCAAGATACAAAATTAATATTCAGATATTGGCTGCATTTTCATATACCAATAATGAACTATGAACAAGAGAAATTAAGAAAATAATCCCATTTAAATTTATTTCAAAAAAATATACCTAGAGGTAAATTCAACAAAGGAGGTAAAAGACCAATATTTAGAAAAATATAAGGCATTGAAGAAAGCAATTGAAGAAGATGCAAATAAATGGAAGCGTATACTGTGCTGAGGGAGTAGGAGGAATTAATATCATTAAAATGTCCATACTGCTCAAAGCAATTTATAGATTCAATGCAATCCCTACCAAAATACCAATGACATTTTTCACAGAATGAGAACAAATGATCCTAAAATATATACAGAACAACAAAAGACTCGCATATTGCCACAACAATCTTGGAGGGGGAAACAAAGTTGGAGATATCAGGCTACCTGATATCAAACTACCCTACAGGGCTATTGTAATTGAAAGAGCATGTTACTGGCATAAAAACTGACATAGATCAATGGAACAGAATAGAAAGCCCAGAAAAAAGTCCATGCCTATATGGTCATTTAACCTACGGCAATAGAAGCACAAATTTACATTGGAGTAAAGACAGTCTATTCAATAAATGATGTTGGAAAAACTGGACATACTGGGGGTCCAGAAAATGTGTAAAGTGGACAGTTTGTTCAAGGTTGCTCAAGCAGTATTTCGCTGTAATCAGAAGTGTCTGGATGCTGATGGTAACCACTTTGAGCACCTCTTGTAATTGCAGGAGTCAAATGTGACTTGTATTCATTTTTTGTTATTCGTATATATTGAGTATTACAATTTTAATACAGTTTTCCTTTCTTGAAATGTTTTGGCACCCTCTGACAACATGCAAAAAAAAATGAAACTAGACTACTTTCTTACACCATATACAAGAATAAACTCAAAATGAATTAAATATATAAATGTAAGACTTGAAACCACAAAACTCCTAGAAGAAAACACAGGCAGTAAACTCTCTGATATGGCTGTTAGTAATATCTTTGTTTGCTGATTTCTAATCTTGAGTAAGAGAAACACAAGAAAAAAAATGAGACTGCACGACATGAAAAAGTTTTTGTGCAGCAATAGAGACCACCAACAAAATGAAAAGACAATCTACTGAATGGGTGAAGATATCCATCAATAATACACCTGATACGGGGTTAAATCCAAAATTTATGAAGAACTCATACAGCTTAACACCAAAAACCCCAAACAATCCAATTACAAAATGGGCAGAGGACCTGAATAGACATTTCTTCCAAGAAGGCATACAGATGGCCAATAGACATATGAAAAGATGCTCAATGTCATCAGAGAAATGCAAATTAAAACCACAATGAGAGACCATCTCACAGCTCTCAGAATGGCTATCATCAATAAATCAACAAACAAGTGTTGGTGAGGATGTGGAGAAAAGGGAACCCTTGTGCACTGTTGGTGGGATTGGTGCAGCCACTATGGAAAACAGTATGAAGTTTTCTCAAAAAATTGAAAAATAGAACTACCTTATGACCAACAATTCCACTTCTAGGCATTTATTCAAAAATCTAAAACCCTATTTTAAAATTATATATGGGTTACCAGAGGATAAGGGGGATGGGGGGTGGGAGATGAGGGTAAGGGGGATGAGGGTAAGGAAGGTATATGGTGATGGAAGGAGAACTGACTCTGGGTGGTGAACACACAATGGGATTTATAGATGATGTAATACAGAATTGTACACCTGAAATCTACGTAATTTTACTAACAATTGTCACCCCAATAAATTTAAAAAATAATGATATATGCATTCCTATGTTCATTGTAACACTATTTACAATAGCCAAAATATGGAAGAAAGCCTTGTACCCATCATTGTACAATGGATAAAGAAATTGTGGTACATATATATAATAGAATATTACTGGGCCACAAAAAAGAATGGAATCTTAGCATTTGTGACAACATGGATGGACCTAGAAGGCATTATGCTAAGAAAAATAAGTGAGACAGAGAAAGACAAATACCATATGATCTCAGTTGTATGTGGAATCCAAAGAACAACAAGGAACAAAGAATACAGACACAGAGAACAAACTATTAGTTATCAAATGGGAGGGGGTTCAGTGGCTGGGTGCAAAAAGGGAAGGGATTAAGAAGTACAAGTTGGTAATTACAAAATAGTCAGAGGGATGTCAAGAACAGCACAGGAAACGTAGTCATTAATATTGTAATAACTATGTATTGTAGCAGGTGGCTACTAGACTAATCAAGGGGATCACATCGTAAATTATATAAATGTCTAAACATTATGCTGTATACCATAAACTAAAATAAAACAATATTAAATGTCAACTATAATTAAAAATATATATAGTTACAGGGTGTAAAGTGCAGCATAAGGAATATAGTCAATAATATTGTAACAGCTATGTGCAGTGTCAGATGGGTAGTAGACTTGTTGGGGTTATCACTTTGTGAGGCGTGCAAATGTCTAATCACTATCTTGCTTTGTACAGTTGAAAGCAATCATAAAAAAAGATTTAATGTCAAGTGTAATTGAAAATAAATAAAATGATGCCCTTAGTAAAAAAAAAAAAAAATCTTTGCCTCTCTCTTTTGTTTTAGATTCTAAATAAGTAAGAGTTTATAATATAATAACTTAGCTTCATTTATCATTATATGTTATATATAAAAAAGAGTGTTCTAACAAGATAATATGGAGGAAACAGTCTAATAGAAAAATAAGCTAAGGATATGAAGAGAAATATCCCAGAGAAAAAGCAAATGGTCATACACATGTAAAAACCTGTAATATCAGTTGTGAACAATGAAAATTAAAATACTTTTGAGATGAAATTTTTCAAGTTAGCAAGATTTTAAAAATGTGTAGTGCCCAATTCTGCCATGTCATTGTTTTAAATTAAAGTTTATTAGGTTGACAAGTGTTAGTAAAGTTACATAGGTTTCAGGTGTACAATTCTGTAACACGTCATCTGTACCTCACATTGTGTGTTCACCACCTGGAGTCAGCTCTCCTTCCATCACAATATATTTGACGCTGTTTGCTCTCTTCTACAATCCCCCTCCCCCTTACCCTCTGGTAATCACTTAACTATTGTCCATGTCTATGAGTTTTTGTTTCTTCATTTGTTTGTCTTGTTCTTTCGTTGTTTACACTTTTATATACCACAAATTAGTGAAATCTTATGGTTCTCCACTTTTCTGTCTGACTTATTTCGCTTAGCATTATAATGCCAAGATCCATCCAGGTTGTTGCAAATGGCACTATTTAACCTTTCCTTATGGCCAGATAGTATTCCATTGTGTATATATACCACAACTTCTTTATCTATTCATCTATTGAAGGACACTTTGGTTGTTTCCATGTCTTGGCTACCGTAAATAGAGCTGCAATGAACATTGCAGCACATACGTCTTTATGGATAAATGCTTTCACATATTGGGGGTAGATACCCAGGAGAGAGATTGCTGGGACATACGGTAATTCTATTCGTAATTTTTTGAGGAACCTCCACATTGCCTTCCATAGTGGCTGCACCAGTCTGTATTTCCACCAACAGTGTATGAGGGTTCCTTTTTCTCCACAGCCTCTCCAGAACTTGTTACTATTTGTCTTGTTGATGATAGCCATTCTAACTGGGGTGAGGTGATATCTCATTGTGGTTTTTATTTGCATTTCTCTGATGATTAGTGATGTTGAGCATTTTTTCATATGTCCATTTGCCATTTGTATGTCCTCTTTGGAGAAATGTCTCTTCGACAGGTCTTCTGCCCATTTTTTAAGTGGATTGTTTGTTTTTTTGTTATTGAGCTGTATGAGTTCCTTATATATTTTGGATATCAGCCCCTTATCAGAGACGTTGTTTGCAAAAATCTTTTCCCATTCATTTGGTTGCCTCTTTATTTTGTCAATGGTTTCTTTTGCTGTGTAGAAGCTTTTTAGTTTGATATAGTCCCATTCATTTATTTTAGGTTTTACTTCCCTTAATTTTGAAGTCAAATTCATAAAATGTTCTTTGAACCCATGGTCCTTAAGTTTAATACCTATGTTTTCTTCTATGCAGTTTATTGTTTCAAGTCTTATGTTTAGGTCTTTGATCCACTTTGAATTAATTTTGGTACATGGTGACAGATAGCAGTCTAGTTTTGTTCTTTTGCACTTGGCTTTCCAATTCTGCTAGTGCCTTTTATTGAAGAGGCTTTCTTTTCTCCATTGTATGTTTTTGGCTCCTTTGTCAAAAATTATCTGTCCATATTTATGTGGGTTTATTTCTGGGTTTGCCATGTCATTTTAAAATACTATTCCAAAAATTATTATTTATTCGTGACTTTCTACAGGGCTGTTTTACACATACATTAAGAACATTATAAATGCCCATATAAAGCCCCAATTTAAAAATGCAAGTTTTATTTATAGGATAGAATACTATGACAGAGACACTAAAAAATTATGTTTAAAAAATATGCTGAACTGCAATTGCCTCATTACATATTTAACTTTCTCACTAAATATAGTCCAGATATTCCATTTAATTTACTTAGTTCAAGTTTTTGTTAACTCTTGATCAACTAACAGATTCTGGTGTATAATAAGTGCTAAAAAATATTTGCCAAATGAATGAATCAAAATGTAAAGATAAAAGTGAATGCTCATGAGAAAATAAAATGATAGCAATTTTTAATCTACAACTTAATCCTAAATTTTTATTAAAATATATTTATATTTATTTATATTCATATATATATGTATTCATTCCATATATATTTATATGTAAAATATATATAGAATAAAGTATATTTATAGTAATGAAGCTCAGCTGATGAAATTATCGAAAACTTTAATTTCTTCTGTAAAAAGTCCTGTCTTTTAATTTCCTAATGGGAACACAATTTAAAATATAGTAAAGTATTCTTCATATGACAAGTCCTTTTAATTTTAATATATATTCAACAAATAAAAAATTTAATATGATAATAAAATAATTAATGCTTTATATACAGAAAAATTATACATGTAGAGATAAATACTAGTAAGAATTCAAGAAATAATATAAACAGGTTAAACTGCACACTTCTCTAAAGGAAAATTAACATGTAAATAAAATTTTGGAAAAAATTCAATACTCGTTTCCACACTGGCTATACCACTTTACTTTCTCACCAACAGTGTATGAGTGTTCCTTTTACTCCACAGCCCCTCCAATACTTGTTACTATTTGTCTTGTTGATGATAGCCATTCTAATAGGTGTGAGGTGTGATCTAATTGTGGTCTTGATTTGCATTTCCCTGATGGCTAGTGAAGTTGAGCATCTTTTCATATATATGTTGGCCATTCATATGTCTTCTTGGGAGAATTTTTGTTCAGGTCCTCTATGCATTTTATAATTGGATTGTTTGTTTTTTTGGTGTTGAGCTGTATGAGTTCTTTATATATCATGGACATTAGCCCTTATTTGAGGTGTTGTTTGCAAATATCTTCTCCCATTTCATTGGTTACCTCTGTGTTTTGTTTATGGTTACTGGTGCTGTGAAGAAGCCTTTTAGTTTAATATAGTCCCATTCATTTATATTTGTTTTTACTTCCCTTGTCTTTGAGGTCAATTTCATAAAATGCTCTCTGAACCCAATTCCATAAGTGTAGTACCTATTCTTTCTTCTATGAAATTTATTGTTTAAGGTCTTATGTTTGGGCTTTTTATCCATTTTGAGTTAATTTTGGAATATGATAACAGATAGCAGTCTAGTTTCATTCTTTTTCATGTGGCTTTCCAATTTTCCCAGCACCATTTACAGAAAGAAAATAACTCAATAAAAGGCATATACAACACACCCTCAGCTAATACTGTACTCAGAGGTTAAAAACTGAAAGCTTTTCCTCTAAAATCGGGAACAAGACAGGGATGCTTCCTATCACCCCTGTTAATCAACATAGCATTGGAAGTCCTAGCCAGAGCAATCAGGCAAGAGAAACAAATAAAAGTCATCCAAATTGGGAATAAATAAGCCAAATTGTCACTTTTTGAAGATGAAAGAATTTTTATATAAAAATATATAAAAACGCCACTAAAAAAAACTATTAGAAACAAGTATAGTAAATTTGCAGGATACAAAAATCAGTGCACAAAAATCCATTGCATTCCTATATACTAAAAATGCAATTTCAAAAAAACAAATAAATAAAAAAGCATTTCCTTCTGAAATTCCAATAAAAACAATAAAATATCTAAGAATAAATTTGAGAAAGGATGTGAAGGAGCTATACACCTATATACAATATATTAAAAGATATTGAAGAAGACACAAAGAAATGGAAAGATATTCCATGTTCACAGATTGGAAGAATCAATATAAATAAAATGGCCATATTAGCCAAAGCAATATATAGGTTTAATGCAAACCCCATCAAAATCCAATCACATTTTTTAAAGAAATAGAACAAAAAAATATCGGATTTGTACAGAATCATGAAGATCCCGAATAGCCAAATTAATCCTGTGAAAAACGAACAAGTTTGCAGGTATCATAGTCTTTGTCTTCAAATTATACCACAAAGCAATAATAATAAAAAACAACATAGTATTGGCAGAAAAACAAACACACAGACCAATGGAATAGAATTGAGAACACAGAAATAAGCCCACATATATATGGGCATATAATTTTCATCACAGGAGCCAAAAACATACAATGAAGAAAAGATATTTGAATATTTACATAATAAGGTTGTTCTCAGGTTTATATGCCACACATAAGTAAAATCATATGGTTCCCAACATTTTCTGTCTGATTCATTTAACAACAAACAGACAAAACAAACAAAAATATACTCATTGACAGGAAAAAACAGTTTAGTGGTTAACAGAGGATAATGGAGAGGGGAGTAGTTGAAGATGAAAAAGGTGTCAAGTACATAGTGACTGAAGGAGAATTGACTTTGGGTGGTGAACACACAACGCTATATATAAATGATGGATTGTAGAATTGTATGCTTTAAACCTATATAGTTCTATTAATTAATGTCACCCCAATAAGTTTAATAAAATAATTGTAATAATAATAATAATAAGTGAATAGGTATACTCAGTTGAAAGTAAATCAACTCAGTGCATATCATGCAGTCACTAAAAACCGTGGAAGTTTTTAAGAATAATGCAAAAAATTCTTATGGTAACTGACAAAAATTAGAAGAAGGTGATGTAGTTAAGTATTTAGAATAATCCTATTAAATATTTTTTTAAAAAATACTTCCCCATTTGCCTTTTCTCTCACTGTACAAAATTTACATATTTTTCTAGGAAAATCAGCAATATAAAAATTATACCTCTTAAATAGAAGAATATGATAGCGGGGTTACCTTGACAAAAGAAAATAGGAAAAGGAACCTCTAGCCCAAGGAGCTGTAGGAATACGATATAATCAGAAGTATACAAGCAGGTATTGACATAAGAGATCCATTATTTTCCACTTCCTAGAAGGGTTTCTGACTCACTCTCCACATGGAAATCTGAAAAGATGTGGGTGGTGGTGGTGGTGGAAGCAGTTATAACACAGTTGTGATGAGGATAAATAAATGAACCTGAGACAGTGCTTCTGATTCAGCAAGGACTCCACAGGGCATTCGGAAGTTCCACATCTCTAGTGAGATATATAAATATGTGGCAAGCATGAGTAGAGCAACAAGCAGAGACTTATGTCAGGATGAAGATGCCTGGAACCAGGGATGGGAGTGGGGCGGGGCAAATTATACAGAGATTATGCCAAATCAGCGGCTCAGTAGCTAAGACTTCATCAGGAGTGCAGGACTCCCACTCACATACTCACCTCCATTGCCATGGTGTCTGGTAAGCAAACCCTGCGACCATTTACCCAGGTGCCTTTTTGTGAAGAAACTCATGGAAAGCGTCTGTGGCAAGGTGGGGGTGTCTGAAAGTAAGAATTTATAGGAAAATAAGTTGTTCGTCAAAAGAAAATGCTTCAATGAAAAATGCTAAAAATCTAGTAAATTGACAAGTTAGAACATTTATTTATTTATTTATTTATTTATTTATCTATTTATTTATTCATTCATTCATTTATTTATAATATTGCCGCTCAACAGATTGGGGGCTAGGAAGATCAGATCAGTTATAAGAAATAGCTTTGCTGTTTCAGTCATACATTTCCTGTCAGATAGAAAGTCTCTATTCTTGTTTCCTCTCACTCCAAGACCCAACAGTATACTACTCAATTAGTACCTACTAAAAGAAGGAATGCGTGTACTACTTGAGAGGCAGTTTAGAGTTTAGTGCATTTGTTAAGCTTATTGGGCTACAAAATTGATTCCATTTATGAATCAGAAAGCAAATTAACATCCCTGTTTCTCAATCTATTCAATTACAAATGGGGGGTGATTATAGTATACATGACAACAGTTGAGCAATTCTTGGCATGTGATAAATGTTCCATTAATACTGGTTAGTATTTTCTATTGTTTATGCTGTTAAGTGCCAGGAGGGCACTACAAAGAATTACATTAAAGTATAAATCACAAACGGTCATATGGTAGATTGACAGATAAGTAGATAAATGAGGATAGAGACTGAAGGAAGCATTTGAAAAGGAGTGTAATAGTAGTAGCACCAGCAGCAGCAGTAGTAATAGTAGTAGTAGTAGTAGTAGTAGTAGTAGTAGTAGTAGTACTAGTAGTAGCAGTAGTAGTAATAGTAGTACTGGTAGTTGTAGTTGTTGTTGTGGTAGCACCAGCTACAGCGGTATGTAGAAGAAGGTGGAAGGTCAATCTTTGTTGCTGATAATAAATAGAAGCAGTTTGAGGGAAAATTGGTTTGGGGAATTTTAAACTGCAGGGATTGAAAAGAAGTGTAAAACTAAAAAAGGGGGCATAGCAACAGGTTGCAAGTTATAAAAGTAAACCTGCATATGGAGAATAAGTTATTGTTGATTTTTGTCATATTCACACAATTTTGTTTGTGATTAGCTCTACCCAAAAAATCTTTTAAAATAAGACTGTTAATAAAATATTTATGTCAGTGGTTTATCATGGATTTGCTTCTCTGCCTTTCCTTGAGCCATTGTATCATAGTACTGATTTGTTTCATTATTTTGTTTCCTAGGAATGTCTTAGCTTGGACTGCAGAGTGGAGGGTATTTGATGGGTGGTGGTGAAAATACTACAGCCCTTGCCTCAAGAGAGAACCAGGCTAAGGGCAATTTTACTATCTTTATGGCTATAAGATGATACCATGTAATTTATGAAGGAAAATTAAGCACAATTGTGGTAAATGACTAAATACACACACACACACACACACGATGCCAAAACAACCAGTTGAAACAAAACCCATTATTTTACTTAGAAAATTTTAAGTTAGTTGACTTTAAAAATAATGCAATATATACATGATGTATTATAGAATTGTACACTTAAAACCTATATGATTTTACTAACCAATGTCCCCCCAATAAATTTAATTTAAAAATAAAAAATAATCTAATCATTCTTCGATAGAAAGGATTACATACTCTATTTTTAATTTACCGCATTCTAGTAATTTTAGAATTTCAAGCAAAAAAAGAGCTATATTTCAATTATGTTTTATTTTGTAAGTAGGTGTACATTGTTCAAATTATTAGTATTTCTATGTCAATAACATCTTAGGAGCTATTTGAAAATAATGTCATTTATTAATTATATTCATAATCCCTTTATTATTTATGGCTGCTATTTATTCTATTAAATCCTGGTATGGGCCCATGATAACATGTTTGACATTTGGAAAAATAAAATAATATGCTCTCTGATCACAGGTCCATACTGTTTCAATTAGAAAAAATAATGTGACTACAAGGCAGCCCATTGAATAAAAATTTTGGAGGTACTTAGAATATTTGGATCACCACAAAATAATATTTCTTGATATTTTAAGAAACAAGTATGACAAGTATAATAAATTTGTAATTTTTTGTATTTATGTAAACCTGTTTAACTCTCATTATTCAGTTTTATCATTTGATATCTGTTCTTTATTTTGTAATAAGTTAGATTCTCTTTAAATTCATTAAATATTTGATACTCCTGAATGATATTACAAAGCCTCTTTGACTGCTTTATCTCCCATTTCATTTCCTTTAATACCTACACAAACTGGGAGCCACACAAAAATGACATTGTTGCCTTGACATATTACCATATTATAGACATCAATAATTCCCAAAGCCAGTCCTCACTGTGGTGATTGAAATTTCCAGGATGATATCAATGGCACTTAAAAGACCTGAAAAAGTGATAGATTGTAAAGGTTGTACTTTAGCAATCTAATTCAGTGCCATAAGGACATGAAATAACTCACAAGTATATCCTGATAAGTAATCTAACAACCTAACTGACTTTTTAAAAACCCAACTCCTGTTAGATGACTCTCTGAGGACAAGAATGCTATTTGTGGTATTCAAAGAGAGAAATAAGCTAAAATGGAAAATAACCTGGTGAAATATATATAAATAAATGACACACCATAGAAATATCTATAAAATCAATAGTACTAGACTAGCCATACATGCTGAAGCTTATAAAGATAGTTTTACAAATATTTGGGTCATTATTAGGTACATTTCTCTTACTGATAATTTAAATTATATTTAATAAAGGAGATGTAGTCAAATATTTTCAGGTTTTCCTTCTGACCTTAGTAATGAAACCATAGATGTCAACAAAAACAGAAAAATTTAAATATCAATATTGTATGCCATTATAGATGTGACTGTGTTAAAAATAATATTCCTGTATGTTCAAGAGATTTTGCTCATATGTCTTCTGCTTTTATAAAATAACATTTTGAAAATATAGCTCCTTTCACTATTATTTTGAAGCAATGACGCCAATGGCTCATATTTCACTTTTGAACTATCAAAATAACATTAAATAGCATTACGTATGTCAAATTCCAGCACAGAATTAAGTGTTCAACACATATAATTAAATAACTATTATCAGCATTCCAGATAACATAAAAGGGGATTTCTTATTTTTTGTCTATCCCTAAAAGATTCTTGATGCTTCCACTTCTATGCATTTAAGAAGCATATTGTTTAATTGCCAAACTGAATATTATGGCCCTAATATAAGACATTGTTTAATCAAACTCCTAAATATTTCAATTCTATAGTAAATTGCATTCTTTGGTCATCATTGGTAATGTGGATGAAATGAATTATAATTGGCCTTAAAAAATTCATAGATAGATTACATTCCTTACTTTAATGAATATCTAACTAGAAAAGGGTCTCCATTTGAAATAAATTTTGTTATTATTCTAGAAATTGCTATATTATTATTTTTCTACTCAAATTTTTTTACATTATTCTATCATCACACATTCTATAAAATTAGAAGAGAAATTGTTTTTATATGATTAGTAATAAGATGGAATGATTTGTTATTGAAATATTCCCTTTTTATTCTTAAAATTAAGATCAGAATTGTATAGGCATTTTCAAGAAAGAAGCATATAAATAAAGATATTGTATTATCTACAAGAAAATGCCCAGGATATAGCATAACCATTTTGTCTACATGTTTTTAAAATGAAATATATTTATAAAGCTTCTTAAGTAATTTTCTAAAATCAATGAGAAAAATATATGCTGGTATAATCAATATTTATTATATACAAAGAATACCATACAACTGAGAATTTTAAACTATAATATTATCAGAAATTACAGGTACTATAGTCCTTTGTAAGCAGCCCATTATAGCTTTTTCACTGTCTATAAATACAACACATAAAAAACTCCTTATTACAGAAAGCTTTATTAACATCAGAAGACAGTCTTATGACATGATGTATGGTTAATTGATTTGCCTGAAAGCCACTTTAATACTGAAGAAGAAGATTATTCTTCTCTAGAAAGAATGACAGAATGTAATAAATCATTTCTTCCATCATCTTACATAGCAATGAAGTTAAGGCTATCAGTTGATAAGAATCTAAATCACGAGATGATCCTTGGTATATAAAAAAGAGAAAATGCATAGATGGCTTTCTCATTTTGTAAACCCTCCAATACTACATATATAATACTAAAAGTATGATGAAATATGTTAAAATAATTTGAACTTGGCTGAAATTATTTTGAGCTCTTTGAGTTTTCATTGGAGCCGGCTTCAGGTTCATCTTAGACAATGTTTTATGAAGTTTTCTATCTGAAAGTTATGCTTACATAAATATAATGATTTACTAATGCACATTCAGTATCAATTTATATTTTAAATAATTTGATAACATAATGGTAGTATAATGAAATATTCATCTGATACTATCAATTTATTATATCCATTGAATAAATTGCATATTTTGAAATTTGTGATAGACTTTTAAAAATTCCCTCTTAAATTCCAGTCATGTATTTTACATCTAATTATTATGTCAAATTACCTCTTTATGTTTTTTGTTGTTTTTTTTTAAATATTTTATTGGAGAAGGAGAACAGGACTTTATTGGGGGAACACTGTTTACTTCCAGGACTTTTTTTCCCAGTCAAGTTGTTGTCCGTGGAATCTTAGTTGTGGAGGGTGCCGTTCAGCTTCAAGTTGTTGTCCTTTCAGTCTTAGTTGTGGAGGGCGCAGCTCAGCTCCAGGTCCAGTTGCCGTTTTCTAGTTGCAGGGGCACAGCCCACCATCCCTTGCGGGAGTCAAACCAGCAACCTTGTGGTTGAGAGGACATGATCCAACCAACTGAGCCATCCAGGAGCTCAGCAGCAGCTCAGCTCAAGGTGCCATGTTCAATTTTAGTTGCAGGGGGCGCTGCCCACAATCCCTTGCGGGAGTCGAGGAATTGAACTGGCAACCTTGTGGTTGACAGTCCACTGGCCCATGTGGGAATTGAACCAGCAGCCTTCGGAGTTAGGAGCATGGAGCTCTAACCACCTAAGCCACTGGGCCGGCTCTCCTTATGTTTTTTTTTTTTTTTTTTTTTTTAATTAAATTTATTGGGGTGACAATTGTTAGTAAAATTACATAGATTTCAGGTGTACATTTCTGTATTACATCATCTATAAATCCCATTGTGTGTTCATCACCCAGAGTCAGTTCTCCTTCCATCACCATATATTCGATCCCCCTTACCCTCATCCTTATGGTTTTTAAAAAAGCAATTCCCTCTTTTTTAAGTTCTTTAAATTAAGCTTATTAGGGTGACAATGGTGAATAAAATTACATAGGTTTCAAGTGTACAATTCTATAATATATCATCTATATATCACATTGTGTGCTCACCACTCACAGTCAGTTCTCCTTCCTTCACATATATTTGATTCTTTCCTTTCTTTATAGTGTTTGAGATATTATGACATATAAACAATTTGATTAAAAATAAGTGGAAATAATTTAAAAACATACAGAACACTTATTCTATTTTCAGAAAGCCTTTTTTCCATCCATAGTATATCTTTTTGCAATGAGGCACTATCTTTTATAAAATTCCTCTGTCAAACGTCCAAATTTATCCTCTCAAAACAAACAAAAAATAATAAGAAAACACACAATAAATTGTACCTTAACAGGTATTTTCCACTGGAGGATAAACTAGCTAAATCAGATAATAGACTGAAATAAGTTTGCCTTGCCACACTAAATTCAGGCCAGGAGTTTATTAAAAAAAAGTGCATCATTTAGTGCTATATAATCCATATTTCCATATTCTCCCTGATAGATATTTGAGGGTTCTAAACACATGGTATTTTGAACCTTCAATCTAACCAGACTTTACTTTCAATATGAAGTACGAGGTCTGACAATTAAGATTGCAAACTTGTTGCAACGATGTTGCTAACCATTTTTTTTTTATATCAGAGGGATTATTCATTATGAATTTGTACCAAATGGACAAACAGTTAACCTAGTTTACTATTTGGAAGTGCTGAAAAGGCTGCATGAAAAAGTTAGACGAAAACGACCTGAAGTTTTCATCAACAATTCATGGCTCTTGAATCACAACGATGCACCAGCTCACAGGGCACTCTCTGTGAGGGAGTTTTTAGCCAGTAAACAAATAACTGTATTGGAATACTCTCCCTACTCACCTGATCTGCCCCCCAATGACTTCTTTCTTTACCCGAAAATAAAGGAAATATTGAAAAGAAGACATTTTGATGACATTCAAGACATCAGGGGTAATACGATGACAGCTCTGATGGCCATTCCAGAAAAAGAGTTCCAAAATTGCTTTGAAGGGAGAACTAGCTGCTGGCATCGGTGCATAGCTTCCCAAGGGGAGTGAGTACTTCGAAGGTGACCACAGTGATACTTAGCAATGAGGTATGTAGCACTTTTTCTAGGATGAGTTCGTGAACTTAATTGTCAGACCTCGTATACCCAATTGACCATAATTTCAACACTCTCAATTGCAACTGCCATGGTTTACCCCCAGTAATATCTCTCACTGCAACTAATAATCTACATGGCTGTCAATAGCTTCCACTGTCACTCCCAGAATGTTCAGAGATTGCATGTGCTCAGAAACTATGGTGTCTTTCAAATGCCCTCTAGTACTTGGTTTTAGGATTGTAAAATTTTGATGAGGTTTACTTCTCTAAGCCTTCAAGAGTATTTAAAAGAAAACTAGTGTGATACTTCCCACAATACAACACCAGGGTGCATCACATTTCTTGCCATAGTTTGCAGCATATAGTTCCCTGAAGCTGCTTCTCTAGTGGCACTAGATAAGTTCTCAACTCCCCCACACTTTATGAGGACCTCATAGTATGGGCAAAACTATGTACTATAATAACCCCCTCAATCCCTCCCAGTAGGGCCTAAATTAGAAGATCATGGAGATTTCAGCTCAGCCTCCAAACTTTGTCATAAATATTCTTTCTCCCTTCTGCTTGGATACAGAACCACTTATATAGGAACAACCATGCATATCTATTTATTCAAAAATTTTCAGGTGATGTAATACAGAATTGTACACCTGAAATCTATGTAATTTTACTAACAATTGTCACCCCAATAAATAAAAAAAAAGACAAATACCATATGATCTCACTTATATGTGGAATCTAAAGAACAAAATAAATGAACAAACAAAAAAGAAACAGATTCATAGATACAGAAAAACTGATGATTGTCAGAGGTGGGGGGAGTTTGGGGGGCTGTGTGAAAAAGGAGGATGGTTGGGTCTGGGTGAAAAGGTGAAAGAATTAAGAAATACAAATTCGTAGTTACAAAAAAGACATGGGGATGTAATGTACAGCATAGGGATATAGTCAGTAGTATTGAATGGTGCCAGGTGCGTGCTACACTAATCAGGGGGATCACTTAATTAATACATAAATGTCCCACCACTACGCTGTATGCATGAAACTAATATAAAATAATATTGAATGTCAACTCTAATTGAAATATAATAAAAAGAAGTCAAAAATATGTGTTACAGGCTAATATTTATGAGTTAGAAGTAGGCAAAGAACTATGCACAGCGCAAGTGTCAAATTAATTTTTGATGATGAAGTGAATATTTAAATGAGTTAATAATTTAATGTAGACTTCTTCAAAGGTATAAAGCACTGTCCAAAATTCCCAAAAGAGACAAAATTACTTCTTTACTTGGTAGGCTTTGAGTGTCTAGGTGATTTCCTCTTATGATAAGTCTGTTGTTTACAATGCTTACATTGATGAAAGTTGGTGTGGGAAATGTATGAAGAAGCACTGACTTACAGGTATTAGAAAAAAACTGTACTTCTTTCAGAGTTTAGATCAGAGTTTTTTACCCTCAGCCCTAGAGGCATTTTGAATCATATAATTATTTGTTGTCAGGAACTGTCCTCTTCACTGTAGAAGGTTTAGCAGCATCCTCGGCCTCTATCATATGTCAGTAACACACCCCAACCCAGTTGTGACAATCAAAAATGTCTCCTCATGGATGGTTTAGATGCCTGACCACTGCACTGTACACCTGAAGTTGAAGCTGAATAATATTGAATGTCAATTATAATTATATATATATATATATATATATATATATATATATACACACACACACACACACACACACACACACACACACACACACACTCATGGGATATGGAGTACAGCATAGGGAATAGAGAGTCAATGGAACTGTAATAGATATGTACAATATCAGAGGGGCAACAGATTGGGGGTTATCACTTTGTGAGCGGTGAAATATCTATTACATTGTTTTGTACACCTTAAACTAATAAAAACAAATGTCTCTAGATATTTCCAAATGTCCCCTGGGTCAGGAGAGAGGAAAATATGACACCTGGTTAAAATCCCACGTTAGACAACCACACCCAAGAAAAGATTGCTTTAATTGAACATACAACATGTTTTTATTGAAAAACCAACAGGCTTATATGCCTGTAAGACTGTCCCCATAGAAAACTTGATGAGACTTTGGAAAAGATAAAGACTACAAAGTTAATGACAATAGTCCCTTTCTTTTATATTATTATATATCTGACTTCTGAAGATGTATACCATCTGTTAAACCACATACCCCCCAAACAGTCCCAGGAGACACGTAAGGCCAGGGTTCTTTCTGCTCCCCAACATTCAGCTTTGACATATAAGGAAACCGAAAGTCAAATAAAAGTCAAATGATTTAAGTATCCATAGTTTAACTAGAACTTGGATTTCCTAACTCTCAGACCTATTTTTTTTTTCATTAGATAATGGTACCAAAGCTTTTCCACTCTTATCTCTTCCACTTTCTGTGATGTGACAGATCAGAGGGCAATATTAGAGAGAAACAACCTTTCATCCTTCCACTTTGTTCCTTTTTCTCTTACACCTATAGATATCTGGGACTTAAATATTTAAAGAGTTGAAATGGGAGAAAGTACTCAGCAAATTTAAATCCTATCTCCCAAAGTCATGACTGCACACACATTGCAAATCTAAAAGTCCAATGGAGTTTTATTTTAATCACTGATTATGTCATTAGTTTTGTGAAAAATGTTAATTATCCACCTGAGAAAATAAATTAATGTAGGTTTCATTGTATAATAAATACTCTTACATAGAGTGTGGTAGTTAGCTCTTCATTACCATATAGAATGGAAATCAAACTAACATTTATGGGGGAAAATGACAATGAGACAGACATTGTGCTAAGAACTCTGTGTACAGTATCAAATTGCCTTCTTGTTTCCCAAATGGGAGGGTGACCAGACTGCAGAGTTTGACAGCAGAGTTAATGAGGCTACCTTCCCTAATTGTCCCCTACAGGATAAGAAAAAGGCAGCACATGGATTTAGGGTAGGTGATTCTTAATTATGAGAACAAAGTACTCTCTGAGGTACAAGTATCTCTGTGTGGGGGACAGCTGCTAAGCATACTCTTTGTAAGAGGCAAGCTAAAGGATACATTGCTTTATTGAGGAATCACGGAATTTCATATTTCTACTCCAGAGGTCAGAAATTTGTGGCTAATGATACAAATCAATCCCATAGTTGTGTTTATTTCTAGCCTGCCCTGTTTGTTTTTAATTTTATTGCTGACCAGTATTTAAATATTAGGAAATTTCACATACAAATCTAAATGTTTGGCTTCTCATGAAAATACAAATTCAAAAGTCTAGGCGACTCTCACCACGTTCCTTCACGGCAAAAATCAGGTAGAGGTGAAAAGCCTGAGTCTGCATTAGAAAAGGCCCATGATGTCCAGTTCCCCTAAGAGCACACAGCTCTCTATTGCATTTCAACACTTACAGACTCTTCAAACATTTACTTTTCCAGCCCGGCTTATAGGCATTTTCATTTGCAACCTGTGAGTTCTGGAGTAACCTAAGCTGTTGCTTTCAGCTAGAGGTAGGGTTTTACTTTGTTTGCCTTACCTTTCTTTTTATACTTGTCCCTTACATATTCATGAAAATACTTTCCTCCTCAGAATTTAAAATGGGAGCTATGCATGTACATTCCACATTCATGCATTTAAAAAAATAGGGAGAATTAATGTAATAATATGCATGATAAACTGGGCAGTATTTTTGATTAAAATATAACTAGTTTTGAACTAAAGAGTGGGCAAATTATTGAAGTACAGATGCAGCGATGTAATAAAATCTGACTGTTAATGTCACCGTTTCTTCTTTAATAAGATGTTGGGTCTTTGCTATGATTTAAAGAAAAAGTTCCAGTTTTTGTGAAAATTATCTTTTGAGGGGTTTCCTGAAAAAAACAACAGCAATCTTTTTTTTTTTTTTTTTTTTTTTTGTATTTGAAAGGAGGAAGATAGGTATTATGTCACCAAATTTCACAATGAACAAGAAAATTGGTTAAGTTCATATACTGCAAGGGTCACTTGATCTAGGAAAAATTAAACAGGATTCAAAGATTTATCAAAAGTATTTTACATGTCTTTGGCTCAGTAAAACCAGGCCTCACATTAGAGATTGTTTAATAATCCAGTATAGATTGCACCTACAGATTTATCCTCTCTTTCTCTTAGAATATTAACCTAGGTGTAAATTATATGAGGTCAGACTAGTTCACAAACTTGTTGCAGTGATTTTGCTAACCATTTTTTATATCAGAGGGATTATTAATTATTAATTTGTACCAATTGGACAAACAGTTAACAAAGTTTACTATTTGGAAGTGCTGAAAAGGCTGTGTGAAAAAGTTAGACGATCTGAACTTTTCACCAACAATTCATGGTTTTTGCATCACGACAATGCACCAGGTTACACGGCACTGTCTGTGAGGGAGTTTTTAGCCGGTAAACAAATAACTGTATTGGAACACCCTCCCTACTCACCTGATCTGGCCCCCAATTACTTCCTTCTTTATTTGAAGGTAAAGGAAATATTGAAAGGAAGACATTAGGATGACATCCATAACATCACGGGTAATACAACTACAGCTCTGATGGCCATTCCAGAAAGAATTCCAAAATTGCTTTGAAGGGTGGACTAGGTGCTGGTGTCGGTGCATAGCTTCCCAAGAGGAGTACTTTGAAGGTGACCATAGTGATATTCATCAATGAGGTATGTAGCACTTTTTCTAGGATGAGTTGGCAAACTTAATTGTCTTTCCTCGTATATTTATGTAATCACTTTGGCACTGTAGTCAGATATTTCTCTGAAATATAGCCATGACTGTGATATTTAGTAGATGCATTACTCTGGTCAAATTATATAACCTCTTTTGACCTATTTTTTTTTTTATTTGTAAAGGGGATAATAATACCTTCTTCACAAGGTTGTTTTGAGTAATAAAGTAATAATTTATGTAAAGTATTCAGCACAGATTATGCCACTTGGTCAGAGGTCAATAAATTGTACCCTTTCTCTTATTACATGATCTAGATTCAGCACTTCCAATCCTGTTGATTTTAATAGGGCAATTGTTCCTTAGAGGAAATTATATAAGGGATATCTATGGAAATTCAAATCAAATGTTCCCTGTTCCCCATTCTTCTACTCTCCTGAAGGTTTAATAAGTTCAGTTTAAATGATTCCAGAATATTGTTCATAGGATGATTTCTATTTCTATTTCACTACAAACAAAATAGCTTATAAATGTATATGTGCTTATGAATGTTTGTATGAATAAGGGTAAATACATGGAGTGATATATACTGGGTTGTTAAACTCAAAAGAATACGATTGAAGAGTGGGTGGACATTTGCCTTTAAATGTATGCATCCTTGTATTGTTTTGTTTTTCTGGTAATTTGAAAAACACCAACTAAAGAAAACAAATTTAAAGAGTAAAAACCACCTTTCTTGTCCCAATTGGGACATGCAGGAATATATTTATCCTGTATCTTAACCTGTATCTACTTAACTAACTGACTGTATTTACCAACATGTTCCTTTCCCTCTTTAAAATCTTAGCAATAATTACTGCATATTGACTTGTGTGGCAAATAGACTAGTCTGCATAATATGCTTATTCATTTCTTTTCCCATCAGATGAGTTATATGCTTACCAATAATCCGTTCTATCTTTCCTCAAACCCTATTATAGCAATTGTACGTCTCATTGTAATTACTTATTTGCCTTTTATGCAAAATGGTAACATGAGTGTGAAAAGGAATACATTATTTTTGTAAAAACTGATTTGAATGCTTTGGAAAGATTCAATAAAAGTATGTTTTTTAAAATTGTTGTGAGGCAATAAGGAGAAAAAAATGTAAATCTATAAAAGTCTGAAAGCATTTTATAATCAGATTGATTTGAATTTGTCGTTTACCTTTCTATTCCTCTTTAAAGAAGTTGAAAATTATAGAATAATGGGTTATGGATGTGATATATGCAAAAAAATCTTCTGTGAGCTGAGTCACATTAAAAAAATATCTCCTGTATATCAAACTGTCACCCAATAAGCTTTAACCCTTTTGATGTGAAAAATAATAATAAAAAGACTGGTGAGTGAATGAATCTTTGGGCGTTTTAGCAAATAAAACAATGAAATATAAGGAGTATATTACATAGGAGGTCAGACAATTAACTTCATGAACTCATCCTAGAAAAAGTGCTACATACCTCATTGCTGAATATTACTACAGTCATCTTCGAAGTACTCCCCTTGGGAAGCTATGCATTGATGCCAGAGTGTAGTCCACCCTTCAAAGCAATTCTGGAACTCTTTTTCTGGAATGACCATCAGAGCTATTGTTGTATTACCCTTGATGTCCTGAATGTCATCAAAATGTCTTCCTTTCAATATTTCCTTTATTTTCAGGTAAAGAAAGAAGTCATTGGGGGGCAGATCAGGTGAGTAGGGAGAGTGTTCCAATACAGTTATTTGTTTACTGGCTAACAACTCCCTCACAGACAGTGCCCTGTGAGCTGGTGCATCGTTGTGATTCAAGAGCCATGAATTGTTGATGAAAACTTCAGGTCGTTTTCGTCTAACTTTTTCATGCAGCCTTTTCAGCACTTCCAAATAGTAAACTTGATTAATTGTCCAGTTGGTACAAATTCATAATGAGTAATCCCGCTGATTATCAAAAAAAGGTTAGCAACATCGTTGCAACCATTTCGCGAACCTAATTGTCAGACCGTGTATTTTTCAGAGATTCTTTGCTTTTAGTAATTTTTTGGATTACCAGAACAATTACCTGTCTTGAATGTATCACAAAATGGGGTTTCTACCACATAGGTATTGAACTTACCACCATATCTCTGCACCAGGGAGGATGATTTGGGAAAGATTACTCTGATACACCCATACATAATAGCCACCTGCATGCACAGCCCTGTTTGAGGCAGAAGTATATAGATTCATTATAAAATTGTCAAGTCAGACTGTTTATCCAAGGGAGATCAAATGAGGAAGATACCTCACAAGATCTTCCCACAGTGAAGTCAGGCATGAAAAAGTGTGCTTTTGGGGCCCCAATATTCCTTATGGTTTACCCCCAATACCTGACATCCTGTGCTCCAAAGTACCAATATTTAAATACACCTTCATAATAGGAACTGCTCTATTGCTCTACTTTTTGTCAGCTTTCTACCTGCCCATATGATAGTTACATAAAGTACATAATTTATTGGGATTAATTGCAAATAGACTCTATGGATTTCATTGCTGAAAATTAGTACAGGGTACTGCATGCACAGCTATATTAACTAGAAAGGGATCGTCATTTCTATTTCAAAACTAATATTTTATTTTGGGCACTGAAAGATAATAAGAAGGCACATAAGTAGGCAAAGTTGGAAAAACGGGGAAAAGGTCACTTTCATCTACATTTTATATATTTTATAGCATTGTTGGAGTTCCAAGAGAGAAGTCCAAATACCAAAGAGGAGCATCTGACAAGTTTTAATATTTTACATCATTTCTGAGTTATTATACCTTGAAATATCCCTCCCATAGGAGCTTAGCAAGTTTAGTGTATAAAATAGGCACTTTTCCCTCAAGAGGAATAAAGGCAAATAAGATGTTAAACGTGCTCATAGGTAACAAATACACTTGACGTTTTTCTGTTGAACCTGTAGGTGTAGCGTCAAGTTATGATGAAAATGTGTGATGATTGGAAAGAGAAACTATTTTCTTAATGTATTTGACTCTTGGCTTTTTTTTGTGAGTGTGAGTAAGAAAAGAAAATGGCTCAATTACAAACTTCAAATCACAACTCTGAAGATTGCCTCCAGTTGCATACTTATCACCAAAACAAACAAACAAACAAACAAACAAACAAACAAACCCACTTAATTATGTCTTATTCACGCATAAAGGAACTGAAATAGAGTCATAAACTTCCATTTAAGCACAAAGATATTTGGCGGTACCCATATCCTATACATTTGCTGGCCCAGGCATGGATATGCAGATTATCAGGCAACACTGTTGGGATGACCAGCTAGTGAGGAAGGCTTAGCATGTGAAACAGGGCATCAGAGTAAGTATTTTACTAGTTTCCAGTTCTGGTCTTTTAGTGTTTGAACTAACAGACTGCCTAAAATTCTTTGGAAAATCCTTTCAGGACAGTTAGGTAACTGAGAAGCCATAAGGAAGAAATTGGTTCCTGAACATGAGATTTGAATAGAAGACCCACAGTTCTCAATTATAGTGTCATGAGGATGCCAATAATCTCCAACTCTAGGACGTATAAAGGAGTTTGAAGCTAGACCACTCAGAGTTTACTAGGTTTAATTTGTTACAAGTCCCTGCCCTATGAAGCATCTTTATTTGAGCTTACTGACTTGTTTTACACCCACATATTTCCAATTCATCAAATCTTTATAGAGTGCAGTCACTATTCTTGGTGTTGGAGATATAACAGTGAATGATACAGGCAATGATCCTTGCCTTTTGGATCTTATATTTTAGCAGGGGAAACATTTGTTTTCCCGGCTAAACAATAAAAATAAGCAATAATGTAGGGTGTTACCAAGAAAACACCTAGAGGAAGAGCATTTGAGGCAGAGGGGAAATCTCATTGATATGTCTTAAGGTGAGGGCATGATTGGGCTTTTGAATAGTATTGCGGAACAGAGCGAGTAAGGAGGAAAGTAGTAACAGATGGGTCAAAGAGAAATGGCGTGAGTAGGAGTGAGCAGATCACGAAGGGCGTTGTATGCCATTGCAAGGACATAGAATTTCCCTCTAAGTAAAATTGGTTTTGAGCAGAAAATTGATATGATAAGACATTATCAGGATCACGCTGTTGTGTGGTATACACTAGAAGAGAATAAGGATAGAAGAATGAAGACAAATTAGAAAGCTATCACAGGTATTCAAGTGAAAGATGATGGTATTTTATACCAAGGTAAAAAAAAATGGAGTTGGGGAAAAGCAGTTTGATTCAAGATATATTTTGAATATATATATATATATATATATATATATATATATATATATATATATATTCATATATATATTGATATAGCTAACCAGATTTTCTATTTCAATGTATATGGATGTGAAAGAAAACAGAGTCAAAGATGACTCAAGGGGGCTTGACTTCAGCAATGGGAAACATAGAGTCATCATAAAACGGTATGTGGAATATTGTGAAGAAGTAAGTTTTCATGTAAAAAAAGATCTAGAGTTCAGTTTTGAACATGTTTAATTTTACATGCCCATTATACATAAAATCAATATTGTTATTCTGATATAAAGAATCACTTCATTATGTGTTTAAACTTGCTTTTCTGTAGGAAACCGTAACTGAAATTAACTCAGATGTTATTGTGAATATAATATGATATATAAAATATTGCTTTAGGCTTAACTACTTTTTAAGACCAATCTAGGGCAATAAGCAATGTCAAACATGTATAATTTTAAACATTGAACCATCACATTACAATTTTTCCAATTTGGTGGAGATGAATACATCGTATAGATAATGCTGTGCTATCATAGAGTAGTCAGAAACATTTTATATTTAAAATGCAAATCTATACATCTTGATCCACTAAATATATTTTCTGAAAATAGTCTTATTGCTCTGGAAGTTGTGTATTAAATACGATGTTCTGTTGAGTTTCTCATTGTCATTGCTGTAAGTTTGGAATAAGTCATCTTGAATTTTGTAACAAATGAAAAATATAACTTGACATTTTTAATATGAAGACCATAATGGTATTTAAAGATGAACTTGAGCTCTGCTAATTCTATTAAACTACAGCCTGCCAATGAGCTATAAAGTCTAATTAATCATTTTGTCAGATTTGCTTTCTGAAGCTAGTCAATATAAATTTGAATAAATAGGAGCAGTTGACCCAGGAACCTTTGAATATTCTGAATAGAGATGAAGCAGCTCTAAAATATTTTACCTGTAATCTGTTGGTATAGAGACACATCCATGCCCCTGACAGCCACCTATCATGATTCATGGCACATATGCTCTACCATTTTACATGTTCCAATAAGTGAAGGCTAGATAAATTTATTTTTAAACAATATTGTTAAGGTATTTATGTTATATTATGCAAAATAGGTTTAAGAAAAAAACAGTTTTAACTCAGAATTTTTGTAGATGACATTGTTCAGTGACTTGTCACATCAAACTGCATCAAAATGCTGTGTTACATCAAAGTAATGCAAAGTGATACATGATATTCAAGCAATACTAATATCCCATAATGAGATGTGTCAGCATTTTTACTGATCACTTTCAAGGAGTACTTTTTTAGTAAGGATGCCTAGATGGGAAAAAAAAACAAAAGATTTGTGCAGCTTAAGGTAAATTTGCATAATAAAAGCCATTTTCTGCTTTATATAAACATTACCACCCTTTGAATTAGCTATATGGCTCCACTTGCATGCATTATTTAGCAATAATAGGTCTGGGCTTTTCTTCTTGCCGTCCTTACCCATATTTCATAGTACACATCCAGAACCAGGACTGAAAAACAGCTGCACCATGTGTCAGTTGACGTTTAAAGAAAACAACAAGCTTTAGTACCAGTCATATGAAAAGTGCAAGAATTTGGTCTTAGACTATAACAATTACTCTAACAAGTTGCCTGAGACCATTTGGGCCTACTCTGGAAATCACTTATTGAATTGCATAGTGCTGAGAGTTGAAAACTGAGGATTCTTTAATTGGGTCACAAATACATTACACAAACTTGAGTCAGCTTAACTTTTATGACTATGGTTCAACCATCTACACTGGTTAGATGTGAGGACCTAAAAACACTGGGCTTTTGGCTCAAGTAGCATAGACTTTGAGCTGAGTATTAGCTTAAGCAAATCTTAAGATCCTGTGAGAAGACCCAAAATAGAGCTTAAATGCAATTTAGCTGGGATTTAGTAAATCTTATTGATATGAGGTAGAAGAAATTCATTATGTTTTGAGTGTGTTATTCTGTTCCCTGATGATGCTAGTGCTTTGTTTTCAACATAATTATTTATGCTTTAAGGCTTTTATGATGAAGAGGAGAGAGAGAAGATAAATGGTTCTTTTATGCAAAAGCAAGGAACTTAACCAAACTTATAATTTCTTAAGGAAATAAGATTGGGCCCAAACATACTGATGAAAGAAAAAATCCATCATCTGGATATTTCCAAAATCCAAACTGTTTAACAATATATTCATCTAACTGAATTTTGTTCCTGGTCTTCTGATGCCTCCTACTATATATCCTTAGGGTTTCAGACCCATATGGCTCCTGAACAACTTGCCAGAATCCTTGGATCCACATAGAACTAAATGGACCATTGGGTTAGAGGACAAACCTGTAATCTTTGTTTCTTATTAACTTTCTCAAGAACACTGTGCATTTTTTTTTTTTGCTACCAAATGTTTTGTGATCTATTATGATATCTGCTAATAACACTTCAGAAAAAGCAAATGCACATAAAGGTAAACATTTTAATTTATTACTTTCAAAACTCATATGCTGCATGCATAGTTCATATATACTAAGTTAAACTTCTAACGTAATTGTTGGGTCTCCTTGTCTGATAATAAATACCAAATGATGTTTCAAGACTCCAGGTGGGCAACAGGTATCAATAAAGGAATCAATTTTTCTGGAAAATATCATATGACAAGTTGTGAAAGTGCTTTATTCTACACTGTGTCTTTCTTAACATGTATCCCCAAGCCTTAGGACAGGATTTACATTTCATTAACCGTATCCAAATTAGCAGATATTTGTTCAAGGTATGTATTAAGTAAATATTTCAATTTCTAACGTAAACCAAGCCTTGAACCAGAGACCCCCTATTTAGCTTGTGTTACTCCTTGGAAGCTTCTTTCCTAAATGCTACACATCTTGAGTCCATCTTGTGATCTACTGCCAGTCTTGTTGAGAAACTGTAGTCCATTGGCATCAATAAGTATTTGTACTTAGTGATAAAAAAGAGGACACTGGTTTTACTTTAGCATTCCACTGGACAAAAATAACTCTTTTGGGTTTAAAATAAAACAAAAGGATTTGTCCTTTCTGTTACCTGTTAAATGCTGCCTGACTTCATAATGTGTACTGAAAATATTGCAAAATTTCAATTCCTACAAAAATGGTGCTGAGATTATTTCAAAACACTCACAAATGCTGCAAATATTGTGTGTGTAGGTGTGTTATTGGAAATAGTTTAGAATTAGAGTTATTGAGACCTCCTAATCACACAAGGATGTCTTCCG
The DNA here is from genome assembly GCF_057876585.1 of Rhinolophus sinicus. Classification (NCBI taxonomy): domain Eukaryota; kingdom Metazoa; phylum Chordata; class Mammalia; order Chiroptera; family Rhinolophidae; genus Rhinolophus; species Rhinolophus sinicus. The sequence goes on along the minus strand of NC_142518.1, from coordinate 53,108,611 downwards.
ATTGATTTTATTGTTGCTGTTTCTACCTTCTTTGCTGACATGCTCCTGGTTTTTAAAATGTATTTTCCAGTATAATCACGGAATGTAATGTTAAAACCCATATACCACAATAATAGAAGAATAAAAGAAGTATATTATATGTCATTTCTTAACATCTCACTATCTTTTGAGCACTAGTGGAATAATATTGCTTGAATAATGTGACAAAAAAGCATCATTGCCACTGACGTGCTCCCGTTGGAGATGAAAGACAGTAAACTATGAATCTTCAGCAGATTAACAGGGAGGTTGCTTTGTGTTTGTCTGACTGGTCAAGGACAATTTACAATTGAGTCACTCTGAAGGAAAGACTTGTTGATTTGAACACACTCTTCTTATAGCTTTAGGTAGAGGATGATCGATTTTGCTGTCATTGTGATAAACTGCAACTATATGCTTACAATACAAAAATTAAACATGAGTAGGTATGTTTGGTTCAGCTACTTAACAATTAATAATGAAAGCTGCCTTTGAGAAAGTTCTAAAGATTTCAATCCCAGAGACCCACAAACTGTCCTCAGTTAAATAATTATTTAGTTCAGGTTTAAAGTTAAGTATTATGACTTTTGTTTACTTACAGAGATAAAATGCCCATTATTCTCCACACACCCTTGCTCTGTATCATTTTTCTTAAATTAAGGATGTGTGTTTATTATAATTCTTCTTTTCAGATGTTCTAATTCACTTATAATAGCCTTGTGAAAATAGATAAAACATACTATTCTTTTTGTAATTTTCTTTCATGTTGCAAGAAGCAGAAATGATTCTCTTTCTATTGAAATGCTCCCCCATTGTTACAACAAGCAATTTAGTAAAAAGAAAAATTTTTTAAACTAAATAAACTAAAATAGTGCTTACAGATTAAAGGCACATTGATCAATGCATCTTGATTCTAGAGAGAGAAATTGTTTACTTATTTATATAAATTACTAGATAAATTTCAAGAACAATGATATAAAAATCTTACTTTTCGTTATATTTTGCCCCAATGTTTTTATTATCACTCTTTCCGCCATACTTTTTTTTACCCTATTGTTTATGCTGTTGCAGATGGTATCATTAGACCCTATATTTTACTCCTCCTCATATCTACACTCTTTGCGATGCAATTTTGCAGTTAGTCTAATAAAAGTCATCATGTGCTGTCTAGTCCTTTTACTTTGGGGTGTGGCATGTGACTTGCTATAGACAATGAAAGGTGGGTAAAGGTGTGGCAGTGTGACAGATCTGAGTCACTCCATACTTTAAGAATCCTCACATGCTTTTCTGTTTGCCCTCTTGCACCTCTATCCTTGCTATCAGAAAAATGTCCCTCAGGGGACTGGGTAATTGTTGCTTTGTCAGTCTGACTCCCAGAATGAAATAAATTGATCAGACCAGAGTTCAACACATAGTAAGAGTGTCAAGCCCAACCAGACATAGAAATTGAAGCAGAGCTACACAGCCAAGCCAATCAGATCAGCTGACTCCCAGCCAATTAGTAGATATGTGTGAGTTAAATGCTTATTGTGGTATGACATGGACATTTTGAAGTTGTTTATTGTGCAGGAATAGATGACTGATGCATAACTAACCACATATGACTAGTTTCACATTTTCTATGCACAGTCTTTCCTTCACCTTTCTTCCCCCAGTATCATTGTGCTATCGTTTGGGACAACATGGGAGGATCTTGAGATTACCATGCTAAGTGAAATAAGTCAGACAGAAAAAGTCAAGAACCATGTGACTTCACTTCTTTGTAGAATATAAAACAGAAAGCAACAAATGAATAAAACAAACAAATCTCATAGACACAGACAACAGTATATTTGTTACCAAAGGGAAAGAGGGGTGGGGGAGGTAGCAAAAGGTAAAGGGGATCAAATATATGATGACAGAAAGAGATTTGACTTTGGGTGGTGAACACACAATGCAATGTATCAATGATGTATTACAGAATTGTACACTTAACTCCTATATAATTTTATTAACCAATGTCTTGCATTGATATTTGTGTATTACATTCACAGCAGCGTTATTCACAATAGCCAAAGAGTAGAAAGAACCTAACTGCCCATCAACAGATGAATGCATAAACAAAATGTGTTATATTAACACAATGGAATATTATTCAGCCATAAAAAGGAATAACATTTTGATATATACTATAGTGTGTATGGACCTTTAAAACCTTATGCTAAGTGAAATAAGCCCAACGCATAAGGACAAACATTGTATAATTCCTCTTATATGAGTTATCCAGAAAAGGCAAATTTATAGATATAAGAAGTAGAATAGAGTTTGCCAGAGGCTGGAGGTGAGGGAAAAATGGGTTTCATTGTTTAATGAGCACAGAGGTTTTGTTGCGAATGATGATAAATTTGGGGTATAAACAGTGGTGATTGGAAAATATTGACAATTTATTTAATACAATTGAATTGTACATTTATAAATGGATAAAATAATACGTTTTGTATATTTCACCACAATTAAAATACATTTAAAAATCACATTAATAAATTCTTCTGATAGCCTCCCAGATCAGGAATTGTTGTTTGTGAACTTCTGAAATGGAAGATCTCTGGTTTCTCAGAATTTTAGTCTACATTTCTAGGATAATGATCAAGTATCTGGGCTACATTGTGGGTTAATGGTATTATTTGCCTAAAATAATTTTGGTTGTCTGTTACTCAAGCTATTCGTTTTCAAAATCAAGAACTTTTTTCAAAGCAATTAGCTATTTGTTCCATGTATGCATAGAGCCTTCTTCTTTCTTTGTCTATTTTGTAAACAAAGTATCAAATTTGTACTCATTGAAAAACAATCTAAAGAAGCATGTTTTCTTTATTCATGTTTTCAGTGAATTGAAATTCGAGAAAATGGAGAAGTGTAATAAGACTAAAGAATAAAGGAGAACAGCACTTTAAAAAATCAAAATAATTCAAAAGCAATCTTAAATATGGAGAGATATACTGAATTCATAGATTCAAATACTCAACATACTAATGATGTCAATTAGTTCAAATTTATAAATAGATTTAAGGCAATTACTATGAAAACCTAAGCATGATTTTGTAAACATAATTATTCTAAAACGTATTTGGAAAGGCAACAAAGTATCTAAAATGCTTTTGAATAACAAGCATAACATAGCCATTGTAAATAATGCTGCAATGAACAAAGGAGTGCACTTATCTTTTCTAATTAATATTTTTGTTTCCTTTGGATAAATGCCCACAAGTGGGATTACTGGGTCATAACATGGGTGGACCTAGAGGGCATTATGCTAAGTGAAGTAAGTCGGAGGAAATCAACAAATACCATATGGTTTTACTTATATGTGGAATCTAAAAACAAGCAAACATAACAAAACAAAAACTGACTCATAGAAACAGAGATCAAAATGATGTTTGCCAGAAGGAAAGGTGACAGGGGATGGGTGACAAAGGTGAAGGGGAATGTAGTCAATAATATTGTGATAAGTTTTCACGGTGACAGAAGATGACTAGACTTGGTGAGTTGGTCACATTGTAAGTCACATAAATGTTGAGTCACTATACTGTACACCTGAAACAAGATAATATTGTATGTCAACTGTAACTAGGAAATTAAAAAATATAGGGGGTGGGGGGTGGGAGATGAGGGTAAGGGGGATCAAATATATGGTAATGAAAGGAGAACTGACTCTGAGTGGTGAACACACAATGGGATGTATAGATGACGTAGATGTAATACAGAATTGTACACCTGAAATCTATGTAATTTTACTAACAATTGTCACCCCAATAAATTTAAAATATATATATATATATATATATATATATATATATATATATATATATATATATATATATATAATTAAAAACCATATTTAAAAAAGAGTGGAAGAGAGATGGAAGAGAGTTAGAGGAAAATATGACTATGGGAAGGAGGCACAGAGAGATGTAACATCACTGGCTTTGTAAATGGAGGAAGGGGACCATGAGAAAAGAAATGTAGGCATCTTCTAGAAGCTGGAAAAGGCAAGGAAATATATTTTCCCCTTGAGTCTGCAGAATGGAACAGAGCCCTGCTGACACCTTGATTTTAGCCCACTGAGACCCCTTTCAGACTCTGACCTCCAGAACTTAAAAAAAAGAAAAATAAAAGATTTCTACTTCACCAAAAACAGATGCTGATATATTTTAGACTGTTTTGTGCACAAAATAAAATTTAAAGGATTCTCTTTTTTAAAACAAAAGATGAAAACAATAAAGTGGGAGGAGTCACTCTAATGGATTTTAAGACCTATTATAGGGGTATAGTAATCAAAACCTTGTGGTTTTATTAAAGGTGTAAACATATAGAATAATGGAACATAATACAGAACTCAGAAATAGATCACCACAAAATAAGCCAGTCTCAAATTATCACATTGTCTTAATATATGACCTCATGTATATAATGTTTTCAAAATGACAATACTATAGAGATGGTGAATGATTAGGGTTTGTAATGGTTTTGGATGTAGAGGGGGAAAGATGGGTGCAATTATAAAGCAGTAGCGTGACAGGTATCTCTGTGGTAATGGAAAAGTTCTGCATCTTGATTGCTGTGCTAGTTACATAAATCTATACATGTAATAAATTGACACAGAACTGTACGTGTATATTGTACTAATTTCCACCTCCTGGTTTTGATATTGCACTATCATTATGCAAGATGTAACCATTAGGGGAAACTGGGTGAAGAGTACATGGGGATTCTAATATCTTTGCAACTTTTGGTGAATTTATAATGATTTCAATGATAAAAAAAAATTAAAATAATATTCTAGTGAAAGAAGACTTTTTTTCAAGAAAAAACCCAGCAATAGACAAATGGAGGTAAAATCAGTGCATATTAAATCAGATTAAATCAGTAATCGCAAAGCCATATTGAAGGAAAATTCTATTTTGCTCTGTACACAGAAAAGAAATGAGAAAAATAGGGTTTCAATTCTGTTATTATCAAAATGAGGTGGACTACAAAAGATAGCACTGGTGGTTTTCCTGCAAATAATGAGGATATCCTTAATGTGCTTAGGAAATATGACTTATGCTTAGAAATGTGTTTTATGGCTATCATAATAATGGCCATCAGCTGAACAGTCATACTGATGGTCATCATAATAATGACCATCAGATGAAATGCCTTCATACACTCTTGCAATTTATTTCTTTTGAAAAGTTCAGCTTGTTTAGTTCCACGCTCTTATTTTCTGTGGCAAATAAGTAAAACAAAACAATTAACAAGAAGTAAAATTCACTAACACCCCTATTGCCGCATCTCTTAAATTTTAAAATACCACCTGCATGTATATGATCATGTTATGGTTCTCAGTGCACATAGGTTGATGGAAGGGACTTATATTCTATATGAACATATTTATAACTTTACTTTGGCCTTAATAATTCTATGTGCAGATTAGTTTGTGAGTTACTTTTGAATACATGTAATCTCAGTATGACATTCCTGCTATTCATTCTTTCATTTTTTATTAAGTCTAGATTCTCCAACTCTATATTCTACTGAGGAACTCAAAATCAGTATAAATAGATTTCCAGATGGTAGAATAGGTAAATTCTGTGCCTGCTGCCTCCCATGACCACATTAAATTTACAACTAAATTGTAGAATAATCAACCTCGAGAATCATCTGGAGACTAGTTAAACAGAACTCTTATAACTAAGTGCATAAAAAAGAGACCACATTGAGACTGGTAGGAGTGGTGGAAATGCAAAATGGGCTGACCTCAAACCCACCGGTAGTGGTTGAGCACTGGAAAGGACATCTTGGTGGCAGAGGTCCCCCCTGAAGAGTAAAGTGATCCAGCCCCACACCAGGAGTCCTGTGCCATGAAGAGGAGTCCCTAAACATCTGGCTCTGAAAATCCGCTAGGATTCCACTTGTCCCAGTGAGACAGAAGATGGCTGGAAACCCAGATGTCCTCTTAAAGAGCCCACACACAGTATCACTCTTATGCAAGCACTCACCCTAGACTCTGGAAGATGAGAAGCAAATTTACAGGTACCAGAAATATACAGAGAAAGAAAGTTTTGTGGCTGCAAGCCAAGGGCTAGAGGAACAGCTGCCATTAAACTTGCATGGAACCCAACTCACATGTACCCTACTGGCAGGTGCCATCTTTCCTGTGTTGAGCCTTCCCCTACATGGCCAAATCTGAGACCACACTCTCAACTCCTGGGTGACCAGCCCAGCCCCACAAGCTGCGGGAAGCTTTTACAGCAGCAGACAATCCACAAATCCTGTGTGGTTGCCTGGAAAACATTTGGTGGTGAGCAGTTAGTTCCAGTTCATGCTGCAGCCTTTCTTGGGGGGCTCTTGGGGATCTGCAGGCTTGAGGCAAGTGGAGGCTGGCCACAGTATTCTATGAGTGTTTTGCAGGCTGGCCATAGGCGTAGCAACATGCAAGAAATAAATCTGCATTAACTTTGTGAACACAACCATCCCTACTCAGGTGAATCCCTGGGACCATGCCCCACCCAACTTGGGTAGGATCACCAGGGACACTGACAGTCCCATGATGAGCAGCTCAGCCCATGCACCTCAGGGGGCTCTTTTAGTGTCTGGGACTTACAGGGAGCTGGCAGGTAGCAACGAGACTAGTGGTGCCCTGGGCCTTTTGCTAAGCTGCCCAAGAACCAATACTGGTGGCAGCTGGCCTTAGTTCACAGCAAGGCCACCCCCACATTCCTCCAGGTTTAGTTCAGGCAGAAACCAACCACATATAGCTTTGTAGCTCATACAAGGTAACCCTGAGATGGTCACAGAAAGTGGATAAAATTGGTCACACGGGAAACCCTTCCCAAAGGCAACAAAGCAACACACTAAAGGCCAGCTTCAGACCAACAAGAGCACCATCTGATTAGCCCCACAAGTGGCACACCCAGAGTGGTCTCTACAGGAACAAGAGCCCACTGGGGTAAATCCCCCTCTGAGGGGACAGGTCCCACATAGCAGCTCATATGCTGTGAATATAGACAATTCTCCCAGGTAATCAACCTGAGTGTCAATCCCACCCACTGATGTGCCAAAAGCATTCAAGGATCAACTAAAAGAGGAGGCACACAAAACACATACAAGTGACACTGCTGGAACAAACGCACAGGTGATAAAGGAGAATGAGCCACTGGACCGCACAGGACACCTAACATTTAAGACCACTGGCTAAAACTGAGAGACATAGGAAAGATACAGAATACATAGAAACAAACATAGAGAGGCAGCTAAAATGAGGAAACAAAGAAAATGTTTCATATAAAAGAATAGGAGAAAACTCCAGAAAAAAGAACTAAATGAAATGGAGTCAACCAACAACCAGAGACAGAGTTTAAAATACTGGTTATAAGAGTGCTTAAGGAACTCAGTGAGAACTTTAACAAAAAGACAGTAAGCAAAAAGAAGGATATAGAAACCATAACGAAGAACCAGTCAGAAATACAGAATACAATAATTGAAATTAAGAATACACCAGAAGTAATCACCAGCAGATTAGATGAAGCAGCGGATCAAATCAGTGATTTAGAAGACAAGGTAGCAAAAAAATACCCATTTGGAAGAACAAAAAGTAAAAAAAAAAATGAAGACAGTTTAAGTTATCTGTGAGAAAACATCAAGTGTAACATTTGCATCATGGAATACCAGAAGAAGAAGAGAGGGAGCAAATTATTAAGAACCTATTTGAAAAAAATAATGACTGCAAGCTTCCCTCTCTGGCAAAGAAATTGGACATACAAGTCAAGAAATGCAGAGTCCCAAACAAGATAAACCCAAACAATCCCACACCAAGAAACATCATAATTAAGATGCCAAAGATTAAAATCAGAGAGAATCTTACCAGCAGCATGAGAAAGACAATTAGTTACTCACTAGGGAGCTCCCAAAAGACTATCAGCTGATATCTCAAAAGAAATTTTGCAAGTCAGAAGGAAGTGGCAGGTAATATTTAAAGTGATGTAAAGCAAAGACCTACAACCAAGACTGCTCTGCCCAGCAAGGCTATAATTTAAAATTAAAGGAGAGATAAGAACATCCCAGATAAGGAAAAGCTGAAGAGATTCATTACCACCAAGCAAGTATTAGAAGACATGTTAAAGCGACTTTTTTAAAAGAAGAGGGAAAACAAACAAAACAAGTTAAAAATATGAATAATAACATGTCAATAACTATGTATCATTCAATAATCACTTTAAATGTAAATGGATACATAGGGTAGTTGAAAGGATAAGAAAACAAGACCTAGTCACGTCCTTTCTACCAGTGACCCACCACAGATTGAAAGACACAGATAGACAGAAAGTAAAAGGATGGAAAAATGTATTTCATACAAATGGAAACAAAAGAAAGAAGAAAAAGCTGGGGGAACAATACTTATATCAGACAAAATAGACTTTAAAACAAAAACTATAATAAAAAAAGGACATTGCATAATGATAAAGGAATCAATACAGCAAGAAGACATAACCCTAGTAAACATGTATTGACCCAACACAGGGGCATGTAAATAGATAAAGCAAATATGGACCAAAATAAAGGGAGAGAATGACAGAAACACAATCATACCAGGGTGCTTTAATACCCCACTGAAACCAATGGACAGATCTTCCAGAAAGAAAATTAACAAGGAAACAGAAGCTTGAAATGACACACTAGACCAGATGGATTTAATGATATTTTTATAGCATTACCCCCAAAGTAACAGAACATACATTCTTTTGAAGTGCACATGGTACATTTTCTAAGATAGACCACATAATGGTCTACAAAACAAGTCTCAATAAATTTAAGGAGATTGAAATCATATCAAGCGTCCTGTTCTACCATAATGGTATGAAACTAGAAATCAATTAAAAGAAGAAAACTGAAAAACACACAAACACCTGGAGGCTAAATAACATAGTACTAAACAATGAATGGGTTAACAATGACATCAGGAAGAAATAAAAAAATACATTGAGACAAATAAAAATGAAAACATAAACCCAACATTTATGGGACACAGTGAATGCAGTCTTAAAATGGAAATTCATAGCAATGCAGTCTTACCTCAAGAAAGAAGAAAAATCTCAATTAGACAATCTAACTTTACACTTAAGGGAACTAGAAAAAGTACAGGAAACTCCAAAGTAAGTAGAAGGAAGGAAATTATAAAGATCAGAGGGCAAATAAACAATATAGAGGCCAAAAATAAAATACGAAAGATTGATGAAACCAAGAGCTTGTTTTTTGAAAAGATAAACAAAATTGATAAATATTTAACCAGATTCATCAAGAAAGAAAGACATAGGACCCCAATAAATAAAATCAGAAATGATAGAGAAGTGACAATGGACACTACAGAAATAAAAAAAAAGAAAGGAAGGAAGGAAGGAAGGAAGGAAAAGTTCAGAAAACATTGTGACCGTTTTATGCCAACAAATTGGACAATCTGGAAGATATGGATAGATTCCTAGAGCATAAGTCTTCTAAGGCTGAATCAAGAAGAAAGAGAAAATCTGAGCAGACCTATTACTACTAATGAAATCGAATCAGTAATCAATTAGCTCCCAACAAACAAAAATTCTGGACCAGATGGCTTCACAGGTAAATTTTACCATTCAAAGAACAATTAACACCTATTCTTCTCAAACTATTCCAAGAAATTCAAGAAGAAGGATCCTAAACTCATTCTATGAAGTCACTATTACTTTGATTCCAAATGCAGACAAACACATTACCAAAAAGGAAAAATGTCCAGGCCAATATCCCTGATGAATATAGGTTCAAAAACATCAGCATAATATTAGCAAACCAAATTCAGCCATACATTAAAAATATCATGCACCACAATAAAGTGGGATTTATTCCTGGAATGAAAGTTTGTCTCAATATAGGTAAATCAATTAATACAGTACACCACATAAAGAAAATGAAAAAGAAAAATCATATGATCATATCAATAAACGAAGCAAAAGCATTTGACAAAATCTAGCATCCATTTATGGTAAAAACTCTCAGCAAAGTGGGACTAGAGCTAACATATATCAATATAATAAAGGTGACATATGACATTCCCACAGCTAACATCATACTCATTTGTGAAAAGGTTAAAGTGTTTTACTGAAGAGGAGGAAAAAGACAAGGATGTCCAATTTCACCACTTTTATTCAACATAGTATTCAAAGTCCTGGACACTGCAATCAGAAATGAAAAAAATAAAAGAAAAGACATCCAAATTGGACAGAAAGAAGTAAAACTGTCACTATTTGCAGATGACATGATACTATATGTAAAAAACCCTAGAGTCTACCAAAATGTCTTAGGACTGATACATGAATTCAGTAAATTAGTAGGATAGAAAACTAATATTCAGAAATTGGTTGCACTATTTATTCATCAATAACAAACTATGAGAAAGAGAAATTAAGAAAACAATCCCACGTACAATTACATCAAAAAAATATACCTAAGAATAAATTTGACCAAGGAGGTAACGGACCTGTCCTCAGAAAATTATAAGATGTTAAAGACAGAAATTGAAGAAGATATAAATGGAAGCACATACCATGCTCTGGTACATGAAGAATTAACATTGTTAAATGTCCATACTACCCAAAGCAACTTATAAATTCAATGCAATCTCTATCAAAACACCAATGGAATTTTTCACAGAACTAGAACAAACAGTCCTAAAATTTATATGGAACCATAAAAGACCCTGAGTAGCCATGGCACTCTTAATAAAGAAGAGCAAAATTGGAGGAATCATGATACCTTATATCAAACTGTACTACAAGGACATAGTAATCAAAACAGCATGGTATTGACACAAAAACAGACACATAGATCAATGGATGAGAATAGAGGGTCCAAAAAAAAAACAACAACAACAAAAAAAAACCCACTCATATATGGTTGTTTAATCTATGACAAAAGAAACAAGAATATACAATGGGGTAATGACAGTTTATTTCATATATGATGCTGGGAAAACTGGACAGATACATGCAAAAAAATGAAACTAGACTACTTTCTTACACCATATACAAGAATTAACTCAAAATGGATTAAAGACTCAAATGTAAGACCCCAAACCATAATGCTCCTAGAAGAAAATATAGGCAGCAAACTCTCAGACAGTACCCCTAGTAATATATTTTCTGATATATCCTCTTGGGCAAGGAAAACAAAACAAAAAATAAACAAATAGGATTATTTCAAACTAAAAAGTTTGCACAGCAAAGGACACCAACAACATAAGGAAAAGACATTTTATTGACTGGGAGAATATTTTCACCGATGAGACATCTGATAAGGAATAATATCCAATATTAAAAGAATTCATGCAACTCAGCATCAAAAAAGCAAACAATCCAATTAAAAAATGGGCAGAGGAGATGAATGGACATTTCTCCAAAGATGACATTCACATGGCCAATAGATATATAAAACAATGCTCAATGTCACTTACCATCAGAGAAATGCAAATAAAACCCACAACTAGATACCACCTCACTTCAGTCAGGATGGCTACCATCAATAAATCAACAAACAAGTGTTGGCGAGGATGTGGAGAAAACGGAACCCTCAAGTACTGTTGTTGGGGTTGAAAATTGGTGCAGCCAGTATGAACAACAGTATGGAGTTTCCTCAAAAAATTAAAAATAGAACTACCTTATGACCCAGCAATTCCACTCTTGGGTATTTATCCAAAGAAATCCAAAACGCTAATTCACAAACATATACACCCCTATGTTCACTGCAGCACTATTAACAATAGCCATGATATGAAAACAACCCAAATGCTCATCAACAGACTATTGGATAAAGACATAGTACATATATACAATGGAGTATAACCCTGCCATTAAAAGAATGAAATCTTACTACTTGTGACACATGAATGGACGTAGAGGGTATCATGCTAAGTGAAATAAATCAGACTGAGAAAGACAAATACCATATGATGTCACTTATTTGTAGAATATGAAGGACAAAATAAATGAACAAAACAGAAACAGACTCATAGATACAGAGAACAAACTGATGATTACCAGATGGAAAAGGTTTTGGGGGGGCTGGGTAACAAAGGTGAAAGGATTAAGAAGTACAGATTGGCAGATTGGTAGTTACAAAATAGGCATGGCAGTATAAAGTACAGTATGAGTAATATAGTCAATGATATTGTAAAAACTATTGTCAACTGAGTACTAGACTTATAGGAATCATCACTTCATAAATTACATCAGTATCCAACCAGTATGCTATACACCCAAAACTAATGTAGAATAATATTGAATGTCATCTATAATTGAAAAAATATTAATAGGAATGTAAAACACAGCATAGGGAATATAGTCAATAATATCATAATAACTATGTACAGTGTCATACGGGTAATAGACTTATTGGGGTTATCACTTTCTGAGGTATATAAATGTCTAATTACTATGTTCCTTGTATACCTGAAGCTAGTATAATATTGCATGTCAATAGTGATTGAAACATATTTTTTAATTAAAAAATAAGAATCAGTATAAAATTACCCCCTTTCTCCACGATCTATGCTTCTCCTTCTAATAATTATAGTTTTTATTATTATTAGTTTGAGGTGTACAGAACAATGTAATAGACATTTTAGCCCTCACAAAGTGATAACCCACCTCCCCGAATCTATTGTCCCTCTGACATCATATATATCTATTATAATTCTATTGACTCTATTCCCTATGCTGTACTCCCTATCCCAAAACAATTAATATATATTAAATTATAGTTGACATTCAGTATTATTCAGCTTCAGCTTCAGGTGTACAATGCAGTGGTCAAGCACCTACACCGTCCATGAAGTGGTCTCCTAATAAGACATGTGCCCATCTGACACCCTACGAAATCTTTACAACATTATTGAATATATTCCCCAAACTGTGTTTCATATCCCCATGGCAATATTGTAGCTACCAATTTATGCTGTCTAATCCCTTCCCCTTCTCCTTCATCCCCACCCCTTCCCATTTAGCAACTGTCAGTTTTTCCTCTATGTCTCTCTCTCTAAGACTATTTCTGTTTATTTTGTTCATTTAGTCAGTTCTTTAGATTCCACATATAAGTGAGATAATATGGTATTTGTTTTTCTCTGACTGACTTATTTCACTTAACATAATGTTCTCTAGGTCCATCCATATCATTGCAAATGGTAAGATTTCATTCTCATTTATAGCTGAGTAATATTCCATTGTATAAATGTACCACAGTATCATTTTTTTTTTTTACATTTCTTACTCGTTTCAGGTGCACAAAACAATCTAATAGGTAGACATTTATCATTTATATCCCTCACACAGTGACAACCCCCTTCCCCTCATCCACTACCCCTCTGATATTGCACACAGCAATTACATTTCCACTGTCTCTATTCCTAATGCTGCACTCCACGTTTTGTAAATATATATGGGTATATATATTTACACAATATATATATATACACACACACACATATGTATATATACAATATATACAATACAATATATTCCCCAAATTGACTTTTGTATCCTTGTGGCAATCTTGTGGTTACCTACTGTGGTTTCTAATCCTCTCACCTTCCACATATAAGTGAGATAATATGGTATTTGTCTTTCTCTGTCTGACTTATTTCACTTAACGTAATGTTCTTTCAGTCCATCCATATTGTTGCAAATGGTAAGATTTCATTCTTCTTTATGGCTGCGTAACATTCCATTGTATCAATGTACTACTGTTTCTTAATCTAGTCATCTACTGATGGACAGACATTTCAGTTGTTTTCATGCCTTGGCTATTGCATATAGCACAGCAATAAATATAGGGGTGCATAATTCTTTTGAATTAGAGTTTTGGATTTATCCGTATAGATACCTAGGAGTGGAATTGCTGGATCATACGGGAGTTTCATTTTCAGATTTTTGAGACACCTCCATACTGTTTTCCATAGTGGCTGCACCAATCTGCAATCCCACCAACAGTGCACGAGGGTTCCCCTTTCTCCACATCCTCACCAGCACTTATTGTGTGTTGATTTATTGATGATAGCCATTTTCACTGGGGTGAGGTGGTATCTCATTGTGGTTTTTATTTGCATTTCTCTAATGATTAGTGAGGTTGATCATTTTTTCATATGTCTGTTTGCTGTCTGTATGTGCTTTTTAGAAAAATGTCTCTTCAGGTCCTCTGCCCATGTTTTAATTGGGTTGTCTGTTTTTTCACAGTTGAGTTGAGTGGGGTTTTTATAAATTTAAGATATTAACCCCTTATCGGATATATCATTGGCAAATATCTTCTCCCATTCAGTAGGATCCCTTTTCGTTTTATTGATGGTTTCCTTTGCTGTGAAAAAACTTTTAGTTTGATGTAATCCCACATGTTTATTTTTTCTCTTACTTCCCTTGCCTGAGGGGATATATCAGTAAAAATCTTACTCCGGGAATGTCTGTAAACTTTCATCCTATATTTTCTTTTAGGAATTTTATGGTTCCAGATCTTACATTTAAGTCTTTAATCCATTTGGAATTTATTCTTGTATATGGTGTAAGGAGGTGGTCCAGCTTCATTTTTCTGTGTGTGTCTGTCCAGGTTTCCCAGCACCATTTATTGAACAGACTGTCTTTACCCCACCGTACATTCTTGCTTCCATTGTCATAGATTAAATGACCATACAGGCATGGATTTATTTCCAGGCTCTTTATTCTTTTCCATTGATCTATGTGTCTGTTTTTATGCCAGTACCATGCTGTTTTGATTACTGTAGCCTTGTAGTATAATTTGATATCAGGTATTGTTATACCTCCCACTTTGTTTTTATTTCTCAAGATTGCCGGGGCTATCCAGAGTCTTTTATGGTTCCATATAAATTTTAGGATTATATGTTGTATTTCTGTGAAAAATGTCCTTGGTAGTTTGATAGAAATTGCGTTGAATATGTATATTGCCTTAGGCAGTATGGACATTTTAACTATATTAATTCATCCTATCCATGCGCATGGAAGGAAGAACAAATAGATGCATGTTTCCATGTATTTGCATCCTCTTTAATTTCTCTCTTCAGTTTCTTATAATTTTCTGAGTTCTGATCTTTTAATTCTATGGTGAAATTTATTCCTAAGTATTTTATAGTTTTTGAGCAGTTGTAAATGAGATTGTTTTCTTAATTTCTCCTTCTGACATTTTATTATTGGTATATACAAATGCAACTGATTTCTGAATATTGATTTTTTATCCTGCTACTTTACTAAATTCATTTATCAGTTCTAATAGTTTTTTGGTGGAGTCTTTAGGGTTCTTTATATATAGTATCATGTCATCGGCATATAATAACAATTTTACTTCCTCCTTACCAATTTGGATGCTTTTTATTTCTTTTTGTTGTACGATTGCAGTGGCTAGAACATCCAGCACTATGTTGAATAGAAGTGGAGAAAGTGGACAAACTTGTCCTGTTCCTGATCTTAAGGGGAATGGTTTTAGCTTTTCCCCATTGAGTATGAGTTAGCTGTGGGTTTATCATATATGGCCTTTATTATGTTGAGATACAGTCCCTCCAGTCCCACTTTCTTAAGAGTTTTTATCATAAATGGCTGCTGGATTTTGTCAAATGCTTTGTCTGCATCTATTTATATGATCATATGATTTTTATTTTTCATTTTGTTAATGTGGTGTACCACATTAATTGATTTGCAGATGTTGAACCACCCTTGCATACCAGGCATGAATCCCACTTGATCATGGTGTATGATCTTTTTAATGTATTGTTGAATTCTGTTTGCTAATAATTTGTTGAGGATTTTTGCATCTATGTTCATGAGAGACATCAGCCTGTTATTGTTCTTTTTTTGTAGTGTCTTTGTCTGATTTTGGGATCAGGGTGATAGTGGCCTTGTAAAAAGTGTTTGGGAGCCTTCCCTCCTTCTGGGTATTTTGGAATAACTTGATGAGAATAGGTGATAATTCTTTTTTGAATGTTTTGTAAAATTCACCTGTAAAGACATCTGGTCCAGGGCTTTTGTTTGTTGGGAGCTTGTTGATTACTTATTCAATTACCCTGGTGGTAATCATTCTATTCAGGTTTTCCGTTTCTTCTTGAGTTAGTCTTGGAAGGTTGTATCCTTCTAGAAAATTGTCCATTTCTTTCAGATTGTCTAATTGTTGGCATATAGTTGCTCATAGTAATTTCTTAATTTTTTTTGTGTTTCTGTGGTGTCTGTTTTCACTTCTCCTCTTTCATTTATGATTTTATTAATTTGGGTCCAATCTCTCTTTTTTTTTGATGAGTCTGTCTAAAGGTTTGTCAATTTTGTTTATGTTCTCTAAAAACCAACTGTTGAATTCATCGATCTTTCGTATTATTTTCTGGTTTATGTTTATTTATTTCCACTCTTATCTGTTATCTCTTTCCTTGTATTCTCTTTGGGCTTATTTTGCTGTTCTTTTTCCAGATCCCTTAAGTGTGAAGATAAACTGTTGATTAGTGATTTTTCTAGTTTCTTCAGGAAGGCCTGCAGTGCTATAAATTTCCCTCTTAGGACTGCTTTCACTGCATCCCATAGATTTTGGGTCATCGTGTTTTCATTTTCGTTTGTCTCGAAATATATTTTGATTTCTTCCTTGATCTCATGGTTGACCCATTCATTATTTAGTAACATGTTATTCAGCCTCCATGAATTTGTATGCCTTCCCATTCTTTTTCCTGTAGTTGATTTCTAATTTCATAGCACTGTGGTTAGAGAAGATAATTGGTATGATTTCAATTTCCTTAAATTTATCAAGACTTGTTTTGTGGCCTAACGTGTGGTCTATTTTTGAAAATGTTCCATGTGCACTTGAGAAGAATGTGTATTCTGCGGGTTTGGGGTGAAATGCTCTGAAAGAATCGATTAAATCCAAGTGGTCCAATGTGTCATTTACTCCCGTTGTTTCCATGTTGATTTTCTGTTTGGAAGACCTGACCCTTGTTGTCAGAGGTCTGTTGAAGTCCCCTACTATGACAGTGTTACTGTTGATCTCTGTCTTTATGTCAGTCGATATCTGTTTTATATATTTAGGTGCTCCTATGTGGGTGCATAGATGTTTATTAGGGTTATGTACTCTTGTCGGATCAATCCCTTTATTATTATATAGTGCCGATCTTTGTCTTTTAATGTGTTCTTCATTTTAAAGTCTATTTTGTCAGATATAAGTATTGCAATGCCAGCTTTTTTCTCATTTCCATTTGCATGAAATATCTTACTCCAACCCTTCACTTTCAGCCTGTGTGTGTCTTTTGATCTGAGGTGAGTCTCCTATATACATCCTATGCCAGGGTTTTGCTGTCGTATCCACTCAGTCACCCTGTGTCTTGGTTGAAGCATTTAATCCGTTTACATTTAAAGTGATTATTCATGTTCACATAGTTATTGCCATTTTTTAAATTTGTAGTTAGATTGTTTTCATGTTTCTTTCTTCTGTTTACAGAAGCCCTTTTAATATTCCCTGCAATGCTGGCTTGGTGGTAATAAATTCCTTTAGCTTATTCTTTTCTTGGAAGCTCTTTAACTCTCCTTCAATTTTAAATGATAGCCTTGCTGGAAAAAGCAATCTAGGTTGTAGTCCTTTGTTTACCATCACTTTCAGTATCTCCTGCCACTCCTTCCTGGCCTGCAATGTTTCTGTAGAATGTCATTTGATAGTCTTATGGGAGTCCCCTTGTGTGTAACCCTCTGTCTTTCTCTTGCTGCTTTTAGGATTCTCTCTTTGTCTTTAACCTTTGCCATTTTAACTATAATGTGTCTTGGTGTTGACCTATTTGGGTTTATTCTTATTTGGAACTCTCTACACTTCCTGGGCTTGTATGTTCATTTCCTTCATCAGGTTAGGGAAGTTTTCAGACATTATTACTTCAAATATGTTCTCAATCCTTTGCTTCCTGTCTTCACCTTCTGGTATTCCTTGATGTTATCCCAGACGTCTCTTAAACCAGTTTCATTGTTTTTTGTTATTTTTTCTTTTTGTTGTTCTGTTTGGATGATCTCTGCTAACTTGTCTTCTAAGTCGCTGATTTGATCCTCTGCTTCATATAGCCTGCTGGTAATTCCTTCAAGTGTGTTCTTTATTGCAGTTATTGTATTCTTTAGTTCTGTCTGGTTGTTCATTATGATTTCTACATCCTTCTTTATGTCGTCTCTAAGCTCCTTAAACATTCTTGTCAGCAGTGTTCTGAACTCTGTCTCTGATAGGTTGGTTACCTTTGTGTTTCATTTGGTTCCACTTCTGGAGGTTTCTTCTGTTCTTTTATTTGGGATATGTTTCTTTGTTTTCCCATTCTGGATGACTCTCTGTGTTTGCTTCGATGTATTAGATAGATCCCCTAGGGTTCTTGGTTTTTGCTGGGATATCTTATGTAGTATCTGTCCTTTATATTTGACTTGCACAAATTCTTTCTTCTCCTGTGCATGTGTTCCAAAGGTGACTCTTGTGTTGTGTATATTGTCCTGTTAAAGTTGATCTTTAATTGCTTTTGGCTTGTCAGTAGGTGGGATTGACTCCTAGGCTGACTAGTTGTGAGACTTGGCTCTGCCCACAATGGATGTTCTGCTGCATGAGTATTGACTGCTCAAATGAAGCTTGGCTCCTATGGCTTCTTGTGCCTGTAGAGAATTCCCTCTGGGTGTGTCACTTGTCGGTCAAACCAGGTAGTACTCTGGTTTGGTCTGGAGTTGGCTTCTGGCTGTGTTGAATCTTGTGGCTCTTGAGCTGGTTCCTGGTGTAGAGCAATTTCAGAACAAAGTAAATGTGTGTGTGTGTTTGTGTGTGTGTGTGTGTGTGTGTGTGTGTGTAGGGTGGGAGATTTCTGAGCTGCTGAAAGCCCAGAGCAGTGCCTGTCCCCTAATGCTGACCCCTGGGAGTGTCTGTGCAGTTGTAATTGCCTTGTCGTGCCTTAGGCAGGCCAGAAAGGATGGGGGCTGGGGATGGGGTAGTCTTCTCTCTCCCAGCCCAGCAGTATCACATGCTTCCTACCCTCTTCCCTGGGTCAGAAGTGAAACCTGGGTCTTCCCAGATCCTGAGTGCTAGGGCTTCTCTGTAATCTGACACTACTTCTCAGTGCAGGGACCAGTTTGAGTCTCTGGAAGGGCGGGGGTAGGATTAAGAGAGTTGGGGGAGTGGCCCAGGTGTGGTGTTTCTGTCCTTTGTCTGACCTAGGGCCCAGCTGGAGGTCTCAGCTGATGTTACTGCCTCAAATGCTGGATATGCTGTCCTCCCGGCAGGAGAGATCAGCTATGGGATGTAGGGAACTAGCCCACCTCCTGGCTCTTGTGGTCTCTGTTCTGTCCTGGGACCCCCTGCATCTCTGCAGCCATGTTTGCGGGTGGCAGTCTCCACACAGCTCTCTTCCCTCTTTCCCTGCTTGCCCAATTTGCCCACCTTCAAGTAATCCTGGTACAAGCTATTCTGTGTGATTTGCAGAGAGTCATTTGATAGGTTATAGATGTTCAATTTGTGGTAAGTTGCGGAGGAGAACTCAAGAAGACCACCTCGCTGCCTCCATTCCTGTGACATCAAACACACAGTGTCTTAATCCGCTCATCTCCCAATGGGCATTTCAGTTGTTTCCGGTCTTGGCTATTGTAAATAGCACTGCAAAAAACACAGGGGTGTATATATTTTTTTCGAATTAGCGTCTTGGATTTCTCTGGATAGATACCTAAGAGTGGAATTGCTAGGTCATAACTGAGTTCCATTTCCAGTTTTTTGAGAAACCTCCATACTGTTTTCCATAGTGGCTGCACCAATCTGCAATCCCACCAATAGTACACCAGGGTTCCCTTTTCTCCACATCCTCACCAGCACTTGTTGTTTGTTGATTTATTAATGATAGCCATTCTGAAAAGGAATGAGGTGGTATATCATTGTGGTTTTTATTTGCATTTCTCAGGATTTGTGAGGTTGAGCATTTTTTCATGTCTGTTGGCTATTTGTATCCCCTCTTTAGAGAAATGTCTTCATGTCCCCTGCCCATGTTTCAATTGGGTTGTTTGTTTTTTTTAGTGTTGAGTTGAATAAATGTTTTATAAATTTTGGATATTAACCCCTTATCAGAAGTATCATTGACAAATAAGTTCTCCCATTCTGTAGTCTGCCTTTTTTTGTTTTATTGATGGTTTCCTTTGCTGTGAAAAACTTTTTTAGTTTGATGTAATTCCATATATTTATTTTTTCTTTTACTTCCCTTGCCCAAGGGGATATATCAGTAAAAGTATTATTCAGGATAAAGTCTGAAAATTTACTTCCTATGCTTTCTTCTAAGAGTTTTATGGTTTTGGTCTTACATTTAAGTCTTTAATCCATTTTGAATTTATTCTTGTATATGGTATAAGATGGTGGTCCAGCTTCATTTTTCTGCATGTGTCTGTCCAGGTTTCCCAGCACCATTATTAAATAGATTATTTTTACCCCAATGTAAATGCTTGCTTCCATTGTTGTAGATTAAATGACCATACAGGCATGAATTTATTTCTGGGCTCTCTATTCTGTTCCATTGATATATGTCTGTTTTAATGCAAGTACCATACAGTTTTGATTACTGTAGCTTTGTAATATGATTTGATGTCAAGTAGCATGATACCTCCCACTTCATTCTTATTTCTCAAAATTGCCATGGCCATTCAGGGGCTTTTATGGTTCTATATAACTTTTAGGATTATATGTTCTATTTCTGACAAAAATGTCACTGGTAGTGCTATAGGAGTTGCGTTGAATGTGTATATTGCCTTAGGCAGTATGGACATTTTAACTATATTAATTCTTCCTATCCATGAACATGATATGTGTTTCCATTTATTTGTATCTTCTTTGATTTCTCTCTTCAGAGCCTTATAATTTTCTGAGTACAAGTCTTTTACTTCTTTGGTTGAATTTATTCATAGGTATTTTATTGTTTTTGAAACAATTTTAAATGGGATTGATTTCTTGATTTCTTCTTCTGATAGTTTATTATTGGTGTATACAAATGCTACTGATTTCTGAATATTAATTTTGTATCCTGCTACTTTACTAAATTTACTTATCAGTTCTAATAGTTTTTTGGTGGAGTCTTTGGGGTTCTCTATATGAAGCATCATGTCATCTGCATATAATGACAATTTTACTTCTTCCTTTTGAATTTGGATGCTTTTCATTTCTTTTGTTTGTTTGTTTGTTTGATTGTTGTGGCCAGAACTTCCAGAACTATGTTGAATAAAAGTGGTGAAAGTCGGCAGCCTTTTCTTGCTCCTAGTCTTAAAGGGAAAGATTTTAGCCTTTCCGCATTGAGTATGATGTTAGCTGTGGGTTTATCATATATAGCCTTTATTATGTTGAGATACGATCTCGCTATTCCCACTTTGCCAAGAGTTTTTATCATAAATAGCTGCTGGGTTTTGTCAAATGCTTCGTCAGAATCTATTGATATGATCATATGATTTTTATTTTTCATTTTGTTAATGTGGTGTATCACGTTAATTGATTTGTGGATATTGAACCAATCTTGCATACCAAGAATGAATCCCAACTGATTGTTTTGTATGATCTTTTTAGTGTGTTGCTGAATCCAGTTTGCTAGTATTTTGTTGAGGATTTTTGTGTCTAAGTTCATTAGGAATTTGGCCTGGAGTTTTCTGCTTTAGTAATATCTTTGTCTGGTATTGGGATCACAGTAATAGTGGCCTCGTAATATGTGCTTGGGAGCCTTCCCTCCTTCTGGATTTTTTTGAATAGTTCTGTGGAGAGCAGGATGTAAGCTGACAAGGTTCTTGCAGCCTGCGAGGTCATTCCGAGGGACACCTCACCTCAGCATCCTCCCCTAGAAATAACAAGATAGCACAATCACAGCCACAGACATACAAGCTTGCAAATACACATAACAGAAAGTTCTATTAATAGTTGCTTAAATAGACAATTGTTCCAGAAAGCATAAAAACCGTGTGAAAAATAAAAACTGTGCCACTGCTCTGCCATCCATGGACAGTGAACCTCCTGATTCCAACTCTCCTGTCTTTTTGTTTTTCTTAATTTTCCACCCTTCCCCCTCAGGCCTAGCCCTCCTCCCTGCGCTGGATGGGGCAAGTTTGAGGAAAATAGGTATTAATTCTTTTTTGAATGTTTAGTGAAATTCACCTGTGAAGCCATGTGTTCCGGGACTTTTGTTTTTTGGGAGCTTGTTGATTCCTGATTCAATTTCTTTGGTAGTAATCAGTCTGTTCAGAGTTTCTGTTTCTTCTTGATTTAGTCTTGGAAGATTCTGTGCTTCTAGAAATTTATCCATTTCTTCCAGATTGTCTAACGTGTTGGCATATAGTTACTCATAGTATTTTCTTAAAATATGTTGCATTTCTGTGGTATCTGTTGTTACTTCTCCTCTTTCATTTCTGACTTTATTGATTTGGGTCCTCTTTCTCTTTTTCTTGGTGAGTCTGGCTAAGGGTTTGTTGATTTTATCTTTTCGTATAACCAGCTGTTGGTTTCATTAATCTTTTGTACTGCTTTTTTGGTGTCTATTTCATTTATTTGTGCTCTGGTCTTTATTATTTCATTCATTGTACTCCCTTGGGGTTGTTTTGCTGTTCTTTTTCCAGTTTCCTTAGGTGTAAATATAGCCTGTTGATTTGAGATTTTTCTTGTTTCTTTAGATAGGCCTGCATTGCTGTGAATTTCCATTAGAACTGCTTTTGCTGCATCCCATAGATTTTGGGTTCCTGTGTTCCCATCTTCGTTTTTCTTGAGGTATTTTTTCATTTCTTTCTTGATCTCTTTATTGACCCACTCACTATTTAGTAACATGTTATTCAGCCTCCATGTATTTATGTGTTTTCTGGATTTCTTCTTGTAATTGATTTCTAGTTTCATAACATTGTTATCAGAAAAGATGCCTGATATGATTTCAACCTTCTTAAATGTATTAAGACTTGTTTTGTAGCATAACATGTGGTCTATCTTGGAAAATGTGCCATGTGCACTTGAGAAGAATGTATATTCTGCTGCTTTGGCGTGAAATGCTCTAAAAATATCGATTAAATGCAACTGTCTAAAGTGTCACTTAAGGTCAATGTCTCCGTGTTGATTTTCTGTCTAGAGGATCTGTCCATTGGTGACAATGGGGTGTTGAAGTCCCCTACTACGATAGCGCTACTGTTGATCTCTGACTTTATGTTGGTCATAAGCTGTTTTATATATTTAGGTGTTCCTATGTTGGGTGCCTAGAGGGTTATGACCCCTTGTTGGTTCTATCCCTGTATTATTATGTAGTGCTCTTTGTTTTATTGTAGTCTTCGTTTTAAAGTCTATTTTGTTTGGGGAAAAAAAAAACTGTTGCTACCCCAGCTTTTTTATCATTTCCATTTGCATGAAATATCTTACTCCATACTTTCACTTTCAGACAGTGTGTGTCTTGATTTGAGATGAGTATTGTAAACAGCATATGCATGGGTCCTGTTTTCTTATCCACTCAGCCACTCTATGTCTTTTCATTGGAGCATGTAGCCCATTCACATTTCAAGTGATTATTGATAGGTATATATTTATTGCTATTTTGTTACTTACATCTCTAGTATTCCTTTTTTAGTTTGTTTTCCCCTTTCTTATGTTTAAAAAAGACCTTTTAACATTTCCTTCAATGCTGGTTTGGTGGTAATGAATTACTTTAGCTTATTCTTTTCTGAGAAGCACTTTATCTCTCCTTCAATTTTAAGTGATAGCCTTGCTGGTGGAGCAATCTTGTTTGTAGGCCTTTGTTTTTCATCACTTTAAATATTTACTGCCATTTCCTACTGGCCTGCAGAGTTTCTGTAGAAAAGTCAGCTGACAGTCTTATAGAAATTCACTTGTATGTAATCCACTGTCTTTCTCTTGCTGCTTTTAGGATTATCTCTTTGACTTTAGCCTTTGCCGTTTTAACTATAATGTGTTTTGGTGTGCACCTGTTTTGGTTTATCTTGTTTGGAACTCTCTGCACTTCCTGAGCTTTGGAACTCTCTGCACTTCCTGGGCTTGTATGTCAATTGCCTTCACTAGGGTAAGGAAGTTTTCGGTCATTACTTCCTCATATATGTTCTTGATCCTTTGCTCTTTCTCTTCTCCTTTTGGTATTCCTATGATGCAAATATTGTTGTGCTTGATGTTGCCACACAAGTCTCTTAAACTATTTTCATTTTTTTTTATTCTTTTTGTTGTTCCAATTGGGTGATATCTGCTATCCTGTCTTCTAAATTGCTGATCCAATTCTCTGCTTCGTCTAATCTACTGTTGATTCTGTTGATGTGTTCTTCATTTCAGTTATTGTATTCTTTAGTTCTAACTGGTTTTCTTTTTATGATTTCTCTATCATTCTTCATGTTCTCACTAAGATCCTTAAACATTCTTATCATCAGTGTTCTAAACTCTGTCTCTGGTAGATTGGATGCCTCTGTTTCATTTAGTTTCATTTCTAGAAATTTCTTCTGATCTTTTATCTGGGAAACCTTTCTTTGTTTCCTCATTCTGGCTGTCGCTCAGTGATTGCTTCAGTATATTAGGTAGATCACCTATGTCTCTCAGTCGTTGCTAGGTAATCTTATGTAGTATGTGTTCCTTATATTCTCATTGCACAGTCTCCCTATTCTCCTGCTCGGTGTGTTCCAGAGGTGTCATGGTTGAAGTTGATCTTTAATTGCTTTTAGCTTGTCAGATGGTTGGACTGACCCTCAGGTTGTTTAGCTTGCAGAATTAGCTGTGCTCACAGTGTATGAGCTGCTGTGTGGAAGTTGACCCCCTCAGAGAATGTTTGGCCCCTGCGGGATATTGTGCTTGTAGAGAATTTCCTTTGAGTATGACACTTGTAGGTTCAACCAGGTAGTGCTCTGGTTTGGTCTGATGCTGGTCTATGGTTGTATTGGTTCTGGTGTCTCTTGGGTGGGGCTCCCACTCAGGGACGTTTCATCCCTGTATGTTACCCACCCATGGCTACTTGGTAGGTGTCTCGAAGCTGTATGCAGTTGGCTGCTACCCATGCTGAACCTGGAGTCATGTTAGGGTGATCTCTTCATGAACTGAGGCTGGCTGCCACCAATAGTGGCCCTGAGGCAGTTTAGCTAAAGGCCCAGGGCCTCCTATGCCTGCAGCCTCCTGTCAGTTGCCCATAAGGCCTGACTATTGAAAGAGGCTCTTTAAGAGCATGTGTCTAGCTGTTTGACCTGGTGTTGTGTGTACCCTCAGCGATGCGGCACTAGCTGGGCAGGATGGAGTTCAAGTGAGTTACAAGATGTGATTGGTTGTTTTTAAGAAGTTAATGCAAATCCAGGTCTTATGCCAATACCGGGCCTGTGACCCCCTTGTACAGCATCCCACCTCCACCTCAAGCTCACAAATTCCTGAGAGGTGCTCCTGAGTAGCTGCAGTGCAGGTTTGGGATCACTGAACACCATCAAGATGACCTGAGGGCTCTGCGGACCATCTGCTCTTGTAAAAACCCTTTTCCACAGTTTGTGGGTGTGGGGCCAGTCACTCAGGCACCAAGAGTGCCCCTGGCAATGCAGCTGTAGGTGGGTGAGGTGGTGCTACAGGTGGGTAAAGGCTGTGGTCAGTGGTTTCTACAAATTCAGTGTAGTCTCAGCTCTTGGACCAGTGCTAGATCCACGTCCACTTCACAAATCAAAAACAAAACAAAGGAAACCAACAACACCAAAGAACAAATACATCCCAACCAAACATGATAAACAATGATTAGACAGGAGAAACAAAAATATATGAAAGACAAAAATAGCAGAACAAGACATAAAAACAATAACCAAAGCAATAACAAGACAAGCAAATCTGATAAATAGCAAAAAGAAAACAGATGAAAGAAAAAGGGAAAAAAATGAATGAAAAGATGCAAGAGAAAGAAGAAAAAGATAAAAAGAAAAATGATAAAATGGTAATAAAAAACGGGGGAAGGAAGAGAAGGACTAAAAGAAAAGGAAAAGAGAAACCCAAAAACCAGAAAGAGGGGGGAGAAAGAGTCTTCACCCGCTTTAATATGCAGGCCACTTGCTCAGCAATAGAGAGTCTTTGGGAGACTCAGCACCAGCTGTGTTGAGGGGAAGGACCCAGCACATTCTGCGTAGGCCTCCCTCTCAGGCTTGCAGTGAGCTGCCTGCAATTGCCTGCCATGGCCTCAGGGACCGGGGCTCACCACCAAAAACCCCACAGGTTGCTGCAGGCTTTCTGCTGCTGCAAAAACCCTCTGTGGCCTGTGCAGGTTGGGACCAGGGCTCAGGGGCCCAGGGCACCCCCAGCAACAGAGGTATAGGTGGGTGGGGCAGGCCCCCAGGTCACCACTGGGTGTGGTCAGTGGCCCCGCTAAGTCCAAGCTGCGTGTGCTCCTGCACCATCAACCATCCTGCACAAACGCCCCAAGAATTCTTTGGCCAGATTGCACGGCCATATAGCTCCTGGTCCAATACTCACAGGAAAACTCTCCGTCTCTGCCTGTCTCCATCAACAGCCTGTGGATCAGGTAGAGCAGCCTTACAGTCAGGTGCTAACCTGGCAATGGTGTACACGCAGTGTGGAGAGCGAGAACTTAAGGCAGGGTCTGCATGCCTGTGTCTCAATCAGCAGCCTGTCTGATCTGGAGTGCACCCGACAGTCCAGCCTCTTCCAGGCAATGCTGCATAAGCCATGAGGTGAGCTGGGATCTAAGGCAACAGGCACATGCACACACGCATGTCTGTGCCGATTCCAGCAAGCCAGTGCAGTCCTGAACCTGACCCTCTGTGGGAAGGCTTAACTCTGAAAAAATGGCACTCTCTTGTACACCACTCATGTGTAAGCTCCACACAGGAGGAACAATGGTCCCCAAACTTCCAGCTCCTGTGCCAAAGGCGCTCAGTTCAGTCCTTCCCTGCAGGCTCCTAGGGCCCTGCCCATGGAGCCACTCCCTCTGCCAGAGACCGGATGAGTGCTCCCCAGCTAGTCTGTGTGCTATCTGCAGAAGCCAGTTGCCCTCCGCCCCACCGAGTTGAGCAAAGAAAATCCTCACTGATTTCTAGTGCCAGTATCATGTAACTCCCCTTCCCAGCAGAGGAAATCTGGCTGGGGAGCCTGGTGTGGGTCTGGAGGGAAAGCCTCCACCACTGAGGTCCACCCTCATGGGGTTCGACCTGTCACTTTGTGCCTGGAGTCAGCCTGTCTCATGGCTCTGCCCCTCCTACCAGTCTCAATGTGGCCTCTTCTTTAAATCCTTAGTTTAGAGGTTCTGTTCAGCTAGTGTTCAGATGAATTCCGAGGTTGAATGTTGTATAAATTATCTGTAATTTTTGTGTGATCCTGGGAGGCAGTTGGCACAGTGCCTGTCTATTCCGCCATCTTTGTGGCCTATCTAATTATAGAGTTTATTTATTATTTTTCTTCTACCACAACTGCCACTAAAACATTTTGTTCTCTTTTGATATACATTCTAATGAACCTTCTGTATCTGAATATTTTCCTTTGAATGTTAATATTAGTCTTATATAAGCTGTTGATTATAATTTTTAAAAATCCATATTTTATTGGGACCATGTGTTGTGTTTAATTCTCTCAAATCAAAAAAGTTCTATGTATATTTAAAGCAATATGATTTTATATATGTGTGTATATATATATATATATATATATATATATATATATATATATATATATGGTGAGTAACTATTTTAAATATAAGCTAAAAATGGAAACATTCTTATGGTGAATTCTATTCTAGGATTCTGAATTGCTGTCTTAATATAAAACTTTTTTTTTTGAGATTGTTTGGTTTTGGGGTTACCATGACAGTAAACTAGTAGGAAGGAAGATAACGACATTTTGATACAGTTATTTTAATTCTGTTGTTTAACTCCAGTACATTTTGAAGCAGCCTTAAAACATCAAACCACTCAGCTTTGTTCTTAAAGAAAGATTATCACATTCAATTTGAAATAGAAAATCTTACCAAATCCTCTGAGCTTTCCTTGCCCTAAGATTGGGTATGTTTTAGGTACCATATGTCATATAAAGCACATACCACCTGAAGACATAGAATTACCATACTTGCTAATCACAGAAAGGCTTAGTGAACATTCTAAGCAAACAATCTCTTCATCCTCCTAGAATTCACTCATATGTTAAATGGTTTTCCTGATTTCTTCTAGAGCCATCTGGAAATAAAAATGTTGGTTGAACTTTTTAAAAAAGGGAAGGTCACTCACTACCTTTGGGAAGGAAAATTAACAGCACAAATCCTAGAAGTAGACATATGCCTGTAAAAAATTAATTTAAAACACAAATTTTAAAATTATGCAAGCATATAGGCAGCAAAAAAAAAAAACACAATAAAATAGTTTACTTACAAAATAACCAAAATCAGATAGTTTCAGATTTCATGGATAAAGACAAACAGAAAGCCGTTCTCAGAGGGGCAAAGGCTTTGTGAGTATATCACTCAGAGGACCGTTATAAAAATAATTACTCAAGGACATATTCGAACTGAATGAGAAATTGATTAAATATTAACAATTCAAGAAAGTAAAAGTATTATAAAAGGACTGGTGAATATTAAATCAATGAATTATATAAGATTAACTATAAATAATGCTATCAATGTATCAAAAATAAATGAATGATTAAAAAAATCTTGGAAGAGTTTACATGCCCAATCAAATAATTTTTCCAATATAGGATTTCATTCCCTGACTGACATGAACAAACCTCAGAAAATTGGGAGGACAGGATAGAAGTAAAGGTGCTCTAAATTACTCATAATAATGAATATAGTAATGACATCTTCAATGGGTTCTTCCCAAATGAGTTGTAATCCAGGTAATTTCTGCACAAAACAATCACATTTAATTTGAAATAAAGTACATTTGAAAAGATAAGAAACAAGTTTTGGTGGCTCTTAATCTAATATATTCAGTGTTCTTTATTTGAATGGATACAATTAGCTAACAAAGGGCACATGTTTGTATATTCTTGATAAAATTATAGACTTGAAAGTAAACTTGGAGGTCGCCTCGTTCTTTCTTCTATGAGATATCTAACTTTGCCTTTTGCTCTTACTTTGTCTTAATAAAAAAGAAATTTTGTCCATTCTACAATAACTCAAATTTGTTCACAAATTGTTTGACAATTGTAGCAATAAAATCACACCAAAACACTAACTGCCTGGGACTGGTCCTTAATTTCATAGCTATATAAGTACAGGGTAGGTATTAAATACTGCTCAGGTGGTGAAATTGCCAGGGTGACGATAAATTCTGTTGTTCCCTAGATTCAAACACGCTAGGTCTATCTGGAAGCATGAAGAAAACTGTCACTACTTCCATGCCAACCACTATTATCCCCATTATGTACAGCAGGATTTCTGAAATGTATTTGACCAAAAGTTATGTTAGAAAACTAATTTAGACTGAGATTTAGACCATTACTACTTCAAGGTCTCCTGTGGCACCTGTTGCTTGTATCATGTCCTTCTGCTGTCTCTTACTGTATGGAATATTCCATGAATGAGTCACAGCAGTCTTCAAGATTTTTTTTGTTTGATTAATATAATGGGAGTCAACATGGATCATTTTTCCTCAAAATCCTAATTCAAAGATTACTATTATACAGGTTCCTTGATGTTCATTCCCTGAGTGATTTTTGAGTTAGGGATGTACCCAGGCATTGAAACCCTTATTTTTACTTTTTAGTGCTTACTTTCCTATATTTTAAATGGCATAAATAACTGGTACTTTAGTCATTATTCAAAGGTATTTGCTAGCCCCACATATACTGGATCTAATTCAACAGGACATGATTTTAATTATAATGTGTTCAATGTGAATAAAAGTCCACGATGTATAATGTATGCTTGGCTTAAAATAGACACACAAATAGCAAGAGCTGCTAGAAATAAACTAAATATAGTTTCTATGCTTAAAAAATCTTATTTCAGAAACAGAAAGCTAAAAAAGTCAAAGAAATTAAAACAGTTGTATTAAAACTCAAACAAATAATTTGCAATTGCATAATAAAAACACACTCAGGAATAAATTTAACCAAGGAAGTAAAAGACCTGTACTCAGACAATTATAAGACATTGAAGAGAGAAATTAAAGATACAAATAAATGGAAACATATACCATGCTCATGGATAGGAAGAATAAATATAGTTAAAATGTCTATACTACCCAAAGCAATATATACATTCCATGAAATTCTTATCAAAATATCAATGACATTTTTCACAGAACTAGAGCAAATCATCCTAAAATTTATATGGAATCATAAAAGACCCTGAATAGCCATAGCAATCCTGAGAAATAAACACAAAGTGGGAGGTATCATGCTACCTAATATCAAATTATACTACAAGGCTACAGTAATCAAAACAGCATCTTATTAGCATAAAAACAGACACATAGATCAATGGAACAGAATGGAGAGCCCCCAAATAAATCTATGTCTATATAGTTATTTAATCTATGGCAAAGGATGCAAAAATTTACATTGAGATAAAGACAGTCTATTTAATAAATGGTGCTGGGAAAATTGGACAGATACATGCAAAAAGTGAAACTGGGCCACCTTTTTATGCCATATGCAAGAATAAACTCAAAAGGGATTGAAGACTTAAATGTAAGACCCAAAACCATAAAACTCCTAGAAGAAAATATGGGAAGTAAACTGCAGACATCATCCTTAGTAATATGCTTACTTATATATCCCCTTGGACAAGGGAAACAAAAGAAAAAAATAAACAAATGGGACTACATCAATCTAAAAATTTTTTCATAACAAAGTAAACCATCAATGAAACAAAAAGACATCCTGGTGAATGGGAGAAAACATTTGCCAATGATACATTTAATAAGGGGTCAATATCCAAAATTAGTACAAAACAAAACAAAAAACTCATGCAAGTCAACATCATAAAAACAAACAACCCAATTAAAAAATGGGCAGAGGAAATAAAGAAACATTTCTCTAAAGAGGACATACAGATGGCCAACAGACATATGAAAAGATGCTCAGTCACTGATCATCATGAAATGCAAATAAAACCCACAATTAGATGCCACCTCACTTCTGTCAGAATGGGTATCATCAATAAATCAATAAACAAGTGTTGGTGAGGATGTGGAGAAAAGGGAACCCTTGTGCACTGTTGGTGGATTGCAAGTTGCTGCAACCACTATGGAAAACAGTATGGAGGTTCCTCAAAAAATTAAAAATAGGACTACCTTACGACACAGGAATTCCACTCCTGGGTATTTATCCAAAGAGATCTGAAACACCAATTCACAAAGATGTATGTACCCCTATGTTTATTGCAGTGCTATTCACAATAACGAAGATATGGAAACAACCATATTAATGGGAACAATTGTCACCCCAATAAATTAAAAAAAAAAAAACACTAAAAAAATAAAAAAATAAAACCTTTGGTTGGAAAGTGAAAAAAAAAGCCCATCAATAGATAATTGGATAAAGAAATTGTGATACATTTATACAGTGAAGTATTATTCTGCTATAAAAATGAATGAAATCTTTCCACTTGTAAAAACATGGGTGGACCTAGAGAATATTATGCTAAGTGAAATAAGTCAGACTGAGAAAGAAAAATACCATATGATCTTACTTATATGTAGAATCTACAGAACATAATAAACAAGCAACCAAAACAGAAATAGTCTCAGAGTTACAGACAAAAAAACTGATGGTTGCTAGATAGGAGGGGGTTTGGGAGATGGGGAAGAAGGTGAGGGATTACAAATTGGTAGTCACAAAATAACTACAGGGATGTGAAATTCAGTATGGGGAATATAATCAATAATGTTGTATAGATTACATAGGGTGCCAGATGGATACTGGGCTTGTTGGGTGAATCTTATTTCATAGATTGTGTAGATGGCTGACCACTGTGCTGTACACCTGAAGCTGGTGTACAATAATATGTAATGTCAACTATAATTAAATACACACACACACACACACACACACACACACACACACACCGGAGATGGGACTATTAAGTTTGTGACATTGTTGCAACGATGTTGCTAACCTTTTTTGATAATCAGCGGGATTATTCATTATGAATATGTACCACTGGACAAAGTTAACCAAGTTTACTATTTGGAAGTGCTGAAAAGGTGGCATGAAAATGTTAGATGACCAGAACTTTTCACCAACAATTCAGGGCTCTTGCATTATGACAATGCACCAGCTCACATGGCACTGTCTGAGGGAGTTTTTAGGCAGTAAACAAATAACTGTATTGGAACACTGTCCCTACTCACCTGATCTGACCCCCAGTGACTTCTTTCTTTACCCAAAGATAAGAAATATTGAAATGAAGACATTTTGATGACATTCAGGACATCAAGGGTAATACAATGACAGCTCTGATGGCCATTCCAGAAAAAGAGTTCCAAAATTGCTTTGAAGGGTGGACTAGGTGCTAGTGTCGGTGCATAGATCCCCAAGGAGAGTACTTCAAAGGTGACCATAGTGATATTCAGCAATGAGGTATGTAGCACTTTTTCTAAGACGAGTTCACCAACTTAATTGCGAGAGCTTGTGTGTGTGTGTGTGTGTGTGTGTGTGAGTGTGTGTGTGTGTGCATGCACGCGCACACGCGCACATGCATGTAGTCACAGGATGTAAAGTATAGCACAGGGAATATAGTCAATGGTATAGTAACATCAATATATGATGTCAGGTGGATAGTAGACTTCGGGTTATCACTTTGTGAGGAGTATAAATATCTAACAATTATATTGTTTTGTACAAATGAAAATAATAAAAAAAAAAACTAAGAAAACTCAAATAAATAATATAAAAACAAAACTCCTTTCTCTTAAAACACTAATTATAAAACATGACATACTTTTGTTTTAAATTATAAAATTTATTTTGGCTTTAAAAACAATTTTCTGCTTAATAATAGAGCCATATCTTTATCTCAGGTGAAACATCCAGTCTATCTTCACTATTTCCATTGTATTATCACACAGATATGCATTAAAGAGGAAAGCAGTATGTACATTTTCCAATATTTTTGTTATCTTGAATTATTCTACTCCCAAAAAAATCATTCACCTAAAATTTTATGACTTTTTTTTTCCAGTTTTGAATCTGTAGTCTTATAAAGAAAACTCACTACCAATGACAATGGATGTAGAAACCAAACATTAATGTTAGAGAAAAATATTGTAACACAATGTAAATCTCTTAGAAGTTGTGCAATGGTATTGTAAACATCTGTATTAAGTCTGGAATTGAGTTCAATCAAGAAGTCACTGAATGTAGGAAATTATATGTTATTCTTAGGGTGTGCCCCCCAATTAAAGATTTCTGAATAAATAACAAAGTTTTATCAACTGGCCAAAAATTAAGCTTCATTCAACCATTCATTGAGAGATTCATTTTGTGTAGTTCTATACAAAAAGAAAAATCTACAAAAGACATGTTTCAGCAGCTATAGAAAATGTGTCAAACCATTAGACAACACAGGGGTGGAAACTGAAAATTATGAAAGAGCTCAAAAAACGTTTGTATTTTATTATGCGAAAGCCGCTTTACTGCTGTATGTAAAAAAAAATGCTGTTTTTTGGAATCACCATCCACATGGTCTAGTTTGACACGATCTAATATAATTAATATGGTCAAGATAGCATAAATGGGGATTTAAAAATTTTTTAATGAGGCACACATTTGCATACTGTTTATTTCATTCTATTTTGCATTCAATATTATACGTATTTTCTATTTATTTATTTATTTAATAACTTGCGGTGACATTGATTAGTAAAATTATGTAGGTTTCAGGTGGCTGAGACATGGAAACGACGAAAGTGTCCTTCGATAGATGAATGGATAAAGAAGATGTGGTATATGTACATAATGGAATATTATTCTGCCATAAGGAAAGATGAAATACTGCCTTTTGCAACAACATGGATGGATCTTGAGATTATTATGCTAAGCAAAGTAAGTCAGACAGAAAAAGCCAAGAATCATATGACTTCACTCATATGAAGGATATAAAACTGAAAACTATATGTATTTTCAGATGCCACAGCTTTGATCTGTGGTAAAGTCTTTGTGATATTTTCCTTAAGCATTGCACTTTCACTGTTACCGCATACTTTGAAGCATGTTAAACTTTAAAATGTTGTTGTTTGGTTAATTGTTATTTTGATTGACTATCTCCTCACTAGTAACGTTACTTAGCAAAATGCCTTATAAGAACTTTCCTCTTCAATACATTTTTTTCAAATTTATATTGAAGGAGAGAAAAACCACAGTAATCTCTGTTATGTAATTTGGCTCATCATTAAATAACTATCAATTACAAGAGTTCAGTTAGCAAATCAGATCTTTTTCATTGTAAGTAACAAATTACTTAATCTGATGTACAGCAGCAGTATCAGAGGCTTTAATACAACTAGTACTTTAAATTATTTTTATTACTCCATTTCAGTCAAGTTTGATGAGCAGTTCTCTAATTTCTCTGGTTTCTTCAGGGAGTATTATATGGTAATGTTGCTATATAAAATAACAATTTCATTTTCATTTTACGACTTGGACATTTTATATATTAAGAAGTAACTGTTTTCAGAGTTTGACAGTTTCTTAAAATGTTAAACACACGCCTACCATATAACTCAGCCATTTCACTCATAGACACTTACCCAAGATAAAATAAAACATATGCCCATACACACTTGTTTATAGCAGCTTTATCACTAATATCCCCAAACTGGAAATAACCCAAATTTCAATCAACGGGTAAGTGGATAAACAAACAGTGATATATCCATACAATGAGAAACCATTCAGGAATACAAAGAATGATTATCAGTATCGAGGACACTATGGATCCATTTCAAAATAATCATGCTGAAAGAAGACAAACTCAAGAAAGAAGACACCGCATGATTTCATTTATATAAAATTTTAGAAAATTAATTCCTAGAAAATTAATATTTTTAGAAAATTAATTATTTATTTTCTATAGTTGGAAAATAAATGAGTATTCCTGTGAGTATGGGGGAAAGACCCAGGGAGGATCAAGAGAGTGAGATTACAAAGGGACAAAGAGGAAACTTTTGAGTGTGATGGGTGCATTTCCTATCTTAATTGTGGTAATGCTTTCAGGATGTATACATATGACAAAACGTATTAAAATTTATGCTTTCAATATGCAAACATTTTTACTATGCTGCAATTCAGCTGTTAAAAAATTTTAGTAGAAGAAATAACAATTTTCAAACAAATCAAGAGTTTTCCTGAAAGAAACTATCCTTGTATGTACCATAGGTTGTTCCCATGTTTTTCACGCTAAGTAAAATGGCAGATATCTTTTATATATGTTTTGTTACCCAGCATACACTTCACTTCAAGGGAAACATTATTTACAGTGGATACATAACTTTCATATATTTTTAAAAACACAGTTTGTTTGTTTGTTTTTTTGCAATATGACATGAATTGTTTGACCTTCCACAGCCTACCAATATATCTAGAAATCAAAAAATACATTTTTTCTTTAT
Organism: Rhinolophus sinicus; assembly: GCF_057876585.1. NCBI lineage: Eukaryota > Metazoa > Chordata > Mammalia > Chiroptera > Rhinolophidae > Rhinolophus > Rhinolophus sinicus. The sequence continues at coordinate 53,073,011 of NC_142518.1, read as the reverse complement.
ATTTATCTTGGTTTTACCAAATTGTTTGCTTGATTCAGATAAGACTATGCTTTTTATTTAATATTTTCTGTTTTCAAATCCAGACTGACAGAGAATGAATTTATTTAGTATAAGTGCCTTATATATAATAACAGATATAATTCAATTATAGGACTAGATAAAACACACACTTAAGATGCTTGAATAGATAACACATCCATACCACAATAAGTTAGTGAATACCGCTTAAATACAGATCAAACACCATAGTTACATGAATGGTGTGAATTCTCATGAAGCCTCAGTTTTGAAGGGTATACTCTACTAATTCCTAAAAGCAGATTATCAGGAGTGGAGGAGGAAAAATGGCGGAGTAAGGTGAGCCTCTGTAAAGCTCCCCTGGAATTTACAACGAATCGAACAACAAAAACTCCACAAAGGACTCCCTGCACAGCAGACAGGCAAGACGAAGAGGCGGACTACTGAAGTCACCTACAGGAGGGAGAATCCCGTGAGCGGGGGAGGAGAAAAGGGAGAAGTACGGAGATGGAGCCGCGTGAGCGCAGGACGCAGACCTAGCTCAGTGCTCCGAGCTCGCTGCATCCCGGAACTACTGCAGCTGCGAGAGAGGGAAGATGTTGGACTGCTAGGGCTCTGCTTGTGGCCCATAGGGCTGAGGGGGCAGCATATCACATGGCTGAACCCAACACTCACGGCAGAGACCTCGGAGAAAAGACTGAGGGAAGAAGGCTGAAAACGAGGTTTAAGCCCTCACTGCCGAGTAGAGAATGGAAGCCTTAGGCACTGAGACTAGCTGCCCCCTCCCTACCCTCCCAGAGCTCGCCCCACCCCCCACCTACCCGGTGCTAGAAACAGAACAGTAGCAGCGTCAGATCAAAAGAATAGAATATTTGCTGTTCTGAGAACTGTGGACCAAAGACACAAATTTGCAGCCCAACAGGTTCCGGCAAAGGGGAGGGAGCTGTGGAAGCAGGACCAGCTGTGGTGGTGGTTACCGCCATTGCTCTGGGCCACCTGTCACAACTCACCCCGCCCCTGACCCCACCTATCTGGGCAGATCCCTGCAGGAGAAAACAGAACTGCTGAAACATACAGGCTCTGAATCTGGAGCTGGAAGAGCTTTGGAACATCAAAAGCTCTCTGCATACCCACCGGGACACTGCGCCCTGTGACCTAGACGAACTATTAACAGAGGAGAAGCCCGTCTCCCAGGGAATCCCCCCATTGTGTGAGAAGCTAGAGTACTGCAGAGAAAACATAGCATTACTGTGTGGGATAACAAAAATAAGCTGAAGTTGGAGAAAAAATAAAGCATTCTACCAACAAGCACTGGAAAACAAAAGAAAGACAACTTCCTATCAACCTGTGGCAGAAACCACTCCAGTAGATGTCTAGGAAGAGAAACAGTAAATCAGTAATTGCCATGAATAACCAAGGCAACAAGATAGCTCAGAAAGAAAGTGAAAAATCTTCAGAAAAGGCACTTAAAGATACAGAAATATGTGACTTAAATGACAGAGAATTCAAGATTGCAGTTCTGAAAAAACTCAACAAGATACAAGAAAACACAGATAGGCAGTTAAATGAACTCAGAAACACAATCAAAGAACAGCATGAGCATTTTACGAAAGAGATTGAAATTTTGGAAAAGAACCAAATAGAATTTCAGGAGATTAAGAACTCAATAGAAGAAATTAAGAATGAAATAACCAGCTTAGGTAGTAGAGTTGACCAGATGGAGGAAAGAATCAGTGACATCGAAGATAGAAACCTGGAAATTACACAGATGGAAGAAGAAAGAGCCTTGAGACTTCACAGGAATGAAAGAACTCTACGAGAACTTTCTGACTCCATCAGAAAAAGCAATATAAGAATAATGGGCATACCAGAAGGAGAAGAAAGAGAGAAGGGAACAGAGAATATATTCAAACAAATCGTCGATGAGAACTCCCAAACTTTTGGACAGAACTGGACCGTCGAATCCAAGAAGCAAATAGAACACCTAATTACCACAATCCCAACAGGCCCTCAACAAGGCACATTGTATTGAAGCTGTATAAAATCAACGACAAAGAAAGAATCCTCAAAGCAGCCAGGGAAAAGAAGATGGTAACTTACAAAGGAAAGCCCGTTAGATTATCATCAGATTTTTCAGCAGAAACTCTACAAGCCAGGAGGGAGTGGAACCAAATATTCAAACTAATGAAAGAGAGAAATTATGAGCCAATAATAATATATCCAGCAAAGACATTCTTTAGATATGAAGGAGGAATAAAGACCTTTCCAGACATACAGAAGCTGAGGGAATTTTCTAATACATGACCTGCACTACAAAAATTACAAAAGGAGGCTATTCGACCACCATCAAAAGGGATAATTTGTGGCAACGAAAGCATAAAAAGGGGGAGAGTAAAGGCCTGAACCGGAATATGGGAATGGAGAAAGTAAGCGAGCTGAAGAAAATGGAATACTCTAAATATCAAACTTTCTTTTACATAAACTTAAGGGTAACCACTCAAAAAAAAAATCCAGAACTGAAATATGTACTGTAATAAAAGAAGAAACAGAGGGAAACATCATAGAATACCACCACACTGAAATAATAGACAACAGCAAAAAGGCAGGGAAACAATGGAGACACAGTACTACCAGAAAACTAAATATAGAATGACAGGAAATCCTCACATATCAATAATCACGCTAAATGTAAACGGACTGAACTCACCAATAAAAAGGCACAGAGAAGCAGATTGGATCAAAAAACAAAACCCAAACATATGCTGTCTCCAAGAGACACATCTCAGCTACAAGGACAAGCATAGACTCAAAGTGAAAGGGTGGAAATTGACACTCCAAGCAAATGGTATCCAGAGAAAATCAGGTGTAGCCGTACTGATATCAGATGAAACAGACTTAAGGGTGAAAAAGGTAACAAGAGACAAAGATGGACATTTCATAATGGTAAAGGGGACTATACAACAAGAAGAAAGCAGCTTTAAGAGGGAAATTTATGTCATTACCGGCCTATCACATGAAACAAAAAAAAATCCCAAATAAATACCCTCAAATTACACTTTAAAGAACTACAAAAAGAAGGACAAATACCCAAGGTCAGCAGAAGAAAGGAAATAATAAAAATCAGAGCAGAACTAAATTAAATAGAGAACAAAAAGACAATAAAAAAATTAATGGGACAAAGAGCTGATTCTTTGAAAAGATTAACAAAACTGACAAACCCTTGACTAGGCTCACTAAGATAAAAAGAGAGAAGACACTAATAAACAAAATCGGAAAACAATAAGGGGAAGTTATCACTGATGCCACAGAAATAAAAAGGATCGTCCCAGAATACTATGAAGGACTATATGCCACCAAATTCAATCATCTAGAAGAAATGGACAAGTTCTTAGAAACATATAGCCTTCCTAGGCTGAACCATGAAGAACAGGCAAATCTGAACAGACTGATCACCAGTAACGAAATTGAATCAATCATCCAAAACCTTCCCAAAAGCAAAAGTCTGGGACCAGATGGCTTCAGTAGTGAATTCTACCAAACCTTCAAAGAGGATCTAATACCAACCCTGCTCAAACTCTTTCAAAAAATTGAAGAAGTGGCAGTACTCCCTAACTCATTTTATGAGGCCAACATTACCCTGATACCAAAACCTGGCAAGGACAACACAAAAAAGAATTAATGACCAATATCTCTGATGACTACAGATGCAAAAATCCTAAACAAAATTCTAGCAAATCGAATGCAACAATGCATTAAAAAGATTATTCATCACTAGCAAGTGGGGTTCATCCCAGGGGTGCAAGAATGGTTCAAGATCTGCAAATCCATCAATCACATAAACAAAATAAAGGACAAAAATCATATGATTATATCAATTGATGCAGAAAAAGCATTTGACAATATACAACATCCATTTATGATTAAAACACTTAATAAAATATGTATAGAAGGAAAATACCTTATCATAATAAAGGCCAATTATGACAAACCCTAGCTAATCTCATAATTAATGGTGAAAAATTTCATCCCTTTGCTCTACGTTCAGGAACACGACAGGGTTGTCCCTATCACCTCTGCTTTTCAACGTGGTTGGGAGTCCTAGCCGGAGAAATCAGGCAAGAGAAAGAAATAAAGGCATCCAAATTGGGAATGAAGAAGTTAACTTGTCACTCTTTGCAGATGAGATGATGCTGTACATAGAAAACCTTAAAGACTCCACCAAAAAGCTTCTAGAAACAATCAACAAATACAGTAATGTGGCCGGCTACAATATCAACGTACAAAAATCCATTGCATTCCTATATACTAAGAATGAAATCTCAGGAAAAGAAATAAATTCCTTTTGCAACTGCAGGAAAAAAGAATAAAATTCCTAGGAATGAATTAACCAAGGATGAGGAAGACCTATATGCTGAAAACTACAAGACATTTTTAAAAAGAAATTGAAGAAGACACAAAGAAATGGAAAAACATTCCATGCTCATGGATTGGAAGAATCAAAATAGTTAAAATGGCCACATTACCCAAAGCAATATACAGATGTAATGCAATCCCCATCAAAATCCCATTGCCATTGTTTAAAGAAACAGAACAAAAAATCACCACATTTGTTTGGAACCACAAAAGACCTCTAATAGCCAAAGCAATCCTAAGAAAAAAGAAAAATGCTAGAGGTATCACACTCCCTGACTTTAGCTTGTAACACAGGGCTACAATAATCAAAACAGCATGGTATTGGCAAAAAACAGACACGTAGACCAATGGAATAGAATTGAGAACCCAGAAATAAAACCACGTAAATATAGACAGATAAATTTTGAGAAAGAAGCAAAACTGTATAATGGAGAAAAGACAGCCTCTTCAATAAATGGTGCTGGAAGAATTGGAAAGCCACGTGCAAAAGAATGAAACTGGAGTGCTGTCACCATGTACCAAAATTAATTCAAAATGGGTTAAAGACTTAAGCATAAGACCTGAAACAATAAACTGCATAGAAGAAAACATAAGTACTAGACTTATGGACCTTGGGTTCAAAGAGCATTTTATGAATTTTACTCCAAAGGCAAGGGAAGTAAAAGCTAAAATAAATGAATGGGACTATATCAAACTTAACAGCAAAAGAAATCATCGACAAAATAAAGAGGCAACCAACTGAATGGGAGAAGATTTTTGCCAACAGTGCCTCCGAAAAGGGACTAATATCCAAAATATACAAGGAACTCATGCAACTCAACAACAAAAAAACAAACAGTCTCATTGAAAAATGGGCAGAAAACCTGAAGAGACATTTCTCCAAAGAGGATATACAAATGGCAAATAGACATATGAAAAAATGCTCAACATCACTAATCATCAGAGAAATGCAAATAAAAACCACAATGAGATATCACCTCACCCCTGTTAGAATGGTTGTCATCAACAAGACAAATAGTAACAAGTGTTGTAGACGCTGTGCAGTTGCACACTGTTGGTGCAAATGCAGACTGGTGAAGCCGCTATGGAAGGCAGTGTGGAGGTTCCTCAAGAAATTAAAAGTAGAATTACCATACGACCCAGTAATCCCTCTCCTGGGTACCTACCCAAAAAATCTGAAAACATTTATCCATAAAGACACGTGTGCTCAAATGTTCATTGCAGCTTTATTTACGGTGGCCAAGACATGGAAGCAACCAAAATGTCTTTCAATAGATGAATGGATAAAGAAGTTGTGGTATATATACACAATGGTATAGTATTCAGTGGTAAGAAAAGATGAAATAGGACCATTTGTAACAACATGGATGGATCTTGAGATTATAATGCTAAGCAAAATATGTCAGACAGAAAAAGTAGACAACTATATGATTTGGAATCTCAGAAAAAATTTTTTTAAAAATTCCTTTTGTAATTGCAGGAAAAAGAATTAAACACGTAGGAATGAACTTAACCAAGGATGTGAAATACCTGTATGCTGAAAACTATAAGACATTTTAAAAAGAAATTGAAGACACAAAAAATGTATCATCTTTCCTTATGGCAGAATAGTATTCCACTTTGTGTATATACCACATCTTTTTTATCTAATCATCTATCGAAGGACATTTTGGTTGTTCCCATGTCTTGGCCAGTGTAAACAATGTTGAGAACATTGCGGAACATATGTCTTTACAAATAAACGTTTTCTGATTATTTGAGTGGACACCCAGGAGAGTGATTGCTGAGCATATGGTGATTCTATTCTTAATTTTTTGAGGAAACTCCATTCTGTTTTTCATAGCAGCTGTACCAACTTATTATGCTAAGTGAAATAAGTCACACAGAAAAAGTCGAGAACCATATGACTTCACTAATATGTGGGCTATAAAACTGAATGCAACAAAGGGACAAGACAGGCAAATAAGGAAACAAAAACTCATAGACACAGACAACAGTTTAGTGGTTACCAGAGAGTAAGGGGAGAGGAGGGATGGTAGAAGAGGGTAAAGGGGGTCAAACATATGGTGATGTTAGTAGAACTGACTCTGGGTTGTGAGCACACAATGTGATATACAGATGATATGTTTTAGTATTGTACACTTGAAACCTATGTAGTTTCGTTGACCATTGTCACCCCAATAAATTTTAATTAAAAAAAATTAACTTTTTAAAAAAGGTTCCTACTAACAATATGATATTTCAATGTTGAGGTTGACCTTGATAATGTGGCTTGAGATAGTGTTTGTCAGGTTTCTCCACTGTAAACTTAGTCTTTTTTTTTTCCTGTTTTCATACTGTGCTCTGGAAGGAAGTCACTATGTGTATCCCACACTTAAGGAGTGGGGAATTATGCTGCACCTATTTGAGGGCAGATATTTAAATAAATTATTTGAAATTCTTCTACATGGAGCATTTATGTATTGTGTACCATTAATTTATGTTTTCAATTATTCATTTATAATAGGATATTTATTATATCCTTTGGGTTAAAATCCAGTGGTACTTTACTTATTTTGTTGCTCAAATTCATCCAGATTTGGCCAGTGGAAGCTCTTTCAGCTAGCTCCTGTATCCCTTAGATATACAGCAATCATGTTTTTGAGCACTTTCTCACCCTTTGGCACTATGAAATGCTACATAATTTTCTTCTGTGTTTCCTTCCCCAGTCCTGGCATCAGCCATTTTCTAAGGATCCCAGTGTTCTTTTATTGCAGAAAGTTATTAGAAATGAAGTTTATGGTGCTGGGTGTGCACATGGCTACTGGGATATCATTGTTTCAAGGCCCTCTCAGCTGATATAATAGCCATATAACCTGTGTATATACATGTATCTATAAATATTTCTCTATGTAACCATCTGTATCTATATTAAGCCAAACATGAATTCATCCTGATTTCTCCAACTCTAATCCATTACTACATGTATCATCCTATCTATTTCCCTTGCTTATTTGTATTTTACTCCAACAGTGAAAATCTGGTGTCTGTTTTAAAAAAAAAATTATCAAAGGAATCTTTCTAGAAGCAGGATTTTTCTCTGCTTTCATTAAGAGACATCAGTGACATGCAACATTTTGGTATGATCCTGCTGTGAATGATCTTTACTTTTTGCACACATAATGAACATCTGGTGACAAGGCATTTGGAGCCCTAAATAATAAGAGGAAGAAAAGAAAAAAGGCAATAAAACTTTATCATGCCTGTTACTTTTATGGCTTTAAATATTTTCCCCTTAATCAGTGAATACAGAAAAACTTTTAAAATGGTAACAATTAATTTTAAACAAGGAAAAATATCTGAACTCATAAATATTGCATGTATTAATTGTGAAGCTTAATGGAATATTTTATGTTTCTGAGTAACTTGTTTATATAATTAAAATCTTCTTTGATCTGTAAGTAAATGATTTAATCATTATGCTCATTAGAGTAAATAGGTCTTTAATTCAATTATATCAAGATGGTATGGAAAATTCTCAGATCTTTAGAAAACATTTGCTTGATTGTTAAGTAACCATAGAAATCTATTTGTGAACAACTATCTGCTCTTTTATCTTTATGAAGGCTATTAATTCTAAAGCCATTTAAAGTATTTTATTTATTTTATCTAATTTAGCTTGTTGTGATAAGAGTTCACTAGAATAAATACCACTTTAATCAATTAATGTTCATAAGACATCCATAAATCAATACTACTTGTAATGCATGGATAATAGGTATGCTTTATTTCCTTAAAAGTTAAATACATATAGTTGCCTTTCCTCTGAATTAAAATAATGCAAAATCTTTAAAAATACTCCATAAGTAATGAATCTTATATATTTTCTTGAAACCGGAAGTTTCACGCTATTATATTGAAAGCTACTTATGGTGAATAAAAACTAGACATTTTTTTTTGCTTGCTGTTAAATAATGTTTACAATTTTTTTAAATTCTGAAAAATGCTAGTTTCTTCTAAACTCTCATGTTACACTCTGTTACTCCTGCTCAGATTTATAAACTGTATGGTTCTTTCAACCATTAACTCAACCTCACTAAAGGTGTTAACTTCAGTTTTAGAATAGGTAGCAACCAATCTGGGACACTTGAAATTAATGATTATCAAGCAATTGCTCTTTCTAAGGCTTTTCTTCCCCGGATTTATTATAGTATAGCTAACACATAAAATTTTATGTATTTAAGGTGTGCAGGATATTTTGATATATGTATGCATTTTTAAATAATACCTTTTTTCATATGTCTATTTGCCATTTGTATGTCCTTTTTGGAGAAGTGTCTCTTCAGGTCGTCTGCTCATTTTTCAATTGGGCTGTTTGGTGTTTATTTTTGTTGTTGAGTTGCATGAGTTCCTTGTATATTTTGGATATTAGCCCCTTACCGGAGGCACTGTTTGCAAAAATCTTCTCCCATTCTGTTGGTAGCCTCTTTATTTTGTTGATGGTTTCTTTTGCTGTGCAGAAGCTTTTCAGTTTCATATAGTCTCATTCGTTTATTTTAGCTTTTACTTCCATTGCCTTTGGAGTCAAATTTATAAAATGCTCTTTGAATTCAAGGTCCATAAGTTTAGTACCTATGTTTTCTTCTATGCAGTTTATTGTGTCAGATCTTCTGCTAAAGTCTTTGATCCATTTTGAAGTAATTTTGGTAGCAGTCCAGTTTCATTCTTTTGCACGTGGCTATCCAATTCTCCCAGCACCATTTATTGAAGAGGCTGTCTTTCCTCCATTGTATGTTTTTAGCTTCTTTGCCAAAAATTATCTGTCCATATTTATGTGGTTTTATATCTGGGTTCTCAATTCTATTCCATTGGTCTATGTGTCTGTTTTTCTGCCAATCCATGCTGTTTTGATTATTGTAGCCCTGTAGTACAAGCTAAAGTCAAGGAGTGTGATACCTCCAGTATTGTTCTTTTTTCTTAAGATTGCTTTGGTTATTCAGGGTCTTTTGTTGTTCCAAAGAAATCTGATGATTTTTTGTTCTATTTCTTTAAAAAATGCCATTGCGATTTTGATGAGGATTGTATTAAACCTGTATATTCCTTTGGGTAATATGGCCATTTTAACTATGTTGATTCTTCCAATCCATGAGCATGGAATAACTTTCCATTTCTTTGTGCCTGTACTCTCCCCCTTTATATGTTTTGGTTGCCACAAATTGTCCCCACTGATGGTGGTAGAATAGCCTCCTTCAGTGTTTTTTGTAGTGCAGGTCGTGTATTAGAAAATTCCCTCAGTTTCTGTAAGTCTGGAAATGTCTTTATTCCTCCTCCATATCTAAAGGATATCTTTGCTGGATATATTGTTCTTAGAGGCTCATAATTTCTCTCTTTCAATAGTTTCAATATTTGGTTCCACTCCCTCCTGGCTAGTAGAATTTCTGCTGAAAAATCTGATAATAATCTAATGGGCTTTCCTTTGTAGGTTACCATCTTCTTTTCTCTGGGTGCCTTGAGGATTCTTTCTTTGTCATTGGTTTTTGACAGTTTCAATACAATGTACCTTGGAGAAGGCCTGTTGGGGTTGAGGTAATTAGGTGTTTTATTTGCTTCTTGGATTCGAGGATCCAGTTCTTTCCATAAGTTTGGGAAGTTCTCATCGACTATTTGTTTGAGTGTACTCTCTGTTCCCTTCTGCCTTTCTTCCCCTTCTGGTATCCCCATTATTCTTATATTGCTCTTTCTGATGGAGTCAGAAAGTTGTTGTAGAGTTCTTTTACTTCTTTTAATTATCAAGTCTCTTTCTTCTTCCTTCCGTGTCATTTCCAGGTTTCTATCTTCAATGTTACTGATTCTTTCGTCCATCTGGTCAACTCTACTACCTATGCTGGCTATTTCATTCTTCATTTCTTCTGTTGAGTTCTTAATCTCTAGAAATTCTATTGGTTCTTTTTTAAAATTTCAATCTCTTTGGTAAAATGTTCATGTTGTTCTTTGATTGTGTTTCTGAGTTCATTAAACAGCCTTCCTGTGTTATCTTGCATCTTGTTGAGGTTTTTCAGAACTGCAATCTTGAATTCTGTGTCATTTAAGTCACGTATTTCCATATCTTTAAGTTCATTTTCTGGAGACTTTTCACTTTCTTTCTGAGCTGTCTTGTTGCCTTGGTTATTCATGGCAATTAATGATTTCTTATTTCTCTTCCTAGACATCCACAGGAGTGGGTTCTGCAACAGGTTGATGGGAAGACGTCTTTCTTTTGTTTTCTGGTACGTGTTTGTAGGATGTTTTATTTTCTCTCTGACTGCAGCCTTTTTTTCATTTTCACACTGTAGTGTTAAGTTTTCTCTGCACTATTCCAGCTTCTCACACAATGGGGTGATTCCCTGGAAGGCGGTTTCTCCTCTGTTAACAGTTCGTCTTGATCATTAGGCCCCGTGTCTGTGTGGGGATGTGGAGAGCTTCTGAAGTTCCAAAGCTCTTTCTGCACCACATTCAGAGCACGTGTATTTCAGCAGTCTGTTTACTCCTGCAGGGATCCACCCAGATAGGTCTGGACAGGTGCAGGGTGTGTTTCAGAGGTGGCTCAGAGTAATGGCGTCGACCACCACCATATCCTGTGGTGCTTCCACAGCTCCCTCCCCTTTTCCAGAATTACTGGGGCTGCGAATCTGTGTCAGTGAGCCACAGTTCTCAGAACAGCATATATACTGTTCTTTTGATCTGACACTGCTAATGTTCCACTTGTAGCACTGGGTAGGTGGGTGTAGGGCGAGCTCTTTCAGGGTAGGTTGGGGGTTGCTAGTCTCAGTGCCGAAGGCTTCCATTCTCTGCTCAGTAGTGAGGGCATAAACCACCATTTTCAGCCTTCTTCCCTCAGTCTTTGCTCCAAGGTCTCTGCATTGAGCATTGGGTTTAGCTGTGTTATATGCTGTTCCCTCAGCCCTTTGGGCCATAAACGGAGCCCTAGCAGTCCTAGTTCTTCCCTCTGCTGCATCTGTGGTAGTTCATGGATGCAGCAATCTTGGAGCACTGAGCTAGGTCTGCGTCCTGCGCCCTCAGGGCTCCGTCGCTACACTTTTCCCTTTCCTCCTCTGCTGCTCACGCAATTCGCCCATCTTTAGGTGAATTCAGTAGTGAGCCTCTTCTTCTTGCCTGTCTGCTGTGCAGGTAGTCCTTTGTGGAGTGATAGTTGTTCGATTTGTTGTAAATTTCAGGGGAGATTTCTAGAGGCTCACCTCACGCCGCCATTTTGATGATGTCATATACATAATTTCCTTTTTATTTCTTAATTGTGGGGGAAAAGTGCATTTTAATTTGGATGATAACTCATATTATCATATTCTTTAATGTATATAACACAAATTAATTGAGTTCTGAATGAGCATGTTGCTAATTTTTATTACTAATTTCAAATTTAACCTCAGTAAAGCCACATACCTATGTTGGAATACATCCATTTTCACTGAATAAATTTGACATGAAACGTTGTGTAAGTTTAAGGTGCAGAACATGTTAATTTGTATTGATATTTCTCACATTAGATAATTATAGTAAGATATTATTTTCTATAATCATTATAATGTGTATTATATTTCTATAATTTATTTATATTGGTTACAAGTTTGTACACTAAAACACCATCAGTGTTATTCCCCCACACTCATCACAGGGTAATCACTATTTTACTTTGTTTTTCACAGGTTTGACTTTTTAGATTCCATGTATAAGTGATATCATACAGTACTTGTCTATCTCTGTGTGACTTATGTTGCTTACTATAACGTAATCAAGTTCCAACTATGTTGTTACAAATGGTAATATGTCCTCCTTTCTCATACCTGAATAATATTTTATTGTATACAAGCACAACATATTATTAGTACTGCCATTTTAACAGTATTAATTCTTTCCACCAATGAACATGTAGTGTCTTTCCAATCGTTTGTCTCTTTTTATTTCTTTCAGCAATGTCTTGTAGTTTGCATTATATAGATCATCCCATCATTAGTTACATTAATTCCTAAGTATCTTATTGTTTTTTATGCTATTGTGAGTGGGATAGCTTTCTTTATTTCTTTTTCAGATGCTTCATAATTAGTGTTAAGGAACGCAACTGATTTCTTGTTGTTTCTTGTGTGTGGTTTATCTGCTCTTTGTTATTTTCTTTTATTTTTTTTTCGTTTCAGGAGCACAAAACAATGTAATAGTTAGACATTTATCATTTATGTACCTCACACTGTGTCAACCCCCTTCCCCCATCCACTATCCCTCTGACATCGCACACAGCCATTACATTTCCACTCTCCATATTCCTAATGCTGTACTCCACTTCTTGTAACTATATAGAATATATATATAGGCATCTACATCTTCCCTGAGGTGGTCTCCCTAACGAGACAAGTGTCCATCTGATACCCTACAGAATCTTTACAATATTATTGATTACATTCCCCAAATTAACTTTCATAACCCCGTGGTAATCTTGTGGTTACTGACTGTGCTTTCTAATCTCCTCACCTTCCCCCTTATCCCCACCCTCCCTCCTATCTAGTAAACCTCAGTTTTTCCTCTATGTCTCTGAAACTGTTTCTGATTAGCTCATTCATTTATTGTTTTCTTTAGATTCCACATATAAATGAGATCATATGGTATTTGTCTTTCTCTGTCTGATTTTTCACTTAAGATGATGTTCTCTAGGTCCATCCATGTTGTTGCAAATGGTAAGATTTCATTCTTCTTTATGGCTGCGTAATACTTCATTGTATAAATGTATCACAGTTTCTTAATCCAGTCATCTACCGATGCGCATTTCAGTTGTTTCCATGTCTTGGCTATTGTGTATAGTGCTGCAATAAACATAGGGATGCATAAACCTTTTTGAATTAGAGTTTTGGTTTTCTCCGGATAGATACCTAGGAGCAGAATTGCTGGATCATAAGGTAGTTCCATTTTCAGATTTTTGAGATAACTCCATACTGTTTTCCATCGTGGCTGCACCAATTCTCAATCCCACCAACAGTGCACAAGGGTTCCCTTTTCTCCACATCCTCGCCAGGACTTGTTGTTTGTTGATTTATTGATGATGGCAATTTCGACTGAGATGAGGTGGTATCTCATTGTGGTTTTAATTTTCATTTCTCTGATATTTAGTGAGGATGAGCATTTTTTGTATGTCTGTTTGCCATCTGTATATCCTTTTTAGAAAAATGTCTCTCCGTGTCCTCTGCCCATTTTTTAATTGGGTTGTTTGTTTTTTTGGAGTTGAGTTGAGTGAGTTTTTTATAAATTTGGGATATTAACCCCTTATAGGATATATCATTGGCAAATAACTTTTCCCATTCAGTAGGATCCCTTTTTGATTTATTTATTTGTTTCCTTTGCTGTGAAAAAACTTTTTAGTTTGATGTAATTCCACATGTTCATTTTTCCTCTTACTTCCCTTGCCTGAGGGGATGTATCAGTAAAAATCTTACTCCGGGTATGTCTGTTAAGTTTCTTCTTATAGTTTTTGCTAGGCATTTTATGGTTTCAGATCTTACATTTAAGTCTTTAATCCATTTTGAATTTATTCTTGTATATGGTGTAAGGAGGTGGTCCAGCTTCATTTTTCTGCATCTGTCTGTCCAGGTTTCCCACCACCATTTATTGAATAGATTGTCTTTAGCCCACCGTAAATTCTTGCTTTCATTGTCATAGACTAAATGATCATATAGGCATGGATTTATTTCTGGGCTCTCTATTCTGTTCCATTGATCTATGTGTCTGTTCTTATGCCAGTACCATGCCGTTTTGACTGCTGTGGCCTTGTAGTATAATTTCATGTCAGGTATCTTTATACCTCCCAGTTTGTTCTTATTTCTCAAGATTTCTGAGGCTATCTGGGGTCTTTTATGGTTCCACATAAATTTTAGGATTATATGTTCTTTTTCTGTGAAAAACGTCCTTGGTATTTTGATAGGAATTTCATTCAATCTGTATATTGTGTTAGGCAGTATGGACATTTTATCTATATTAATTCTTCCTATCCATGAACATGCTGTGTGTTTCTATCTATTTGTGTCTTCTTTAGTTTCTTTCTTCAGTGTCTTATAATTTTCTGAGTACAGATCTTTTACTTCTTTTGTTAAATTTATTCCCAGGTATTTTATAGTCTTTGAAGCAAATGTAAATGGGATTTTTTTTTAAATTTCTACTTCTGATGTTTTATTATTGATATATACAAATGCAACTGATTTCTGAATATTAATTTTGTATCCTTTACTAAATTCATTTGTCAGCTCTAATAGTTTCTTGGTGGAGTCATTAGGGTTCTCTCTACATAGTATCTTGTCGTCTGCATATAATGACAATTTTACTTCCTCCTTACCAATTTGGATGCCTTTTATTTCTTTTTCTTCTCTGATTGCTGTGGCTAAAACTTCCAGCACTGTGTTGAATAGAAGTAGAGAAAGTGGGCGACCTTGCCTTGTTCCTGATCTTAAGGGGAATGGTTTTAGCTATTCCCCATTGAGTATGATGTTATCTGTGGGTTTATCACATATGGCCTTTATTATGTTGAGTTATGGTCCCTCTATTCCCAATTTCTTAAGGGTTTTTATCACAAATGGCTGCTGAATTTTGTCAAATGCTTTTTCTGCATCTACTGAGATGATCATATGATTTTTATTTTTCATTTTGTTAATGTGGTGTATCACATTAATTGATTTGCAGATGTTGAACCACTCTTGCTTACCAGGAATGAATCCCCCTTGATCATGGTTGTGTGATATTTTTAATGTATTGCTGAATTCTATTCATTAATATTTTGTTGAGGGTTTTTTCATCTATGTTCTTTAGAGATATCGGCCTGTAGTTTTCTTTTTTTGTAGTGTCTTTGTATGATTTTGGGATCAGGGTGATAGTGGCCTTGTAAAAGTGTTTGCGAGCCTTCCCTCCTTCTGGATTTTTTGGAAGAGCTTGAAGAGAGTAGGTGATAATTCTTTTTTGAATGTTTTGTAAAATTCACCTTTAAAGCCATCTGGTCCAGGGCTTTTGTTTGTTGGGAGATTGTTGATTACTGATTCAATTTCCCTGGTGGTAATCAGTGTATTCAGGTTTTCTGTTTCTTTTTGAGTTAGCCTTGGAAGGTTGTATATGCCGAGAATATTGTCCATTTCTTCCAGAATTTCAAATTGGTTGGCATATAGTTGCTCATAGTAATTTCTTAAAAATTCTTGTATTTCTGTGGTGTCTGTTGTCACTTCTCTTTCATTTCTGATTTTACTAATTTGGGTTCCTTCTCTCTCTCTGTCTCTTTTTTTTTCTTTTTTCTTTTTATGAATCTGGCTAAAGATTTGTGGATTTTATTTACCTTCTCTAAAAACCAACTCTTGGATTCATTGATCTTTTGTGTTGTTTTCTGGTTTCTATTTCATTTATTTCCTCTTTGATCTTTATTGTCCCCTCCCTTTCGGCTTATTTTGTTGTTCTTTTTCCAGATTCCTTAAGTGTGAAGATAAACTGCTGATTAGTGATGTTTCTTGTTTCTTTAGGTAGGCCTGCAGTGCTATGAATTTCCTTCTGTGGATTGCTTTCGCTGCATCCCATAGATTTTGGGTCATCGTGTTTTCATTTTTGTTTGTCTCAAGATAACTTTTGATTTCTTCCTTGATCTCATGGTTGACCCATTCATTATTTAGTATCATGTTATTCAGCCTCATGAATTGGTGTGTCTTCCAGTTTTTTTCCTGTAGTTCATTTCTAATTTTGTAGCATTGTGGTCAGAGAAGACACTTGGTATGATTTCAATTTTCTTAAATTTATCAAGACTTGTTTGTGGCCTAACATGTGGTCAATCTTGGAAAATGTTCCATGTGCGCTCGACAAAAACGTGTATTCTGCAGCTTTGAGGTGAAATGCTCTGAAAATATCGATTAAATCCAAGTGGTCCAATGTGTCATTTAAGGTCGTTGTTTCCATATTGATTTTCTGTCTGGAAGACCTCTCCCTTGTTGTCAGAGGTGTGTTGAAGTCCCCTATTATGATAGTGTTACTGTTGATCTTTGTCTTTATGTCAGCCAATATCTGTTTTATATATTTAGGTGCTCCTATGTTGGGTGCATAGATGTTTACTAAGGTTATGTCCTCTTGTCGCATCAATCCCTTTATTATATAGTGCCCATCTTTGTCTTTTAATATATTCTTCATTTTAAAGTCTATTTTGTCAGATATAAGTATTGCAGCTCCAGCTTTTTTCTCATTTTCATTTACATGAAATATCTTACTCCAATCCTTCACTTTCAGCCTGTGTGTTTCTTTTGATCTGAGATGAGTCTCTTGTATACACCATATATAGGGTCTTGATTTCTTTTCCAGTCAGCCACCCTATGTGTTTTGATTGGAGCATTTAATCCATTTACATTTAAAATGATTATTGATAGGTACACAGTTATTGCCATTTTTTAAATTTGTCATTAGATTGTTTTCATCTTTCTTCTGTTTACAGAAGCCCTTTCAATATTTCCTGCAATGCTGGCTTGGTGGTAATAAATTCTTTTAGCTTATTCTTTTCTGGGAAGCTCTTTAACTCTCCTTCAATTTTAAATGATAGCCTTGCTGGATAAAGCAATTTAGGTTGTAGGCCTTTGTTTTCCATCACTTTGAGTATCTCCTGCT
The DNA here is from genome assembly GCF_057876585.1 of Rhinolophus sinicus. NCBI lineage: Eukaryota > Metazoa > Chordata > Mammalia > Chiroptera > Rhinolophidae > Rhinolophus > Rhinolophus sinicus. The sequence continues at coordinate 53,055,947 of NC_142518.1, read as the reverse complement.
ACTCCTTCCTGGCCTGCAATGTTTCTGTAGAAAAGGCATTTCATAGTCTTATAGGAGTTCCCTTGTATGTAACCGGCTGTCTTTCTCTTGCTACTTTTAGGATTCTCTCTCTGTTTTTAACTTTTGCCATTTTAACTATAATGTGTCTTGGTGTGGACTTGCTTGGGTTTATCCTGGTTGGAACTCTCCGCACTTCCTGGGCTTGTGTGTCGGTTTCCTTCACCAGGTTAGGGAAGTTTTCAGACATTATTACTTCAAATATGTTTCTCAATCCCTTCCTTCCTCTCTTCACCTTCTGGTATTCTTATGATGTGCATGTTGTTGCGCTTGATGTTATCCCAGAGGTCTCTTAAACCATCTTCATTGTTTTTTATTGTTTATTCTTTTTTTGTTCCATTTGGGTGATCTCTGCTAACTTGTCTTGTAAGTCACTGATTTGATCCTTTCCTTCATCTAGCCTGGTGGTAATTCCTTCAAGTGTGTTCTTTATTTCAGTTATTGTGTTCTTTAGTTCTAACTGGTTGTTCATTATGATTTCTCTATCCTTTTTTCTGTTGTCACTAAGCTTCTTAAACATTCTTATCATCAGTGTTCTGAGCTCTGTCTCTGATAAGTTGGTTACCTCTATTTTACTTGGTTCTAATTCTCGAGGTTTCTTCTATTTTTTTATTTGGGACATGTTTCTTTGTTTCCCCATTCTGGCTGACTCTCTGTGTTTGCTTCAACGTATTACTTAGATCCCCTAGAGTTCTTAGTTTTTGCAGGGTTATCTAATGTAGTATGTGTCCTTTATATTTGACTTGCACCACTTCCTTCTTCTCCTCTGCGTGTGCTCCAAAGGTGACTCTTGTGTTGTGTATATTGTCCTGTTAAAGTTGATGTTTAATTGCTTTTAGCTTGTGAGTAGGTGGGATTGACTCCTAGGCTGACTAGTTGTGAGACTTGGCTCTGTCCACAGCAGGATGTTCTGCAGCATGATGGTTGACCGCTTAAATGAGCCTTGTCCTCTATGGGTTCTTGTGCCTGTAGAGAATTCCCTCTGGGTGTGTCACTTGTAGTTCAAACCCAGTAGTACTCTGGTTTGGTCTGGATTTCTCTTCTGGGTGTGTTGAATCTTGTGCCTCTTGAGCTGGGCCCTTCAAGTAAACCTCGTACAAGTCTCTTAGCAGTTCTCTGTGATGAGCAGAGAGTCCTTTGATGAGTTATGGATGTTCAGTTTGTGATAAACTCTGGAGGAGAACTGAAGAAGTCTGCCTCACTGCCGCCATTCCTATGATTTCCCGCAACTGATTTTTGTAGGTAGATTTTATATCTTGTAACTTTACAGATAGTGTTAATTAATTCCAGCAGAGTTTTTACTGATTCTTTTGGATTTTATTTTATATATATATATATATATATATATATATATATATATATATATATATATATATATATATATATATAAAATAAAATCATTAGCAAATAGTGACAACTTTACTTCTTCCCCTCTGATTTGGATGTCTCTTATTACTTTGTCCTTCCTAGTTTCTATAACTAGAAATCCCAGTACTATATTGAGTATGGATGTAACAGTAGGCATCCCTGTTTTTCCTTACCTTAGAGGATACATTTTATCCATTGAGTATAACATTAACTGAGGGTTTGTCAAACATGGCCTTTATTATGTTGAGTTATGTTCCTTCTATACTCAATCTCTTAAGGATTTTATCATGAAAGATTTTGTATTTTATCAAATACTTTTTCTGCATCTATTGAGATAATCATGTGTCTTTGTTTTTCATTTTATTGATGTGATGTATTACATTTATCGATTTGCCTATGTTGAATCATCTTTTCATACCTAGGATAAGTCCCACATCACTATGGTGACTATCCTTTAAAATGTTCTTGAATTCACTTTGCTAATACTTTTTTTAAATTTTGCATTTTTATTAATCAGGAATATTCATCTGTAGTTTTCTTTTCCTGTTGTGTCCTTACCTGGTTTGGGTAGTAAGGTAACACTGGCTTCATAGAATTAATTTGGAATTGTTCCCTTCTTCTTGACATTTTGGAAGAGATTCAGGAAGATTGATGTTAATTCTTTCAATATTTGGTAGTATTCTAGAGTAAAACCATCTGGCCCCGAATATTCTATGTTGGTAGATTTCCAATAACTAATTCAATGTTTTTACTTAATATTTGTTTACTTATATTTTTTACTTCTTTCTGATCGTGTGTTTCTAGAAATGTATCAATTTCTTCTAAATTATGTAATTTGTTGATATATAATTATTCATAGTAGTCTTTTTTGATTCTATGTATTTCTATAATATCAATTGTAGTATATCCTCTTTCATTTCAAATTTTATTTATTTGTGTCTTTTCTCTCTCTCTCTCTTTTTTTCATTTAGCTAAAGGTTTGTCAAGTTTTTTTTGTGATTTTTCAATCAACCAGCTTTCAGTTTCATGGATTGTTTAGTCTCTATTTTATTTATTTGTTTCTGCTCTGATATTTGTTATTTTCTTCCTTCTAAATTTGTGTTTAATTTGTTTTTTTCTTGCTCTTTATGGGGTAAATTTGGCTTATTTGTTTGAGATCTTTTAAATTTCTTAATATATGTGTTTATATCTATACATTTTTCTCACAGAGCTGCTTCTTCTGCATCCCACAATATTTGATATGTTGTAGTTCCATTTTCATTTATTTTGAGGTAAGTTTTATTTCCACTTTGATTCCTTCTTCGACCCATTGGTGGTTAGAAGTGTGTTGTTTAGTTTTCTCATATTTGTGCACATTCTCTTTCCTCTTGCTGATTTCCAGCCTTTTACCATTGTGGCCAGAAAAAAGTAATACTCAATATGAATTAAATCTTCAATTTGTTAAGATTTGTTTTGCAGCTAATAAATAATCTGTAGTGGAAAATATTTTATGTGCATTTGAGAAGAATGTGTATTCTTCTACTGCGGGGTGAAATGGTCTATATCTGTTAAGTTCATTTTTTTCTAAAATGTGGGTCTTTCCCAATGTTTCATTGTTGATTTTCTGTCTGGATGATCAATCCATTGCTGAGAGTGTGCTACAAAAGTTCCCATACTATTATTGTAATACTGTCTACTTCTCCCTTAATATCTTTTAGTATTTGCTTAATGTATTTTGGGTTTTGGATGTATGTATTTACAGTTGTTATACCTTCTTGATGTATTGTCCTCTTCATTATCATATACTGACCTTCTTTGCCAGTTGTTACCCTTTCCAATTTGAAGTCTATTTTGTCTGATATAAATATGGCAATGCATACCTTCTTTTGGTTATTGTTTGCTTGGAAAATCCAATTCTATTTTTGTTTATTTTGTGTTTTTTTGTTTTGTACTTTGAGCCCATGTGTGACATAAAAGCTGAAATGAGACTCTTGTAGGCAGTGTATAGTTGGGTCTTGTTTCCGCCCCCCCCCCCATATATCCACTCTGTGCCTTTTGATTGGTGAATGCAATTCATTTGCATTTCAGGTGATAATTGATGTATAAGAATTCACTATTTCTAGTTTTACTATTGCTTTCTGATTATCTTGTTTCTCCATTGTTTCTTTTTCCTTCTATTTCTGTCTACCTTTGTAGGTTAGTGGTTTTCAATATTGATTTACTCAGTCTCCCTTTTATTATATTTTGTAACTTTGCTTTAGATTTTTGCTTTGTGGTTATCATGATGTTTACATAAAACATCTCATAGATAAAACAGTTTTTTTATCTGCTTACAGCTATTTATCTTCATTTGTTTATAAATGTTCTACCCTTTTACTTTCCCTTTTGACGTCCTTCATAGCATAACGTCTCTTTGTACACGGTGATTTTGTTATCAAGTTGTAGTAGCTATAGCTATTTTTAATGCCTTTTTTCTTTAAACTTCATGCTATAATTTTTTAATATACTTTTCTAGGAAAAGAGTTGCAATTTTTAAAAATTCTGTCTATTTATCATCTTAATAAATTTTGTGTGCTTTCATCTCTTCATCAGCTTGAAGAGCTTCTTTCAACATTTGTTGTAAGGTAGGTCTGGTGTTGATGGACTCCCTCGGCTTTTGTTTGCAAATAACTTTTTTTCCTTCAAATCTGATGGATAATTTTACCAGATAGAGCATTCTTGGTGGGAAATTTTAATCTTTCAATAATTTGAATATGTCATTCTACTCTCTCCTGATCTCTAGAGTTGCTGCTGAGAAATCTGCTTATAGCGTAATGAGGGTTTTTTGTAGGTTACTGTTTGTTGTTTTTTCTACTCCTGGCTGCCTTCAAAATTTTTTATAATTGACTTTTGAAAGATGTAACATAATGTGTCTTGGGAAATGCCTTTTTGGGTTGAAATGGTAAGGTGTTCTATTATCTTCATGGATTGTAAATCTAGTTTCTTCCATCAGTTTGGGAAATTCTCCCATCTATTTGGGTTATTCTTTCTTTAAATACACTTTCTACTCCCTTCCCTCTCTCTTCTTCATCCGGTATATTCATTAATCTTATTTTGGCTCTTTTAATTATATCTGATATTTCTCATAGGGGTTCTTCTTTTTAAAAAATCTTTTTACTCTTGCCTCTTTCACCTGTATTATTCTACATGTCTGTCCTTGAGCTAACATATTTTCTCTTCCACTTGATCTGCTCTATTTCTAATGCTTACTAATGTATCCCTCATCTCATTTATTGAGTTCTTATGTTCTAGAATTTCTGTGTGTTTTTTTATAAATTTAATTTCATTGGTAAAATACCTTTTTTTGTTGTTGTTGTTGTTAATTTTATTCCTGAGGTCATTGTATTGACTTTGTGAGTTTTTTTATACTTTGTTCAATTTCTTAATAACAGCTATTTATAATTATTTATCAATTACATTGAAATATTCTGTGTCTTTGGGTTCAGTTGCTGGATAATATTCATTTTTTGTGACACCATATTGTTTTATAGTGCTTGATAAAAAGTGCCTCTGCTACAACATTTGAAACAGTAAATACCTTTTTCTTTTAGGTGAGACTTTCTTTAATTTTAACAGTTCAACATATTGGTAATTAGGAGCCTTCCTTTTGTTTTCCAGAATCTGACTGTATAGCACAGTATTTTGGTATTTCTTACCAGAGATGAATCACCATTGATGTAGGGGGTGCTTGCATTAAAATATATATATATTTTTTTTCAAAAGAAGCAGTCAGAAATTAAAAATAAAATAACTAAAATGAAAAATGCAGTAGAGAATATAGATTAGATGAAGCACAGGACTGAATCAGTGATTTGGAATACAAGCTAGTGGAAAACACTCAATCAGAACAGCAAAAAGAAAAAAGAATACAAAAAAATGAGGATAGTTTAAGGGGCCTCTGGGATAACATCAAATGTACCAATATTTGCATCATAGGGGTACTGAAAGGAGAAGAGAGTGAGCAAGAAATTAAGCACCTATTTGAAGAAATAATGATGGAAAACTTCCCTAACCTGGTGAAGCAAATAGACATACAACCCCAGGAAGTGCAGAGAATCCCAAATAAGACGAACCCAAGAGGGCCACGCCATGACACATTATGATTAAAATGCCAAAAGTTAAAGACAAAGAAAGAATCTTAAAAGCTGCAAGAGGAAAAAAGTTAGTTCCTACAAGGGAGCTCCCATAAGACTGTCAGCTGATTTTTCAAGAGAAATTTTGCAGGCCAGTAGGTATTGGCAATAAATATTCAAAGCGATAAAAAGCAAGGACCTACAACCAAGGTTACTCTATCTAACAAAACTATCAGCTAGAATGGAAGGACTGATAGAAAGCTTCCCAGACAAGAGAAACCTAAAGGAGTTCATAACTATCAAGCCAGCATTACATGAAATGTTAAAGGGACTTCTTTAAGAAGAAGAAAAAGAGATAAAAAAATAATGTGAATAATAAAATGGCTACAGTTACATATCTATCAATAATTACTTTCAACCTAAATAGATTAAATGCTTCAATCAAAATACAGCGGCTGGATGAATAATAAAACAAAGCTCTTACATATGATGCCTACAAGAAACTTACATCAGATTGAAAGACATACACAGACTGAAAGTAAAGGGATGCAAAAAGTATTTCATGAAAATGGAAACAACAAAAAAATCTGGGGTAGCAATACTTGTACCAGGTAAAATAGACTTAAAATAAAGGCTATAACAGGAGCCAAAGAAGGACCTAGGCATTCCACTACTGGGTATTTATCCAAACAAACACAAAACACTACTTTGAAGGGACATGTGCATCCATATGTTCATTGCATCATTATTTACAATTACCAAGAAATGGAGGCAACCTGGGTATCCATCAATAGATGAATGGATAAAGAAGGTGTGGTACATATATAAAGTGGAATATCAGCTATAAAAAAAAAAGAACAAAATCTTGCCATCAGCAACAACATGAATGGACCTAGAGGGTATTGTGCTGAGTGGAGGAAGTCAGACAGAGAAAGACAAATGCTACATGATTTCAACTATATGTGGTATTTAAAGAATAACAACATAAATGAACAAACAAAACGTAAACAGACTCATAGATACAGAGAATAAACTGATGATTGCCAGATGGGAGGGCAGTTGGGGGGAAAGTGAAATAGCTGACAGTATTAAGAAGTAAAAATTAGTATTTACAAAATAGTCATGGAGATTTAAAATATAGCATAAGGAATACAGTCAGTAAAATAGTAATAACCGTGCATGGTGTCAGATGGGTAATAGATATATCAGGGTGATTATAAGTTATATAAATGTCTAATCACTATGTTATACACCTGGAGTTAATATAATATTGTATGTCAACTGTACTTAAGCTATGAAACAAATATTAACAAAAAGCATTTTCACCCTCCATATCATGTTGAAAGGGCATATTGGTCCACCACCACCTCTGCCACCACTGTCTCTGATGCCACTCCCCTGGCTCTGCAGCCTCCTGTAAAGTCCAATTCACTCATATTTGAGTACACAGATAAATAGATCTGTCAAGTTTCCTTGTATGCTATGCAGAGGCACTTTTTTCAATACATATGTCCAATTAGTGTAAATAGAAGGAGAGAGACAAAAAGGAATGATTCATGATGCTGACATCACCTGACATATATATATTTCTGCAAAAGATTTTTTGTCTATATACCCATAATAGGCTCAAGATGAGCCTGAATTTTATTACTGATTTTATTTGCTATTCAGAATATACTCTTGTGTGTAAAATTTATATTCTATATGATTATAACAATAGTTTTATATTTTAACAAGGACATTACTGTTTTATAAACGATTTTAAGTTTTTTTTTTCAACCAGAATTCTTTGAAATGTACAACTGGGCCCCCCATAACATTTAAAGTTGGAATTTGACATATGTGTTCTTATAATTTCATGGAAAAATTGATGTAGATAAGGCAAAACACCTTGATAACAAACTCCAGAGGGCATCTACATGACTAGTGATGAACTTCTGAGTAGTAATTAACTTTTAGTTAAATGAATACACTGAGACATATGGGTACATGAGCAGTAAGGTTGCAGGATACAAAGTCAATGCAAAAATCAATTTTCTTTTGCATAGTAGCAATAAGTGATCAGAAATAAAATTAAAAATCCGTGTCATTTACAATCGTATCAAAATATGAACTACCAGGGCATACATTTAATAAAATATAATATGTACATGGACTGTACACTAAATACACAATACTGAATGAATTGTACATTGAATATATGTGTATATATACTTATATAATTACTGCTATATAACTCAGTTATGTTTATGATGAATAAATCATATATATATATATATATATATATATACACACACACACACACACACACACACACACACATGATTATGTAATTATTGAGAGAAAACAAAGACGGAATAAAGGGACAGATGTTTTGCTTGTACATTAGCACTCCATCTTGCTAAAATGTAATTCTCCTCAAACTGGCCTACAGAATCACACAATTCCAATAAAAATCATTGTGCTTGTTTCTGTAAATATGTTTAAAAAATCTAAAATCCATTTGAAATGCAAAGAACAAATTATACTTGAAAACATTTTGAAATTGAAGGAAAAAAAATGGAAATTATTGTACTACCTTATTTCAAGAATTATTATAAAGCTGTGGTAGTCATGATAGTGTGCTGTTGGCATAGTGTTAGATATATAGATCAATGCCACAGAATTAAGTTCAAATATAGACTCATATCTATAGGACTGATTTTTGACAAGTTACTGAGGCCACTCAACAGAGAAAGAATAATCTTTTCACAGATGGTATTGGAAACATTAGACACCCTATGAAAAGAAAACAAATTTTGGCCCTTGTCTCGTGTTGTATAAGAATTAACCAGTAATGATCATAGACTGAATGTTAGAACCATAACTTTAAAAATATATATTTAAAATAAAACAAAAAGAATCTTATTGACCTAAGGTAAATATTTCTTAAAATATACACAATATCACAAGTTACAAAAATAAATTAATAAATTAGAGTTTATGAAAATCAAGTTTACTCTTCCAATAACACTGTTGAGAAAATAAAAATCCATGCTACAGCCTGGGAGAAAAATATTTACATTTATCCCACAAAAATTTTATTCAGAGTATATAAAGAACTCTTACAACTATATAAAAAAACTAATTTTTTTAAATAAAACGGGCAAAAATTTGAACAGACACTTCAACATATAAGATACAAAAATGGAGGGATTATGTCATAGAAAAGGCAACATGAGGTAAGCCTCATGAAATCTCCCCTGGAATTTATAACAAATTGAACAGCTACAATTCCACAAAGGACTCCCTGTGTAGCAGACAGGCAAGACTAAGAGGCACTCAATTGAAATCATCCAAAGGTGGGCAAATTGGGTGAGCAGGGGAGGAGTGAAGGGGGAAGTGTAGAGACACGAGCTGAGCTTGGGACCAAAGGACAGAAGCAGATCTAGCTCGCAGCTCTTAGTTCCCTGCATTCCCAGTCTTCCGCAGTCACGGGAATAGGAAGCATTCAGATTGCTAGCACTCCCCTAATGGCCCACAGTCCCACCTGAGGGATGAGCATAAAACACAGCTGAACCCAATGCTCATGGCGGAGACCTCAGAACAAAGACTGAGGGAAGAAGGTTGAAAATGGTGGTTTAAGTCCTCACTGCCAAGCAGAAGACAGAAGGCAAAAGCACCGAGCCTAGCTGCCCTCTTCCCACCCTCCCAGGGTTAGCTCAACTTCCCAATGATAGAAGTGGAAAGGTAACAGTGTCAGATCAAAAGAACAGAATATTTTCAGTTCTGAGAACTGTGGCCCACAGCCACAGACTCATGACACAACTAGCTCCTGGGAAGGGGAGAGAGCCTTGGGTGCAGGATTGGCTGTGCTGGTGGTCACCACCAATGTGCAGAGCCACTTCTCATAGTCCACGCTGACCCTGCCCCCACCTATCTGGGCGGATCTCTGAAGGGATAAAGAGAGCCACTGAAACACACGGGCCTTGAAACTGGTGCAGGAAGAGCTTTGGAACTTCAGAAACTCTCCACATTCCCCACAAAGGCAGTACACTGAGGCAAAAGTGATGTGCTCACAGAGAAGAAGCCCACCTTCCAGGGAATCCTCCCATTGTATGAGAAGCTAGAACAAGTAAAGAGAAACTATAATACTACAGAATGAGACAGCATAAAATGCTGCAGTCGGAAATAAAATAAAACATTCTACTAACACCTATAGGAAAGCAAAAGAAAGATATCTGCCTGTCAACCTGTTAAAGAACCCACTGCTGTAGATGTCTAGGAAGACAAATAATAATTGATTAATTGTCATGAATAACCAAGGTAACAAAGCAGCTCAGAAAGAAAATGAAAAATCTTCAGAAATGAACTTAAGGACATAGAAATATGTGTCTTAAATGACAGATAATTCAAAATTGTTGTTCTTAAAAATCTCAATGAGATGTAAGAAAACAGGCAGTTTAATGAACTCAGAAAAACAATCAAAGAACAAAATGAACATTTTACCAAAGAGATTGAAATTTTATAAAAAAAAAAAAAAAATCTGGAGATTAAGGGCTCAATAGAAGAAATGAGGAATAAAATAGTCAGCTTAGGTAGTAGAGTTCACCAGATGGAGGAAAGAATCAGTGACATCAAAGATAGAAATCTTGAAATGATACAGATAGAAGAGAGAGACTTGAGAGTTAAAAGAAATGAAAGAACTCTACAAGAACTTTCTGACTCCATCAGAAAGAGCAATATAGGAATAATGGGCTACCAGAAAGAGAAGAAAGAGAGAAGAGAACAGAGGATATATTCAAACAGTCAATAACTTCCTAAACCTGGGGTTAGAACTGGGTCATCAAATCCAAGAAGCAAAGAGAATACCTAATTACCTGAATCCCAACAGGCCTTCTCCAAGGCAAATTGTATTGAAGCTGTCAAAGTTAATGACAAAGAAATAATCCTCAAGGCAGCCAGGGAAAATAAGACAGTAACCAAAAAAGGAAAGCCCATTAGATTATCATCATATTTTTCACCAGAAATTCTACAAGCCAGAAGGGAGTGGAATCAAATATTCAAAACACTGAAAAAGAGAAATTATAAGCTGAGAATAATATACCCAGCAAAGATATCCTTTAGATATCAAGGAGGAATAAAGACCTTTCCAGACATACAGAAGCTGAGGAAATTTTCTAATACACAACAGGTACTACAAGAAATATTGAAGGAGGCTATTTGATCTGAAAAAAAGAAGAAAGAATACAAAACTGTGAGTAATATTAGAAGCAGGAAATGGCAACCCTTACACCAAATAAGACACTATACACTTAAACATAAGACACAGAGTAAGAAAAAAAAAAAACACTTAAAAAAAAGAGGGGGAAAAGATAACTTGCTACTGCAGTGCAGAAATCAACTCACAGCATAAATAGGGATAATTTGTGATAACAAAAACATAAAAGGGGAAACAGTAAAAATCTGAATGGGCAAAAGGGAATGGAGAAAGGAAGCATGCTGAAGAAAATGGAATATTCTAAATATGAAACTTTCTTTTACATAAACTTGATGGTAACCACTCCAAAAAAAAAAAAAAAAATCCAGAACTGAAATATATAACATTAAAAAAAGAAGAAATACAGGGAAAAATCATAGAATATAACCACACTGATATAAGAGACATTAACAAAAGGGCAAAGAAACAATGGAGACACCGTCCTACCAGAAAACAGAAGATAGAAATGTGGGAAATCCTCATATATCAATAATCACCCTAAATGTAAATAGACTGAACTCATCAATAAAAACGCGCAGAGTAGCAGATTGGATAAGAGAACTAAACCCAACCATATGCTGCCTCCAAAAGACACATCTCAGCTGCAAGGACAAATATAGACTCAAAGTGAAAGGGTGGAAATTGACACTCTAAGCAAATGGTGTTCAGAGAAACGCAAGTGTAGATATACTGATATCAGGTGAAACAGACTTCAAGGTAAAAAGTCTAACAAAAGACAAAGATGGACATTTCGTAATGATAAAGGGAACAATGTTACACGAACACATAACAGTCATTAATATTTATGCCCCCAATCAGGAAGTACTGAAATATACAAAACAAATACTAACAGAACTAAAGGGAGAAATTGACCAAAACACAATTATAGGAGGGGACCTAAATACATCATTGACAGCTATGGATAGGTAATGCAAACAGGAATTAAATTTAAAAAATCTGCCTTAAAGGACACATTAGATGAAATGGACATAATTGACATTTATAGAGCACTTCATCCTAAAACATCAGACTATGCATTTTTTTTCTAGTGTACATGGAACATTCTCAAGGATAGACCATTTATTGGGACATAAAAATAACCTCAGCGAATTTAAGAACATTGAAATCATACCAAGCATATTCTCTGATCACAAGGTGTTGAAATTGGATATCAACTGCAAAAAGAAAGCAGGGAAACCCAGAAATACATGGAGATTAAACAACATACTTTCAAATAACGCCAGGGTCAAAGAAGAAATAAGAGGAGAGATCAAAAGATACAGAGAAACAAATGACAATGAAATTACATCTTACTAAAATTTGGAGGATGCAGTGAAAGAGTTTTAAAGGGGAAATTTACAACATTACAGGCCTATTTCAGGAAAGAAAAAAAATCTCAGATAACTAACCTAACGTTACAGCAGAAAGAAGGAAATAATGAAAATCAGAGCAGAATTAAATAAAATAGAGAACAAAGAGACCATAGAAAAAATTAATGCAACAAAAATCCGTTTCTTTGAAAAGATTAATAAAATTAACAAACCGTTGCCTAGACTCACTAAGAAAAAACGAGAAAATTAACAAGTAAAAAAATAAGAAACGAAAGTGGGTAAGTTACCACAGATGCCTGTGAAATACAAAGGATGATCCAACAATATTATGAAGGAATAATGCAACAATATTCAATAACCTAAAAGTAATGGGCAAGTTCTTAGAAATATATAGCCTTCCGAGGCTGAACCATGAAGAACTGGAAAATCTAAACAGACCGATCATCGGTAACAAAATTGAATCAGTCATCTAAAACCTTCCCAAAAGCAGAAGTCTGGGACCAGATGGCTTTACTAATGAATCGTACCAAACCTTCAAACAGGATCTAATACCAATCCTACTCAAGCTCTTTCAAAAAATTGAAGAGAGACAATACTCCTTAACTCATTTTATGAGGCCAACACTACCCTGATACCAAAACCTGGTAAACATAACACAAAAAAAGAAAATTACAATACAATATCTCCGATGCAAATACAAAAATCCTAAACAAAATTCTAACAAATCAAATGCAACAATGCATGAAAAAGATTATACATCAGGACCAAGTGGTGTTCATTCCAGGGACACAAGGATGGTTTAACATATGCAAATCAATCAATGTGATATACCACAGAAACAAAATAAAGAACAAAAATCCTATGATTATATCAATAGATGCAGAAAAAGGATTTGACAAGATACAACATCCATGTATGATTAAAACACTTAACAAAATGGGTATAGAAGGAAAATACCTTAACATAATAAAGGCCATATATGACAATCAGCTAATATCATAATTAATGGTGAAAAACTGAAACCCTTTGCTCTACGTTCAGGAACATGACAGGGCTGTCCCCTATCACCTCTGCTTTCCACACAGTATTGGAAGTCCTTGCCAGAGCAATCAGGCAAGACAAAGAAATAAAAGGCATCTGGATTGGAAATGAAGAAGTTAAATTGCCACTTTTTGCAGATGATGTGATACTATATATAGAAAACCCTAAAGACTCCACCAAAAAGCTATTAGAAAGAATTAATGAATGCAGTAAAGTTTCCAGCTACATAAGCAATGTACAATAGTCCATTGCATTCATATATACTAACAATGAAACTTGAGGAAAAGAAATTTAAAAATTCCTTTTGCAATTGCAACAGAAAATAAAATACCTAGGAATAAATTTAACCAAGGTTGTGAACGACCTATACACTGAAAACTATAAGACATTTTTAAAATAAATTGAAGAAGACATAAAGCAATGGAAAGATATTCTGTGTTCATGGATTGGAAGAATACATATAGTTAAAATGGCCATATTGCCCAAAGCATTATACATATTTAATGCAATCCCCATCAAAATCCCAAAGGCATTTTTTGAAGAAATAAAACAGAAAATCATAAGATTTGTATTGAACCACAAAAGACCCTGAAATAGCCAACGCAATCCTAAGAAAAAAGAACAATGCTGGAGGTATCACACTCCCTGACTTCAGCTTGTACTACAGGGCAACAATAATCAAAACAGTATGGTATAGGCAGAAAAACAGACACATAGACCAATGGAATAGATTTGAGAACCCAGAAATAAACCCAGATATATACGAACAAAATTTTTGACAAAGGAGCTAAAACCTATAATGGAGAATAGACAGCCTCTTCAATAAGTGGTGCTGGGAGAATTGGAAAGCCGCATGCAAAAGTATGAAACTAGTCTTTCTATCTGTCACCTTATACCAAATTAACTCAAATTTGAACAAAGACCGAAACATAACACCCGAAACAAGAAGCTGCAATGAAGAAAGCATAGGTACTAAACTTATGGACCTTGGGTTCAAAGAGCATTTTATTAATTTGACTTCAAAGGCAAGGGAAGTAAAAGCTAGAATAAATGAATGGGACTATACCAGACTAAAAAGCTTCTGCACAGCAAAATAAACCATCAACAAAATAAAGAGGCAACCAACCAAATGAGAGAAGATTTTTGCAAAAAAATTCTCTGATAAGGGGCTAATATCCAAAATATATAAGAAACTCATATAACTCAACAACAACAAAAAAAACAATCCAATGAAAAAATGTGCAGAGGACCTGAATAGACATTTCTCCAAAGAGGACATACAAATGGCCAGTAGCAATATGAGAAAATCTCAGCATCACTAATCATCAGAGAAATGCAAGTAAAAACCACAATGAGATATCACCTCACCCCAGTCAGAATGGCTATCATCAACAAGACAAATAGTAACAAGTGTTGGAGAGGCTGTGGAGAAAAAGGAACCCTCATACACTGTTGGTGGGAATGCAGACTGGTGCATCCGCTTGGGAGGCAATTTGGGGGTTCCTCAAAACATTAAGCATAGAATTACCATTTGACCCAGCAATCCCTCTCTTGGGTATCTACCAAAAAACCTGAAAACATTTATCCATAAAGATATATGAGCTCCGATGTTCATTGCAGCTTTATTTACGGTGGCCAAGACATGGAAACAACCAAAGTTTCCTTCCATAGATAACTGAATAATGAAGATGTGGTATATATACACAATGGAATACTATTCTGCCACACAAAAAGATGAAATAGTGCCATTTGCAACAACATGGATAGATATTGAGATTATTATGCTAAGCAAAGTAAGTCAGATAGAAAAGTCGAGAACCATATGATTTCACTGATATGTGGTATATAAAACTGAATACAACAGAGGAACAAGACAAACAAATGAAAAAAAAAATACTCACAGACACAGACAGTAGTTAAGCAGATACCAGTAGATAAAGGGGGAGGTGAGTGGTAGATGAGCATAAAAGGGATCAAATATGTGGTGATGGAAGGAGAACTGACTGGGTGGTGAACACACAATGTGAGATATAGATAATGTATTACAGAAATGTACACCTAAAATCTATGTAACTTTACTAACAATTGTCACCCCAATAAATTTTAATTTTAATTAAAGATACATGATTGGCTAATAAGCACATGAAAATATGTACATTATTAGCTACCAGTTAAATACAGACAAGAAGCACAATTAGAAAGCAGTTCACATCACTAACATGGCTCATATTAAAAAACAAATAAAAAATAAGAAGTGTTGGTAATCATGTGGAGAAATTCATATTTTTATACACTGCTCCTGGCAATATAAAATGGTACAGTCTATTTAAAAAATTGTTTGGCAGCACTTCAAAATACTAAAAATAGTTACAATATGACCCAGTAATTAGACTCCAGGGTATACAAAGAAGAATTAAAACACATGTTTATGCTAAGATACATCATGCACTTTAACATTTAACATAAAAATAAGTCTTAACATAAAAAGGAATATTGCTCTCAAAATCAATATTATATGCAAAGTGCTTTAAAAATTCTAAAATTGTAATTAATAGTACTCATTGTTATAAGTGATAAAACTATTGTTATAGTAACATCTCATTTATCCTTAATTCAGGGAAATGACACCATTATAAGAACTTAGAAAATTTTTTGTCCAAGGTGGTTCAAATTTAAAAATATAGTTTTGGTGCCTAAAGGAGTAAATTCTAAGCAGCCCAGGTAAGTCACTTATTCTGAAAACAACACATTTCTGTAGTCATGTTCAGAGTGCCAATGCTTTGTTGGACTGTTATTTATTGAGAATGAGAAATATATTTTGCAGTGCCTGCCAGACCATTTTACTCAAGATTTGAATCACAAAGAAAACATAATTGTGAAATGGCCATGAAGTGGGAGGGAATACATATCATGAGGCAGTTTTACTTTGTGCAAGTCTTACTCTTCCATATCAGGATAAAATCTGTGATTGTGGCATGAGAGTCTTACCAACTGAGCTACTTGGGGCAGATGGAAATGAAAAGCAAACTATGTAAAATTTCTTAATTAAAAGGATATTTGCTTCATTGTGAGAAGATGTATATACTTAAGCAAACAATTTCACCTTGAAGATAGAGAAAGATATGGGAATATAAGCTTCAACTTAGTTTGTGTAAACTATAATTGTATGTGTCTTTCCTTCATGCATTACTTGTCATGATATCAGAATTGGCACTGGATCAATACACCCACTCTTTTTTAAACTACAATTTCATGTCAATAATTCACCTTTATTGGGTTATTTCACATAGTCTCTTATTGTAGCCCAAGGCTGGTTTTTTAATACCTAAGAGAAAGTGGTTGGTGAAATTTGGAGAAAAGTAGAAAAATTTTAAAAGTGTATTATTTTTAACCCTTCACAGCATATACTTTTATGCTTCAATAAAATTGGTTTCACATATCAAAATAAAGCACATATTCGATCAATTTTGTCCTTTATTTCATTGTTTAAAGAATTATTAACTGACAAAATATACAGTACAAAGATCTAATTGATAGTGACTCTCCCATCTACCAAATTATGAATAAAAAGCTCTCCAGAATATAATTATTCAACTTACACAGTGGTGTCTAGTGTCCACAACATACTGTAGGAAACTGTTTCATATGTAGGTGCTTCTTTGTCCTCAACGTTTAGTCTCCAGTGAAATCATGCTTTAGAAATGCAGAGCATTTTAAAAGTATGAGTGTTATCAATCAACTCTGCCCTCCCCAATCTCCTCTTTTAAATGATTTAATATTAATTTCCTGATTCAGGTTTTCAATAGTCAAGTTACAAAACCTTTTCATTTGGATTTCCATGCCTAGGTTCCCACTGCTCAAAACATATAGTTTCTCTAATTAAATATATAATATGTGAAGAAGAAAACTAGCACATCACAAATGTAACTGAACTAAATTTCCATTTAAACAGTGTAGTTCTAGACAGAGATAGTCAATATAGCAGAATAGAAAGATCCTGAGCTTACCTCCTCCCATGAACACAACCAAACTACAACTACATAGAGTGCAACTATGATTGAGAACAACCCAAAGACTAGCAGAACAGATTCTCTACAACTAAGGATATAAAGGAAAAGGAACACTCTGATGGGTAGGAGGGGCAACGATGTGATCTAGCCAGGACCCACACTTCTGGTGCGACAACCCATAAAATGGAAAGATATCATAATTGCAGAGGCCCCCACTGAAGAGTGAGGGGTATGAGCCCTACATTAGGCTTTCAAGCTCAGGAGACCAGCACAAAGAAGAGAAGACCTCATAACATCTGGCTTTGAAACTGTGGGGTTTACATTTGGGAGAACCAAAGGACTGTAGGAAACCAAGACTCTGCTGTTAAAGAGCTCATGCACTAACTTATTCACTCGAAATCCCAGTGCAGAGGCAGCACTCTGAAAAATACTTAGGTCAAATATTTTTTTAAAAAAAAGATACATTGATTGATCTTAGGGAGAGTGCCACAGGATCAGGGATCTGTTGGAACCTTTGCTGGGTCTCTTTCAACAATACATTATTTTAATTATTTATTTTTTAATTTTTATTTTTTAATCAATTTCCTCCAAACTGACCTGACACTGGCAGGAACCATGTTAGACACTCTCAATTAAGACTGCTAACATCATTCACCCTGCTCCAGTATTTCCCTGACACCCTATTATGCCCAACCTGCCTTTTCTACCTAGGAAGCAGTCTCAGTTGTCACTGGAACATTTCCAATGTGTTTCCAGCTCTGCCACACCTGACAGTCAGCCTTGGACAACACCAGTGCCCCTCCAAAGCAGCTCCTAACCCACAAGAAATTGTAGGCAACTTTGGCTTGAACTGCTTCCCCTTCAGCTGTCCCTCACCCTTGGTGGCCAGCCCTCACACTCAAGCACACTAGTGGCAGTTGCCGCTTAACTCTTCAAACAACAATTCCAGATGTTTGCCTGGCACACCAGAATACCTACAGTAATCATGGCCCAACCATAACAAGAGGGCACATGCAGATTACACAGGGGACACCTGGAATAACCTGGCTGTGGTGAGCAGAATGGATTGTGACACTGAATCCCACAAGACATCTTTTACATAAGGCTACTGGTTCCACACCAGAAGACGTAGCTGGTCTACCTAATATGAAGAAATAACTATGGAGATTTAGGCAAAATGAAGATACAAAGAAATATGTTCTAAACAAAACAAGACAAAACTCTTTTTCTTTAGAAAAACAACTGAACAAAATGGAGACAAGCAGTCCATATAAATAAAGTGATGCTCATAAAGCGTCTCACCAAACTCAGGAGAAGAATGCAGGAATACAGTGAAAACTTCAACAAAGAGACACAAAACATGCCAGAACTTAAAAAAATAAATAAATCAGAAGTGAGAAATACAATAGCTTAAATGAAAAAGATACACTATTGGGAATCAATATCAGACTGTATAATACACACGAATGTATCAGTGGTCTGGAAGACAGAGTAGTTGAAATAACCCAAATACAACACCAAAAAGAAAAATAATATTTAAAAAGGAGGATAGCTAAGGGACCTCTGGGAAAACATCAAGTATGCTAACATTTATGCTATACCTATTGCAGAAGGAAAAGAGACAGAAAAAGGTACAGAAAACTTATGTGAAGAAATAATGGCTGAAAACTTCCCTAATGTGGCAAGGAAACAGACATCAGGTTCAGGAAGCAGAGAGAGTCCCCAAATATGATGAATGCAAAAAGACCCACACCGAGACACATCATAATAAAAATCAGAAGTGATAAAAAATCAGAAGTGATAAATTCCAAAGGTTAAACACAGAGTCTTAAATCATCATGAGAAAATCAACTAGTTTTTTACAAGGAAATCCCCATAAGAAGTTCAGCTGATTTATCAGCAGAAACTTTGCAGGTCAGAGGGAATGCCCTGATGCATTTAAAATGATGAGAAGCAACACCTGAAACTGACAATATTATACACAGCCAAACTATCATTCAAAGATAGATAATTGAAAGACTGATAAAGAGTTCCCTAGACAAGCAAAAGCTAATGGAATTTATCATCACTAAACCATCATTATAAGAAAAGTTAAATGGAATTTTTAAAGTGATATAAATAGGACAAAACAATAAATAAGGAAATATATAAAAGAAAATATTTCACTGGCAAAACCAAAGATATACTAAAGTGGATCAATCACATATAAGGCTAATTTGAAGATTAAAAGACAAAAGCAGTAAAACTATATATATATATATATATATATATATATATATATATATATATATATAACTATAATAATAGTTAATAGATATACAAAAAAGTAAGAGATGTAAAACATTATGTCAAAAATATAAAACATGGGTAGAGGACTACAAATGTAACACTTTTAGAATGCATTCAAAATTAAGTGACCATCAACTTAAAATAAACTGATACATGTGTTGTTATATATGAATCTAATGGTAACCACAAACCATAATTGTATAACAGATACACAAAACGTAAGAAGTAGGGATCCAAGCACAACATTACAAGCACAGCACTAAAGAAAATCATCAATCATAGGGGAAGAGATCAAGAAAATGAGGGACAGAGAATAACCACAAAAACAACCAGAAAACAACGAACAAAATGGCAATTAGAACATAGTTATTAATACTTATTTTAAAAGTAAATGCACTAAGTGCCCCAATTAAAAGATATAGGGTAGCTGCATAAATTAAAATAAAAAAAGATCCTTACATACACTGCCTAAAAGACATTCACTTGAGATTGAAAGACACACACAGAGTGAAAGTGAAGAAACAAAAAAAAGATATTCCATGTAAAGATAAACAAAAGGAAAGCTGGAGTAGCAATACATATATCAGACAAATAAGACTTAAAAACAAATACTGTAACGAGACAAAGATGGCTTCTTTGCTGCATTACATAATGATAAAGGGATCAATCCAACAAGAGGATATAACACTTGTAAATATCTGTGCATCGAACATAGGTGCACCTGATACATTAAGCAAATACTAACAGACAGAAAGGGAAAGATTCATAATATTAAAATAGTAGTAGGAAACTTTAACACACACTTACATGAATGGATAGATTAACCAGACAGAAAATCTACAGGGAACATTGATCTTAAATTACACATTATTATATATAGATGTAATAGATATAAATAGAACATTCCATCTAAAAATAGCAAAATACACATTATTTTCAAGGACACATTGAACCGTCTTCAGGGTAGATCACATGGTAGGCCACAGACAAGTTTCAATAAATTTAAGAACATTGAAATTATATCAAGCATATTTTCCAACCACAACAAAATGAAACTAGAAATCACAAAACACAAAAAGAAAACTGGAGAAAACACAAATATGTGAAGAATAAGCAATATGCAACTAAACAACTGAAGGATGAAAGAGGAAATCAAATGGGAAATTAAAAAAACAACAACAACAACAACAAAAAACAGAACAAAACAACTTTGAGACAAATTGTCGCATCCAGTGCATCTTGTTCTCTCACGGGCAGTGAAAGAACAAGAAGGAGCGGCGAAGGGTTAAGAAAGAAACAGAAATCAATAAAGTTTTGAAACAGGGACCAAGGGTCTCACAGCCTCAAAGGACTGAGAGCCCCGAATCGGGCCACCTTGTGGCTTTTATTGATGCACATACAAGGAAGTAACATTGTTTGTTCTACAGTCTGTGAGTCTCATACACCATACCAGAAAACTGGTTCAAACCAATCACCCTTGCCTGTTGAAAGTCCCATGATGTATAAATAATTGTTGTTTGTACCTCCGCAGGGGACAAAACCTTTAGCTGAAACTTGCTGAGATGGAGAACTGATGTTATCACATCTAGAATCACTTCCCAAGCAGGTTGTGGGAAAGAATACATCCACTGAGGCAGAAGCTCTCCTTAGAAGGGGAATGTGGGGGTCTATGCCCACCTCTATCAACCCCGTGGGTTCTCCTGTTGGTCCCCACATGGTTGCGCCTGGCTTAGGTCATTCCCCCTGTGGGGAATCTTACCTGTCATTGGCTGACCAGCCATCCCCTGGGGCCAAACAGGGAGATATAAGGTGTAAGCACAAAGGTGAAGCAAAGTCCCTGAAAGGATTAGTCTCACAGACTCTTCTTTCTTTTTAGGGGTAGGCACAAGGGGACAGATGGGCAGGCAGCTGTGTGACAACAAATGAAACTGAAAACACAACTTTTCAAAATTCATGGGAGGCTGGAAAAGCATGACTAAGATGTTTAGAGCAATAAAAGCTTACCCCAGAGACATGAAAAACTTAAATAAATAATCTAGCCTTACACCTAAAGGAAATAGAAAGAGAAGAAAAAAAGCCTAAAGTTAATAGAAGGAAAGAATAAAAATCAGAGTGGAAACAAATGAAGAAAAGACTGAAAAAAAGAAAAAAAATAATTAAACTAAGAGCTCCTCTTTTTGAAAATATAAACAAAATTTGATACACATTTGGCCAGACTCATTATAAAAAAGAGAAGGTATAAATAATAATGTAAAATGAGAAATAAAAGAGAAGTTACAACAGAAATACAAAAGATTATAATAGAATACTATGAACAATCTAGATAATATGTATATTTTCCAAGATACATTTTGTCTTCTAAGACTGAATCATGAATAAACACATATCTGAATAGAATAATTACCAGTAAAAAAAAAATCAGTAGTAAAAAAGCTCCAAACAAGTAAAAGTTCAGAGCCGGATGGCTTTACAGGTGAATTCTACCAAAAATTTAAAGAATGAATACCTATCCTTCTCAAACTTTTCCAAAAATTTGGAAAGGAAGGAATGCTTTCAACCACATGCTATGAGGCCAGCATTACACTGATATCAAAACCAGATGAGGACACTAAAACAAGAGAAAATTATAAAGCCAACATCTGTGATGAATATAGATGCAAAAATCCATAACAAAATATTATCAAACTAAATTCAACAATACATTCAAAGGATCAT
Source organism: Rhinolophus sinicus (assembly GCF_057876585.1). NCBI lineage: Eukaryota > Metazoa > Chordata > Mammalia > Chiroptera > Rhinolophidae > Rhinolophus > Rhinolophus sinicus. Next base: position 53,033,806 of record NC_142518.1, on the reverse strand, counting down.
ACACCAAAATCAAGTGGGATTTAATAAAGGGATGCCAGGATGATTCAATATCTGCTAATCAATAATCATGATACACCCCATTAATAAAACAGGATAAAAACCATATCATGATCTCAATAGATGCAGAAAAAAATATTTGAGAACAATTCAACACCCATATATGAAACAAAGTCTCAACAAAATGGGTATAGAAGAAATATATCTCAACACAAAAAAGGACATATGTGACAAATCTACAGCAAACATTATACTCATTTGTGAAAAGCTAAAAACTTTTTTTTCTGCAAGGTCAAAAACAAATCAAGGATGTCCACTTTCACCACTTTTATTCAACGTAGCATTGGAAGTTCTAGGCACAGAAACCAGAAAAGTAAAAGAAATAAAAGGAATCCAAATTGGAAAGAAAGAAGTCAAACTGTCACTATTTGCAGATGACAGTATACTATATATAGAAAACCATAAGATTCCACAAAAAGTTTATTAGAACAAATAAATAAATTCAGTGAAGTCGCAGGATACAAAATTAATATATAGAGACCTGTTGTGTTTCTATACACTAATAAAGAATTTTCAAAATGGAAAGTTAAGGAAACAATCCCATTTACAATTACATCAAAAATAATAAAACACCTAGAAATAAATTTAAGTAAGAAGGTGAAAAACATGTACTCTGAAAATTATAAGACACTGAAGAAAAAAATGAAGATGACACAAATAAATAGAATGTTATACTGCACTCATGGTTTGGAAGGACTAATATTGTTAAAATGTCCCTCCTACCCAAATTAATAGATTCAGTGCAAACTGTACCCAAATACCAATGACATTTTTCATAAAATTAGAACAAATAATCCTAAAATCCGTATGGAACCATAAAAAACCCTGAATACTCAAAGCAATCTTCAGAATAACAAAGTTGGATGTATCATACTCCCTGATTTCACACTATACTACAAAGCTATAGTAATCAAAACAGTATGGTACTGTCACAAAAACAGACATAAATCAGTGTAATAAAATAGAGATATCATAAATAAACCCACATTAATATGGTCAATTTATGACAAAGGACTCAAGAATATACAATGTGGAAAAGAAAGTGTCTCCAATAAATTGTGTTGGGAAACATGGAAAGCTAAATGGGGAAAAATAACAACCATAAAACTAGATAACATTTACACCAAACAGAAATAAACTTGAAACAAATTAAAGACTTAAATGTAAGACCTGATACTATCAGACTCCTGAAAAAAAATACAGGCAGTAAAGTCTTTGACATTTGTCTTAGCAAGAATATTTTGGATATTTCTTTATGAGTAAGGGCAACAAAAGTAAAAACAAATAAATGGGACTACATTAAACTAAGAAGCTTTTGAACAGTGAAGCAAAATAACAACAAAATGAAAAATCAACCTACTAAATGGGAGAAAATATTTGCAAATAATGTCTTATAAGAGGTTAAATCCAAAATATATAAAGAACTCATGTGATTCAACATAAAAAATCCAAATAATTTAATTAAAAATGGTAAGAGGACCTGAATAGACATTTCTCCAAAGATGTACAGTGGCCAACAGGTGTATGAAAAGATGTTCAATATCACTAACCATAAAGGAAATGTAAATAAAAAACACAGAGATATCACCTCATACCTGTGAGAATGGCTGTTATAAAAAAGACACCAAAAAAGTGTCTGTGAAGCCGTGGAGAAAAAGGAACCCTTGGGACTGTTGGTTGCAATGTAAATGGTGCAGTCACTATGGGAAACAGTATGGAGTTTCCTCAAAAAATTAAAAATAGAAGTACTATATGACCGAACAATTCCTCTTCTGAGTATTTATCTGAGGAAAACAAAAAACACTAATTAAAAAAGATGTATGTACACTTATGTCCACTGGAGTATAATTTACAATAGTCAAAATATGAAAGCAAACTTAGTGTCCATTAATGAATGAATAAAGATTATGAGATGATGTGATATATATATATATATATATATATATATATATATATATATATATATATAAATACACATACATACATATACACACATATATTTATATATATAAATATATATATATAATGAAATATTGCCATTTGGGACAACATGGATGGACCTAGATGGTATTATCTATATGAAATAAGTGAGACAGAGAGAGACAAATACTATATGATTCACTTATATATGGAATCTAAACAATAAAACAAATAAAAAAACATTTATAAACACAGAGAACTAATGGTTGCCATTATTTTGGGGAGGGGTGTCTGGGATGGATGAAAATGTGAGGAGATTAAGAAGAACAGTCTTCCAGTTATAAAATAAATAAGCCATAACATAAGGAATATAGTCAATAAAATCTTAATAAGTTTGTGTGGTGACAAATGTTTATTAGACTTGTCGTGGTGATCATTACATAAGTGTGGAATCAATATGTTGCACACCAGAAATTAATATAATATTGTGTGTCAATTCTACTTTAATAAACAATGAAATAAACAGGCCAGTTATTTGCTAGTTGTTAAGCCATTAGGGAGATAACTTAGTAGCAAAAAGTTGACTTTGGAATTGATGCATCTTGATATTTAGAGTTAGAACTCAGTCTTTATCTCTACCTCATAAATGTGCAAGTAATTTAACCACCATGAGACTCAGTTTTCACATCAATATGACTTCTTAGGACTTTTGTGAGTGTTTAATGAAATAATTAAATGATACCATGAAATGAACTTCCAAAGTCAGACATAGAAAGAAAATCACCGTATGATTTCTCTCATATATGGAATACAAAAACCAAAATCAAAACAACAAAAAAAAGCTCATAGATACAGAAAAGAGATTGGTTTGTTCCAGAGGTGGCAGGGTGTAGTATGGCTTGGGAGAAATGGATGAAATGGGTCAAAAGGTTAAAAAAACGATAATAAGTCATAACAAAGAAAGAAAACAGCCGAATTATGGCACCTTGGGACCAAGTCCAATGGGATGAGAAATTCAGACTGGGACTGGTTATCTGTGTTCCTGGACTGGTGACAGGAACTGCATGACTGGTTAGCTTCCCAATCCTCAATTTCAACCTTGAGCATTCACTTGGAGCTTGGCAGTGGGGACCACTGACCAGGGTTTCCTCCTGGGTAGATTTCCCCGGCTTTTTTGTGTGGCAGCGAAGTGTGTCTGAAGCCCATGGACCATGTGAACATCTCTGTGGCAGCTTTGTCTCAAGGACAGAGTAGCTACAGCCTTAGGTGTGTGGGAGCAAGGCCCATAAGAAAGCCAGGTTCAAAGGGCCAGAGTTACCACAAAGCTTTCTTTCATGTGAGTACAGCGTGTTCTCTGCTCCCTGTGCTAGCCATGGCACTCTTTGCTCAGAGATGTTCATCAAGCTTCAGAAGGGTAGAAAGCATGCACCCTCCCAAGCCTGAGATGGAAAAAACTGGACAGGCACATCCATGGCAGCTCATGGGCACAATACAGCCATGGGATCTCTCAGAATCCTGAGAAAAGGCCCGAGTCAGGGCATCGTAACACCCAAAAGCACAGAGCCTGGAGTCCTTGAAGAGACTTGTAGTCTTACCCTCATTAAAATAAAGTTTCACTGATATGTGGTATATAAACCAAAAACAACAAAAGAACAAGACAAATGAGAAACAGAAACTCATAGACACAGACAATAGTTTAGTGGTTGCCAGAGGGTAACGGGGGCGGGGGGTGGGAGGGGGAGATGAGGGTAAGGGGGATCGAATATATGGTGATGGAAGGAGAACTGACTCTGGGTGATGAACACACAATGGGATTTATAGATGATGTAATACAGAATTGTACACCTGAAATCTATGTAATTTTACTAACAATTGTCACCCCAATAAATTTAATAAAAGAAAAAAAAAATAAAGTTTCTTGTTCAATGCTTGGTATTCACTAATATCTCAATCAATTTTTCTTGTTAAGTATATGGTGATGGAGGAAGAATCAACTCTGGTTGGTGAACACACAATGAAGTATATAAATGATGTATTATAGAATTGTATACTTGAAACCTACATGATTTTACTAACCAATGTTATCTCAATAAATTTAATAAAATTATTTTACAAATTCTCAATTGAAAGACTAATATTTTAATGGAACCACTTCAAACTTTTTCAGATCAGGCAATTTAAATATTTACCTAAATCTTCAGTAACAAAATCTGGGTCTTTTTTCACAGACTGACAATTTCTTTTTTAATGCTAATTTTAATATTTACAATTACAGTTGACATTCAAACTTATTTGAAATTAGTTTCATGTCTACAGCATAATGGTTGGACATTTATATAATTAAAGAAGTGATCCCTTGATTAGTCTAGTACCTACCTGACACCATAAGTATTTATTACAATATTATTAACTATGTTCCTCATGTTGCATTTTATAAACCCATGAATATTTTGTACCTATCAGTTTCTACTTCTTAATCCTTTCACCATTTTCACCCAGCTCCCCAACCCAAGTGAAATAATATGTATTTGTCTTTCCCTGTCTTACATATTTCACTTAGCATAATACCCGCTAGGTCCATCCATGTTGTGGCAAATGCTAAGACTTCATTCTTTTTTATGGCCAAGTAATATTCCATTGCATATATGTACCACAATTCTTTATCCAATCATCTATTGATGGACACTTAGGTTGCTTCTATAACTTGGCTATTGTAAATAATACTGAAATGAGCATAGGGATGCATATATCTTTTCAAATTAGTGTTTTGGATTTCTTTGGGCAAATACCCAGAAGTGGAATTCCTCAGTGATATGGTATTTCTATTTTTAATTTTTTGAAGAACCTCCATTGTGGCTGCACCAATTTGCCATCCCAACAACAATGCGCAAGGGTTCCTTTTCTCCACCAACACTTCTTGTTTGTTGACTTATTGATAATAGCCATTCTGAAAGATGTGCAATGATATCTCATTGTGGTTTTAATTTCCATTTCTCTATGGTTAGTCATGTTCAGCATCTTTTTTATATGTCTGTACAGAAATCAGTTGCATTTTTATACACTAATAACAAACTATGAAAAAGAGAAATTAAGAAAACAATCCCACTTATAGTCACATCAAAATAAAAATATCAAGAACAAATTTAACCAAGGAGATAAAAGACCTGTATTCAGAAAATTATATGGGCATTGTAAAAGAAATTGAAGAACATACAAATCAATAAAAGCACATACCGTGCTCATGGATAGGAAGAATTAACATTGTTAAAATGTCTACACTACCCAAAGCAATCAATATATTCAGTGCAGTCCCTATCAAAATACCAATGGCATTTTTCACAGAAATAGAAGAAGAAGTTTAAAATTTATGTGTGGAACCACAAAAGATCCCGAATACCCAAAGAAATCTTGAGAAAGAAGAACAAAGTTGGAGTTATCATGCTGCCTGGTATGAAACTATACTATAAGGCTATTGTAATAAAAAAGGCATAGTACTGGCACAGAAACAGACACATAGATCAATGGAACAGAATAAGAGCCCAGAAATAAACCCACATACCATGTTTCCCCCAAAATAAGACCTAACCGGACAATCAGCTCTAATGCGTCTTTTGAAGCAAAACTTCATATAATACCTGGTGTTCTGTTCTGTTCTGTTATATTATATGATATAAGACCGGGTCTTATTTTACAGACCTGGTCTCATATTAATTTTAGCTCCAAAAGACACATTAGATCTGATTGTCTGGCTAGGTCTTATTTTCGGGAAAACACAGTATATATGGTCAATTAATGTATGACAAAGGAGGCAAGAATATACCATAGGGTAAATAAAGTCTCTTCAATATGATGTTGGAAAAACTGGATTGATGCTTGCAAAAAAAAAAAAAAAAAAGAAAAAAAAAGAAACTAGACCAACTTCTTACATCATATACAAAAATACACCCAAAATGGATTAAAGATTTAAATATAAGACCTTAAACCATAAAACTCCTAGAAGAAAACATGGCAGTAAAATCTCTGGCATTACTCTTAGTAATATTTCTGTAGATATATCTATTGTTGGGCAACAGAAATGAAAAAAAACATAGGACTACATGAAAGTAAAAAGTTTTTGCACAGCAAAACTTTTCAACAAAATGAAAAGACAACCTATCAATTGGGAGAAGATATTTGCCAATAATACATCCAGTTAGTGGTTAATATCCCAAATTTATAAAGAACTCATATAAAAACACCAAAGAAGGAACCCAATTTAAAAATGGGCAGAGGACAGAGAGATCCAAGACGGCAGAGTAGATAGACACTATGCCTCTTTCCTTCCTTGAACACATTAAAATTACAACCAAATTGTAGGACAATCAACCTGGAGAACAATCTGAAGTCTAGCCAAATGGAAGTCCCATAACTAAAAATATAAAGAAGAAGCCATGTCAAGATTGGTAGCAGGAGAGGAGACATGGAATGGGCCCCACAACTCCATGTGGTGGTTGAGAATCAGGAAGGATATCTCGGCCATGTTGGTTCCCCTGAAGGAGCGAGGATCCTAGTCTCCAACACCAAGGTCCCTGCCCAGAGGACTGGTGCCAGGAAGAGGAGTCCCCACAACATCTGGCTGTGTAAAACAGTCGGAATTCCAAACATCTGGGTGGGGCAGAAGGCGACAGGAAACCCAGGCATCCTATTGAATGGCCTGCGCAAAGACTCACTTTCAGGCACTCACCCTGTGCTCTGGTAGAGGGATGCTGACTACAAGTGCATCGGAGGCATAGAAGGAGGAAACTGAGGTGTGTGGCTTTAAGATGAGGGTTGGAGGATAGTCACCATTTTCCCTTTGTGGGGTCCTACTCCTGTGCAGTTGGAAGGCAGGCATCATATTTCCTGTGTTGAGCTCTCCACCACTGAACCTGAATTGGTCTGCTGAGATGTGCTGGGATCACACCCTATCCAATAACCCCAATGCCAGAAGCACTCTTAGTGAGCAGCCACCCCCACCCACATTGCATTCTTTATTGAAAAACTGTTGGAGACTGCAGGCCCCAGGTGGGTGGTGACTGGCCTTTGTGTGCTCTGAGACTTTTGCTGAGAGGTGGATCAGCACTGGTACCAAATTAGAATCTACGTTAATCTGGTGACCCTAACTCTTTCCACTCTGGGGACTCCCTGAGACCCTGCTTCATCCAACTTGCATACTGCATGAGGCTCTATCAGTGGCTCGAACCTTGAGGAGCTGGCAGTTCTCAGAGTGTCCTGACATTTTTCAGAGCTACCCCAGACCCAGTACTGGTGGAAGATTTCCTTGGCCCATAGCATGGCCTCTCCCACATGCCTCCAAGGTTAGCACAGGCAGAGAACAACCATGGATCACTTTCTAGCTCCTACCTGGTAGCCCCTTGGTGGTCACAGGCAGTAGGTGAACTGAGCCAGCACTGGGGTCCCTCCCAAGAGGCCCCAGAACTGACATACTTGGATGTAGGCTTCAGACCACAGCACAGCACAAAACAATTAGCCCCACAAGCAGCATATACAAAGGGTGGTCTCAACAGGCATCAGAGCCTGCTGGAGAGAATCCCGCTTGGTGGGGTAAGCCCCTGCATAGCAGCCTATAAGTTATGGATATGGCCAATCCCTTAGCCAATCAGCCTGAGGGTCATTTTAACCACAGATGTGCCATATAGTAATCATGGCTCAACTATAACAGGAAGGCACACACACCCCACAAAAGGGGCACCCTTGGAGCACCCAGAGCAGGGAGACTGCACCAGGGCCCCATAGGGCACTTACAAAATAAGGCCACCCAGCAATGACTGGGAGACACAGCAGATCTACCTTATAATAGAAACAAACACAGAGGGGCAACCAAAATGAGGAAAAAAAGAAAGGTGTCCCAAATGAAAGAACAGGAGAAAAATCCAGGAAAGGAACTGAACAAAGTGGAGGCAGGCAACCTACCAGATATAGAGTTCAAAACAATGGTTATAAACATGCTCAAGGTACTTAGTGAGAACTTCAACAAAGAGACAGCAAGCATAAAAAAGGACGTAGAAACCACACACACACACACACATACACACACACACGCACACACGAACAAACAGTCAGAAATGAAGACTACAATAACTGAAATGACGAATGCACTGGAAGGAATCACCAGCAGAGTACATGAAGCAAAGGATTGAATCAGTGATTTGGAAGACAAGGTAGCAGAAAACCCCCAATTAGAAGAGAAAAACAAAATGATGATAGTTTAAGAGACCTCTGGGACAACATCAGTCATAACAACATTCGCATCATAGGGGTACCAGAAGGACAAGAGAGAAAGCAAGGAATTGAGAACCTATTTGAAGAAATAATAACTGAAAACTTTCCTAACCTCATAAAGGAAATAGACACACATGTCCAGAAAATACAGAGTTTCATATAGGATGAACCCAAAAAGGCCCACACTAAGACACATTATAGTAAATAAAATGGCAAAGGTTAAAGACAAAAAGAGAATCCTAAAAGCAGCAAGAGAAAGGCAACTAGTAACTTATAAGGGAGCTCCTATAAGATTGGTAGCTGATTTCTCAACAGAATCTTTGTAGGCCAGAAGGGATTGGCACAAAGTGTTCAATGTGATGAAAAGCAAGGAACTACAACCAAGACCACTCTAACACAGCAAAGCTATCATTTAGAATTGAAGGAGAGATAAAGAGCTTCCCAGATAAGTAAAAACTGAAAGAGTTCATCACCACCAAACCAATATTGCAAGGAATGCTAGAGGGACATTTTTAAGACAGAAAAAAAAATCAAAATTATGAATAATAAAATGGCAATAGCTACATATCTATTAGCAAATACTTTTAATGTAAATGGATTTAATGTTCCAATAAAAAGCATAGGAGGGATGAATAGATAAGAAAACAAAACCCTTATGCATGCTGCCTACAAGAGTCTCACTTCATATTGTAAGACACACAAGACAGAAAGTAAAGGGTTGGAAAAATATATTTCATGAAAATAGAAATGAAACAAAGCAAAACAAAACAAAAAGCTGGGGTAGTAATGGTTATACCAGCCAAAATAGACTTTAAAACAAAGGCTATAAGGAGAACCAATGAAGCATGCAGTAATCCCACTTTAGGGAATTTATCCGAAGAATCCCAAAATATTACTTCGAGGGGACATGTGTATCTATACGTTCATTGCAGCATTGTTTACAATGGCCAAGATGTGGAGGCAGCCAGGGTGTCTGGCAATGGAAGAATGGAAAAAGAGGAGGTGGTACATATATACAGTGGAATATTGCATGGCCAGGGAAACAAATGGGTTCTTGATATCTGGAGCAGCATGGCTGGATCTGGAGGGTATTGTGCTGAGGTGGAGTATGTCAGACAAAGAGAGATCTAATGTGATTTTGCTTATATGTGGAATCTAAAGAACCAAGTTAACAAAGAAAACAGAAACAAACTCGGATATAAAAACATTTTGATGGTTGTCATATGGGAGGGTGTTTGGGGGTGTGGGCGGAATAAGGGGAAGGGATTAAGAAGAACAAATTGGTTGTTACAAAGTAGTTATGGGGATATAAGCTATGGTACAAGGGATACAGTCAATAATATTGTGATATCTATGTATGGTGTCAGATGGGTGCTAGATTTGTTGGGGTGATATATGGGAGGGGTTTGCGGAAGTAGGATGAAAAGGTGAAGGGATTAAAAAGTACAAATTGGTAGTTACAAAATAGTCATGGGGATCAAAAGCATAGGGAATGTAGTCAATGATATACTAATAAGTATGTATAGTGCTACGTGGGTCCTAGACTAGTCACGGGAAGCACTTCTTTAATTATATAAATATCTAACAACTATGCTGTATACCTGAAATTAATATAAAATAATACTGAATCAACTGTAATTAAAAAATTTAAAAAGGGGAGTAAAGGTGAAGGGGAATAAGAGGTCCAAATTTCCAGAACGTAATGTACAGCATAGGGACTATAGTCAATAATATTGTGATAACACACTATAGTGTCAGATGGTTGCTGGACTTATCATGGTGATCACTTCTTTAGGTATATAAGTGTTGAATAACTATGGTGTACCTACCCCTGAAACTAATATAATATTATATGTTATGTATATTTTAATTATTTTTTTAAATAAAAGAAAATAAATAAAAATATGCAGAGGATCTGAATAGACCTTTTGCCAAAGAGGACATACAGATGGTTAACTAACATTAATTTCTTAGATAATTCTTCCGTGGATCCTAATTCACTTGACATGTCCTAAGAGTTTGTTTATTAAATTGTTTAATCACAATGAAAGGATTTTTGTTTGTGCATTATCTTTATGGACATTTGACCTCTGTATATGTCTTCTTAGAGTTCTGTTGCTCCCTTTAGACTCTTGCTACACTGTTATTCAAGAGCAGAAGACTTTAGATTTAAGCTTCATCTTCACTTGCATAATAGGATCTTTTAATGCAAAAAAGTAAAATCCTACACGTTCACCATGGGCAAAAATTTAAGTGAGTATTCATTTCTAAAGTCAGAATGGAACAAGTGGGGCAATTTAGCTGACCTTAGCAAACGATGCCTTCTGTTCATTTTGTGCAATATGTGCACTAACAGATGTATCCCATTAAGATAATAAAGTGAAGTAGAAAAAGAGGAGGAGGACAAACTGCAGAAGAACAGAGGGGCTATTAAGCAGAAGAGGCAGAAGCCACTGTTGTTCAGACTTAAGGAAAAACAAACTGAAAATAAAACCAAACATATCCACCTCTACTGCTGATGGCTCTTAAAAGCAGATGCATGAATGAAAGACGGGAAAGTTTTAACACATTTTTTAAAAGGATAGTTGATTTCAGAGCTTAGACAAATGATTTTAACCAATGATTTCGTTTTGGATCTTGATGTACTTATATAACTTACTGTTATTGTTCCAAAAATTATATCTAAAATGCAAAGATCTTTGTGAATGTAAACATATTTCTTGAATCCTCAGTATTAGAATAAATTAAGACAAGAAATTTCAAAGAACATAATTGAATTGTAAGGGACACAGTATGATTTTGAATGTTTTTCTAAAAGCTTGCTTTGAGAGAAAAAACAATATACCACAGAATTTTTTTTAATTTACTGGAAATAAAACACAGCGTCTCAATTTGTATAATAAAAGGCCCACATTAATTTTACATTTTGAAGTGCTGTTATAATTCAAGAGATGTTTTAATGTTAGGATTGCTAGGGCATAATAACCAATTTTAAAATTATTTGGAAAGTTGCCCTGTACTCAGCAACAACTCCTTTCTTTCCTTTAAAGCATTTTTTAAAACGGAGCTTTTCAAAGTTTTGTTGCACTCATTCAAATACAGTATCTTACTCCAAACAATAGTTCTGAATATAATCAATAGAACAGTGCATGAAAATTATGCAATTAGAACACAAAAGTTAACAGCATAAAAAATCACAGCTCTCTATATATCCTTAGTTTTCATCTACAGCACGTAACTACAAAATATATACTGACTGTAATATAAAGTTTTATTTGAGTAGTAATACTTCCCTTTATCCAATGTTATAATTTGCTGTTCAAGTCACATTTCATTGTGATAAAATTACATATCCTAAACTCACAAAGGTATTTTAAAAATTATTACCAGTTTTCCAACTTTTAAATTGTCTTGAAGCAGATATGAAATTGTTCTGTAGCATACACATCATTCAAAGAAAAGCAATGTGGTACAGTTAAAAGGGTATTTGACTAATATCGAGATAAAGTGCATTCTACTGCCAAGATCATCACTACCCAGCTGTGATAACTTAGACAAATCATCTTATCATTCTGGCTATAATTTTTATCCTTTACCAAAAGAGAGTGGATTTAATAATTCATTGTATTCAGGAAACAAACATTTATGGAGTATCAAGTACATGCCAGATACTTTACAATGTATTTGAAGTAGTCGTCACATTCTTTGATTGCAACTTGTACATAGTAAGAAAAATTTTACATTGAGACACAGTACAAACACATACAGAGGATACCAAAAAATGTATACACATTTTAATAAGGGAAAAACTATTAAAATTGTAATACTCAATGTGTACCAATAACAAAAGAATGATACAAGTCACATTGGACTTCTGCAATTATGAGAGGTGCTCAAAGTTGTTGCCATCAGTGTCCAGACACTTCTGATTACGGCAAACTACTGCTTGAGCAATGTTGACCAAAGTCTCCACTTGTATACATTTTTTGGCACCCATTATACATAAATATAAAACCAAAGCAAACATTTATACTGATGCTTTCACTTCTCTTTTCCTCGGCTCTCCGCTCCTCTTCATTTTTATTCCATTTCATTTGATTTAATTTAATATTATTTTCAACATTCCAAGTAAATTTTATGATTAGCAAATGGCACAAAACTGCATGTAGAAAAACATTTAATTAAATAACTTTGACTATTATACATAGGATTAATATTTTTGAGTTTTAAACCCTGTATAGTATACAAGATGGACCTTTAAAATAAGAGAATTATAAAACAGTGTACCTGGTATGTATAATTATATATTCTAAAACTGCATGCACAGGAAATGTTTGGGAATTATACCTGTCAAATTGTTTAAAGTGTTCATCTATGTGTATGTAAACTTAAAGATATTTTTAAATTTCTTCAGTTTTATATTTCTGTAGTAAGTAAATATTGTTTTGATAATAAGGGAAAAAAGAAAACTATGGAAATCATGGTTAATTATACTGGATTGTTTCTCAATTAACCACAATTCATTTTGAAAATATATGCTTACTAAATATATTTTTGATAAATTAATATTGCTGCTAGGCTTAAGTTAGCACTACTTTATACTATTAGGTTGATGCAAATTTAATTGTGTTTTTTGCAATTATTTTTAATCTTTTAAACTGCAATTACTGTTGCACCAAGCTAATATGTCATAGCATCTCGGAATTCCGCTAAAGCTTTGTAAAATACCACATTAAAGTTTGCTTAATAGACACATTTGTATTTTCATTTTGCTCCATTTTCTGCTACATTCAACACTGTTGACCACTTTCTTTTTCTTGAAACCCTACTTTGTCTGAGACGACATTATTTTTTTCTAGTTATCCTACTATATTTCTGATAGGTTCTCTCTGACTCTTTTCAGAGTTTACTTTTTAAATTTCATTGCATTACTTAAATATTGGTGGTAATTAGGGTTCTGTCCTTGATGTTTTTTTTCCCCCTCATTCTACATGTTTTCCCAGAATAATGTTATTTACTCCCATAAATTTAAAACCACTTACATTGACATTGACTTCTATATGCAAGGTCTGACAATTAAGTTCACAAACTTGTTACAATGATGTTGCTAACCTTTTTTGATATCAGGGGAATTATCCATTATGAATTTGTACCAACTCGACAAACAGTTAACCAAGTTTACCATTTGGAAGTGCTGAAAATGCTGTGTGAAAAAGTTAGAAGAAAATGACCTGAACTGTTTGCCAACAATTCATGGCTCTTGCATCACGACAATACACATCACTGTCTGTGAGGGAGTTTTTAGCCAGTAAACAAATAACTGTATTGGAACACCCTCCTACTCACCTGGTCTGGCCCCCAATGACTTCTTTCTTTACTGGAAGGTAAAGGAAATATTGAAAGGAAGATATTTTGATGACATTCAGGACATCAAAGATAATATGACGATAGCTCTGATGGCCATTCCAGAAAAAGAGTTTCAAAATTGCTTTGAAGGGTGGACTAGGCACTGGTATTGGTGCATAGCTTCCCAACAGGAGTACTTTGAAGGTGACCATAGTGATATTCAGCAGTGAGGTATGTAGCACTTTTTCTAGGATGAGTTGGCAAACTTAATTGTCTGACTTCGTATATATTATTTCAATTCTGACCTCTCTTTTGCAATTCAGATTTTTATCAAATTACTTATTGAATTTGAATAAGCCGTGGGTACCTTAATTCTAGATATCCAAAGTAAACTGTCTTTTCATCAAGATCTGTTCTTACTACTTTACTTCTCTCAGTGTTTTATAAGCTTTTAGCACAGGATAGAACATATGAAAAATGATAATATTTGTGACAAACTGAGGAAAGTTTTTTGAGGTTGCTCATAATTGGAGGCTCCAGAGGCTCTAGCAGTCATAAGCCCTACCATGCTGCCCATAAACTTGAGTGGATCAATATCTTAGCATACTTACAACTCTTTTGTAATATACCAGTTTGGGGTCAAATACATGTTCAAAATTCTACTGAATCTCTATGAATGAGTCCAGCACCCACTCATTTGTTCAAGAACATCTCAACTCCTTGCACAACTTAGCTTCTTTCTTTTCTTTTCACAGGTGTTATTTTCTCTTCACTTTGTTTTACATGTAAAATAGGTTTTCTTTCATTTAAGTATACTTGGTGTACGATATTATATTAGTTTCAGGTGCACAATATAGTGATTCAATATTTTCATACTTTACAATGAGATCACCCCACTACTTCTATACATTATACAATGAAATATTATGCAGCAATAAAAATGAAATATTGTCATTTGCAGCAACATGTATGGATCCCTTTAATCTTTTGCACTCCTATCTTCACCTCAGCATCTGCTCCTTGGAGATCCCAAGTAGCATTTATACTCATCAAGTTACCTTGTAATTGTGATTGGATATCCCATATAGATCTGTATTAAGAGTTTAAACGTTTCACTCCAGGCATTAGTCAGAATGCTTGTCTTCCCTCAAATATCATAGATTGCAACTGAGTTCGCAACATGATGGGATTTGCGGGGGGAGGGTTTGAGAGATGACTAGGTCATGAGGGTAGAGCCTTTATGAATGGAATTGATGCCCTTAAAAAAGAGACCCCAGAGAACTCCATTGTCCTTTCCTCCATTTAAAGACACATAGAAAAAAATGGTTGGTTATGAACCAGAAAGCAGGCCCTCAACAGACAATGAATCATTTGGTGCCGTGACCTTGGACATCCAGCCTGCAGAACTATGGGAAATAAGTTTCCACTGTATATAGCTACCCAGTTATGATATTCCTTATAGCATCCTGTGTGGAGTAAGACAGCAATTGGTACTGAGAAGTGGGGATACTGTTGTAAAAAGTACTTAAAATGTGGAGGAGGCTTTGGGACTGGGATATGGGTAGTGGGTGGGAGAGTTTTGAGGTGCATGCTAGAAAAGCCTACATGCTAACAACTCCATCATGTCCTATAATTACCATTTCTTTTTTATGCTGAGAATGTTTAAGATCTAGTGTCTTAGCAACTCTGAAGTACATAATACAGTATTGTCAACTATAATCACAGCACTCTACATTATCTTCTTATTTCTCTTCTAGCTGCAAGTTTGAACCCTTTGACCATCTTCACAATTCTGCCACCACCCAGTCCCTGGAAACCACCATTCTACTCTTTTCTGTGAGTTAAGCTGTTGTAGATGCCACATATAAGTGATATCATGCAGTATCTGTCTTTCTCTGACTTAATCTCACTAAGCATAATGTCCTCAAGGTCCATCCATGTTGTCACAAATGACAGGATGTCCTTTTGTCTCATAGCTAAATAATACATTATATTATACTATATTATATTATACATTAGAATATTATTTTATTTATATGTATCTTTATCCATTCATTTGCTGATAGACACTTTGGTTGTTTCCATATGTGGCTATTGTGAATGACGCTGCAATAAACAGGAGAGTGAATATGTCCCTTCAATATCCTGATTTAATTTTCTTTGGACATATATTCAAAAGCAGGAAAAAAATCTGTCTTATCTGGTAGTTCTATTTTCCGTTTTTTGAGGAATGCCTATAATGTTTTCATAGTGGCTGAACAAATTTATAGTCCCACCAATAGTACACAATGTTTCCCTTTTTTCTACATTCTTGCTGACATTTCTTATCTAATGTCTTTTTTGATAGTCATTCTAACAATTGTGAGGTGATAGCTCACTGTGGTTTTGATTTGCATGTTCTGATGATCAGTAGTGTTGATGTTGAATGCCTATCCATGTACCTGTTCAATATCTATATATAACTTCTATATATCTAAAGATACATATATACCATCTTTAGAAAAATGTCTAGTTAGTTCCTTAACCCATTTAATTGTATTGCATTGTTTGCTTGTTTGTTTGTTTTTTGTCTTCAGTTGTATGTGTTCCTTATATATTTTGGTTATTAACCCTTTACCAAGCATGCGGTTTAAAAATATTTTTCCCATTCCATAGTTTGCCTTTTTATATTGCTCATTGTTTCCTTTGCTGTGCAGAAGCTTTTTATTTGATATAGTCCTGCTCGTCGAGTTTTGCTTTTGTTGTTTGTGCTTTGGTGTCATATTCAAGTAATCATTACCAAGACCAATGTCAAGGAGATTGTTCCCTATATTTTCTTCAAGGAGTTTTATAGTTGTAGGTCTTATATTTAAGTCTATAATCCATTTTAACTTTGCGAATGGTTTAAGATAGTGGTCAGTTTCATTCTTCCGTATGTGGAATCCAGTTTTCCCAACATCATTAATTGAAGAAAGCATCCTTTCCCTATTGAATACCGTTGGCTCCACTGTCAAATATTAGTTGACCATATATGTGGGGGGTTATTTCTAGGCTCTTGATTCTGTTCCATTGGTCTTTGTGTCAATTTTTATGCTAGTGCCAGACTGCTTCAATTACTATAGTTTTTAATATATTTGAAATCAAAAAGTGTGATATCTCCTGCTTTATTCTGAATTTTCAGGACTGTTGTGGCTATTCAAGGTCCTTTGTGATTTCATGTTAATTTTAGAATTGTTTTCTGTAAAAAAAAAAAATTGCTGTTTTGAGTTTGACCAGTTTTGCATTGCAATTTTATAGAGGGTGCCAAAAAATGTATGCACATTGTAAGAAAAGAAAACTGTACTTAAATTGTCATATTTGATATATATCGATAACACAAGATGAATACAAGTTACAATTCTTCAATTACAAGAGGTGCTCAGAGTGGTTACCATTAGCATCCAGACACTTCTCATTATGGCGAACTACTGCTTGAGCAACATTGACCAAAGTGTCCACTTGTATACATTTTTTTGGCACCCCGATAAATAGCTTTAGGTAGTATGGACATTTTAACAATACTAGTTCTTGCACTCCATGAGCACAGGATATATTTACAGTTGTTTGTATACAATTTATTTCATTAAAGTCTTATTGTTTTCAGTATACAGAACTTTAACCTCCTTGGTTAAATTTATTCCTAAATACTTCATTTATTTTTTAGGTTGTTTGATGTTTTAAATTTCTTTTTTATATTAGTTCATTGTTAGTGTATTAAAAACATAACTGGTTTTAGATGGTGATTTTATGTCATGCAACTTTACTGAATTCATTGATTCATTCTAACATTTTTTGCTGAGTCTTTAGGATTTTCTATTCATAAGACCATATTATCTGCAAATAAAGATAATTTTATATTTCCTTTGCAATTTGAATTTTTTTTAAAAAAAATTTTTCCCTGATTGGTCTGGCCAGGAATTCTACTACTAGATTAAATAAGAGTGATGAGAAAGGGCACCTTTGTCTAATTCATGAGCTGAGGAAAAGCTTTTACTGTTGAATATGATGTTAGCTATGGGCTTGTTGTATATGGCTTTTATTATATTGAGGTATGTTACTTCTGTACTCAATTTGTTGAGGGTTTCTTTTTAATTACAATTTATTGGGGTGTCAATGGTCAGTAAAATTACATAGGTTTCAAGTGTACAATTCTATAATACATCATTTGTGTATCACATTGTGTGTTCACCACCCAGAGTCAAGTCTCCTTCCATCACCTTATATTTGACCCCCTTTATCCTCTTCTACCACTCCCCATCCCCCCTACCTTCTGGCAACCACTAAACTATTGTCTGTATCTATGAATTTTTGTTTCTTTATTTGTTTGATGTTTTATTTTGTCAAATGCTTTTTTACTTTCATAGAGTTGAACTTATGATTTTTATCTCTCATTCTATTAATGTGGTATATCATATTTGATATGCATATGTTGAACCCTTCTTGCATCCCAAGGATAAATTCCATTGACAACAATATATGAATCTTTTTTATGTGCTGTTGAATTTGCGTCCCTAACATTTTGTTGAATTTGATTGCATCTATACACATCAGAGATATTAGTCTATAGTTTTATTTCCTTGGCATGACGTTGTCTGGCTTTGGTGTAAGGGTAATGCTGACATTATTAAAAGATTTTGGGAGTATTTCCTCCACTTGAGAATTGATGATTATTCTTCTTTGAATGTTTGGTACAGTTCACCAGTTAAATTATCTGGTCCTGTTGGGAGTTTCCTGCAATGTTTCAATCTACTTACTCATTTTTGGTCTAGTCATATTTTCTATTTCCTCATGATTCAGTCTTGGTAAGTTGTAAGTTCCCAAGATTTAGCCAACTTTTTAGGTTTTTCAGCTTGTTGGAATATGCTCTTCATAGGCGTCTCATGATACTGTATATTTCTGTGATATAAATTGCAATGTCTCCTCTTTTATTTCTGATTTTATTTATTTGAGTCTTACTTTTTTTCTTAGTTACTCTAGCTAAGGTTTGTCAACATTGTTTATCTTTCCAAAAAACAGCTCTTAGTTTCTTTGAAATTTTCTATTGATTTTTCTGGTTTCTATTTCACCTCTAATGTTTATTGTTTTCTTCCATCTGCTAAACCGGGGCTATTTTTTTTTCTTGTTTGTCTAGTCCTATGAGATATAAAATTAGACTGTTTTCTGAGGGTTTTTTTGCTTAATATATGTATTAATAACAGTAAATGTACTTGTAAAAACTGCTTTTGCACATCCCATATGATTTTAAAATATATATTGAGATATAATTGAAATATACTACTGTATTAGATTCAGGTATACAACCTAATAATACAATATTTCCATATATTGCAAAGTGATTACCACAATAAGTCTTGTTAACATCGGTTACCATATATAGTTACAAAATTTTTCCATGGTGAGAACTTTTAAGATCTACTCTTTTGGCAAATTTCAAAAATAAAACAGTATTATTAACTACAGTCACATTGGTATACATCACATCCTCACGACTTATTTTATAACTGGAAGTCTGTACCTTTTTACTCCTTTCACCCATGTCACCCACATACATACCCCCTGCCTATAGCAATCACCTACCTGTTGTTCAACTATGAGTTTGGGTAATTTTTAGATTCCACTTATACATAAGATCAGAGGGTATATATTTGACTTTCTCTGTCTGACTTATCATAATGCCCTCAAGGTCTATCCATGTTGTAGCAAATAACAGAATTTCCTTCATTCTCATGAGTGTACAATATCCCATTGTGTGTGTGTGTGTGTGTGTGTGTGTGTGTGTTACTTTTTATTTAACCATTCATCCATTGATGGGCATGTAGGTTGCTTTCATGTCTTGATTATTGTAAATAATGTGGCAATGAACATGGGTGTGCATATATCTTTTAGAGTTAGTGCATGCTTTTTTTTCTTTTTGCATAAATACCCAGAAATGCAATTGCTGGATATGTACCCAAGCTCTTTTTATGGAGACACTGGCAACATGGTCATGGCAGAGGGAGAGTGCAAAAATTTCATCTGCCATCCTCCCTGGTCTCTGGGGGGAAAAAATTTTGATCCGTAGATATATGTTTAATTAGAAGTCTTCCACTCAAGCCATAGTTACGAAGAGAAACAGCACAGAGATGGTTCCCACCAGCCTCCATTCCCAGAGAGAACCTTAGTAGGCATCTAGATGTGTGCCAACCAGAGGCCTCCCACTCAGGCCAGCACCAAGTGCAACTGCTTTTAAAATATGAAAATATGCTTTTTCAGGGGAAGACTGGGAGACTGGTGTTTCTGACTGATACCTCTGCATTCTCAGATGATGCTTCAAGACAAGCAAACAGAAAAATTGGGGTTTTGTTTCAGTATGCTGTCCTTATAATGGGTCTTGGGGACGGTATTTGGCCAAGAAATGTCTGTCAATTTGATGCAGTCCCATGGGACCCACAAACTAAATCCCCGCTGGCCACCAGAGCCAGGCAACCAAGCAGCCCCCCTGGGTAGCAGCCACAAAAACCAGGGCACAAAAAGCACAACCCCAAGAACCAGATATGTGTACAAGCTCCCCTCCAGGAGACACCAGTGTTCTGGGGCATGACAGAGGGAGAGCACAAAGACACCACCTACCCTCCAAGATCTTTGGAGAGGATTACAATTGACCCTGAGATGTGTGTTCAATTAGAAGCCTCCCTTAAGGTAGCAGCTATGAAGACAATCTAATAGGTTTCTTTCATAGAAAGACCGGTTGCCTCATCTGCTACCTTGAAATGTTAGGTGGTAAAGAACTCTTTCCATTTGCTATAGTTCTGTGAGGATCACAAGCATATGCGCCACTGACCACCACTGCCAGGGAATCTAGAGGTGTCTCCTGAGCAGCAGCCACATAAATCAGGATACCAGGCAAGTGTCTAAGCTGTTTTCTAGGAGGTACTGGTGAGCTGGAGTGTGGCTCAGGGACAGTGGAAACATGGCATCTACCAGCTTCTGTGTTCATAGAGCACCTCAGTAAACCCCCAGATATGTACTTAAGTAGAAGCCTGCCTCTCAGGCTGAAGCCGCAGGACCAGCAAATAGGCCTCTTTCACAGAAAGATGGGGTGTGTTTCATTCTGCTGTCTGCACTGTTCCCTAGAGGTGCCGGCCATTCAAGAACTGTTTCTTTTTTAGTTACAATCCAATGGAACCCATGAATACAAGCTCCCATAGCCACCATAGCCATGTGATTAAAAGGGGTCCACTATGTGGCAGGCTACAAAAACCAGGGTATCAGATATGTGCATAAGCACCCCTCCAGAAGACCAGCACTCTGGAGTGAGGCTAATGAAGAGCACAAAGATGGCACCCACCAGCTTCCATTTTAGTATTGTATTTTAGTAGGATCTTGTATGTGTATTAAACTAGATCCTTGACCCTCAGACCAAAGCTTTAAGATAGGCAAATAAGCCTTTTTTGCTGTCTGGGGGCTTTTCAGTCAGCTGCCTCAGTGCTGGGTATTGGGGTGGGTGAGTCTGTGCATGATCCTTTAAGAACTGTTTCTCAGTTTTCTATAGCCTTGTGGGTCTCTTGGATAGAAGGCCCATTGGCTTGCAACGGTAGATGTTTTAGGAGCTTGTCTCTCAGGTGAAAGTAATAAAAGTTGGGGTGCCAGACGAGGTGTTCAAATCATTTGCCGCTTAGGGAGAAGCTCTGGGTTGTGAGTTCCCTCCCAACACTGGGTCCTCTCATGATGAGTGCAGTTTGGCCAGATTGTGTCTCAGCCTTACCTATGGGCTTCAATGTTTTTTGTTTTGTTTTGTTTTGTTTTTTCTTGTTCACTTGATGTTTAGCAGTTGCTCAGCTAGTTTTTGTTTTCGTTTTTCAAAGGAAATTATTCTATACGTTGCCTTCAATTTGGTGTATCTATGGGAGGAGGTGAGTTTAGGACCCACTTATGTAGCCATCTCGAACTGGAACCCGCTCTGATATCCTTATCTGCCTCTTTCCAGATCTCCTCCCTCTCTTCAGTAATGAAACTCTCACTTTAATAATCTGGGAGATAAATAGGTTTCTTTAGAAGTGTTCTGCACAGCTGGCCATGCCTGGAACTCACTAACTACTCTCACTTTTTTCCTGTGAGAGGAATCCCTGATCTTCTATCTCTCTAAGCTGTGCTCCATTAGGGGAAGTTGTGATGTTTGCAAAGTTCCTCTTACCCACTCCGATGTGTGCAAACCATTTGCACCAATGGAGTTCTGGGATCTCTCTTCTAGATACCTGGATTTCTACAATGGCTAATGTGTCCATACGTATCTGCCTAAGTAATGTGTTACCCAGGCATCACAGCTAAGAGGGATTGGGAAGAGTTTACAGAATTTTGCCAGATCAATAGCCCATAATGGGGTCTGTCTGCCTATTACCACATAAACAGGTGGGTGAGACTCCTCCCTGGTTCTTTGGCATATAGTCCTGGATCCCACAGCTCCCATAGTAGAGGCACTTTTGTTTGTGATTAGTTGTCAATTTTATTTTTTATTATAGCTTTAAAAAAATGTTTATTAAATCTATTGGGGTGACATTTGTTAGTAAAATTATGTAAGTTTCATGTGTATAATTCTATAATACATCATTTATATATTGCATTGTGTGTTAAAGGAGAACAAAAACAAGGGATGTTTTATGCCACACTGATGCTGAAGTCACTAGGGAACATTATTTTATTCCACCACATTTCTACTTGCCTCTTTTACAGGCATGCTCCCAAATGTTGACGTATATTGTGCAAACATCTGATAGTAATAAACTGGATATTGTGGGTTTTGCCCGTTTCCTGGTTCAATGGACATGATCAATCAAAATGGTTCTGGTTTGCAATGCAAAATGCCATAGTGAGGATTTTTAAACATATTTGAATGGTTTCTTTGTCATTATTCAACATTGATCTTTTCTGGGTATTTAAAAACTCACTTTCTGTTGGATCAGTGAATATTATTGTACTGAGCTATTGAAATCTGATAGCTTAAAGGGGCTTGCTTCTTCTGGATGGTTACTGTGAAAGTTAAGTTCAATAAGTTATGTGTAAGTCTGTCAAAGGGATGCCTTCATCAGATAATAAAGAAAAAGGCAATTCTTATGATATCCCATGATGGCATTGTGTGGAAGTCACTTGAATAGCAATGAACAATGGAAGATTTAATAAATTAGTCTGGATTACCATGCATTTCCTTGGCACAGGTCACAGAAAACACTTAGGTGGTAAGAGATTAAGCTATGTTCTGATAGACACCTATTTATCTACTTGTTCATTGAGGTTCAGTAGATATTGAGGGCAACTATAGATTATTCCTCAAGGTAGGGTCATTTTGGCAAGTCATCTATCCTCTTTCCAATGCATGTTTTAATGTATAAACTTGATGGTGCTGTGCTACTGCAGAAAATTGGCAATTCTTTAACAAAATTTACCCCTTCATAAAGAGTCCAGTTACATCAAATCAAATTCTTTGCTTTTAGTTGTTACTCTGCAATGGACTCAAAAGGCTTAGAAGTCAAAAGTTGATCAATAACTCTATCTCAATTTAGTCTCAATTAGCCATAATATTTCATCTGTATTAGTATAAAGCACCCCGAACTTGCATATCTGAGTTTGAATTGTTAGTATTACTTTTATTTTTTAATAAACAGAAGTCTTCATACTTATCCCTACATTTGGCTTATCACATTAAGCACACTGTTTCAAAATGTTGACATTATTTTGGATCATGATGCAGGTAATCAGCATGTTAGATATTGTTCTCATCACAGCGTCATTTACCTATAAATATTCTTAACCATGTCATTGATACAATATTTAAGAGAGCAAATTTAACACAGAGTTCTACAAAGTAAAATCAGAATTGTTCCTTCAACATTCAAACTATTAATCACATACTTTAGGCTTTTCTTTGATAAAATTAGTTACCTGGAATATTTAAAATATTTTCTTGCAGAACTTATTAGAAAAATTAAACCAAGCAAAAACTCCAATTATTTTTGTGTACCTTAATATATATATATATATATATATATATATATATATATATATATATATATATATATACATTATTGAAAATATTTATGTATTATTAAAAATATGAAAACTGAAGTTACAAAAAGATAAGATTGAAAAACAATTAAAAGAATGCTTCTCTTACTTCAATTAATTGCCTTAAAAACTTCCTGGAGTGGCATATAATCCATTTAAAAGACCACTGAACTACAAACCCCTCCATTTTTTACTAATTTTCTTAAACAATATGGATAACCTAACTTTATTTTGATCTTTCTGTTTACTCTCCCCTACAAAAAAAAGTAAATTAAATCAGTGTAGCATTACTTTTCTTAGTGAATAAATGCTGAGTTTTAATACTCCAAGCATTAAAATACTTATAAACCACATTTTCTATGATTCATTTTTGAATTACATCCATGTTCTCCCTTCTATCTATTTTGGAAATAAAATTACTGTCATTCTTCATAACTTTTTAAAGATTATTTATAAAAATCTAAGTACCCATCAGTAAGTTTTCTCAGAATCTGGTTTATAATATTTTTATACGTGATTTAATATTTGGGGAAAATAAAAATAATAAAATAAGTGATATTAAAGTATATTCATAATTACTCATGTTGCCATCTATTTGTAAAGCCATGATACATTTCAAAATAAAAGTAAAACTGATAACCCCTGAAGTGAACTATGGCAAGGGATCATAGAAGTGAAGAGTAGATGGGTCATGTGTGCCAATTCTGTATGAGAGATTCATCTCCTGTATTAGTCTGCTAGGTCTGCCATAATATCACAGCCTATGTGGCTTCAACAACAAAAATGTATTTCCTCACCATTTTAGAGGCTGGAAGTCCAAGCTCAAGATGTTGGTAGATTTGGTATCTAATGAGGCCCCTTTTCTTGGCTTGAAGAGGGTTGCCTTCTTGATATGTACTAACATGGCCTCTCTATGCATGCACATTCCTGGTGTCTCTTCTTCTTTTAAGGACATCAGTCCTATTGTATTAAGCCCCACCCTTATAACCTCTTTTAACCCTAATTATATTCTTAAAGGTCATATCTCCAAATACAGTCAGTAGGGGTTAATGAAACTTATGAATTGGAGGGATACAATTTAGCTCATAATACACTGCAATATTTCTCATGCCTCAAAACTCACATCGCTCTTGCATGGAAAGATACTTTCACCTTGTTCAAATAGCCCAAAAAGTCTCAACCTATTCCATCATTAACTCTAATCCCAGGGAAGGTTTAAGATGGAGGATTAGGTAAACACTATGCCTGGTACTTCCCAGGATCACATCAAAATTACAACTAAATTATAGAATAATCAACCTCAAGAATCAACTGAAGACTAGCTGAATAGAACCCCTATAACTAAGGACATAAAAAAGAGGTCACGTTGAGACTGGTATCAGAGGCAGACACAAAACAGTCTGAGCACCAAATTGCAAGTAGCTGTCGAACCCTGGGAGGGATACCTCAGTGGCAGAGGTTTCCTCCTGAAGAGGGAAGGGTCCCAGCCCCACACTGGCTCTCCAGCCCAGGGGTCATGTGCTGGGAAGAGGAGTTCCCACAACACCTGGCAGTGAAAATCAGCGAGGAAACTGTCTGTCCATACTGGTGAGATAAGAGGAAGTTGGAAACCCAGATATCCTATTAAAGAGCCCACACAAAGACTCATATGCTTGCAAACACCTGAGCTCCAGTGGAGGGGCGGGGAATTGAGAGGCACCAGAAACATATGGGCAAAGATTGAATTGTGTGGTTTTGGGGTGAGTGCTGGAGGGACAGCCACCATTGTCCCTATGTGGAACCTACCTCACATGTGATCTATAGGAGGGCACCACCTTTTCTAAGTTGAAACCTCCTCCAAAGGGCCAAATCTGAGATTGCACTGGTCTAGTAAAATTCATGCATGTGCAATTGGTGACACCCTGATTCCCCACCCAGCCCAGCTAGTGCTGCAATTCTGTATGAGAGATTCATCTCCTGTATTAGTCTCAGAAGGTGCCACTCATAGATCCTGGGCATCTGGCACCACGACACAAGCTTTAGAAGCCTTTTATAGAAACAGAAATCCCACAGCGGTGTGGGGAATTTCCAGTTGTGTGCATTCAGCCACAACTAGTGCTGCAGCCTCTTTTGCATGGCTTATAGCTATTTGGGGGCCAGAGGTGAGTAGAAGCTGGTTGCACTATTCTCAGGGCATTTTATAAAGTAGTCACAAGCCTGGTATTGGTGCAAGAACTGAGTCTGCATTAACTTTGTAATAATCACTGGCCATGCCTCATGATTGGACCTTGCTTGGACCTTGCCCCACCCAGCTACTGCTGCCTCACTGAGAACACTCTCAAAACTGGGTCAAACAGCCAACGCCACACACCTAAGGAAGCTCTTTCAATGACTGAGCCTTATTGACAGCTGGCAGGTAGCAACAATCTTAGGGAACCTTGGGCCTCTTGCTAAGCTTTCCCAGTCACAACTCCTGAGACAGCCAGACTCAGTTCACAGTGAGGCCACACCCACATGCCTCTAGGTCCAGCACAGACAACAACCAACCACATAAAGCTTGGTAGCTGCTACCAGGTAAACCCGTGCTGTACACAGGTTAGGCTGAAATTGGCCTGCACAGGAGTCTCTCCCAAGAGACACAAAAGCAACAAATGCAGGGACCAACTTCGGGCCACACCAGAGCACTACCTGGTTAGCACCATAAGCAGCAAACCCAAAGGGTGGTCTCAACAGGGACATGAGCCCATTGGTGTGAATCCACCTCTGAGAGGTAAGCCACAACACAGCAGCTCATACACTGTGGGCATAGCAAATGCTCACGGCCAGTCAACCTTGTAGTCAATCCCATCCACTGAAGCACCAAAAGCAGTCAAGGCTCAACGACAACATGAGAATACACACAACATAAGCAAGGGACACTCCAGGAACACATACACAGGTGATCAGGGAGTCTGCCACTGGACCACGTGGGACACATACTAACTAAGGCCACCGTGCAAAGACTGAGAGACATAGGAGATCTATATAATACAGAGAAGCAAATACAGAAAGGAAGCCAGAATGAGGAAACAAAGAAACATGTCCCAAATAAAAGAACAGGAGAAACCTCCAGAAAATAGAACTAAATGAAATGGAGGCAACAAACAAAGCAGAGACAGAATTTAAAATACTGGTTATAAGAATGTTTAAGGAACTCGGTGAGAACTTTAATAAAGAGACAGCAAGCAAAAAGGATATAGAAACCATAAAAAAGGAACCAGTCAGAAATAATGAATACAATAACTGAAATGAAGAATACACCGGAAAACATCAACAGCAGATTAGATGAAGCAGAAGATTAAATCAGTGATTTATAAGACAAGGTAGCAGAAAATACACAATGGGAACAACAAAATGACAGAAGAATTTAAAAAACTGAAGATAGTGTAAGGGACCTTTGAGACAACATCAAGCATAACAACATTTGCATTGTAAGGGTACCAAAAGGAGATGAGAGGGAACAAGAGATCAAGAACATATTTGAATAAATAATGACTGAAAACTTCCCTATCCTGGTGAGGGAAATAGACAGAAATACAAATAAAAGCTCAGGAAGTACAGATAATCCAAAACAGGATGAATCCAAACAAGCCCACACCAAGACACATTCTAATTAAAAAGGCAAATGGTAAAGACAAAGAGAGAATCCTAAAAGAAGCAAGAGAAAGAAAACTAGTTACTTACAAGAGAGCTCCCACAAAATTGACAGCTGATTTCTCAATAGAAAATTTGCAGGACAGAAGGGAGTGGCAGAAAATATTAAAATTTATGAACAAAAAGGGCCTGCAACCAAGACTACACTACCCAGCAAGGCTATGATTTAAAATGTAAGGAGAGATAGTTTCTCAGACAAGAAAAAGCTAAAGGAATTAATTACCACCAAGCCAGTATTACAAGAAATATTTTTTTAAAATTCTTTAAGAGGGGGCCGGCCCAGTGGCTCAGGCGGTTAGAGCTCCATGCTCC
The DNA here is from genome assembly GCF_057876585.1 of Rhinolophus sinicus. Lineage (NCBI taxonomy): Eukaryota > Metazoa > Chordata > Mammalia > Chiroptera > Rhinolophidae > Rhinolophus > Rhinolophus sinicus. The sequence goes on along the minus strand of NC_142518.1, from coordinate 53,006,182 downwards.
TGACTCCGAGGGCTGCCGATTCGATTCCCACATGGGCCAGTGGGCTCTCAACAACAAGGTTGCCAGTTCGATTCCTCGAGTCCCACAAGGGATGGTGGGCTGCACTCCCTGAAACTAGCAACGGCAACCTGACCTGGAACTGAGCTGCAACCTCCACAACTAACGTTGAAAAGACAACAAGTTGAAGCTGAATGGCACCCTCTACAACTAAGTGTGAAAGAACAAGTGTGAAAGAACTAAGTGTGAAAGTCCTGGAAGCACACACTGTTCCCCAATAAAGAACTGTTCCCCTTCCCCAATAAAAAATAAATAAATAAAAATTTTTAAGAAAAAGATGGAGAAAACAAACAAAAAACGAATATCAAAAATATGAATAACGGAGTGACATCATCAAAATGGCATCATGAGGTGATCCTCTGGGAATCTCCCCTGAAATTTACAACAGATTGAAGAACTATAACACCACAAATGCCTCCCTGCACAGCAGATAGGCAAGACGAAGTGGCTCACTACTGAATACACCTAAAGGTGGGCAAATTGTGCAAGCAGTGGAGGAGGGAATGGAAGGGTAAGGGCATGGAGACATGTAGGTGCAGGACGCAGACCTAGCTCAGTACTCCGAGCTCCCTGCATCCCGGAAGTACCACAGCTATGGGAGAAAGAACTCGGACTGTAAGTGCTCCACTTATGGCCCACAGGGTTGAGGGGACAGCATATAACACGGCTGAACCCAAAGCTCACGGAAGAGACCTTGGAACAAAGACTGAGGGAAGAAGCCTGAAAACAGTGGTTTAAGCCCTCACTGCTGCAGAGAACGGAGACTTTAGGCACTGAGACTAGACACACCCTCCCTACCTCCCAGAGCTCGCCCCGCCCCCACCTGCCCAGAGCTAGAAGCGGAAGAGTAGCAGTGTCAGATCGAAAGAACAGAATATTTGCAGTTCTGAGAACGGTGGTCTCCAGACACAGATTCGCAGCCCAACTAACTCCGGCAAAGGTGAGGAAGCTGTGGAAGCAAGACTAGCTGTGGTGGTGGTCCCTGTCATTACTCTGGAACACCTCTCACCCACACCACTGCTGTCTCCACCTATCTGGGCAGATCCCTGCAGGAGTAAACAGAACTGCTGAAATGCATAGGCTCTGAACCTGGTGCAGGAAGAGCTTTGGAACTTCAAAAGCTCTCCGCATCCCCAGACAGAGGTGGTGCCCAATGATCCAGGCGAACTGTTAACAGAGGAGAAGCCCGCCTTCCAGGGAATCCCCCCATTGTGTGAGAAGCTGGAATAGTGCAGAGAAAACATGACACAACAGCGTGAGAGAGAAAAAAAATGCTGCAGTCAGACAGAAAATAAAACATTCTATCCACACGTACTAGAAAACAAAAGAAAGACCTCTTCCTATCAACCTGTGGTTGAACCCACTCCTGTAGATGTCTAGGAAGAGAAATAAGAAATCATTAATTGCCATGAATAACCAAGGCAACAAGACAGCTCAGAAAGAAAGTGAAAAGTCTCAAGAGAATGAACTAAAAGATATGGAAATATATGACTTAAATGACAGAGAATGCAAGATTGCAGTTCTGAAAACACTCAATGAGATGCAAGAAAACACAGGAAAACAGTTTAATGAACTCAAAAACACAATCAAAGAATAACATGAACATTTTACCAGAGAGATTGAAAATTTAAAAAAAAGAACCAAATAGAATTTCTGGACATTAAGAACTCAATAGAAGAAATGAAGAATGAAACAGCCAGAATATGTAGTATAGTTGACCAATGGAGTAAGAATCAGTGACATCGAAGATAGAAATCTGGAAATGACACAGATGGAAGAAGAAAGAGACGTGAGACATAAACGAAATGAAAGAACTCTACAACAACTTTCTGATTCCATCGGAAAGAGCAATATAAGAATAATGGGCATACCAGGGGAGAAGAAAGGGAGACGGGAACAGAGAGTATATTCAAACAAATAGTTGATGAGAACTTTCCAATCTTGTGGAAAGAACTGGATCTTGGACTCCAAGAAGCAAATAGAACACCTAGTTACCTCAACCTCAACATGCCTTCTCCAAGGCACATTGTATTGAAGCTGTCAAAAATCAATGACAAAGAAAGAATCATCAAGGCAGCCAAGGAAAAGAAGACAGTAACCTACAAAGGAAAGCCCATTAGATTATCATCAGATTTTTCGGCATAAACTCTACAAGCCAGGAGGGAGTGGAACCAAATATTCAAACTATTGAAACAGAGAAATTATGAGCCAAGAATAATATATCCAGAAAAGATATCCTTTAGATATGAAGGAGGAATAAAGACCTATCCAGACATACAGAAGCTGAGGGAATGTTCTAAAACATGACCTGCACTACAAGAAACACTAAAGGAGACTATTTGACCACCATCAACAGGGACAATTTGTGGCAACCAAAACATAAAAAGGGGGAGAGTAAAGGCCTGAACAGGAACATGGGAATCGAAAAATGCAAGCACGCTGAAGAAAAAGGAATACTCTAAATATCAAATTTTCTTTTACATAAACCTAATGGTAACCGCTCAAAAAAAATCTGCACCTTAAACATATATTGCAACAAAAGAACAAACAGAGGGAAAAATCATAAAATAGCACCACACAGAAATAATAGACAAAAACAAAAATGCAAAGAAATAATGGAAACACAGTCTTACCAGAAAACTAAAGATAGAATGATAGGAAATCCTCATATATCAATAACCACCCTAAATGTCAATGGACTGAACTCATCAATAAAAAGGCACAGAGTAGCAGATTGGATTGAAAAACTAAACCCATCCATATGCTGTCTCCAAGAGACACATCTTAGCTACAAGGACAAGAATAGACTCAAAGTGAAAGGGTAGAAATGGACACTCCAAGCAAATGGTATACAGAGAAAATCAGATGTAGTCATACTGCTATCACATGACACAGACTTCATTGTGAAATAGGTAACAAGAGACAAAGATGGACATATCATAATGGTGAAGGGGACTATACAACAAGAGGACATACCAGTCATCAATATTTATGTCCCCAATCAAGGAGCACCAAAATATACCGAGCAACTACTAACAGAACTATAGGGAGAAACTGACCAAAACACAATTATACTAAGGGACATAAATACATCATTGACAGGTATGGATAGGTCATCCAAACAGAAAATAAATAACGAAATAGCAGCCCTAATTGACACATTAGATGAAATGACATAATTGACAATTATAGAGCACTTCATCCTAAAACATCACAATATACATTTTTTTTCCAGTGTACATGGAGCATTTTGAAGATAGACCATATATTGGGACATTAAACTAGCCTCAGCAAATTTAAGAAGATTGAAGTCATACTAAGCATATTCTCTGAATAGAAAGCTTTGAGATTGGACACAAACTGCAAAAGAAAAGCAGGAAAAACCACAAATAATTGGAGATTAAACAACATACTCTTAAAGAACGACCGGGTCAAAGGAGAAATTAGAGTAGAGATCAAAAGATACATAGAAACAAATGAGAATGAAAATACATCCAACCAAAACTTTTGAGATGCAGTGTAAGCAGTTTTAAGAGGGAAATTTATATCATTACAGGCCTATCCCAAGAAACAAGAAAAATCCCAAATAAAAAACTTCATGTTACACCATAAAGAACTAGAAAAAGAGGAACAAATGAAACCCAACGTCAGCAGAAGAAAGGAAATAATAAAAAAAAGAGCAGAACTAAATGAAATCGAGAACAAAAAGGCAAAGAAAAAATTAATCAGACAAAGACCTGGTTCTTTGAAAAGATTAACAAAATTGACAAACCCTTGGCTACACTCACTGAGATTAAAAGAGAGAAGCCGCTAACAAACAAAACCAGAAATGAAAAAGGGGAAGTCATCATGGATGCCACAGAGAAAAAAAAGGATCATCCAAGAATATTCTGAGGACTGTATGCCACCGAATTCAATAACCTAGAAGAAATGCACAAGCTCTTAGAAACATATAGCCTTCCTAGGCTAAACCATGAAAAACTGGAAAAGCTGAACAGAGCAATCTCCAGTAATAAAATTGAATCACTCATCAAAAACCTTCCCAAAAGGAAATATCCGGGACATGATGGCTTCACTAGTGAATTCTATCAAACCTCCAAAGAGGATCTAATACCAACCCTGCTCAAACTCTTCCAAAAAATTGAAGAAGAGACAGTACTCCCTAACTCATTTTTGAGGCCAACATTACCCTGATACCAAAACCTGGTAAGGACAACACAAAAAAGGAAAACTACCAACCAATATCTCTGATGAATACAGATGCAAAAATCCTAAACAAAATTCTGGCAAATCGAATACAACAATGCATTAAAAAGATTATTCATCACGACCAAGTGGGGTTAATCCCAGGGGCACAAGGATGGGTCAACATATGCAAATCAATCAAAGTGATACATCACATAAACAAAATAAAGGACAAAAATCATATGCTTATATCAATTGATGCAGAAAAAACATTTGACAAGATACAACATCCATTTACTATTAAAACACTAAATAAAATAGGTACAGAAGGAAAATACCTGAATATAATAAAGGCCGCATATGACAAACCCTCAGATAATCTCATAATTAATGGTGAAAAACTGAAGTCCTTTGCTCTTCGTTCAGGAACACAACAGGGCTCTTCCCTATCACCTCTACTTTTCAACATAATGTTGGAAGTCGTCGCCAGAGAAATCAGGCAAGAGAAAGAAATAAAAAGCATCCCCCAAATTGGAAATGATGAAGTTAAATTGTCACTCTTTGCAGATGACATGATGCTGCGTACAGAAAACCATAAAGACTCCACCAGAAAGCTATTAGAAACAATAACGAACAGTCAAGTTCCCGGCTACAAAATCAACATACAAAAGTCCATTGCATTACTATATACTAACCATGAAACCTCAGAAAATGAAATGAAAGAAAGAATTCCTTTTGCAGTGCAGCAAAAAGAATAAAAAACCTGGGAATAAACTTAACCAAGGATGTGAAAGATCTATATGGTGAAAACTATAAAACATTTTTAAAAGAAATTGCAGAAGACACAAAGAAATGGAAAGACATTCCGTGTTAATGGATTGGAAGAATCTACATAGTTAAAATGGCCATATTACCCAAAGCAATATACAGATTTAATGCAATCCACATCAATATCACAATGGCATTTTTTAAAGAAATAGAACAAAAAAATCATCAGATTTGTTTGGCACCACAAAAGGCCCCGAATAGCCAAAGCAATCTTAAGAAAAAAGAACAATGATGGAGATATCACACTCCCTGACTTTAGATTGTACTACAGGACAACAATAATCAAAACAGAATAGTATTGGCAGAAAAACAGACACATAGACCAATGGAATAGAATTGAGAACCCAGAAATAAAACCACATAAATATGGACAGATAATTTTTGATAAAAAAGCAAAAAACATACAATGGAGAACAGACAGCCTCTTCAATAAATGGTGCTGGCAGAATTCGAAAGCCATATGCAAAAGTATGAAACTAGACTGCTATCTGTCACCATCTACAAAAATTAATTCAGAATGGATCAAAGACTTCAGCATAAGACCTGACACAATAAATTGCATAGAAGAAAACATAGGTACTAAACTTATGGACCTTGGGTTCAAAGAGCATTTCATGAATTTGAATCCAAAGGCAAGGGAAGTAAAAGCTAAAATAATTAAATGCGACTATATCAAACATAAAAGCATCTGCACAGCAAAAGAAACCACTGACAAAATAAAGAGGCAACCAACTGAATGGGAGAAGATTTTGCAAATAGTGCCTCTGATATAGTGCTAATATCCAAAATATACAAGGGACTCATGCAATTCAACAACAAAGCAACAAACAACACAATTGAAAAATCGGCAGAGGACTTGAAGAGACATTTCTCCAAAGAGGACATACAAATGGCAAATAGACATATGAGGAAATGCTCAGCATCACTAATCATCAGAGAAATGCAAATAAAAACCACAACGAGATATCACCTCACCCCAGTTGAAATGGCTATCATCAACAAGACAAAGAGTAACAAGTTTTGGAGAGGCTGTGGAGAAAAAGGAACCCTTATGCACTGTTGGTGGGAATGGAGCCACTATGGATGGCAGTGTGGAGGTTCCTCAAAAAATTTTAAATAGAATTACCATATGACCCAGCAATCCCTCTCCTCGGTATCTACCCCCAAAATCTGAAAATAATTATCCATAAAGACATGTGTGCTCCATGCTAATTGCAGCTTTATTTATGGTGGTCAAGACATGAAAACAACCAAAATGTCCTTTGATAGATGAACGGATAAAGAAATTGTGGTATATATACACAATGGAATACTATTTGGCGGTAAGAAAAGATGAAATAGGACCATTTGTGAGAACATGGATGGATCTTGAGATTATAATATGAAGCAAAGTAAGTCAGACAGAAAAAGTGGACAGCCATATGATTTTACTGATATGTGGTATATAAACCCTAAACAACAAAAGAACAAGACAAGCAAATGAGAAACAAAAACTCATAGACACAGACAATAGTTTAGTGGTTACCAGAGGTTAAGGAGGGAGGCGGGTGGTTGATGAGGGTAAAGTGGATCAAATACATGGTAATGGAAGGAGAACTGACTCTGGGTGCTGAGCACACAATGTGATTTATAGAGGATGTAATACAGAATTGTATACATGAAATCTACATAACTTTACTAACAATTGTCACTCCAATAAACTTTAATTTAAAAATATATGAATACTAAAATGGAAATGACTAGGTACCATTCAATAATCATGTTTAATGCCAATGGTTTAAATGCCCCAATAAAAAGATATATGACACCTGAATGGATAAGAAAACAAGATGCATGTATATGCTGTCTACAGGAGACCCACCTCAAATCAAAAACACTCATAGCCTGAAAGTAACGGGATGGAAAAAGATATTTCATGCAATAGGAAATGAGAAAATACCTGGGATAGGAATACTTATATCAGACAAAATAGACTTTAAAATGAAGACTACAATAAGAAACATAAAAGACATTACATAATGATAAAGGGATTAATCCAAGAAGAGGACATAACCTCAGTAAACCTGTATGTTCACAAATTAGGAGCATCTAAATAAATAAAACAAATATTGGCTGTCATAAAGGAAAATATTGACAGTAAACAATTACAATAGGGGTATTTAAGACCCCACTGACACCAATGGACAAATCTTTCAGACAGAAAATCAACACGGAAAGAACTGCCTTAAAAGACACACTGGACCAGATGGATTTGACTGATATTTTCACACCGTGTCACCTCTACGCAGCAGAATATACATTCTTTTCATGTGCACATGGAGAACTTTTCATGATAGACCACATGTTAAGCCACAAAAGAATTCTCAATAAATTGAAGAAGATTAGAATCATATCAAGCACTTTCTCTAACCACAAAGGTATGAAGACAGAATCAACTACAAAAAAACAAAACAAAACAAAACAAAAAAACCCTGAAAAACACACAAACACATGGAGATTGACTAATATGCTACTAAATAATAAATGGGTTGACAGTGAAATCAAAGAATAAGTCAAAGTTACCCTGAGACAAACAGAAATGAAACACAATGAACCAAATCTGTGGGACACAGTGAAAGCAATCCTAAGATGTAAATTCATAGCGATGCAGGTCTACCCAAAGAAACAAGAAAAATCTCAAATAAGCAGTCTAACTTTACAACTAAGAGAACTGGAAAAAGAACAGCAAACAAAGTCTAAAGTGAGTACAAGGAAGGAAATAGTAAAATCAGAATGGAAATAAATGTAACAGAGGCTAAAAAAAAGTGCAAAAGATTAATGAAAATAAGAGCTGGGTTTTCATGAAATGATAATGAAAATTTAAAAACTGTGGCCAGACTCATCAAGAAAACAGAGAGGACCCAAATAAACAAACTAAGAAATGAAAGAGGAGAAGGTTCAACAGGAACCACAGATATACAAAAAAGAAAGCCAAAAGAAAAAGAATAAAAATTAAGAAAATTCTACAAGCAGCTGTATTCCAAAAAAATAAGACAATGTGGAAGAAATGGATAAATTCCTAGAAACATACAATCTTCCCAGGCTGAGTTAATAAGAAACATAAAATCTGGACCGACAAATTACTACTAATGAAATTGAATCGGTAATAAACAAGCTCTCAACAAACAAAAGTGCTACAGTAGATAACTTCAAAGATAAATTTTACAAAACATTCAAGAAAGAACTACCACAGGGTGCCTGGATGGCTAAGTTGGTTAGAGTGTGAGCTCTGAACAACAGGTTTGCAGGTACAATTCCCATATGGGCCAATGAGTTGTGCCCTCCACAACTAGATTGAAGACAACGAGCTGCCGCTAAGCTTTCAGAAGGGTGGCTGGATGGCTACGTTGGTTAGACTACGTGCTCTCAACAAGTTTGCCAGTTCAATCCTGCATGGGATGGCGAGTTGTGCCCCCTGCAACTAAAGATTGAAAACGGCAACTGGACTTGGAGCTGAACTGTGCCCTCCACAACTAGATTGAAGGACAATGACTTTGAGCTGATGGGCCCTGGAGAAACACACTGTTCCCCAATAAAATTTAAAAAAGAAAGAAAGAAAAGAAAGAAAGAAAGAAAGAAAGAAAGAAAGAAAGAAAGAAAGAAAGAAAGAAAGAAAGAAAGAAAGAAAGAAAGAAAGGACTACACATATTCTTCTCAAACTATTCCAAAAATTTCAAGTGAAGGGAAGGCTCCCAAGCTCATTTTATGGGGCCAGCATTATTCTTATTCCTTCTCAAACCAGACAAAGACATTAAAAAAAAAAAAATCTCAACAAAATATTAGCAAACTGAATTCAGCAATACATTAAAAAGGTCACACACCACAATCAAGTAGGATTTATTCCTGGTATGCAAGGTTTGTTCAATATTTGCAAATCAATTAATATGACACACCATGTAAACAAAATGAAAAGTAAAATCATATGATTATATCAATAGATGCAGAAAAATCATTTGTCAAAATGCAGCATCCATTTATGATAAGAACTCTCACCAAAGTGGGAATAGAAGGAACATATCTCAACATAATAAAGGCCACATATGGAAAACCCACAGCTAATATCATACTCAATGTGGAAACACTAAGATCATTCTCCATAAGATCAGGAACAAAACGACAATGTCCCATTTCACCATTTTATTCAACATAGTACTAGAAGTCTTAGTCCCAGCAATCAGACAATAAAAGGGAATAAAAACCATCCAAGTTGGAAAGGAAGAACTAAAACTCTCATTATTTGCAGATGACATGATACTATATATAGAGAACCCCAAAAATTTCACCAGGAAACTATTAGAACTGAAACATGAATTTAGTAAAGTAGCAGGATACAAAATTACCATTTCAGAAATCATTTGCATTTTTATTCACCAAAAACAGACAGAAAAATTAAGAAAACAATCCCATTTATAGTTGCATAAAAGAAATAAAACACTTAGAAATAAAATTAACCAAGTAGGTAAAAATCCCTTTACTCAGAAAATTGTAAGACATTGAAGACAGAAATTAAAGAAGGTACAAATAAATGGAAACATATACCATGCTCATGGATAGGAAAAATTAATACAGTTAAAATGTCCATACTACCTAAAGCAATCTATAGATTCACTGAAATCCCTATCAAAATACCAATGACATTTCTCACAGAACTAGAACAAATAATCCTAAAATGTATATGGAAACATAAAAGACCTCGAATAGCCATGGGAATCCTGAGAAAGGGAAAACAAAACTGGAGGTATCATGCTACCTGATACCAAATTACGAGTATACTACAAGGACATAGTAATCAAAAGAGCAAAGTATGAGCATAAAACAGACACATAGATCAATAGAACAGAATAGAGAGCCCAGAAATAAATCCATGACAGTTTGGTCACTTAACCTATGGCAAAGTAAGCAAGAATATACATGGGAGTAAAGACAGTCTACTCAATAAATGTTGCTAGGATAACTGGACAGATACATGCAAAAAATGAAACTGGACCACCTTCTTCTTCATATGAGACATGACAATTAAGTTTGTAAACTCATCCTAGAAAAAGTGTTACATACCTTATTGCTGAATATAACTGTGGTCACCTTCAAAGTATACGCCTTGGGAAGCTATGCACTGACACCAGCGCCTAGTCCACCCTTCAAAGCAATTTTGGAACTTTTTTCTGGAATGGCCACCAGAGTTGTCATCGTATTACCCTTGATGTCTTGAATGTCATCAAAATGTCTTCCTTTCTGAATTTGATAAATAGGAACAACATGGGATGTATCAGAATACCTGCCACCGAATCATATTACAAGGCTATAGTAATATAAACAGCATGGTACTGGCATAAAAACAGACACATAGATCAATGGAACAGATTAGAGAACCCCAAAATAAATCCATGCCTATATAGTTATTTAATCTATGACAATGGAAGCAAGAATTTACATTGGAGTAAAGACAATCTATTTAATAAATGGTGCTTGGAAACCTGGACAGACATATGCAAAAACATGAAGCTGGACCACCTCCTTACACCATATACAAGAATAAATTCAAAATGGATTAAATACTTAAATGTAAGATCTGAAACCATAAAATTTCTAAAAGAAAATATGAGAAGTAAATTGCAGACATTACCCTTAGTAATATTTTTACTGATATTTCCCCTTGGGCAAGGGAAGTAAGAGACAAAAATAAACATGGGATTACATCAAACTAAAATTTTTTTCACAGCAAAGGAAACCATCAATTAAACATAAACGTAGCCTACTGAATGGAAAAGATATTTGTCAATGATACATCTGATAAAGGGTTAATAATGAAAATTGATAAAAATCTCATTCAACTCAACACCAAAAAAATCAAACAACCCAATTAAAAAACAGGCAGAGGACATGAAGAGACATTTTTCTAAAGAGGACACACAGATGGCAAACACATATGAAAAAAGCTCAACCTCACAAATCATTAGAGAAATGCAAATGAAAACCACAGTGAGATATCACCTCACTCTAGTCAGAACTCCTTCAGTAGTTCTTACAGTGCAGGTTATGTGTTAGAAAATTCCCTCAGTTTCTGTACATCTGGAAATGTCTTTATTCCTCCTTCATATCTAAAGGATATCTTTGTTGGTTATATTATTCTTGGCTCATAATTACTCTCTTTCAACAGTTTGAATATATTATTCCACTCCCTCCCATCTCGTAAGATTTCTGGTGAGAAATCTGATGATAATTCACTGGGCTTTCCTGTGTTGGTTACTGTCTTCTGTTCCCTGGCTGCCTTGAGGATTCTTTCTTTGTCATTAATTTTTAACAGCTTCAATACAATGTGCCTTGGAGAAGGCCTGTTGGGTTGAGGTAATTGGATGTTCTATTTGCTTCTTGGATTCGAAGGTCCAGTTCTTTCCAGAAGTTTGGGAAGTTCTCATCAACTATTTGTTTGAATATATTCTCTGTTCTCTTCTCCCTTTTTTCTCCTTCTGGTATGCCCACTATTTTTGTATTGCTCTGTCTGATGGAGTCAGAAAGTTCTTGTAGATTTCTTTCATTTCTTTAACTCTCAAGTCTCTCTCTTCTTCCATCTGTATCATTTCCAGATTTCTATCTTCAATGTCACTGATTCTTTTCTCCATCTGGTGAACTCTACTACCTAAGCTGGCTATTTCATTCTTCATTTCTTTTTGAGTTCTTAATATCCAGAAATTCTATTTGGTTCTTTTTTAAAATTTCAATCTCTTTGGTAAAATGTTCATTTTGTTCTTTGATTGCATTTCTGAGTTCATTAAACTGCCTGTCTGTGTTTTCATCATCTTGTTGAGGTTTTCCATAACTGGAGTCTTGAATTCTCTGGAATTCTCTGTCATTTAAGTCACATATTTCCATGTCTTTAAGTTCATTTCCTGGACACTTCACTTTCTATCTGAGCTGCCTTCTTACCTTGGTTTTTCATGGTAATTAATGATTTATTATTTCTCTTCCTGTGCAGCTACAGGAGAGGGTTCTGCAACAGGTTGATAGGAAGAGGTCTTTCTTTTGCTTTCCTGTAGGTGTTGGTGGAATGTTTTATTCTGTTTCCCGCTGCAGCCTTTTATTCTATTTCATGCTGTAGTGTTATATTTTCCTTGCACAGTTCCAGCTTCTCACACACTGGGGGCAATTCACTGGAAGGTGGGCTTCTCCTCTGTGAGCAGGTCACCTGGGTCTCAAGGCACTGCTTCCATGGGGTGATGTGGAGAGCTTCAGGAGTTCCCAAAATTTTTCTCCTTCAGATTCAGAGCCTGTGTGTTTCATCAGTTCTACTTATTCCTTCAGGGATCTGCCCAGATATAGGTGGGAACAGAGGCAGAGTCGGTTGTGAGAGGTGGCCAAGAGCAATGGCAGTGACCACCAGCGTAGCTTGTTCTGCACCCAAGGCTCCCTCCCCTTTGCCGACACTAGTTGGGGCCTGAGTCCTTGGCTGCAGGGCCACAGTTCTCAGAACTGCAGATATTCTGTTCTTGCGGTTTGACACTGCTACCTTTCTGCTTCTAGCACTGGGCAGGTTGGAGTGGGGCGAGCTCTGGGAGGGTAGGGAGGGGTCAGCTATGCTCAGTGCCTAAGCCTTCCATCCTCTGCTTGGCAGTGAGGGCTTAAGCCACTGTTTTCACCCTTCTCCCCTCAGTCTTTGCTCTGAGGTCTGTGTCATGAACATTGGGTTCAGCCGTGTTATATGCTGATCCCTCAGGTGAGACAGGGCCATAAGGGAGGTGCTAGCAGTTCGAATTCTTCCTTCTCCCATGACTGCGTTAGCTCCTGAATGCAGGGAGCTCCAAGGTCCGGTCACTGTCTGTCCTGCGGCAGATGCTGCCTGAGTCCTCCCACTTCCCCATTCTGTCCTCCCCCACTCACCCATTTTTCTTACCTTTGGATGATTTCAATTGCATGTCTCTTAGTCTTGTCTGTCTGCTGAACAGGGAGTTCTTTGTAGAATTATAGCTGTTCAATTTGTTTTAAATTCCAGCGGAGATTTCAAGAAGCTCACCTTATGCTGCCATTTCTATGATGTTATCCAGTAATGAATCCTTAAATGTGACAGAAAAAAGCATTAAGTGTGAGGAAAAACTATATATATGTGTGTGTGTGTGTGTATATATATATATATATATATATATATATATATATATATATACACATATATGTAGAATTTATATAATATATACATATATTTTAGTACATATGTATATTTATAAACTAATATTTAGTTTATTATTTATATTATGATATATGCATATTATATATATATATATATATATATATATATATATATATGCTTTCATTAAAATTGGAAACATTTGTTCATTATAAGAAATCATTAAGAAAATGTGAAGACAAGCTCTAGAGTGTGAGAATGTATTTGCAGGAAATACATCTGAGAAAGGACTCTTACCCATAACATTTAAAAAACATCCTCTGCAAGTTAGTAATTGAATGGTAGACAGTTCAATGATAAATGTGCAAAACCATGAAATCATCAATTCACAAAAGATGATATTGTCATGGCCAATAAATATATGTAACGGTGCTCAATATTGTTAGTTATAAGGGAAATCCAAATTGAAACAAAAATAGCATGCAGTACTTATCCACCAAACTGAATAAAATAAAAATTGTTTGCAAGGATGTGATGCAACTAAAACTCTCATTCACTGTTAATGGGAGTATAAATTGGTACAACCATTTTGGAAAATGGTTTCAAAATTTCCTCAAAGGCTGAATGCATGCATATTCTATTGCCCAGTAATTCTCCTCTTAGATATATATCCCACAAAAATGTGTACATATGTTACCTAAAAAAAATTTAAAAAGTAATCAAGCTAAATTTACATTAGAATAGACATGTAAAGTGTAGTGTAGATAGATAATAGAATATTACCCAGAAGTTAGAATGAATAAGCAGCAGCCCAGGCAGAAACATGAAGGAAAAGGAAAAATACAATTTTGAGCAGATATAGCAAATTGTGTTATTTCTTTACACATTTCCAAATACAGGAAAAATAATCAACAGTTTTAGACCCAGGGCTGCCAGTCAAAATAGTGCTTACGTTTGAAAGAAAGAAGGGAATATTGGGTTCTATAAATGTTTTATCTGTGACTTGGGTTCTGGCTCCCTGAATGTGTTTACTTTGTGAAAATTCTTTGAGTTTATGATTTATATGTTCATATGATATATATGTTCATTTATGATATGGGTATTTTTGTACATATGTTATAGATGAATGAAAGGTTTTGACCCACAGCAAAAAACAAAAAGAGCTGATGTTACTTTAGTGCTTACTGTGTACCAGGCATTATTTCAAGTGATTTACATTTAGTAATTTAATCCTTCCAACCCTATGAGGTAAGTTATTATCTTCATTTTAGATGAGGAAAATGAAGTTTAGAGTCATTAAGTAACTTGCCTAAGGTTATTCAGTTGATGAGTTGTGGAGTCAAATTTGAAATCCCTATAGGCTGACTGCATAACCTATTCTCTTAACCACCATATAATATCTCAGAATTTTTTCTCCTCTTTTCTATTTTATTTTTGTGTGTGTATTTCAAATTTGGCCTGCTCATCAATTTTACTGAATAAATTAATTTCCATAAAAGCTTTTCTGTTTTTGTTTATTGGACTTTAGTTAAACAGAATTGCATATTAATATCTGATGCACAGACTAATTTCCATTTGTCATTAAATTAAACTAAATTAATGGAACAAACTGTGTCTACTTTTCTTCTTACATGCAGTGTTCAGACAGGGTATTTCCTGGCCTTATTGTAGCTTGTGTTCAATTTATTTGTTTATGAATTTGATTCATAAACAAATGAATTTGATTCCATTGTAATTAATTTGCTTTAAGCTTTTTTCTTGTGCATCAAGTAATGTATCAAAGGTCTATCATTTATTTCTCACTCAATTGAATGTCCTGGGTGATAGAAAGATGGCATAGGCATCAAAATAACTCATGAATAGCAATTTAAGGTTTATTTCCTTATTGAAGAACCCTTCAAATAGATTAATTTATCAGTTGTTCTAAAAAGTCTCATATGTAGACACTATTTTTCAGAGAAATAATTTGTTTTCTTTACAATTAAGGAAATATGTGCATGGTTTTCACACAAAAAATCAGCAAAGACTCGTTACTTAACATATTAAACATTTTATGATTTTTACTTTTATGCAGCATATAGATTTTATTATATATATACACATACATGTATATTATATATAATTATATATATATAATTATATATATATAATTTTAATTTTAACAATTTCAAAGTGTAAAATTTAGTAGCATTAAGTACATTTACATGTTATACAACCATCACCACTATCTACCTCCAGAATTTATTTGTCATCCTAAACTGAAACTCCATACCCATTAACAATAACTCCCCATTCCCTACTTCACCTGATTCTGCTAACCATTTTCTACTTTCTCTCTGGCTAAATTTGACTCTTATTACTATTTTTTTTTGTATCTGGTTAATGTCACTTAGCATAATGTCTTCAAGATTCTTTCATGATGTAGCATGTATCAGAATTTCATTCCTGGTACGTTTTATGGCTGTGATGCATTGTTTATGTTTTTATAGTTTCAGTACATTTTACATCCCAAGCAAAAAAGAGAGATGGCAGTATCCCAATGGTAGATTTTTAAAAATTTCAGTTCTATTTATAACATCATTACTTAAAAAAATAATCAAATATCCCAAAATTCAGTGCAGGATGATGGTGCCAGCATTATCACTTTTTATTTGTTAACTGCATGGTTTGGAACTATTAAATGTAAAATTGTGAATAATTTTTCTTAGCAATTCTAATAGAATACAACTTCATCATGGTTTTCTCTCAGGGTATAAAGCTGGCATTTCCCTAGATCCTTACCAGGTTGCAGGTAATATAGTCTTTGGGTTTTAGGAGAATGAAGCAGAATATAGGTACCACCAAATCCCCCAATGTCACAGAGCAGCAGCAAGGCAAGACATTAAATGTTAACATAAAATTATATAGTTTAATAGTATATATTTTCCAGATTATACAATCTAATTAATGAGAAAGACAAATACCATATGATCTCAGTTATATGTGGAATCTAAAGAACAAGATAATTGAACAAACAAAACAGAGACTCATAGATACAGAGAACAAACTCATGCTTGCCAGAGGGGAGAGGAATAGGGGATGGGTGAAAAAGGTGAAGGGATTAAGAAATACAAATTTGTAGTTACAAAATAGTCACAGGGATGTAAAGTATAATGTAGAGAATACAGTCAGTAATGTAGCAACAACTATGTATAGTGCCAGGTGAGTACTAATCAGAGGGATCACTGAATAAACTATATAAAGGTCTAACCACACTGCTGTACACCTGAAACTAATATAAAATAATATTGAATGTCAACTGTAACTGAAAAAATGAAATAAATAATTTTTAAACAGAAAAAATAATTTCTTTCCTTTTTAAATCTTAATATTCCATTGTATGCATATATTGTTTTGTTTATCCATTCATCTATTGATGGTCATTTGGAATTTTTCCACCTCTTGGCTATCACAAATAAAGCTCCTATAAATGTTGGTGTACAAACATCTTTTTGATTCTCTGCTTTTAACTCTTGTGGATATATACTCAGAAGTGGAATTGCTGGATCATATGGTAATTCTCTATTTAATATTTTGTGAAACCACAACCATTCTGTTTTCCACTGTGGTTTTAATAGGTATTAATGCAAAAGGATTTCAATTTTTTCACATCCTTGTAAACTTTTATTTTTTGAAATAGTCATTCTAATGGGTATGAATTTTTATCTCATTGAGCTTTTCATTTGCATTTCTCTAATGACCAGTGATGCTCAGCATCTTTTCATGTGTTTATTGGCTATTTGTATACCTTCCTAAGAAACGTCTATTGAAATTCTTTGCCCATTTTTTTGTTTATATTGGTAATACCTTTATTCATTATTACCAAAATACTGGATACATCCCAAATATTTATCAAGCGTAGAATGATAAATACATTAACCTGGATAATGTTCCATGTGTACATGAGAAATATGTGGATTCTGCTGTTGTTTCATGGAGTATTCTGTATTTTTCTGTGAGTTTCAATTGGTCTACAGTTTTATTCAAAGTATAGTTTCTTATTGATCTCCAGTTGTTCTATTATTGAAAATGAGATATTAAAGTTATCAACTATTATTTTACAAATAAATTGTAGTATATTCATAGTGTGGAAAAGAAAATACTACAGCCCTTCACTTTCAGTCTTTTTTTTTTTTTCAAACTAAAGTAAGGCTCTCATAAACAGCACATAGATGCATTATGTTTTTTTGTTTGTTTGTTTTTTAAATTTATTGGGGTGACAATTGTTAGTAAAATTACATAGATTTCAGGGGTATAATTCTGTATAACATCATCTATAAATCCCATTGTGTGTTCACCACCCAGAGTCAGTTCTCCTTCCATCACCATATATTTGATCCCCTTTACCCTCATCTCCCACACCCCACCCCCCTTACACTCTGGTAACCACTAAACTATGGTCTGTGTCTATGAGTTTTTGTTCTCATTTGTTTGTCTTGGTTTTTTTGTGGTTTTTGGTTTATATACCACATATCAGTGAAATCATATGGTTCTCTGCTTTTTCTGTCTGAATTATTTCGCTTAGCATTCCAATCTAAAGATCCAACCATGGTGTCACAAATGGTCCTTCGTTTATGTGATGTATCACATTGATGGACTTGCGGATGTTGAACAATCCTTTTGCCCTGGGGATGAACCCCTCTTGGTTGTGATGAATAATCTTTTTAATGCATTGTTCTATTCAATTTGCTAGAATTTGGTTTAGGATTTTTGCATCTGTATTCATCAGACGTATAGGTCGGTAGTTTTCTTTTTTGTGTGTTGTCTTTACCAGGTTTTGGTATCAGGGTAATGTTGGCCTCATAAAATGAGTTAGGGAGTACTGTCTCTTCTTCAATTTTTTTGGAAGAGTTTTAGCAGGATTGGTATTAGATCCTCTTTGAAGGTTTGGTGGAATTCACTACTGAAGCCATCTGGTCCTGGATTTTTGCTTTTGGAAAGGTTTTGGATGACTGATTCAATTTCCTTACTGGTGATCGGTCTGTTTAGATTTTCCCGTTCTTCATGGTTCAGCCTTCGAAGGCTATATGTTTCTAAGAACTTGTCCATTTCTTCTAGGTTGTTGAATTTGGTGGCATATAATCCTGCATAGTACTCTTGGATGATCCTTTGTATTTCTGTGGCATCATTGATAACTTCCCCTTTTTCATGTCCGATTTTGTTAATTAGTGTCTTCTCTCTTTTTATCTGAGTGAGTCTAGCCAAGGGTTTGTCAATTTTGTTAATGTTTTAAAAGAACCAGCTCTTTGTCAGGTTAATTTTTTCTATTGTCTTTTTGTTCTCTATTTCATTTAGTTCTGCTCTGATTTTTGTTATTTCCTTTCTTCTGTTGACCTTGGGTTTCACTTGTTCTTCTTTTTCTAGTTCTTTAAGGTGTAACATGAGGCTATTTATTTGGGATTTTCCTTGTTTCTTGAGATAGTCTTGTAATGATATAAATTTCCCTCTTAAAACTGCTTTTGCTGCATTCCAAGAATTTTGGTAGGATATATTTTCATTGTCATTTGTTTCTATGTATCTTTTGCTCTGTCTAATATCTTCTTTGACCCAGTCGTTCTTTAAAAGTATGTTTAATCTCCATGTATTTGTGTATTTTGCTGCTTTCTTTTTGCAGTTGATATCCAATTTCAAAGCCTTGTGATCAGAGAATATACTTGGTATGATTTCAGTCTTCTTAAATTTGCTGAAGCTGATTTTATGTCCCAATATATGGTCTATCCTTGAGAATGTTCCATGTACACTAGAAAAGAATGCATAGTCTGATGTTTTAGGATGAAGTCCTCTATATATGTCAATTATGTCCATTTAACCTAATGTGCCATTTAGGACTGCTATTTCTTTATTTATTTTCTGTTTGGATGATCTATCCATAGCTGTCAATGATATATTTAAGTCCCCTAGTATAATTGTGTTTTGGTCAATTTCTCCCTTAATTCTGTTAGTAGTTGTTTGGTATATTTTGGTGCTCCCTGATTTGGGGCATAAATATTGATGACTGTTATGTCTTCTTGGTGTATAGTCCTCTTTACCATTATGAAATATCCATTTTTGTTTCTTATTATCTTTTTCACTCTGAAGTCTGTTTCTTCTGATATCATTATGGCTACACCTGGTTTTCTCTAAGTACCATTTTCTTGGAGTGTCAATTTCCAACCTTTCACTTTGAGTCTACGCTTGTCCTTGTAGCTGAGGTGTGTCTCTTGGAGACAGCATACGGTCGGGTTCAGTTTTTTGATCCAATCTGTTACTCTTTGCCTTTTTATTGGTAAGTTCAGTGCATTTACATTTAGGCTGATTATTGATATGTGAGGATTTCCTTTCATTCTATCTTTAGTTTTCTGGTAAGACTGTGTCTCCATGGTATCTTTGCCTTTTTCTTGTTGTCTATTATTTCTTTGTGGTGGTATTCTATGATGTTTCCCTCTGTTTCTTCTTTTATTACAGTATATATTTAAGTTCTGGATTTTTTTTTTTTTTGAGTGATTACCCTTAAGTTTATGTAAAAGAAAATTTGATATTTCAGTATTACATTTTCTTCAACACGCATACTTTCTCCATTCCCATGTTCCGGTTCAGGCCTTTACTCTCCCCCTTTTTGAGTTTTGGTTGCCACAAATTGTCCCTGTTGATGGTGGTCGAATAGCCTCCTTTAGTATTTCTTGTAGCGCAGGTCGTGTATTAGAAAATTCCCTCAGCTTCTGTATGTCTGGAAAGGTCTTTCTTCCTCCTTCATATCTAAAGGATATCTTTGCTGGATATATTATTCTTGGCTCATGATTTCTCTCTTTCAATAGTTTGAATATTTGGTTCCACTCCCTCCTGGCTTGTAGAGTTTCTGCTGAAAAATCTGATGACAATCTAATGGGCTTTCCTTTGTAGCTTACTGTCTTCTTTTCCCTGGCTTGAAGATACTTTCCTTTTCATTGATTTTTGACAACTTCAATACAATCTGCCTTGGACAAGGCCTGTTGGGGTTGAGGTTATTAGGTGTGTATTTGCTTCTTCGATTCGAGGATCCAGTTCTTTCTACAAGTTTGGGAAGTTCTCATCGACTATTTGTTTAAATATACTCTGTTCCCTTCCCTGTTTCCTGTCCTTCTGGTATGATCATTATTCTTATATTTCTCTTTCTCATGGAGTCAGAAAGTTCTTGTAGAATTCTTTCATTTATTGTAACTCTCAACTCTCTTTCTTCTTTCACCTTAGTCATTTCCAGGTTTCTATCTTAGATGACACTGATACTTTCCTCCATCTGGTCAACTCTACTACCTAAGCTGCATACTTCATTCTTCTTTTCTTCTGTTAAATTCTTAATCTACAGAAATTCTATTTGGTTCTTTTTTTAAATTTCAATATCTTTCATAAAATGTTCATGTTGTTCTTTGATTGTGTTTCTGAGTTCATTAAACTGCCTTTCTGTGTTTTCTTGCATCTCTTTGAGTTTTTTCAGAACTGCAATCTTGAATTCTCTGTGATTTAAGTCACATATTTTGATATCTTTAAGTTCCTTTTCTGGAGACTTTACACTTTCTTTCTGAGATGTCTTGGTGCCTTAGTTATTCATGGCAATTACTGATTAATCATTTCTCTTCCTAGATATCTGCAGGAGTGGCTTCTGCAACAGGTTGATAGGAAGAGGTCTTTCTTTTGTTTTCTAGTACTTGTTGGTAGAATGTTTTATTTTCTCTCCGACTGCAGCCTTTTTTTCTCTCTCACACGGTAGTGTTATGTTTTCTCTGCACTATTCCAGCTTCTCACACAAGGGGGGATTCCCTGGGAGATGGGCTTTTCCTCTCTTAATAGTTCTCCTGGGTCACAGGGTGCAGTGTCCGTGTGGGTATGTGGAGAGCTTTTGATGTTCCAAAGTTCTTCCTGCACCAGATTCAGAGCCCATATGTTTCAGCAGTTCTGTTTACTCCTGCAGGTATCTGCCCATATTGGTGGAGCCATGGGCAGAGTGAGTTGTGAGAGGTGGCCCAGAGCAATGGCAGTGACCACCACCACAGCCAGTCCTGCTTCCACAGCTCCCTCCCCTTTGCTGGAACTAGTTGGGCTGCGAATCTGTGTCTGTGGTCCACAGTGCTCAGAACAGCAAGTATTCTGTTCTTTTGATCTGACACTGCTACTGTTCCGCTTCTAGCTCAGGACAGTTGGGGCGGTGTGTGCTCTGGGAGGGTAGGGAGGGGGCAGATTGTCTCAGTGCCTAAGGCTTCTGTTCTGTGCTCAGCAGTGAGGGCTTAAACCACCGTTTTCAGCCTTCTTCCCTCAGTCTTTACTCTGAGGTCTCTGCCATGAGCGTTGTTTTCAGCCATGTTATATGCTCTCCCATCACCACTTTGGGCCATAAAAGGAGCCCTAGCACTCTGAGTTCTTCCCTCTCCCACAGCTTCGGTAGTTCTGGGATGCAGCAAGCTTGGAGCCCTGAGCTAGGTCTGCGTCCTGCGCCCACGCTGCTCTGTCACCTCACTTCTCCCTTCCCTTCTCCCCTGCTCACGAGATTCGCCCACCTTTAGGTGAATACAGTAATGGGCCTCTTTGTCTTGCCTTTCTGCTCTGTAGGGAGTCCTTTGTGGAGTTACAGTTGTTCGATTAGTTGTAAATTCCAGGGGAGATTTACAAAGGCTCACCTCACGCCGCCATTTTGATGACCACAATGAATTTTAACATTTTTCTACCTCCAACACAGTAACATAATACCTACTTCATTATTATTCAAGTGGAAAATAGTTATATTTTTAAAATGTAGTACAGTATTAATGACATTAGCATACAAAGATAAATTTAATGTGTTACTATACAGAATTATAAATGTCTTTAAGACATCCCATAGTTTATAGAGCCCTCAATATTTTTGATATTATAGAAACTAAATGAAAATTTGACAAATAGTTAAAGAAATAGCCTTTGCAAATGATTCTGAATATTAATTCAACATTCATTAGTTTATATCACAGCAATAAAGCTTTTTGTTCTCATTTTTATTTTTATGAATGTAATAAACATTTTCCTTTTTCTAACTGAGAAATTGCATTTTTAATGCTTTTTATGGAAAAATATTAGGTTAATTTTATGGCAAGTTCTGAAAGTTCATTTCCTTTCATCATTAATTCTAGTTTCCTTTATTGCAGAATTACACTTACAAATAACATTATTTGAGAGGTGTCATATAAAAATAGAGAGCATAATATAAAATGTTTTCATGTTCACAGAGTAAACTATTTATTTCAAGAAATATTCTACTTAATTTCCACATTTATCATTGAATGGGGGAGATAAACGATAGTTAATGCCAATAAGTGAGGCACAGTTTTGGTATACCGCCACTACAAAACGTGTTCTTTTTAACTCATCAGTGAATAGTTTTAATAAAAAGACATGGGAACCATTTTAAAAGATTTAAGGTAAATTCTACTTAAGATAAAGTTAAAAATATTGATAGTTGTACAAACAAATAAGTATGTTTTCTGCAGTTGTGTAGTTTTTATTTAGCCAGGCCTCAGATATATAAAGCATGTTAACTTCCTAGTGTTTTAATGGACTTAGTTAAGTCATTGAAGGGAACATTTAAAACAATGTAATTTTTAAAGCAAATGTTATTTTACTCACTGAACATTTTTGTTACTTGTCCACATTTCTAATGTACCTTTTCAACTGTCATTATAATAATAGTGTAATAGTACAGTATCAAAATTATCAGATTTTCTTCCCTTAAAGACTTCACAACCTTTTAAAATGAGAATTTAAAAACAGCTATTTTACTTGGTTTTTTTCCTGTAACAACATGTTTGCAGCTGTGATTAAGGAATTTATTAGGCCACTATCAATTAGGTAAATTGATAAGAACATTTGACTGTGTTGAGAAGCTAGATTTCTACAGCTGTGCATGCTAAATGAGCATCAGCTCAATCTAAAGCAAGAAAAATAGGCACTGAGTGAAAGCAAGACACCAACCAAAAGAGAGAAAATAAGCAGGCATACGTTACTATGTTATTAGAAGTCCTGTATTTAATAAAGGTACTTAATTGCATGGCAGAATGTTTTGAAAAAATATTTTTTAAACTGTGAACAGTGGTTGCATAAGATGCCCTTATTGTGTATGTGTTTTATAGAATGGAAACCTTTCCTATTATTCTGAACCCTTAAAAAAAAAAAGCTAGAATTGATGGAATTTTTCTCGTTATTAACATTACCAGAATTTTAGCATTTATTTGGCTCTTTTAATGTAAAGTGGTGTTTTTAACGTATTGCAAATTGGCAAGCTTTCCATAAAAGACAAAGTGCTTTTAAGGAGCTGTAGGCCATATTTTCCAGTAACTAATCATTTTCACATAATATTTTTAATTAACAAAAATAAAGCAATTTATTCAGCATTAGTTGTTTTTTTATCCATGATTCAAGATGATTGAACCAAACTATCAACTCTTCTCATATCTCCTTGCGACAAGTTTGCATACATTTATGAGCCAGCTGTCTGGCTTTAGAGTATTCTGCATCAACAGAACACAAGTAGTGCAATTGGCTTGTATTTACTGAGTCTTATTGAGTCTCAACAAGACTGAGGTCAAAGTATAGACTGGAACTAAAAATCAGCTGTGGTATTTCTATTGTAGGTAATTAGTTGGGAACTAATAATTTGGATAGAATGCTTCCTGTTATTTTTATTCAATTTTACAGATAGTGGTTACCTTCACAGGGTAGAATGCTTTTATTTTCCTGACCCTAGCATGTATGCCCCCCCAACACACACAGAAGACACACACATATACATGGAAGAGTGTCTGTAGACCTGAGGGTAAGATAGAGGTATACACACATGTGTGCATGTGTATGAATATATTGTGTATAATTGTTTTATGTAAATGAACAAAAGGGACATTTTGATATTTGGTGGTGGTGTAGAACTTTAACACACTTCATAATAGTTGACTGTGTTTCCCAATAAATAGCCACTGATTTTTTTAAATCCCAGAAACAAATCAAGAGAGTTCCAAGTGTGATTCCTAAATGACACAAAATACATGAAGATGAAATCATAAATAGCTACAAATATACAAATGAAGCAAGCCCATAAATATAGTAATGGAATTACAGTAGCTATTGAGATAAACATTTCAATACTGAAATTGATTATATGATGAAATGAGCTAAGATTTAATTTTTGCTAAGTGTCAGAATGACAAAAGAGCATTCAAATGGAAAATTATAGATAATCTGAGGTTTTTAACATAAATTTATAACACGTATATTGACTATTAACTTAGCACTATATTTTAAAGAATGCAGTGGATAGGTATATAGGTAACATAATAGACTGCACTGCCCATGACTAGTACAACTTTCTTAAGGTTGTATGGATATACATATAAGATAATAACACCAAAGGATTTAGAATTTTTAGACACAATTCCAAGAGTAACAAAGCTGTGAAAGAGCTACTACTCTATTGCAGTTTATTGAGGAGTGAGCTTCCTAAGGAATTGTTTTTCTCTCAGAGAACTTGTCCAGTAATTTAAGAAATCTACCCTAAGTTCTTAGTCTTAAGGTTTAAATTAAAGACTATCCTTTTGCCAAGATTTAAAAAAAAAATCTGTAAAGTATGTCATGTAAAAAACAACTTCTGTAAATAAACCTTGAATTAATGTCTCACTTGAGGGAAAATCTAAAACAAAACAAAAACATATTTATGACTTTCTGGATCAACTCCACTATTACAAAAAAAGCAAATGTCTTTTTTCCGATTATAAAAGCCATATATACTCATTATAGAAAAAATATAAAATATTATAAAGAACACAAAAATCTCTCATTATCCCATCACTCATATACAAAAACTTTTACATAAGTTTCCAGTATTTCTACAAGGATATTTATAAAAATTATGAAGAATTTAGGAGGTTAGTGTTATATAGTATATGTAAGCATTTGATTTGGAGTCAAATAACTATACTTGGAATCTCAGTTCTATGTACTAGATGAGTAAATTTGGATAACTTAATTTATCTAAGATATTTCCCCGATCTACAGAATCAGGAGAGTTTCCTCATATACTGGTTATGAAGAATTAATAAGACAATGTGCCCTTATCAAAATATCAGGTATATAGCAAATATTCAGGGACTGTTAGATATTTTTTATATTCCAATCACTTTGTTTATAAAACTGTGATAACACTTATTTTTTCTGAGACATGCACCTTTGTTTAAAAGTATATGTTGGGAGTTCTGCTATTGGTATAGCTCAGTTATCTCCCACTAGGTATCCTCTTGCAGATAAGAACTATAAAATCCATAAAAAAAAAAAAAAGGAAACCGATGGATCTGAAAAGTAAACAAAAGCAGACAAATACCTGAGTCAACATTTAGAAAAAAATGGCATGTGATGAGATTCCCTTTCTTTTTATGGTTCTTAGACTAAGGGCAAGTTTTTAGGGCAGTTAAAACTCCAAGAGAAATTTCACAATATTTTTGGTGTAAGAACAAGGGACCTGAGTTTGGAGCAACCACTGATATGGGAAATTGAGAGGGAATCCTAAATGCAGAGTCAGAGAAGAATTCCAAAATTGTGTGTATAACCCACACTCACATATCTCGCTAGCCACTAAAAAATGAATTCTCAAGGCAGGCTCAAAGCGGTGAAGCTGAAAATAAAAGAAATGAACTAAGGTTTGAACTGACACTCAAGAGAAAGACTTTGTAGTTCTTGTCGAATCAAGCTCAATGAGTACTCAAATAAGAATAGTAGTACATGGGGGGAATGTAACAGAATGCAGAGACCCCACAGCCTAATGTTCTCAATGTTCAGGAAATAATCCAAAATTACTTAGCATACAGAGAACCAGTAAATGGCTACCCATTTCAATAGTAAAAACAGTCAACCAAGACTAACCCAAGATGATCCATAATTTGCAATTAGTAGACAAGCATTTTACAACAGCTATTTTATCAACACTAAATAAAACCAAGGTGAATGTGCTAAAAGCAAATAAAAATAGAAATCTCACAGAAAAAAAAAAAAAAAACCAGAAAAAACAAAAAACAAATAGAAATTCTCACACAAAAAGTTAAAATATCTGAAATCAAAAATTCACTAAATAAACTTAACACCTGAACGGAGATGAGAATAATAGAAAAACATAAAGATCCACAGAAATTACCCCATTTGAAGAAGTTTTATAAAAACATTGCTAGAAAAATGAAGACTTAGGGACTTGTTGGAAGATATAAAAAGGTCTAACGTCTGATGTGTCTTTCATCTAATGTGTCATTTAGGTCTGCTATTTCATTATTCATTTTCTGTTTGGATGATCTATCCATAGCTGTCAATGATGTATTTAGGTCCCCTAGTATAATTGAGTTTTAGTCAATTTCTTCCTTTAGTTCTGTTAGTAGTTGCTTGGTATATTTTGGTGCTCCCTAATTGGGGGCATAAATATTGATGACTGTTATGTCCTCTTATTGTATAATCCCCTTTACCATTATGAAATGTCCATCTTTGTCTCTTGTTACCTTTTTTCACCCTGAAGTCTGTTTCATCTGATGTCAGTATGACTGCGCCTGATTTACTCTGGATACCATTTGCTTGGAGTGTCCATTTCCACCCTTTCACTTTGAGTCTATGCTTGTCTTTATAGCTGAGAGGTGTCTCTTGGAGACAGCATATGGTTGGGTTTAGTTTTTTGATCCAATCTACTACTGTGTGCCTTTTTATTGGTGAGTTCAGTCCATTTACGTTTAGGGTGTTTATTGATATGTGAGGATTTCCTTTCATTCTATCTTTAGTTTTCTGGTAAGATTGTGTCTCCATGGTTTCTTTGCCTTTTTGTTGTTGCCTATTATTTCTGTCTGGTGGTATTCTATGATGTTTCCCTCTGTTTCTTCTTTTATCACAGTATATATTTCAGTTCTGGATTTTTTTTTTTTTTTTTGAGTGGTTACCATTAAGTCTATGTAAAAGAAAGTTTTATATTTAGAGTATTCCATTGTCTTCACCACACATACTTTCTCCATTCCCATATTCCTGTTCATGCCTTTACTCTCCCCCTTTTTATGTTTTGTTTACCACAAATTGTCCCTGTTGATGGTGGTTGAATAGCCTCCTTTAGTATTTGTTGTAGTGCTAGTCGTGTATTACAAAATTCCCTCAGTTTCTGTATGTCTGGAAAGGTCTTTATTCCTCCTTCATATTTAAAGGATATTTTTGCTGGGTATATTATTCTTGGCTCATGATTTCTCTCAATAGTTTGAATATTTGGTTCCACTCCCTCCTTGCTTTTAGAATTTCTGCTGAGAAATCTTATGATAATCTAATGGGCTTTCCTTTGTAAGTTGCCATCTTCTTTTCCCTGCCTGTCTTGATGATTCTTTCTTTATCGTTGATTTTAGACAGCTTCAATACAATGTCCCTTGGAGAAGACCTGTTGGAGTTGAGGCAATTAGGTGTTCTATTTGCTTCTTGGATTCGAGGATCCAGTTCTTTCCACAAGTTTGGGACATTCTCACCAACTAGTTGGTTGAATATACTTTCTGTTCCCTTCTCTCTTTCTTCTCCTTCAGATATGCCCATTATTCATATATTGCTCTTTCTGTGGGAGGCAGAAAGTTCTTGTAGAGTTCTTTCATTTATTTTAAGTCTCAAGTCTCTTTCTTCTTCCATCCATGTCATTTCCAGGGTTCTATCTTCAATGTCACTGATTCTTTCCTCCATCTGATCAACTCTACTACCTAAGCTGGCTATTTCATTCTTCATTTCTTCTCTTGAGTTTTAATCTCCAGAAATTATATTTGGTTCTTTTTTTAAAATTTCAGTCTCTTTAGTAAAATGTTCATGTTGTTGTTCTTTGATTGTGTTTCTGAGTTCATTATACTTCCTTTCTGTGCTTTCTTGCATCTCGTTGAGTTTTTTTCAGAACTGCAATCTCGAATTCTCTCTCATTTAGGTCACATATTTCCATATCTTTAAATTCATTTTCTGGAGACTTTTCACTTTCTTTCTGAGCTGTCTTCTTGCCTTGGTTATTCATGCAATTAACGCTTTGTTATTTCTCTTCCTAGACATCTACAGGAGTGGGTTCTGCACCAGGTTGATAGTAAGAGTTATTTCTTATGTTTTCCAGTACGTGTTGGTAGAATGTTTTATTTTCTCTCTGACTGCAGCCGTTTTTACTATCACACTGTAGTGTTATGTTTTCTCTGCACTATTCCAACTTCTTACACAATGGGGTGTTCTCCTCTGTTAAGAATTCGCCTGAGTTATAGGGCGCTGTGTTTCTGTGGAGATGCTGAGAGCTTTTGAAATTCCAAAGCTCTGCCTGCACCAGAATCAGAGCCCGTGTTTTTCACCAGTTCTGCTTACTCCTGCAGGGATCCAACCAGATAGGTGGGGACAGGGGCGGGGTGAGCTGAGATAGGTGGCGCCGAGCAATGACCACCACCAAAGCCAGTTCTGCTTCCACATCTCCCTCCCCTTTGCCGGAATTAGTTGGGCTGCAAATCTGTGTCTGTGGACCACAGTTCTCAGAACTGCAAATATTCTGTTCTTTTGTTCTGGCACTGCTACTGTTCCGCTTCTAGCACTGGGCAGGTGGAGGTGTGGTGAGCTCTCGGAGGGTCGGGAACGGGCGGGTAATCTCATTGCCTAAGGCTTCCATTCTCTGCTTGGCAGTGAGGGCTTAAACCACTGTTTTCAACCTTCTTCTCTCAGTCTTTGCTCCAAGGTCTCTGCCGTGAGCGTTTGGTTCAGCCATACTATATGCTGTCCTCTCAGCCCTCTGGGCCATAAATGGAGCCCTAGCAGTCCGGGTTCTTCCCTCTCCCGCTGCTGCAGTAGTTCTGGGATGCAGCGAGTTCAGAGCACTGAGCTAGGTCTGAGTCCTACGCCTCGCAGTCCTCTCTCCAAACTTCTCCCTTCCCTCCTCTCCTGCTTGTGCAATATGCCCACCTTATGGTGAATTCAGTATTTAGCCTCTTCTCTTGTCTGTCTGCTGTGCAGGGAGTCCTTTGTGGAGGTATAGCTGTTTAATTTGTTGTAAATTCCAGGGGAGATTTCCAAAGACTCACCTCATGCCGCCATTTTGATTGCATTTAATGTATACTTCATTATAGTTATTGTAGTTTTTATTTCTCACTTTTTAAAAATTTTTTCTATGTCCATTTTTTGTTTCCTGTCTTTTTGTTGAAGTTCTCCCTGAGATCATGAGCATCCTTATAACCAAGGTTTGCAACTCTGGTTCTGGTAAATTACTTGTCTCCATTTTGCTTTGTTCTTTTTCTGGAGCTTTATTCTAGTCTTTTATTCAGGATATGTTTCTTTGTTTCCCCAATTTGGATGCTTCCCTCTGTTTGTTTCTATGTAGGGCTGTTATACCTCTCAGTCTTAGTTGAGTGGCTTTATGTAGTAGGTGTCCTATGGGACACAGTTTTGCAGTCTCCATGGTCACCAGAGCCAGGTGCTCCAGGTGTGTCACTTGTGTGGGTTGTATGTGTCACCCTGTATTAGTTGATCTTTGGTTGCTATTTTCATATTAGTGGGAGGGTTGATCTTCAGGCTGATTGGTTGTAAGGACTGGTTGTGACGAACATGGAGGAGCTGTTTTTCATGGGCTGTCCCTACATAGTTGGGTTCACTTTAGTAGGACTGTGGTTCCTGCCCAGTGTACCCTTTAGGTGTGTTTTGCATGTGTCCCATTGGTGCTCTGGCCCAGTCTAAAGCCGGTGCCTGGGGCAGCGAGCCCTGGGGCCTCCTGGGAGGGGACCCACTGTAGGCCAAGTTCAACTGCAGTTGTGCGCTGCCTGGTGCCACCTTGCATGAGCCACAACGTTATCCAGAGTTGGCCAATGCCCATGCTGTACTTGGTGGTGCTTTGAGAATCCAAGCCATGAACCTAGGCCAGCTAACACTAGTCCTAAGCTTAGGGCTGCTCAGCCAGATGTTTGAGATACCCTGAAGCCAGATGTTACTTGTTTGGGTTTTGTGAACGTTTCAGAGATTTTAAGAAAATCCACAGCATGAGCCAAGGGCATATCATTTATATGGAAAAGCCACTGGGAGTAAAGTGGTGGGCCTGAAATTTGGGTGGAGAGAGGTTTCAGGGAATCACTATGTCAGGGCAGACAAAAGATTTGATGGAAACTCAGATATAGTGCTTGCCTTTGTTGCACACAGGGATGGGGATAGCGCAACACAGAACCAATGACTTCCACCAGTTCCTCTGTCAGGGAGAAAGCTGCCCCTCCAGGACCTGCCCATAAGCAAGACAACTCAGTTCTTCACCGTATGACCCTAGCAGCTTTTGAGCTGCTGCATTAGCACTGGAGTTGTGAGTGAGTGAGTCTGTCAGTGAGTAACTCTGTGCCTGGTGCCTTTAAGAGGAGCGCTTGGGACTGAAGCCATTCTCATCTCATTTCGTTACAATTTCCACTAGTTTTCACAACCAGTAGTTATGAGGGCTTCATTCTCTGCACTGAAACCCTGGGCTGGGGTGGCGATGGGACCCCTCACTCCTCCTGGGGGGCCCTCCACAGCTGAGATATCCCTCCCTAATTTGAATAGTTGCACATGGGTGTGGGACCTGCGCATTCCACATCTCTGTCCCTCCTACCATTCTCAAGGTGGCCTCTTCTGCAGAAAACATGTAGTAAATTATTTGATGCCTGTCTTAGTAATATCTTTTTGGATATGTCCCCTCAAGCAAAGGAAACAAAAGGAAAAATAATCAAATGGGACTTCTCCAAACTAAAAAGCCATTCTCATCTCACAATAGAGGAAACCATCAACAAAATGAAAGGACAACCTACAAAATGGAAGAATACAATATCAAATGATATATCTGATAATGGGTTGATATCCTAAATATATAAGGAACTCATACAACTCAATAACAAAAAAAATATATTAAAAATTTGATCAAAAAATGGGCTGAAGACATGAAAAGACATTTCTCCAAAGACATACAGATGGTCAACAGACACACGTAAAGATGTTCAACATCACTAATCATCAGCAAAATGCAAATCAAAACCACAATTGCAGCAGTCAAAATGGCTATTATCAAAAAGTCAATGAATCCCAAGTGTTGGCGAGTCTGTCCAGAAAAGGGAACCCTCATGCACTGTTAGTAAGACTGCAAATTGGTGGAGCCACTACGTAAAACAGTAAGGAGATTCCTGAAAAAACTAAAAATAGAACTACCATATAACTCAGAAAATTTATGTCGAGGTATATATCTGAAAAAAAAAAAGAAAACATTAATCCCAAAAGATGCATGCACCCCTTTGTTCATTGCAGAATTATTTATAATACCCAAGATATGGAAGTAACCTTGTTGTCCGCTTAAAGATTACTGGATAAAGAAGACGTGATATATACACATATTATATATTACATATGTTATATATGTAATATACATATTATATTATGCATATGTTATATATAATGTACATATAATTTATATGTATAATACAAATTATACATATATATAATATGTATGAATCAGCAATTAAAAAATTAAATTATGCTATTTGTGACAACATAGATGGACCTAGAAGTTGTTATGCTAAGTGAAGTAAACCAGACAGAGAAAGATAACTACCACATGATTTTACTTATGTGTGGAATTTAATGAATCAAGATAAAACAAAAAGAGACTCATAGAAACAAAGAAGAAACTTATGGTTGCCAGAGGGGAGGCAGTTGCTGGAATGGTGAAAAATGTTAAGGGGAATATTGTCAATAATATTATGATAACTTGGCATAGTGATAGATGGCTTCTAGACTTAGTTTGGTGATCACATTATAAGATAAGTAAATGTTGAATCACTATGTTGTACACCTGAAACTACTATAATATCATATGCCAACTATACTTTAATAAAAATAATGCAAACAACAACAAAAAAGGAAGACTTATCAGCCATTAAAAACAATAAAATCTTGCCAATTTTAACAACATGGATCAGCATTGAGGGTATTATACTAAATGAAATAAGTCAAACAGAGAAAGACAAATACCGTATGATCTCACTTATATTTGGAAATTAGAATAAACAAAAACAGAAGAAAAACTACCTCGTCAAAACAGAGAACAGAGTGGTGGTTGACAGGGGCTAGGGTTGGGGCTTGGGCAAAATGGATGAAGGGGGTCAAAATGTATAAACTTCCAATTAAAAAATAAATAAGACATAGGGATGTAATGTACATAATGGTGACCAGCAAATAATACTGCATTACATGCTTAAATGTGGCTAAGAGAGTAGATCTCAAATGTGCTAATTGAAAAAATGAATTATTTTTGTAGCTACGTATGGTGATGAATATTAACTAGATTTATTGTGATCATTTCTCAATATCTACAAATATTGATACATTATGTTGTACACCTGACTAATATAGTGTTATATGTCAGTTATACTTCAATAAAAAAATTTAAAAACAAGTGTTCTCAGTATTAAATCCATTGAATATGCTATATTGATAGAATTATGTTTTCTTGCTTTGACTATTATTGGTATTAATAATTCTGTGGGGTTAGAAATTTGGGTGATGACTAACGGTGTAAAAATTGATGAGTAATCAGTGGAAAGGGAAATAAATAAGAAAATTGTTCTCCACATTTATATATATATATATATATATATATATATATATATATAATGTTACAAGCAAGCCTCCTAGCCTGCTATAGTAAAATTGAATATGTACAGTAGTAGAAATGTGTAATGTAATGAATTTAATTTTATAATATGCCTTAATTGTAGAAAAAAATGTTTAATTGTTGTTGCTATGGCAACTGATGCTTTTTACATTAAAGAAAAGAATGCATGACTGGGAGTTATTTAACAGTATTTTTCTGAATGAGAAAGTAAGTTCTTAAAGGATGTCTGTGTAATTTAAAGATCTGCATTTTAAAGATAGTTCAAATCTCTCTTAATTTCTTGGATTGTTAATTTGACCATTACATTTTAATGAATATTCTAGATGTTAATTTGCATTTGTTACTTTTATATTATATTTTGCTTATTAACTTAAATGCTGGAAACCCTTTATTTTTGATATCATCATTATCAAGAGGATTCAAATGTAGATTTTTCTCTTGAAGTTTAAAATCCACTAGGGTTTGAAAACCATTAGAATTTCTCTAACCAGACCCTGTCCACCTTGGACTCTAAGAGAATGTTAAAAATATGGGACAATGTCAGTGACGAGATAAGTTGTAATATATTAATCAGGAGAAAAATAAATCACAATGGAATTTGGGAAATTTAATGATAAATTATTTTAGGATTAGATGCAGAATAGGGGAAAATACAGAGGAGAGACTTGACTAATCACTGTACTTTTTGGCTCTCTATCCCACAAATTATCCAGTTTATTCTTATTGGCTCTATAACCCCAGACTCTGGGAATAACGTGACTGACCAACTGACAAGGATAGTGTAAAAACAAAACAAAACTCTGGAACCAAAGCTCATAAGTAAAATTGTTACTGATCCTGTTGTGACTTTGTATCCATTGAGATACTTATATTTTTCAGGAAACACAACCACTACCTAATTCTAGTTCTAATAACTGGATTCTAATATTTTTACTCCCATTCTTAACCCTTGATCTTGGTTTTCTGATAAATACTTCTTCTGTACTGAACTG
Source organism: Rhinolophus sinicus (assembly GCF_057876585.1). Lineage (NCBI taxonomy): Eukaryota > Metazoa > Chordata > Mammalia > Chiroptera > Rhinolophidae > Rhinolophus > Rhinolophus sinicus. The sequence goes on along the minus strand of NC_142518.1, from coordinate 52,972,278 downwards.
CATTATTTCCTTGTTCCCTGTAGTCCTTGTTTTGAGTGGAATCCTATTCCCCAAATCCATTCTTACAAGCTAAATATACACTACTTGATGATAGGCTTCCTTGACAATTACATGTCAATTTCTCCAAATGTGGTCTACAACCAAATTTGTTTGATGTTACTTCAGGTTTGTGAAACATCTGTGTGGAGTAGGCCAGTGACCTACTGTGATACTAATAGTAAATATACATGAGCTTCCTCAAATTGCTTCTTCTAAGTCTTAGATCTTTTTTCTGACCCTTCCTACCATTGACCTAGATTCAATGACAAGAGTAACCATACTAAATATATACATCCATATTCATATTTTCTTTGTTCTCAGTCTTTCCTTTTCAACCCAAATAAGAATAGATCACTAGTCTTGATTTCAGGAAGTCCAGTGATTAGAAGCCTCATCCACACATAAATATTATTTAAATGATGGGATTCTAGACTTTAAATACATGCTGTCATGGGATCAGAACTTTAGAGACCTTGGAAGAGGTGAATGCATTTTGAATAAAGAAATGATATGAATCATTGGTGTCTAGAGGTCAGACTGTGATAGACAGATTCCAAAATGGCTCTCAGTGATGACTACCCCTTAGTATTTACTCTATTGTGTAATCTTCTCATCTTGAGTATACACTGGACCATATGACTTGCTTGTAATGGATATAATACAGCAAAAGTGATGGGATATTACTTCCACAATTATTTAACAGAAGACTGTGATCTCTCTCTCTCTCTCTCTCTCTCTCTCTCTCTCTCTCTCTCTCTCTCTCTCTCTCTCTCTCTCTCCCACCCCTCAATTACTCACTCTGATGAGGAAGCTTATATTTTATAAACTTCCCTGTGCAAAGGCCCCCATGGCAGGGAATTGAGGGCAGCTTCTGGACAACAGCTAGGGAGTAGTGGAGGCCTTTAGTTAAACAAACCCCAAGGTACTAAATTCTTCAAACAACAATGTGAGTGAGCTTGGAAGCAAATCTTTCTCATTTGACACTTGAGATGGTTTTATCCTTGGCCAAGACCATGACTGCAGCCTTCAGTATCCACGGACTAGCATCAATAATAATAATAAAGCTACTTAGCCTGATAAAAATAATAATTGGAAATTTCCAGGGAAACTTTAGGAAATAAGAGAAAGGAATAATCAAAAGTTGAGTAATACTGGCAGGAAAAAGGCTCCTGAAAAGAAGGTACTATGGAGAGAATAGGCATAGCTAATGGGGGTATTAAAGTTTTGTGTTGTGGGATTCATGATTTAAAATACTTCCTCTGTGTTTATACTCTGTTAAATTGAATGATTAAGTTCCTTTTGATGGATTCTAATAGGGACTCACCTCTATATTGTGGTTGGTGTGTGATAAAAACAGAATGTTCCAAAGAATACAGGCACCTCCAGTAAAAACTGGCAGATTGATCAAATGCATGTACTTTTTGCAATGTGCTGAAAACTCACTAAAAAACTTACAGACATTTTTGAAAGTATAAGCCTATAAACAAAATGAGAGTATAACACAAAGTTTGGGAAGTAAGAAAGAAGATGGGTGACTTCTACATAATTTTCAGGCCTATGAGACCTGAGTCTTCAACTGGAAGTGGGAATCTGAAAATCAACTTGGTTTCCAAACACAGAAACATAAGAGGATCAGGAATTAGTAACATCAGCTACCTCTGAAAGTAAGACTGAAGGAAATCATGGCATAACATAAAATTAGACAAAGAAGTAGTATGATTCTCACATCTCCTTTCCCACTCTAAGCAGTTTGAGGACTTTTTTATTCTTCCTCACAAAGATTGGATATTGATTCTCTACAAAGTGCGTTCCAATTTAAAATAGTAATAAGTAACATATACATCCTGAATACTGAGATTCCCAGCCTTCTTTTTTCCAAATATTGGAAACTATGGCTTCATTTATTAGGCAAAAGGTTAAATAAATCTTCTTGTCACTCCAAGAAAAAAGGTCACAGATACTGAAATCAAAGATCCCCCAGCAAAACATGGTAGCAAGATCACCCTACAGTGACGTTCACACTCAAGAAACCATGCTCTTGTGCTCAGAGATTTCAATTAGGCTTTTAGTCCTCCATACTTACATACAACGGCAATCTAGGATTTCTAGATATAGGAAGATAACTTCTAACATAAAAGATACACACCAAAACAAACAAATGGAGGAAAGTAATAACTTGTAGGTAACAGTGATTATGAAGGAGAAGAAAATTATACATACACATAAAATTATCCTTAGTAGGTTGATTAGAGACAATTATAACCATAAACAATATCAGGATCCTATAAAAAAAGAAAGAAAAAAAAATAGCTCTTAGAATTAAAAAATATGACAGCAAAACTAAAAAGCTAAATAGAAGAGTTCAACCATGCAAGTGAGGTAATAATTAAGAAAACATGGAAAGCCACATCATAAGATATATGTGTCAAATCACCATGCTGTACACTTGAATCGAATATAATATTGTTTGCCATTTCTTTAATAAAACATTCAAAAAGGGAAAACATGCAAGATATTAAAAACGCTAAATAGTTGTAAAATAAAAGATAAAAGTTAAAAAAAATAGAGACTTATCCAAGCGGTTAAATATTTGAATATTTTGACTTCTGGAAAGACATAACAGAGAAAATTCAAAGAAGGAAATAATCAAGAAAACAATTCAGTAAAATTTTCCAGAACTGAAAGACTTGGATCTTCAAATGGAAAACAAACTAGCAAACAAAAAAAACCAAATGGGTGAAAATAGTCTGAAACCTAAGGCACATCTATCTATCTATCTATCTATCTATCTATCTATCTATCTATCTATCTATCTATCTATATCCCACAAACTTCCAGATTTTTTTTAAACCATTGTTTACGTATAAAGGATCAGGGATCAGAAGTTTTCAAACTTCTTGAAAACAATAATACAATTCTAGAAGGCAATGGAGGAATGCCTGCACTCTTCTAAAGGAAAATTATTCCCATCAACATTTCTATTCACAGTTAAACTATCAATTAAGTGTGAGGGTAGAATAAAGATATTTTCAGACAAGCAAGGTCTTCAAGCTGTTACCTCCAATGCATTCCTTTATAAGGAAACAACGGCAGCATATTCTCAAAAAACGAAACAAAACAAAACAAACAAACAAAAAACACATGTGAAACATATAGGATCTAGGAAACAGGAGATCCACAACAGCATAGATGCAAAGTGAGTTGCCATAATGATGGCAAAGGGAGATGACAGTAGGATACTGCAACCAAACCAAATAGCAACACATCACAAGAATGGGAGAGATTTATCCAAAAAGAACAAACTGATAGAATACCAGAAGTGTCTAAATAACTTGAAAACAGTTTAAAAATTTGAATGCAAGTTTGGGATTGAACTAAATATACATATTTAAATACACAAAATTTAAAAAGCAAAACATTTATAAACTCCATGAAAAATTTAAATTATGCTGATATTAGCTTACTATATGTCCACCTATGAGAAACCATTAATAGCAATATAACATAATATAATATAGATTGAATGTTAATCTCACAAAAATTGATATATATAAGTATATTGGAAAGATGGAGATGTCAGAAGGGTGGCATATATATTGGGGGAAAGATCAAGAAAGGAAGATAAATCCACATCTTCCATTCAATGAAGCCAATCTAGATAATGCTTAAAACAGAAAATTAAGAACTAGCTATAAATTCGTGTTATTTAGATATATGGAGGTAATAAAACAATCAGCTAAAAGAGTTAAAAGTGACAACTTCTAAAGAAAGGACCATGAAAAAAACCAGAGGGGGGGGCTGTAGCTGGTAACAAATTTCATTGAAACATACATATATATATATATATATATATATATATATATATGAAAGCATATATATGAAATAAAAATAAATTAAAGAGACAGATGCTGACACACTAGGTAAGTTTTTACCTGAGAGTGATCATATTTCCCTACCCTTAACATATTTTATAACAGTTTTTCATAATATTATAGTAATGTATATTCTTAAACCCCTCATACCTGTTATCCAAGATAATGAGATATTTTAATAAAAAAAATTTTAAAGAGCAGGATCATTATTTCTTTAGTTAAACCTACACTATACAATGTGCCAGAGCAAATGCTCATGAGCAAAACTTTGCCACTCAAGAGTGATTAAATCTTTACTGCCTTTACAATAAATGTAAATTGTTATGATTATTGTATACTGAAGAATGATTGCTGTATACCAGGGAGTAGAGGCAATTATTCCACTCTTTTGATTTAATGTTTGAAAATAAAAGGTTATTACAATAGGATTGGCCAGCTGTAGTTTAAGCGGGTAGCTTCAATAGGTCAGTATTGAAATATATTTACATCACGCCTAAATTGCTATATTTATATGGATTATTTAAATTAATGCATATAATTTTATTTCTGTTATAACTACATAATGAGAACATTGATTTTTGTCACATTTCTGTTAAAAGATTCTCAGCCAATAAGATTAGCATGATATTTTTCTTTTTCTTCATCTTATATTATTTTAAGCACAAGAAGGATCATAACCTAATTAAAAAATAATAGATTTAATTTTGAATAGTAATGTCAGAAGAAAACGTTACAGAAATTTCTAAGTCAAAATATAGTGTATTCTATTAAAAGTTAGTAAAACTGGGGGAGTGGGGTTATCACGTTGTGAGGGTTATAAATGTCTAATTATTACATTGTTTTGTACACCTGAAACTAATAATAATTTTAAAAAGACAGTAAAAGGAGTCAAATGTATGGTGACAGGAGACTAGACTTTGGGTAGTGAACACACAATGCAATATAGAGATGCTGTATTATAGAACTGTACACCTCAAGCTTATATAATGTTATTAATGAATGTTACCCCTATAAATTTAATTAAAAATCATCATGGGATGTAAAGTACAGCATAGGAGGTATAGTAAACATTAATGTAATAACTATATATGGTGTCAGATGGGTACTAGACATCATGGTGATCACTTTGTAAGGTATATGAATGTCTAATCTCTATGTTGTATACCTGAAACTAATATAATATTTCATGATTATAATTGAAAAATTATTTTTAAAAAAAGTTAGTAAGACAATACACTGTCACATGAGTTTTATTTCCTGTGGAGAGAAGAGAAAATTCCAAATATCACAAGTGAATTACAAACAGAAAAACTAGCATCTGGAAAAAAAAAAGATAATTTTCTGTATAACTGAGTAAAACTGATAGTGTTTTAGTACTATCAATATTTGAACCTATGAATCAATTTTTAAGTTTCCTGAGAACAGGGGGAGGAGAGAGCAGAGGGAAAGCAGTCTGTATTTGAAGATCTTAGAGGAATGCATATTATCTGGATTCAGAATAATTTTGACCCTTTAAATAAAAAGGTCAATAAAATTAAATTTTTCTCTATGAGGGGTGTCGTGCGGGAGACCCTGCTCGCTCCGCCATTTGTCATGAGGGGTGGCCTGCGGGGTCTCTGCTCCTGCTCCCCACACAAGAACGCAGGATCTGGTGAGGCCAAAAAGGAACACCCACGGAGCCATAGTGTCATGAGGGAGACCCTGCTCGCTGCGCCATATGTCGTGCGGGAGACCCTGCTCACTCCGCCATTTGTCGTGAGGGGCGGCCTGCGGGGTCTCTGCTCCCGCTCCCCACACAAGAACGCAGGATATGGTGAGGCCGAAAAGGAACACCCACGGTGCCATAGGTAGGGGAGCCATACCTCCACGGTCTCACTGGAGGCTGGGCCCACCGGACGCCGACCTGCCGTCTGCTTTTCCGCCAACCGACCGACCAATGACTCTTCTCCACTCTCTCGTCTGTTCCTCTCTCTCGGCTCTCCTCTTCCGCTCTCCTCGGCCCTCCTCTTCCGCTCTCTTCGGCTCTGCTCAGCTCTGCTCGGCTCCTCGGCAATCCTCGGCAATCCTTCGTAGCCACAGCAGTTATACCAGCAGCCAATCGGCTAACCGGCCACAGCCGACGGCCAATCAGCCACAGCCGACGGCCATTCACCACCCGAGCCAGCACCCCTTCCACGTGAGGCTGAGAGCCTGTAAACTACTTTCTGGGGCTCTGTCCCCACACATAGGTAGGGGAGTCATACCACTATGGTCTCACTGGAGGCTGGGCCCACCGGACACGCGACCTGCCATCTGCCTTTCCTCCAACTGACTGACCGACGACTCTCCTCCACTCTCCTCGACTCTCTTCCTCTCTCTCGGCTCTGCTCGGCTCTGCTCGGCTCCTCGGCAATCCTCGGCAATCCTTCGTAGCCACAGCAGTTATACCAGCGGACAATCGGCTAACCAGTCACAGCCGACGGCCAATCAGCAACAGCCGGCGGCCACCCACCACCCGAGCCAGCACCCTTCCACGTGAGGCCGAGAGCCTGTAAACTACTCTCTGGGGCTCTGTCCCCACAAGGGGAAAAGAAGACTTGAATTTTTTTTAAGTTAATGTTTATTGGGGAGACAATGGTTATTGAAGTTACATAGGTTTCAAGTGTACAGCTATGTAATACATCATCTATATATCACATTGTGTGTTCACCACCCAGAGTGAGTTCTCCTTCCGTCACCATGTATTTGACCCTGTTTACCCTCCTTCCCCTTTACCCTCTAGTAACCATTAAACTATTGTCTGTGTCTATGAGTTTTTGTTTCTTTATAGTTTGTCTTGTTCCTTTGTTGCTCTCAGTTTTATATCCCACATATCTGTGAAATTCTAATAAGCACTTTTCAGACATGCAAAATACGCTAAATAGGTTAGTTATTTTGTGTAATGTCTAGGACTAAGAACTAAATTTACAATATTGCAATTTGAAATTGTATTATTTTTTAACAATTGACATCAAAATTCTACTTAGTGAAGGAATTGCCTTTTTTTCACAAATACCATTATATGTTGCTTTAAGGGATAGTGAAACTTTGAGGACATGATTGGCAGAAGCCAAAGTTGTAAAGATGATAGCTCAATGGCTGTGTAGGAAATGTTAATCATTATTGGTTGGGGAGTAGATGAAAAGGAGTAGGAAAAGAGGACTGACAATTTAAAACTCTACCTTTGAGGGCTTAAGTGGGCTAGTAAGAAGTTCCTGGTATTGAGGTGGACAAAGAGTGGGGATACAATTTTGTATCTCTGTAATGCAAATCACATTCTCTCAGCTCTCTACATATTCTTAGAAAGTTAAATAAAAAAATAGTGAGTTCTCTGTTGGAGACCATCCTAAGAAAATAAATCTATCAAGAATTTGCAGCAATCTTGGGAAAGATTTTAGACTTCCTCAGTTTACAGATTAAAAGTTTGAGGCTTTCTTATCTAGATCTCAAAGAAGATCACAGTTGATATGTAAATTACAGTATTTTAAAGCATTGAGGACCAAGGCCAAACTTAAAAGTATCATGTAGCTTCTTAACTATGCAAGGACTATCCTCCTTCCAATTGTGCCATGAAGTTGAGAAGAAACTATATTTAAAATGGGGAAATCATTTTCTAAGCTAAGATGGAATTCAGATTGGTAAAATAGTGAAATGTAGTGTCTTCATCAATCATTCACTCAGCAAATATTTATTGGATGACTACAATGAGAAAATCACTAAGCACTAGTACAAAGAGGTGAACAAAACAAAGTTGATAGTCCAGTGTGAAGGACTTAAAAAAACAATCACTCAAATATATTTATACTTACAAATTTATATAAGTTCCAAGAAGGTAAAGCATAAGGTGGTATTAGAGAATATTTGGTGGCACCAAAATTAGATTTGTTGCCTTGGAAGTTTTATCAGGAAAGGACATTTAAACTAAGATTGAAGGATGAGTAATATTTAGGTGAGCAAAGAGTAGAAGAGATTTTCACTTCGAAAAAAAAGTTTGGTTATGTAAGGAGAATTAGTTACATATAATTTGTCAAAAATACCATTGTTCAATCCAACAACGATTGTAGTGATTATTTTTAGACTTCATATTGAATATATGTATATAATCTCCCATTTAACTTCCTGTTATACTATAAAAGAAATACAGCATTCAAACTACAAGCTCAGCATTGTTCTTACTATTACTGAGCAGTAGAATTAGAAATAAAAGAATTTCCTCATAAGTATGCTAGCTGAGTGTTTTTGGGATGAGGGCCATGATAGATAACCTTTCATTGGAAATTTATGTTTAACGCTATACCTTGGGTATCTCCAATTTGTTAAGAGAAAAGTCTTGCCCAACTATTTAATGGAGCTTTTTCTGGGTTTATTTTGCTTTTTATTTTCATATTAAAAAATACAGTCCTCCATAACTATTGCCTGTGGGTATTTTTCAAGGAAATCAGATTTTTATGAAATACCAACAAAAAGTTAAATTTGGCATCATATTAAAAGACCATAAATCACTTTTTTTTTAATGAATCATCTTCAAAGGTTTCATTAATAACAGATTTCTTATCACCAAAGTCAACTTCAGAATTGGAAACTTGACAAGATTCTCCCTTGTCAAAAGGGAAAGCATTTTTCCCCCTCTCTTTACTCTTTTTAGTTTTTAGTTCTTTTAGAGACTAAAGATTATAAAACAGGAATTTATAAAACACATTTCTTAAATTTGAGTACACTGAAAATTTGAAAGCAACATCTGAGTCTATGCTAAATTTTAAAGGAGACCAATATTTATAAATAATTTTGAAGTGTGTTTTTTTCACTTTTAAAAGCTATGAGTATAAAATGACTCATTAGTGTGAATCAAAACAGAACTGCAGAGTTGTTCATATTCAGGAGTACCTAATCTCAGATTTGGATCATTTATAATCATTTTAAAATTAGTAGTCACTCTTCCAGTGTTAACTCGTAACCCTGAGTTAGTTTATTAATGATATTCCCATGAGATGAAAGTTAAAAAAAATGAGGACAATTATCATCAAAGCAACATTTATTGGCACTATTCTGTTCAAGATACTAAGAAAAATTAAAGTTTTTATTTTCAAACCTACCAAAACCAAACAATTAGGAAATTTAATTTAGATAATTACACTGTGATTCATTATTGCTAAGGTTAGATGTAGAAGGTGTACATTTATTGGAGAAAAATGGACTTTTCCTACCATCATAACTTAATTTTTACATTAAAGTATTCATTATGAAGTTAATAATATTTTATTCTTATCAAAATTTTTAAAATTCTAGTTATCTTTCATCCCAAGTGAAATTCCACTGCTAGAGAATACCACTTGGTCTTTGATTAGTTACAAAGCAACCATTTATTCAGAGATGATACTCTTATGTTTTTGTCACGTTGAAATTTGAGAACTATTTAAAACTATGCATAGCATATTTCAGTTCTAGTCTGAGCAGGTTAAGGAAACATTTCTGCACCAGGTGGGAACTACCTGGCTGGAGGCACAAAGGGATGGGGGGGGTAGCTAAATAATGAAGTGAAACAAAGGAAATAAATACCAGAACAATTATGCCTAGCACTATGAAAGTATTAATTCTCATGATATGAAATGAAATGCTCTCTTCTATTTCCTCAACTTGTTTATTCTTCAAACTCCAACTCAGTTTCTTCCACTTCTACAAAGCTTGTCTTACTTCACATGTTCTGTTTCATTTTCTCCTTCCATAGCACTTTTAGACTGTACCAAAAATTAGAATTAATTATATATTAATATATATCACATTTTCTAACTAAATAATCAGGTGATGCAATAAAAAAAAGCATAGACTTTGGAGTGATATTTTAATGCAAGTCCACAACCTTGGGCAAATTATTCAACCTTCTGACTGTTTATTTCTGCAATGTAAAAAAGTGACAATGATAACATATTCAAGTGTTGGTTATGGACTGACATCTTATTATACAAAAAGTCCCTCAGGCATGTTAGCATATAGGAAACAGTAAGTATCTGTCTTTTATTAATATATTATTATTATTAATACTTAGCAGTGTTAAATAAGTAGACTCTGTGCATTCTTGGTTCTTTAATAATATGTGATGGCAGAGTATTGAAAGCTCCACACTGATGGTGGGAATGCAGATTGGTGCAGCCACTATGGAAGGCAGTGTGGAAGTTCCTCAAAAAAAAAAGAAGAATAGAATTACCATATGACCCAGCAATCCCTCTCCCGGGTATCTACCCAAAAAATCTGAAAACATTTATCAATAAAGATATATGTGCTCCAATGTTCATTGCAGCTTTATTTACAGTGGCCAAGAAATGGAAACAACCAAAGTGTCCTTCGATAGATGAATGGATAAAGAAGATGAGGTATATATACACAATGGAATATTATTCTGCCATAAGAAAAGGTGAGATAGCACCGTTTGCGACAACGTGGATGGATCTTGAGATTATTATGCTAGGTGAAATAACTCAGACCGAAAAAGTCAAGAACCATATGCTTTCACTGATATGTGGCATATAAAACTGAAAACAACAAAAGAACAAGACAAACAAATGAAGAAACAAAAATGCATAGACACAGACAATAGTTTAGTGGTTATCAGAAGGTAAGGGGTAAGGGGTTGGTACATGAGGATAAAGGGGATCAAACATATTGTGATGGAAGGAGAACTGACTCTGAGTGGTGAACACACAATGTGATATATAAATGATGTATTACAGAATTGTACACTTGAAACCTATGTGACTTTACTAACAATTTTCACCCCAATAAACTTTAATTTAAAAAAAAAATATGCTAGCTCCAATGGTAATATATATCCACTAAAGTCATAATTTTTGTTTCAGAGTAATTCTAGCAGATATACTTGAGGAACTCAGGTTGAAATTTGTTTTTCCATAAAAAGGATATCTGTAGAATTGCATTAAGTTCTACACTCAACATTTTATGTAGACATTGCTATTCTACAGAAGACCCAGAGAAAAATAATTAGAATGTTGAGGGGTCTGTAAACCATACCATACAATAACAATGACAGAAACTGGGGGTCTTTCTCAGGGGAGACATAAAATTTCTTCAAATATTTGGTTAGGTATCATATTGATGAGAGACAAAACATATTTTCCAACACATAAAACTAGTAGAATAATTTATAAGAAAGCCAATATTTACTCACTTTAGTATAAAACTTTCCATCCAAAAAACCAATGGAATGTCTAGTATTTGTCACTGAAAATGTTTAAGCACAGATTGAGTAATGACTATATCAAACAAGAAGTTGGACTCTTTAAACATAATATCCCTAGAGTCTGATTTTACAAACACTTCTCCCAAGAAGACATAGAAATGACCAACAGATATATGAAAAAATGCTCAACTTCACTAGCTATTAGGGAAATGAAACTCAAACCACAAGGAGAGATCACCTTACACCTGTTAGAATGGCTATCATCAACAAGACAAATAATAACAAGTGTTGGAGAGTCTGTGAAACAAAAGGAACCCTCATACACTGCTGCTGGTGGGAATGTACTTTGGTACAACCTATATGGAAAACAGTATGGCCGTTCTTCAAAAAATTAAGAATAGAAATACCATATGACCCAGCAATCCCTTTTCTTGGTCTCTACCCAAATTAACTGAAAATGTTTTGCATAAAGTATAAGTACACTTATGTTCACTGAAGCATTATTCATGGAGGCCAACACATGAAAAAAAAAAACAAGTGTCCTTCCATAGATGATTAGATAAAGTTGTGGTACATATACAAAATGGAATATTACTCAGCCAGAAGAGAAGATGAAATACTATTTGCAACATCCTGGATGGATCTTGAGATTAACATGTTAAGTGAAATAAGTCAGACAGAAGAAGTCAAGAACTATATGACTTTACTCATATGTAGGATATAAAACTGAAACAACAAACGAACAAGACAAAGAAACAAAAACTCATACACACAGACAACAGATTAGTAGTTACGAGAAGGTAAAGGGGGTGAAGGGTGGTAGAAGTTGGAAAAGGGAGTCAAATACAAAGTCAGACAATTAAGTTCACTAACTCATCCTAGAAAAAGTGCTACCTACCTCATTTCTGAATGTCACTACAATCACATTAGAAGTACTCTCCTTGGGAAGCTATGCACCAATGCCAGTCCCTAGTCCACCTTCAAAGAAATTTTGGAACTCTTTTTCTGGAATGGCCATCAGAACTCTCATCGTATTACACTTGATGTCCTGAATGTCATCAAAATGTCTTCCTTTCAATATTTCCTTTATCTTCAGGTAAAGAGAGAAGTCACTGGGTGCCAGATCAGGTGAGTAGAGAGGGTGTTCCAATACAGTTATTTGTTTACTGGCTAAAAACTCCCTCACAGACATTGCCCTGTGAGCTGGTGTATTGTCCTGATGCAAGAGCTATGAATTGTTGGCGAAAATTTCAGGTCATCTAACTTTTTCACACAGCCTTTTCAGCACTTCCAAATAGTAAACTTGGTTAACTGTTTGTCCAGCTGGTACAAATCCATAGTGAATAATCCATGTGATATCAAAAAAGGTTAGCAACATCATTGCAACGTGTTTGGAAGCTTAATTGTCAGATCTCGTATATGGTGATGGAAGGAGAACTGACTCTAGGTGGTGAACACATAATGTAATATATAGATGACATATTATAGAAATGTACACTGGAAACCGATGTAATTTTACTAACCATTGTCACCCCAATAAATTTAATAAAAAAGGAAAAAAAAGAAATTAACTTTTTAATAATTCATGTCATATTTCTATTCATTTATTTTTAATTTTTACTCTTTGTAGATGTTTTAAGTGAATGTAAAAATAATTTAGTGGGAAAAATATGGCAGAATTCTGTAATTGTGTCAATTTTAATAATCACAAACTCCACCCTCCAAGTTTCCTTGACTCCTTCTATAACTGATGTAATGCAATTCTGTCTCATTTCAACATCCTTGCATCTTGCATGGTTCTGAAGAACTCCTAAAAGTCTCATAGAAAGTCAGCACGTATTAAATGTCTGCCAGGCAGAGAATGCATGAAAACAGATTATAGCATTGTCAGTCAGGAAAGAATTTGTTACTCATGTAACCTATGCAACCTCTTCAGTTTCCTCATGCTGTAACTCTGGAGGGGTAAGAAAGCAAGAATAGCCAACAGGTGGTAAGGACTAAAAATACTATGTAAAGATAGATGCAGCCACTGTGCACATCTTCAGCCCCATTGCCAATGTCGAGCTTTCAGCAGACCTGTTATTTTACTATTATATGGGACTGGATATTCTAATTATTGGCAAAAAGCCACCCTTCTGTAACTGAAGAATGATCAAAACAGTCATGTTGCTGGCTAGAATTCTGTCCAACTGAATAAAACACAAAGGGACAAGGGTTATAAAAATAAAATTACTTTATGACTATAGCCTATGAATCATGTTTGTTCAATACATCACTTACATTTATATATACTGTTGTTTAATTTTACAAAAGTAGTGTAGAAACTGTTTTTCAACTTGCTTTATTTATCTTAAAACTCTATAATGGTCACCTCATTTCTCATTTCAGTACATACTGCTCTACCTCATTCTTTTAGCAGCTGCTTATTTCTCCATTGTATAGCTGCACTATAATGTCACTGCTCCTTTAATGGTGGCTATTAAAGTCATGGCCAACTTTTTACTACTACAAATGCTGCTGTACATATATGACTCTCTCTCACATGTATGTAATATATATGAATATATATACACATATGTATACGTATACACACACAAAAAGTGTATATATATGTTCTTGTGCATATGGGCAGTAGGATACATTCCTAGAAGATCAATTATTAAATAAAATGTCACGAACATTTTAATTTTTTACAGATATTGCTCTATAACTTTTTGAAAATTGTTTTAGATATCTACATTGCTGAGATTTGAAAATGCATCTGTAAATTATTTGCTACCCCTTCCTTCAAAAGTAAGGAGCCTATTTTTTGCACCATTGAGTATGGGCTGTACTTAGTACCTCATTGAAATAAATAAAATATGGCAAAAATGATGATGTGTGATTTCTGAGACTATACAATAAAAGGCCTCGGGGTTTTCTCCTACCTTTTCTCGTGTCACTCTTTCTGAGGGAAGTCAGCTGCCATGCTATGCGAATGCTTAAGAAAATCTATGGAGAGGACTATGTTGTAAGGAAATGAGGCCTCCTGACAATAACCAGCAAGGAACTGAGACCTTCTGCTGAGCAGCCACATGAGTGACCCATCTTAGAAGTGGACCCACCAGAAGCTCTAGACAACATCTTCACTGCAACCTTATAAGAAACCTCGAGCTAGAACCACCCACCTAAACCACTCCTGAACTTGTAATCCACAAAAACTGAGATAATAAATGTGTGTTGTTTTAATCTGCTGAATTTTGAGGAAATGTTTTTATGCAGCAATAGATAGCTAATACACACTTTTTCACCAACAGTGTGCAAAGGGGCTCTTTTCCTGACACCCTGGGGGAATACTAATACTTCTTTTATTATCATGTTGTAAATTTAATATGAAACGTAGATCTAAATAAACATGATTCTTGCTCATCTTTCCAGCTTCTAATTATTAGGGTGCCTAATGCTTGGTCTTTGAACAACTTTTCTTTACATTCACTTCCTTGAGAATTTATTTAATATCATGGCTTGGAAAAATAATTATACACTTATAAATCTCAAATTTATATGTCTAGCCCTGATCTCACCTACCAACTGAAAACCAAATGCCTTTATTGGGGTATCTAATAAATATCTCTAAAGAATTCTGACTGAACCAAATTTCTGATCTTCCCCTTAAACTGATATACCTGTAGTTTTCCGTCTCTCAGTAAATAGCAACTATATCTTTCTAGTTTCTTAGGCCAAACATTTTGGAATCACCTTTGTTTTCTCTCACAAACTCTATGTACTCCATCAGCAGATGTTGGCTATACCTTCAAAAAAATATTCAGAATCCACTTGCTTTCCTCCCCTTACTCGGTTATTTTCATTGTGCCAGCTACTACTACCCTAAATAATCTACCTGCATCCACTTTTGCTCCCTACAGTTTATACTCTGCCTAAAAAGCAATATGATCTTTCAAAACACATATGGCGAATCATGTCAATTGTCTGCTGAATATACACTAGTATCTTTCCATCCCATGCAAAATCAAAACCAGTCTTACAGTGACTTACAGATTTTGTCTGCCACTATGAGTCACTTTTCTTACCTCGTTTAGCAACACTGGTCTTAGCTGTTACTGTAAATTGTCATGTAAGGTTCTGCCTCAACATTTTCATGAAGCTGTTTGTCTCTTTCTCACTTATCTGGGAGAGTACACTGATATTTTAAAGTTTTTTTGCTATCAGATTCTCTTGATTCATGTATAACAAATGTGACTGATTTTGCACATTCTACTGGAATACCTCTTTTTGCAACTGGATTAAAATATATATTACTATTTGACTTCAAATACAAATATTTATATAGATGACATTAATGCAATGAAATAGCTCATTATTCACTTATAATTGACTCCAGAACAAATGTAGAATTTCAGAAAATGTTATGACTAAATAGAGACACTAGTTTAATTGTAATTCCTGTGTACTAAAAATTTTAAATGAGATATGTTGGGTGTGACCCACAAAGGGATATGACTCATTCTGATAAAAAAGTTTCTAGTTGTCTCAACTGCAGTTTATTGATTACTTTAGCAGACATGTTTTGTTCCTTTAGTTCCTCTGGAAAATTAAATACAACATAACATTGTTAGATTTGGGCAATCTTATGTTTGCAGAAGTTTAAAAATATTTTGAGCAGTTGTGCATAAAATTATTTAATGTCTCCCCTGAGATGAAATGCTTACAATGTTTTAACCAAAGAAACTTGTTTTCTATGAATACATTTTTGTATATCACAAATAGCTTCTGGGTTATCTATCAGATCTAAAAACTTAGTTAATTTGGATTTAAAAAGCACAACAAACAATAATGTTAAATATAAAGATGTATAAGCACAGAAAAACAAAAATAGAAAACAATAAAAAATTTGTTTGAGAAAGTTAGAGTTGTTACTTAAGAAAGTGAAATTTACTTACTAAAATTGTATATACCTGTGACTATGATAAGGATGTAATGGCTAAATTCTATTGCATGAACTGAGTAATAAAAAAAGTATACCTGTAAACTAGCAAGTTATTTGATGACAAGTCATTTAATGGCAAAATTGTTTAATGAAACTGGTAGTTAGACTTAATTTTTTTTAAATTAAAGTTTATTGGGGTGACAATTGTTAGCAAAGTTACATAGGTTTCATGTGTATAATTCTGTAACACATCATCTATATATCACATTGTGTGTTCACCACCCAGAGTCAGTTCTCCTTCCATCACCATATATTTGACTTAATTTTTATTTACGACTAATATGAGTAGGAACTGCACCCTCTCTTCTAATAGATAGAAAACCATAAAATTTGATCTAGATTACAGTTAGTTTAAAAAACAATCAGAAAAGGTGTGTGGAGGTAATAGCTATATTTCTACCTCCTTAGCCTAGTACAATATCTGGCACACAGGAAGTATTTAATAAATGTTTGTTAAATTAACTTATGAATGGCATGGTCATTGTCCATGGGATATATAACATCTGCCCACAAATACTGCAAAATCAAATCTGCATATTTCTTCTTTATTATTAGTTTGCAACAAAGAGTAAATCCCTAGAATGGACTATTATTTTTTGAAAAGTATTTTTACATTAGGAAGAATTGCATCTTAATGTTTTATAAAGTTTTGGGGCATATATTGAGTTGCAGTTGATATGGTCTTTAAGGTACTTATGATCTATCCATTTCTAAATCTTGAAGAGACGAAAAACTTAAACTTGAAAATTCATTGAACTAAAAGTCTGTTTTAAGACCCAGTGGCATAAAAGATAAAATCGATCTGTTTGCCACTGTTGGAATGCATTATCTGAGATACAATAGGAGACACACAATGGTTCATCCCTTATGGTTTGTTAAGTTATGAGCAGGAAGCCATGGTACATAAGCAGATTATTATGTATAATCAAAATGGAGTACTAAATCATACAACACTCCAGGTAAAGTTTATCTCATGTACGTCAATGTCTATATCTGTATTATATTTATCTACCTACTTATCTATCATGTATCTCTATAAGGGAAGGAATCTTGACACTGCAAAGAAGAGTGCCATAAACAATCTTGTACACATGTCTTTTAACTGGTGCTTTGATTTCCTTAGGATAATTCCGAAAAGCTAGAATCATTCTACCAAATACCAAGAATTCATGTGACACTATTTTGTCAGATATGGTAAAACAGTTCCTGCACATAGAAAAAAAAAAAAATAAAAAAAAAATAAAAATATATATATATATATATATATATATATATATATTTTTTTTTTTTTTGGTGAATAGATTGTTCTTCTGCAGTTTAGATTGTCTCTCTCCCCTGGACAATTCTGAACTCACATTATTTAAATAAGACTTCTCTTAACCACATATTTTTCTGGTGCTTCCTATTCTTTGTAAAAGTGTTAATATCTCTGATTAAGCTCTTCATAATTGGTTGTTCCTTTGGATTCCCATGTGAGTTGAGTTAATTAGTTTAACATTCAAAGGTCAACATTACGTCCTTTACTGTACTATGAAGTACACTTCAATAGCATCTCTGTGCACTGCCTAACACCCTGCTGCAAAATTTTTATTTAGTCATGTTGTAATTTCTTCCTCTTCTAGAATTTGAGAGCTATCAGTAATTTGCACAGTTATATTCATTTGTATAGAATTTATTTTGGTACAGGACTGAAATGAGCAATCATTTGAAAATGGCACTACCATTTGACTCCAAATATTGAGTGCCAAGAGGAACCCAAATTGAGAAAACAAAAGAAAGGTATCATTAAACAAACTGAAACAATGAGGGAAAATTCAGTGAAAATAGAACAGAAAAACACAAAGGAAATACTAACTTAATGGAAATGAGAAGAGATGGTTCAGGTCAAAAAAGATGCAGAGGGCGGCTTTGGCTTAAGCCTTAATACACAATCACTTTGTATACAACAAATTCCATACATTTGGCTTTCCAACTTGAACTTAATGTCATTATCTTCTCTTCCCAATAAGGCAAGGGTAATAAAGCAATGCTATTAGAATACATTAGTAGCATGGCATTATTAAATATTGTAAAAAAAAATCTTTGGGAATAGTTTGTATTCCAGACTTTATGAACTAGGAGATTTCAGGTGGTATTCATGATGTTTAAAAACCGAGAGCTATTGTTTTCAATATAGATATGGCTGAAAAGACCAACAAGTCCACTGGGAGGGTAGTGCCAGCAAGTTATTAAGGTCCGTGATGTTGGCCTGATTCAAATCTTAGTTCTGCTGTGTGGCCTTGGGAAAGTAACTTACTTTCTCTGAGTTTCACATTGCTTATCAGTAAAATTAGGAAAATATGACTACTTTATAAGACAGCAAGTTAGTTTACACAGAATATTTAATACACTGGTTGGTGCATATAACGTGCTTAATAAATTGTAACATTAATTATTATTGTCTCCTAATAATAAATCAATCATATAATTAACCTGATTTATTGAGTGCCTGATACATGACCAATATTGTCAAGCACCATGGGAAATACAAGACTAGATCTCTGCTCTCAAGATCAATGTCTTTAATAGAAATATAATGAAAGCAATATATATAATTCAATATAAAATTTTTCTTGTAGCTACATTTAAAAATAATAATGAGATAAAATGTTTTATTTAAAACAATAATATCTAATATATTATCTAAATATATGTCACTAACCATATTTGAAGAGATAAATAGTAACATACATTTAGTGTCTACATTATTATAAAATAAAGCTTTAAAGCTATATGCCTGAGGAACCAATAGGAAAAGCTCTCAATGGAATTACTCTGGTTGAATCAAACGATAAACTTTCTGTGATTAACTCTGAGTACTGAAATAGTTCAGAGGATTATGACTAAATCATCAGAATACTGTCTAACGAATTATAGGACTCAAAATGAATCTTGATTCAGCCTAGGAAGGCTATATGTCTTTAAGAAAATGCTCATTTTATTTAGGTTATTGCATTTGATGGCATGTAGCGCTTCACAGTATTCTTGGATGATTTTTGTATTTCTTTAGCATCCGTTGTAACTTCCCCTTCTTCATTTCTGATTTTGTCTATTAGTGTCTTCTCTCTTTTTACCTTAGTGAGCCTAGCCAATGGTTTCTCAATTTTGTTAATCTTTTCAAAGAACCAGCTTTTTGTCAGATGAATTTTTTCTATTGTCTTTTTGTTCTCTATTTCATTTAGTTCTGCTCTGATTTTTGTTACTTCCTTTCTTCTGCTCACTTTGAGTTTCATTTGTTCTTCTTTTTCTAGTTCCTTAAGGTGTAACATGAGGTTATTTATTTGGGATTTTTCTTGTTTCTTGAGATAGGCCAGTAATGAAATAAATTTCCCTCTTAAAACTGCTTTCACTGCCTCCCAAAAATTTTGGTAGGATGTATTTTCATTGTCATTTGTTTCTATGTATCTTTTGATCTCTCTTCTTATTTCTTCTTTGACTCAATCGTTCTTTAAAAGTATGTTGTTTACTATTTACATATTTGTGGTTTTCCTGCTTTCCTTTTGCAGTTTATACTCAATTTCAAAGCCTTGTGATCAGATAGTATGCTTGGTATACTTCAATCTTAATTTTGCTGAGGCTAGTTTTATATACCAATATAGGGTCTATCCTTAAGTATATTCCATGTACACTACAAAAGAATGAGTAGTCTGATGTTCTAGAATAAAGTGCTCTATAAATGTCAATGATGTCGATTTCACCTAATGTGTCATTTAGGGCTGCTATTTCACTATTTATTTTCTGTTGGGATGATCTATCCATAGCTGTCAATGATGTATTTAGGTCCCCTAGTATAATTGTGTCTTGGTCAATTTCTCCCTTTAGTGCTGTTAGTAGTTGCTTAGTATATGTCAGTGCTCCCTGATTGAGGGCATAAATATTGATGACTGTTATGTCTTCTTGTTGTATAGTCCCCTTTATCATTATGAAATGTCCGTCTTTGTCTCTTGATACTTTTTTATACCGAAGTCTGTTTCATCTGATATCAGTATGACTACACCTGCTTTTCTCTAGGTACCATTTGCTTGGAGTGTCAATTTCCACACTTTCACTTGAGTCTACGATTGTCATTGCTGCCAATATGTGGCTCCTGGAGGCAGCATACGATTGGGTTTCCTTTTTTTTGATTCAATCGGTTACTCTGTGCCTTTTTACTGGTGAGTTCAGTCCATTTACATTTAGGGTGATTATTGATATGTGAGGATTTCCTATCATTCTATCTTTGGTTTTCTGGTAGGATGGTGTCTCCATTGCTTCTTTGCGTTTTTGTTGCTGTCTATTATTTCAGAGTGGTGGTGGTCTATGAATTTTCCCTCCGTTTCTTCTTTTTAAATGTCATATATTTTAGTTCTGGATTTTTCTTTTTGAGTGGTACCATTAAGTTCATGTAAACAAAGTTTCATATTTAGAGTATTCAATTTTCTTCAGCACGCTTCATTTTTCCATTCCCTTTTGCCGTTTCCGACGTTTACTCTCTCCCCTTTTAAGTTTTAGTTGTCACAGATTATCCTTATTTATGGTGTGACTTGATTTCTCAGCTTAAGTAGCAACTTGTCTTTTTTAGTATTTGTAATTTTTTCATGAGTTTTTTTTTCTTCTTTACCATGTACGTTGTTTAAGTGTATAGTGTACTATTTTGTGTAGGCATTGCCATTTCCTGCTTCTGTCTGTCTGTCTGTTTATGACTACTCATGATTTTGTGTTCTTTTGCTTTTTTGTTTCATATTGAATAGCCTCCTTCAATATTTCTTGTAGTGCAGGTCATGTGTTAGAAAGTTCCCTCAGCTTCTGTATGTCTAGAAATGTCTTTATTCCTCCTTAATATCTAAAAGATATCTTTACTGGATATATTATTCTTGCCTCATAATTTCTCTCTTTCAACAGTTTCAATATTTCATTCCACTCCCTCCTGGCTTGTAGAGTTTCTGCTGAAAAATCTGATGATAATCTAATGGACTTTCTTTTGTAGGTTACCGTCTTCTTTTCTCCGGCTGCCTTGAGGATTCTCTTTGTCATTGATTTTTGACAGCTTGTCACGTGGGGTGTCAATCAGGGTCTCTGGTCCTGCTGCGCACATAAGAACGCAGGATATGGTGAGGCCAAAAAGCAACACCCACGGAGCCATATATAGGGGAGTTATACCACTATATTCTCGCTGGAGGCTGGGTTGGAGAAACAGGAAACAGGAGCCACACGATCTGCAACCCTCACTCTGCCGCTTGCTAGCTCAGCCACCATCTTCTTGCTAACCCCCATTTTCTGTGAGTGTAGCCATGTCAGTTATATTAGTGGCCAGTTACTCACTGGTTACAGCTGACGGCCAACTAGCCACAACTGATGGCCATCCAGTCACAGTTGATGGCCATTTACGACCTGAGCCAGCAACTTTCCACGTGAGGCTGAGAGCCTGCAAACTGCACTCCCGGTTCTGCCCCCACACAGCTTCAATACAATATGCCTTGGAGAAAGCCCGTTGGGATTGAGGTAATTAGATGTTCTATTTGCCTGTTGGATTCAAGGATCCAGTTTTTCCACAACTTTGGGAAATTCTCGTGGACTATTTATTTCAATATACTCTCTGTTCCTTTCTCCCTTTCTTCTCTTTTTGTTATGCTCGTTATTCTTTTATTGCTCTTTCTGATGGAGTCAGAAAGTTCCTGTAGAGTTTTATTATTTCTTTTAACTCGCAAGTCTCTCTCTTCTTCCATCTGTGTCCCAGATTTCTATCTTCGATATCACTGATTCTTTCCTCCATCGGGTCAGCTCTATTATCTAAGCTGGATATTTCATTATTTATTCCTTTAATTGATTTGTCAATATCCAGAAATTCTATTTGGGTGGTTTTTGAAAATTTAAATCTCTTTGGTAAGATTTAATTTTCTTCTTTGATTGTGTTTCTGAGTTCGTTATTCTGCGTGTCTGTGTTTTCTTACATCTGGTTGAGATTTTAAGAACCACAATCTTGAATTCTCTGTCATTTAAGTCACATATTTCCATGTCTTTAAGTTCATTTTGTGGAGACTTTTCATTTTCTTTCTGAGCTGCCTTGCTGCCTTGGTCATCCATGGCAATTAGTGAATTATTATTTCTCTTCCTAGGCATCTGCAGGAGTGGGTTCTGCAACAGGATGATAGGAAGAGGTCTTTCTTTTGCTTTCTGGTAGGTGTTGGTACAATGTTTTATTCTCTCTCCCACTGCAGCCTTTCATTCTTTCTCACGCTGTAGTGTTATATTTTCCCTGCACTATTCCTGCTTTTCAAACAATTGGGGGGGGGGGTTCCCTGGAAGGTGGTCTTCTCTTGTGTGAGCAGTTTACCAGGGTCTCAGGGCACCACCTCCGTGGGGGGATGTGGAGATCTTCTGAAGTTCCAGAACTCTTCCTGCACCAGTTTCAGAGCCTGTGTGTTTCAGTGACTCTGTTTATTCCTGCAGGGATCCGACCAGACTGATGGGGACAGGGGCGGGGTGGGTTGTGAGAGGAGGCTCTGAGCAATGATTGCAACCACCAGCACAGCCAGTCCTGCACCCCTTTGCCAGAATTATTTGGGTTGCGAGTCTGTGGCTGCGCACTTCAGTTCTCAGAACTGCAAATATTCAGTTATTTTGATATGACACAGCTACTGTTCTGCTTCTGGCACTGGGAAGTTGGTTTGGGATCAGCTACATTCCATTTCTATGTCCTCTGTCCTCTGCTTGGCAGTGAGGGCTTAAACCACCATTTTCACCCTTCGTCCCTCAGTCTTTGCTCCAAGATCTCTGCTATAAGTACTAGGTTCAGCCATGTTATATGCTGATCCCTCAGGCATGACTGTGGGCTGTAAGTGCAGCACCAGCAGTCCGAATTCTTCCCTTTCTTGTGACTACTCTAGCTCCAGAATTCAGTGAGCTCAGAGCTCCAAACTGTGGCCTGGGCACAGCCAGTGTCTCTGCACTTCCCCCTTTCTTCCCTCCCCACTCACCCAATTTGCACACCTTTAGATGATTTCAATTGCATGTCTTTAATCTTGCCCCTCTGCTGCATAGGAAGTCGTTGTGGAATTATAGCTGTTCAATTTCTTGTAAATTCCTGGGGAGGTTTCAAGAGGCTCACCTCACACCGCCATTTCTATGATGTATTATTTTAGTTCTTATATTTGTATCTATGATCTATTTTGAATTAATTTTTATATATTGCCTGAATTAAATGTTCAATTGCATTCTTTTGTATGTGAGTATACAGTTATCAGAGCAACATTTGTTAAAAAGCAAAACAAAACTATTTTTTTCTCGTAGAATTGTCATTGCACCCTTATTGAAAATTTGCAGACACATAGCTTTATTTCGGGACTCGTAATCTATTCCATTGACCTATAGGTCTATCCCAATTCCAGTACCACACTGTCTTAATCATTGGTTTCTGGTAAGTTTTGAAGTAGGTAAACATGATTCTTCCTACTTTTGTTTTTTATTTCTTTTTCAACAGTATTATAATTATTCGGGGTACTTTTATTTCCATATTGATTTTTGAATTAATTTGTTCTTTTCTGTAGAAATCACAGTTTAACATTAGATAAAGCTTGTATTGAACTTGGAGATAAATTTGTAAAATTAGGTCTTCTAATTCATGAACATGGAATGTCTTTCTGTTTATTTATGTCTTCTTTAACTACTTTCAATATTTTTGGTAGTTTTCAGTGCACAAGTTTTAAATTTCCTTCATTAGCTGCCAGGCTACTGGTTTTTACCATGACCACAGAGCCAGAAAGAAGACAATGAATATAGAGCAAGTTAAAAGACTATATAAGCTACTGTTCTTACTAACATTAAATGTTTCTTCTTCAATAAATAATTTCCAGTAAGCTCTAAGACATTGGTTAATTTCCACTACTCTCACAAAGTGAATTTTAATTTTTTCCCAATGTGCTTAGTGCATTTATGGAACAAATTTTGGGGCAAATCCTTACTCTACCATAGTCAGTCACTTCACCTCCAGAAGTGCTCATTGAATCCTAAAAGAATACAAAATAATTTATTATTATATTATTTTTTTAATATTTCTTTTTTCATTCTTTAGCATTTATTTTCATTTTTATTAAACTTACTAGAGGTACATTGGTTAATAAAATTAATAGATTTGATGTGTACATTTATATAAAACATCTATATATTACATGGCATTTTCACCACCCAGAGTTATTTCTCCATCTGACACCATAAGATTGACCCCTTTACCCTCTTCTACCACTTGCCCTCCCCTCTTACCCTCTCATAACCACTAAACTATCATCTGTTTCTATGAGTTTTTGTTTCTTTGTTTGTCTCATTCATTTGTTGCTTTGGTTTATATCCCACATACGCATGAAATCATATGGTTCTTAACATTTTCTGTCTGACATATTTCTCTTAGCATGATAATCTCAAGATCCATTCATATGGTCACAAATGGCAGTATTTAATCTGTTATTATGGCTGAGTAATATTCCATTGTATATATGTACCACATCTTCTTTATCCAATCATCTATCAAAGGATACTTTTTTTGTTTCCATGTCTTGGCCACCATAAATAATGCTGCAGTGAACACAGTGGTACATATATCTTTATGGATAAATGTTTTCAGGATTTTTTGGTAGATACCCAGAAGAGGGATTGCTGGGTAGCATTGTAATTCTATTCTTAACTTTTTGAGGAAACTCCATATTGTTTTCCATAGTGGTTGTACAAATTTACATTTCCACTGGCAGTGTATAAGGGCTCCTTTTTCTCCACAACCTCTCCAACACTTGTTATTCTTTGTCTTGTTGATATTAACTGTTCTAAAAGTTATGAGGTGGTATCTCATATTGGTTTTGATTTGCATTTTCCTAATAACTAGTGAAGATGAGCATCTTTTCATATATCTGTGGGCTATTTGTATGTCTTCTTGGGAAAGGTCTGTTCAGGTCTTCTATCCATTTTTTAATTGGATTGTGTTTTTCTTGTTGTTGTTTTTTTTGCTGTTTTTTTTTGGTCATTGAGTTGTACGAGTACTTTATATGCTTTGAACATTAACCCCTTATCAGTGGTCTTGTATCTGTATCTCCACCCTCTTCATTGGGATTAGCTGCAGTGAGCCTCTGCCACTCAGGAACTGTCTATTCAGTTTTCAGAGCTATAGAAATTCTGCTTTGTAACTCAACATGCACTATTACAGTTTCTTCTGTGGCCAGCTGTTAGCTCTGGGAGGGTATAGGGAGGCGAGCTCTGGGAGGGCACGAGGAGGGAGCCACACACTGTTGCTTTGTTTTCTCCCTGGAAGTGGCAGCTGCTAGATCACAGCTGTCACAATTCTGTATTCAGTCTCTGCCTCAAGGTATCTGCTCCATTATTGGCTTGAGCCATATTAAATTCTGATCACTCAGACAAGAATGCTCAGGGCCACAGTGAGTGCCTGCAGCACAGTGAGTACCTGTAGCATGAGTCCTCCACTCTCTTGAGAGCCACAGAGAGCTCTGGCTGCATCCACAGCACACATCATTACACTTCTCCCTCCTCCCTCCCCTGCTTGTCCCAATTCACCCAAATTTAGATGTTTCAATGAACAGAACTCTCAGAAATGTTTGTGTGTTGCATAGCAAATCCTTTGTTGAATTATAGCTATTCAACTGTTGTAACTTCAAGGGGAAAGGACAAGGGGACCATGTATGCCACCATGCTCTGATGAGCATTTATTTATTTAAATATTCCTGGTTAGAAATTTATCAATCCTAAATGCCTAAATTAATTGGGAAAAACAATAGTTACCAATCATGACTCTTTGGAGATTTTTCTAAGGTTCAAAGTTTAAATATTCTCAGTATTGCTATACATTTGTATAAACAATCACCTGCCTGTGCAATCCCTTTTTCAATTCCAGCGAAATGAGTAAGGACAAATGAAGCCAAGTGAGGGTCAACATATCACTTTTATTATTCTGGGAAAGAGTGATAGAGGATAACTTCAGGCCTGAGGCCAATTAGGGTTTTTCACAACTACCTATAAAGAGATTAGAAACTGCAGAGCAGTTGCATGAAAGGTCACACATCTGAAAAATCCAGTCACCCAGATAAAAAAGAGGACAAGAGAGACAAAGACAGAATACATTGACTTCTTGATACAGAGATTCCTGGGCAGTATCACATGTTCCTGTCCCAGATTGCACAAGTTTTTTCTCCTACCACAGGGAGGAGAAAGTCAAAGCGAGAAACTGAAAGTTTCACTCCAATATTCACCCCTCTGTTGAACAAAGAAAAAGTTCCCCAGTCTGAAATTTTAGACCAGGGTAGTAAAATCTATCCTCAACTCTTTTATCTATAATCCATAAATAACAATCACTAAAAATACCTTATTTAAAATAACAGGGAATTATGTCATAAAATGTGGGTGATAGATGTCATCAAAATGGTAGTATGAGGTGAACCTCTGTAAATCTTCCCTGGAATTTACAACAAATGGAATAACTATAACTCCACAAAGTACTCCATGCACAGCAGTCAGGCAAGATGAAGAGGCCCACTACTGAATTCACCTAAAGGTGGGCGAATAGCAAGAGCAGGGGAGGATGGAAGGGAGAAGTGTGGAGACGGAGCCACGCTTGCACAGGACACAGACCTAGCTCAGTGCTCCGAGCTCGCTGCATCCCAGAACTACCGCAACTGTGGGAGAGGGAAGAACTTGGACTGCTAGGACTCTGTTCATGGCCCACAGGGCTGAGGGGACAGCATATAACACAGCTGAACCCAACGCTCACGGCAGAGATCTCAGAGAAAAGACTGAGGGAAGAAGGCTGAAAACAGTGATTTAAGCCCTCACTGCCAAGCAGAGAACGGAAGCCGTAGGCACTGAGACTAGCCGCCGCATCCCTACCCTCCCAGAGCTCATCCCGTCCCCGCCAGCCCAGTGCTAGAAGGGGAACAATAGCAGTGTCAGATCAAAATAACACAATATTTTCTGTTCTGAGAACTGTGGACCGCAGACACAGATTCGCAGCTCAACAAGTTCCAGCAAAGGGGAGGGAGCTGTGGAAGCAGGACAGGCTGTGGTGGTGGTCGCCTCCACTGCTCTGAGGCACCTCTCAAAACTCACCCCGACCCTTGCAACACCTATCTGGGCGGATCCCTGCAGGAGTAAACAGAACTGCTGAAACACATGGGCTCTGAATCTGATGAAGGAAGAACTTTGGAATTTCAAAAACTCTCCGCATACCCACATGGACACTGCACCCTATGACCCAGGTGAACTATTAACAGAGGAGAAGCTCCTCTCCCAGGGAATCCCCCCACTGTGTGAGAAGCTGGAATAGTGCAGAGAAAATATAGCACTACCATGTAAAAGAAAAAAAAAGGTTGCAGTCGGAGACAAAATAAAACATTCTACCAACAAGTACTGGAAAACAAAAGAAAGACCTCTTCCTATCATCCTGTTGCAGAAGCCACTCCTATAGATGTCTCGGAAGATAAATAATAAAACAGTAATTGCCATGAATAACCAAAGCAACAAGACAGCTCAGAAAGAAAGTGAAAAGTCTCCAGAAAAGGAACTTAAAAATATGGAAATATGTCACTTAAATGACAGAGAATTCAAGATTGCAGTTCTCAAAAAACTCAACGTAATGCAAGAAAACACAGGAAGACAGTTTAATGAACTCAGAAACACAATCAAAGAACAACATGAGCATTTTATGAAAGAGATTGAAATTTTAAAAAAGAACCAAATAGAACTTCTGGAGATTAAGAACTCAATAGAAGAAATTAAGAATGAAATAGCGAGCTTAGGTAGTAGAGCTGATCAGATGGAGGAAAGAATCAGTGACATCGAAGATAGAAACCTGGAAATTACATGGATGGAAGAAGAAAGAGACTTGAGACTTAAAAGAAATGAAAGAACTCTACAACAACTTTCTGACTCCATCAGAAAGAGCAATATAAGAATAATGGGCAAACCAGAAGGAAAAGAAAGAGAGAAGGGAAGAGAGAATATATTCAAACAAATTGTCGATGAGAACTTCCCAAATTCTGGACAGAACTGGATCCTCGAATCCAAAAAGCAAATAAAACATGTATTTACCTCAACCCCAACAGGACTTCTCCAAGGCAAATTGTATTAAAGCTGTCTAAAATCAACGACAAAGAAAGAATCCTCAAGGCAGCCAGGGAAAAGAAGACGGTAACCTACAAAGGAAAGCCCAATAGATTATCATCAGATTTCTCAGCAGAAACTCTACAAGCCAGGAGGGAGTGCAACCAAATATTCAAACTATTGAAAGAGAGAAATCATGAGCCAAGAATAATATATCCAGCAAAGATATCCTTTAGATATGAAGGAGGAATAAAGAAGTTTCCAGACATACAGAAGCTGAGGGAATTTCGTAACACTCAACCTGCACTACAGGAAATACTAAAGGTGGTTATTTGACCATGATCAACAGGGAAAATTTGTGGCAACAAAAACATAAAAAGGGGGAGTGTAAAGGCCTGAACCAGAATATGGGAATAGAGAAAGTAAACGTGCTGAAGAACATGGAATACTCTAAATATCAAACTTTCTTTTACATAAATTTAAGGGTAATGACTCAAAAAAAAAATCCAGAACTGAAATATATACTGTAATAAAAGAAGAAACAGAGGGACACATCATAGAATACCACCACACAGAAATAATAGACAACGACAAAAAGGCAAAGAAACAATGGAGACACAGCCTTACCAGAAAACTAAAGATAGAATGACAGGAATCCTCACATATCAATAATCACCCTAAATGTAAATGACTGAACTCACCAATAAAAAGGCACAGAGTAGCACATTGGATCAAAAAATTAAACCCAGCCATATTTTGTCTCCAAGATACATCTCAGCTACAAGGACAAGCACAGACTCAAAGTGAAAGGGTGGAACTTGAGACTCCAAGCAAATGGTATCCAGAGACAATCAGATGTAGCCATACTGATATCAGAAGAAACAGACTTGAGGGTGAAAAAGGTAACAAGACACAAAGGTGGACATTTCGTAATGGTAAAGGAGACTATACAACAATCATCAATATTTATGCCCCCAATCAGGGAGCACCGAATACACCAAGCAACTACTAACAGAACTAAAGGGAGAAATTCACCAAAACACAATTATACTAGGGGACTTAAATACATCATTTACAGCTATGGATAGATCATCCAAACAGAAAATAAATAACGAAATAGTAGCCCTAAATGACACATTAGATGAAATGGACATAATTGACATTTATAGAGCACTTCATCCTAAAACATCAGACTACACATTCTTTTCTAGTGTACATGGATCATTCTCAAGGATAGACCATATAGTGGGACATAAAATCAGTCTCAACAAATTTAAGAACATTAAAATCATACCATGCATATTCTCTGATCACAAGGCTTTGAAATTGGATATCAACTGTAAAAAGAAAGGGGGAAAAAACACAAACACATGGAGATTAAACAACATACTTTTAAAGAAGGACTGGGTAAAAGAAGAAGTTAGAGGAGAGATCAAAAGATACATAGAAACAAATGACAATGAAAATACATTCTACCAAAATTTTTGGGATGCAGCGAAAGCAGTTTTAAGAGGGAAATTTATCTCATTACAGGCCTATCTCAAGAAACAAGAAAACTCCCAAATAAATAACCTCATGTTACACATTAAAGAACTAGAAAAAGAAGAACAAGTAAAACCCAAGGTCAGCGGAAGAAAGGAAATAACAAAAATTAGAGCAGAATTAAATGAAATAGAGAACAAAAAGACAATAGAAAAAATTAATTTGACAAAGAGCTGGTTCTTTGAAAAGATTAACAAAATTGACAAACCCTTGGCTAGACTTACTAAGATAAAAAGAGAGAAGACACTGATTAACAAAATCAGAAACGTAAAAGGGGAAGTTATCACGGACACCACAGAAATACAAAGGATCATCCAAGAATACTATGAAGGACTATATGCCACCAAATTCAACAACCTAGAAGAAATGGACAAGTTCTTAGAAACATATAGCCTTCCAAGGCTGAACCATGAAGAACTGGAAAATCTAAACAGACCGATCACCAGTAACGAAATTGAATCAGTCATCCAAAACCTTCCCAAAAGCAAAAGTCAGGGACCAGATGGCTTCATTAGTGAATTCTACCAAACCTTCAAAGAGGATCTACTACCAACCCTCCTCAAAGTCTTCCAAAAAATTGAAGAAGAGATAGTACTCCCTAATTCATTCTATGAGGCCAACATTACCCTGATACCAAAACCTGGTAAGGACAGCACAAAAAAAGAAAACTACAGACCAATATCTCTGATGAATACCGATGCAAAAATCCTCAATAAAATTCTAGCAAATCGAATACAACAATGCATTAAAAAGATTATTCATCACGACCAAGTGGGGTTCATCCCCGGGGCACAAGGATGGTTCAACATACGCAAATCCATCAATGTGATACATCACATAAACAAAATAAAGGACAAAAATCATATGATTATATCAATTGATGCAGAAAAAGCATTTGACAAGCTACAACATCCATTTATGATTAAAACACTTAATAAAATGGGTATAGAAGGAAAATACCTTAACATAATAAAGGCCATATATGACAGGCCCTCTGCTAATCTCATAATTAATGGAGAAAACCTGAAGCCCTTTGCTCTACGTTCAGGAACACGACAGGGATGTCCCCTATCACCTCTGCTTTTCAACATAGTGTTGGAATTCCTTGCCAGAGCAATCAGGCAAGAGAAAGAAATAAAAGGCATCCAAATTGGGAATGAAGAAGTTAAATTATCACTCTTTGCAGATGACATGATGCTATATATAGAAAACCCTAAAGACTCCACCAAAAAGCTATTAGAAACAATCAACGAATACAGTAAAGTTGCCGGCTACAAAATCAATGCACAAAAGTCTATTGCTTTCCTATATACCAACAATGAAATCTCAGAAAAAGAAATACAAAAAAAACAATTCCTTTTGCAATTGCAACAAAAAGAATAAAATACCTAGGAATAAACTTAACCAAGGATGTGAAAGACCTATATGCTGAAAACTATAAGACTTTTTTAAAAGAAATTGAAGAAGACACAAAGAAATGGAAAGACATTCCGTGCTCATGGATTGGAAGAATCAACATAGTTAAAATGGCCATATTACCCAAAGCAATATACAGATTCAATGCAATCCCCATCAAAATCCCAAGGGCATATTTTAAAGAAATAGAACAAAAAATCATCAGATTTGTTTGGAACCACAAAAGACCCCAAATAGCCAAAGCAATCTTAAGAAAAAAGAACAGTAATGGAGGTATCACACTTCCTGACTTTGGCTTGTACTACAGGGCTACAATAATCAAAACAGCATGGTATTGGCAGAAAAACAGACACATAGACCAATGGAATAGAATTGAGAACCCAGAAATAAAACCACATAAATATGGACAGATAATTTTTGACAAAGAATCTAAAAACATACAATGGAGCAAAGACAGCCTCTTCAATAAATGGTGCTGGGAGAATTGGATAGCCACGTGCAAAAGAATGAAACTGGACTATTTGTCACCATGTACCAAAGTTAATTCAAAATGGATCAAAGACTTAAGCATAAGATCTGACACAATAAACTGCATAGAAGAAAACATAGGTACTAAAGTTATGGCCCTTGGGTTCAAAGAGCATTTTATGAACTTGACTCCAAAGGCAATGGAAGTAAAAGCTAAAATAAACGTATGGGACTATATGAAACTTAAAAGCTTCTGCACAGCAAAAGAAACCATCGACAAAATAAAGAGGCAACCAACTGAATGGGAGAAGATTTTTGCAAACAGTGCCTCTGATAAGGGGCTAGTATCCAGAATATACAAGGAACTCATGCAACTCAACAACAAAAAAGCAAACAACCCAATTGAAAAATGGGCAGAGGACTTGAAGAGACATTTCTCCAAAGAAGACATACAAATGGCAAATAGACATATGAAAAAATGCTCAACATCACTAATCATCAGAGAAATGCAAATAAAAACCACAATGAGATATCACCTCACCCCAGTCAGAATGGCTATCATCAACAAGACAAATAGTAACAAATGTTGGAGAGGCTGTGGAGAAAAAGGAACCCTCATACACTGTTGGTGGGAATGCAGAATGGTGCAGCTGTTATGGAAGGCAGTGTGGAGGTTCCTCAAACAATTACGAATAGAATTGCCATATGATCCAGCAATCCCTCTCCTGGGTATCTACCCAAAAAATCTGAAAACATTTATACATAAAGACACGTGTGCTCCAATGTTCATTGCAGCTTTGTTTACGGTAGCCAAGACATGGAAACAACCAAAATGTCCTTTGATAGATGGATGGATAAAGAAGTAGTGGTATATATACACAATGGAATACTATTCGGCAGTAAGAAAAGATGATATAGGAACATTTGTGACAACATGGATGGATCTTGAGAGAGTAATGCTGAGCGAAACAAGTCAGACAGAAAAAGCAGAGAACCATGTGATTTCACTGATATGTGGTATATAAAACAAAAGCAACAAAAGAACAAGACAAACAAATGAGAAACAGAAACTCATAGACACAGACAATAGTTTAGTGGTTGCCAGAGGGTAAGGGTGGCGGGGGGTGGGGGTGGGAGATGAGGGTAAGGGGGATCGAATATATGGTGATGGAAGGAGAACTGACTCTGGGTGATGAACACACAATGGGCTTTATAGATGATGTAATACAGAATTGTACACCTGAAATCTATGTAATTTTACTAACAATTGTCACCCCAATAAATTTAATTAAAAAAAAAAAAAGACAAATGTACTGTGATTTTGCTTATATGTGGAATCTAAGGAACAAAATAAATAAGCAAAACAGAAACAAGCTCATAGATATAGAGAACGTTTTGATGGTTGCCATATGGGTGGGGAGTTCAGGGTGGGTGAAAAAAGGTGAAGGGATTAAGAAGTACAAATTGGTGGTGTGGGGACAGAACCAGGAGTGCAGTTTCCAGGTTCTTGCCCTCACGTGAAAAGGTGCTCACTCGGGTAGTAAATGGCCATCAGCTGTGGCTATCTGGCCATCAGCTGTAACCAGTGAGCCATTAGCCACTAACATAACTGCTGTGGCTATGCTAGCAGAAAAACTGGGGGCTAGCAAGAAGATGGTGGCTGAGCTGGCAAGTGCGGATTGCGGTTAGGATGGTGGGTTGTGAACAGTGTGGCTCCTGCTTCCTGTTTCTCCAACCCAGCCGCGAGCGAGAATATAGTAGTATGACTCCCCTACCTATGGCTCCATGAGTGTTCCTTTTTGGCCTAGCCATATCCTGCGTTCTTATGTGGGGAGTGGGAGCAGAGACCCCGCAGGCCATCCTGCATGACAGGTGGTAACACAGTAGTCAAGGAGATGTAGGGTATAGCATAAGTAATGTGCTCAATAATATTGTAATGACTATCTATGGTGTCAGATGGGTACTAGGTTTATTGGGGTGATAGGAGGGGATTTGGAGGGCAGGGTTAAAAAAGTGAAGGCATTAAGAAGTACAAATTGGTAGTTACAAAATACTCATGGGTATGTAAAGTAAATCATAGGGAATATAGTCAATAGGATGGCAATAACTATGTATAGTGCCAGATGGGTACTAGACTAGTCAGGGGGCTCACTTCTTAAATTATATAAATGTCTAACTACTATGCTGTACTCATGAAGTTAATATAAAATCATATTGAATGTCGATTATAATTGAAAAATTAAAAACATGGGAAAACATAAGGGGAATAAGAGGTTCATACTTCCAGGTATGAAATCAGTAAGTCCTGGATATATAATGTATAGCATAGATGATGTAGTGAATGATATTGTAATAGCGTGGTATGGTTTCAGATGGTTGTTGGACTTATCATATGATCACTTCTTTAGGTATACAAATGTTGAATAACTATGGTGTACACCTGAAACTAATATGATACTGTCTATTAGCTATGTTTTAATATAAATCTTTAAAATAAATAAATATATGCAAAAAACTAACATCTTTTTAAATGTTGTGTAATATTCCATTGTGTGTTTGTGTGTGTGTGTCACATCTTTATCCATTCATCTATCAATGGACAGTTAGGTTGCTTCCATATCTTAGGTATTGTAAATAATGATGCAATGAACATAGGGGTGCATACGTCTTTTTGAATTAATATTTTCATTTTCTTTGAATAAACACCCAGAAGTGGAATTTCTGGGTCATAGTGTATATCTATTTAAGTTTTCTGAGGAATCTTCATTGATACATTAATGCATAAAGATGATTATATATATATATATATATATATATATATATATAAATCTTATGCAGCAATACAAAAGAATGAAATAGTGTCATTTGTGACAACATGGATGGATGTAGAGGATATTATGCAAAGTTAAATAGGTCAGGCAGAGAAAGACATATAGCTTATGTTTTCATATATATGTGGAATCTAAGAAACAAAACAAAAACACACTCATATAAACAGAGACCAAAGGGACAGTTACTAGAAAAGGAGGGGTGCGGGGATGGGTGAAAAAGATGAAGGGGAATATGATGGATACTATTGTGATAAGTATGTATGGTGACAGATGATTACTAGAATTATTGGGGTGCTTGCGTTATAAGGTACAATAATGTCTAATCACTGCATTGTGCACCTGAAACTATTAGGCTGGTACAAAAGTAATTGCAGTTTAAAAGGTTAAAAATAATTGCAAAAATCACAATTACTTTTGCACCAACCTAATACTATAACGAATAAAATATTTTATAGCAGGTATTTTAAAATAATTTTAAAAGAATAGAAACATTGAAATTGAACATATTACAACTCAATTGATTAATCTGAGTCTAATTTTCATCTCCAGTAAAAATTAAATACAGTATTTTTTCACCTCCTGATAAGAGATTATGGTACTGTTAAGTAGCTACCATTTTCTAGATACTAAGTCTATGAGATTCTGCCCAAATTGGGAAAGGCTGCTTCATTCTTACTTTCAGTTTACCAGATGTTTTGATCTGTAAACTTTTAAAATGCCAAACACATGGCTGGATGTCAAAGATATTTTCTTCTAAGGGGATGAGAGGAGAAAGTTCTATACACAATACATAAAAGTAAAAATAAATAAATAAACAAATAAATAAACATAAATAGAGTTAGTGGGTGTCCGTATGTGTGTTGGGGGTAGGAAGTGTGATGATAGGAAGTATTCAGGAAACGATACTAACATTCTCATTCAGCGGCTTTGTTTTCTAAAATAATAAATCTGCTGTTGCTTTATTTCCTGTTTCTGATTGATAATAATTATGGAAAAAACATTTTGAATGGGATTATTTTCCAATTTAACTTTCTTGTCACCATTCCTCAAGAAGGAATGGATTCGTGAGATAAATATACACACCTCTGACAAAACAGTAGATTTTAATTAATAACTTAAGAATTGGACTGAAATGGACATTGTATCCCGAAGGCATTTGCCCATGTACTACTTGGTTCCGACAAAAGCTTTGTGGTATTTACCCACTATTCTTTACAGTGAAGCAGAGAGAAACAATTTCTCTTCATTGAAATGGAATATATGCTTATGGTGTAAATGTTGTTTATTAAGTTAGATAAGGTAAAGCTTTGTTTTAAAGTAGAATAGTAAAGATACTGGTTTCAGGAAGCAATCTCCACAAGAAAGTACAAATGTCAAAAGTAGAGACAGGAATCTTCTGTGAAGCAAAGCATTTCCTGGCAGCCTAGAATAAATAATTTTGGTTCACCATTGCCCCTGACTCACTAATTTTAATGCTCTTCTCTGACTATTCCATAGAGTAAATATCATGTATTCTTATCCACCTTATATTGGCCTTTCTTTTAGTAACAACAGTCCAGTTGTTTCCCATGGCTATTCATCCACGTCTCACATATAGTGTGCTGCTTAAGTTCTTATTTTGTTTCAGTACTCCCTGGGTTCAAATCCTTGCCTTACCAAATTACAGCTATGTAACTGTAGACAAGTTACTTAAACTATCTATGTATCAATTTCCTCCCTTTATAAAATGGGGATACTAATAGTTTCCCACTCTCCATCGGGTTGCTATGAGGATTAAATTAGGTGCTATCTGTAAAGATTGTAAAGCAGTGCCAAGCATATCGGTAGTACCAATGTAGTTTTAGCTATTATCATTGATCTCAGTCCTGATGGGTTTGTGGGTCTAATTTTACCTCTCTAGATCCAAGTGTAAAACATGAACCAGACCCAGCCAATATCCATATTCTATTGTTTTTGCACAATAATTTGAACAGGGATAAGCACATGATTCAAGTTGATCTCATCAGAACTAATTCTCTAATGTCTGCTTTAGTTACTGTAAAGAAAAGTTTTCTTTCCATTGCATCTTCTAAGGTAGTAAAATATAAGTCTAGAGATGCTAGGAGCCATATTGTCATTTTGTGGAAAAAGTCAGCCTGAGAGTGAATCTAGTGCAAAGAACAGGGTGGCCATTGATGGGAAGATAAATTCATCATGATATTGTTTGAGAACATGAATCAAGCATTTCCTCAGGTGAGATATTCCTGGACTTTGTCAATGCTTGAACAGATAAGCCAGAACCAAATCAATCACTTAGAACTGAAAAAGTTCCTATTACTATGGTTTCTCCCCTTCTTCATTTATCCTGGATTTTCACCATGCATATGTCTAGCGAAATACTCAGCTATCTAGCTACAGAAACTATAAAAGTGTATGGTACAGTCCAAAAAACTAAGGATATACATATGATTTGTGACTTTTTCTAGACATCAATTGGCCAAAATCTGAGTATGAACTAACTTTTGCTAAGATTGTGAAGTAAATAATATGCACCAACCATTTGCTCTATTGTCTTCCTTTTGTAAATGCAGAAACAGACTCAGGATAATTAAATTATTGTATATTTTCATATGGTAGAGAAGCTGAGGCTTAGAACTTAGGTCCTCTGACTTTCTAACTCTTTACCATATTTCTTTCCATATAGCACTGTGAATTCCATCAAAGTAAAATAAATTCAGGGAAAATATAAGAAGGAGCTTCCTCATGAATTAATAGTGTATACAGGCCAGTAACAATCCCAAAACTACCATTTCAGCATCCTAGGGCTGAACTGACCATTTATGACTAGAAAACATTGTTAAAAGTTAGTTGCCACTTCTTCCTCTCTGTATTTTGGATCATTGACTTTTCTAATAAGTCTCTAAAATGTGATTAAACTACATTGAATTTCAGCAGCTTTTGAAGCACCCAAAATACCTCCCTTAGAATATGTTAAAGTCAATGCTAACCAAGCATTGCAAACCTCGGTTTATAAAATATCAACAAATGTTTCCAGACTAAATTACATCATTTTTACTCTTTAGATGTATATGGATGAAGAAGAGCTCTTTAGTACAAACAGTACATATTTATATAGAAATAAAAAAGCAGTTGCTGCAGTTGAGCAGTTGCAGATGAAAACTGTTCATATAGCCACCAAACTCCTTATACAACGTTTAAAAAAAACTTTAACGTTAGATGCCAGTTCCATAAACTTCAATTTCCTGCCTATTTGCCTTTCTCTTTTTCTTCTACTCTGCAAACATATCCCGGGTTTCCCAGAAGGTTCAAACACAGATGGCTGCCTTATTGTGACAGAAGCAAAAATGCTAGATTAATGTTTAAGGGATTAGAAATCCTCTTGGCAGCAGTGACATATGTTACCAGTTAATTGTTGTACTGGAAGCTAACCTGATGTTTTAAAACATAGACTCATTTTATATGAGTTCTTCACAGCAGTATGAAATGTGAAATTTGTTGGGATAAGTTTTTAATATAGCTTAACAAAAATTAGTCATAAAGAAGATTATTCTTCCATACTGTCTATGTGTCTTAATAAGAGTGGATTGTAATATATTTTCTGGTTAAAAGTAGCCTGTATTGGTTCTGTATTCAAGAGGACTTATGTGAATATCACAGTGT
Source organism: Rhinolophus sinicus (assembly GCF_057876585.1). Classification (NCBI taxonomy): domain Eukaryota; kingdom Metazoa; phylum Chordata; class Mammalia; order Chiroptera; family Rhinolophidae; genus Rhinolophus; species Rhinolophus sinicus. The sequence continues at coordinate 52,934,142 of NC_142518.1, read as the reverse complement.
ACCCCAGAAATGATAACTTATTTTAATATCTTTTATACATAATTTTACTTGATTGATACCTTGAGTACAGCAGCAGCTGCTGTATAATGGAAATATTTTCACAGTGCAAAATAAAATTATCTAAACTTTTCCTTTATATCAAACAATGGTGAGCAAAGTGTCTTTAATACCATCTCAGCAATAACTATTTGACAATATTGACCGAGGTCATTCTAAAACCCATATAGTCAGGTAAATAACATTGTGATGAGTGACATCATCCATTGAAAGGCTCTATTCTACTATTAACTTTTTGATAATAATTAGTGCTTGGCCAGTGAGATATTGTTAGGGCAAAAGGGCAATAGGGCAAAGATTGGAAAGTTGAAAATTAGCTTTTAATCAACTTTGCTTCAATAATCTAGATCTTTCTTTCTCGCGCTATTTCATCAGCTTTATGTAGAATATTTCAAGATCCCATGCTCCTTATTTTGGGTACCAACTATTTCTTTAGTTATTCATTTTCTTAAGAAAGCAGAAGGAAGTTTATTAAAATGTATAGGACTTTTGTTTCTGGACAAGATGGAGTAACAGGATAACTCTTCTACCTATAAGCACTACAAAACTAGACAAAATAATGCAATACATTCACCAGACTAATATCTGGAAAAAGTGTCTTGTCCACTGAACGAGGAGTAAAAACTGAACCAAGATTGTCAGTGTTTCTGCAATGAGACTCTTATACAGAGCTGGAGTCTGTATAAGCCAAAGTAGTTAGAGTTCCAAGAGCAGAGTATTAAAAGGAGAGGCATGAACAGAGGGATAAATCTAGATATCTGCAGAGATTTGCTGTAAAGTATTCTATTGAATACTGATCAATGCATGTGTGTGAGAAAACTACCCAAGTCCCAAGAAAGAACCATTCAAAAGAATTATTGGAAGCTCTGCATGAAGCTCACACAGGTCTTAAAATGGGGCCTGTTCCCAATAGCCAGAGTGGAAAACCTCATAATTCAGGGAACATCAGGTAAAGAACTAAGAAGGATATTTTACCAGTTATTGAGAAAAAATTAACTGTAGATTAAATGCAATTCTGATTTTTCCTAACAAGGTTTAAAAGCAAGATCTGAAAGGATAAAATTGTTTCCAGATTAATTAAGCATATCTCACAAAAAAAGCTCAAGTTTATACATAAGGATTTTATATACAGAACACCTAAAAAGGTGAAATTCACAATTTCTGACACACAATGAAAAAAATTCAAGCTTTCAAATAAGCAAGGAAATATAACTCCCAATGAGGGAAAATGCCAATTGATTGAAACTGATATAGAAATAATACAAATAGTAATAATAGCAGATAAATATGCAAAAATAATTATTATGACTGTGTCTCATATGTTTGAGAAAAAAGGAAAGGTTTAACATGTTAAGCAGAGACATAGGAAAAAAATTATGCACATGTGTTGTATGTAAATCGCCAAATTGAAGTTATAGAAATAAAAAATACAATGAAAAAAAGGAAAATATATTAACAACAGGTTAGGCATTGTGAAAGAAAGTATAAGTGAAATCCAAAATAAAACAAAAGATGCTATCTAAAATGAAAGAAACAGAGAAAAAAGCCTGAAAAAGATGGATACAACATCATTAAACTCTAGAACAATGTCAAGTGAGCAAATATATATGTAATCAGAACATTTGAAGGTGAGAAGAGCAAAGAGTGGCAAACAAACAAACAAACAACACTGAAAATATAAAGGCTGAATATTTTCCAAATTTGACAAAAATTATAAACCCACAAATCCCAGGTGCTCAATGAACCCCATCACAAGAAACATAAATAAATCTGTGTGAAAATTCATTATAATCATGTTGCCAACAGCCAGTAAGAAAGAGAAAATCTTCAAGTCAATTATGGGAAAAAGAATAGCCATGTACAGAGGAACAAAAATAAGATGGCAGAAGATTATTCATTGAAAATAGTGCAAGCTAAAAGAAGGTGGAGCAAAATATCCTAAGTACTAAAAGAAAGCAAAATTAACCTAGAATTGTTTTTCACCCAGTGACAATATCTTGCAAAAATGAAAATGAGATAAAAACATTTCAGAAATATAAAACCTGAAAAACATTGATCACCAGCAGGCTTACAAGGAATGTTTAGAAAACCCTTCAGGAAGAAGAAAATGATACCAGAGACATATATGGATCTACACAAATTACAACAGGGCACTAGACATTATAACTAAATGGTTAAATATGTAAGATGTTTTTATTATTTATATTACTTTAAAAGTAAATTGACCATTTAAAGCAAAATTAATAGGAAATTCTAGTTGGGTTTATTATATGTATAATGAAAATAGACAAAAATCAGGGAGGGGAGAAGTGGAAATCCATTATTGTAACGTTGTTATGCTATAAGTGAAGTAGTACAATAGACTTCAAAGTAAACTATGATAAGTTTAAGTTGTATATTATTAGCATTAATGCAAACATTAATGCACTAATGTGACAGAATAAAGATTTAAAGACTTTGGTTGTTTCCATGTCTGGGCCAACATGAATAATGCAGTGAAAATAGGGGTACATATACATTTGCATATATAAAAAACCTGTACAACTCAACAACAAAAAACAAACGATCCAATTAAAAAATGGACAGAGAACCTAAATAGTCACTTCTCCCAAGAAGACATACAAATGGCCAACAGATATGTGAAAAAGTGTTAAAATTCACTAACTATTAGGAAAATGCAAATCAAAGCCACAATGAGATACCACCTCATACCTGTTAGAATGGTTGTTATCAACAAGACAAATAATAACAAGGATTGGAGAGGCTGTGGAGAAAAATGAACCCTCATACACTGCTGGTAGGAATACAAATTGATACAGCCATCATGGAGAGTGGTATGGAGGTTTCTCAAAAAGTTAAGAATAGAATTACCATATAACCCACCAATCCCTCTTCTGGTTATCTACCCAAAAAAATCTGAAATCATTCAACTTTCTGCTTTTGGATTAACTACTTTTTTGAATTAAATATGTTGGGGTGACAAGTGTTGGAGAGGCTATGGAGAAAACGGAACCTTCATACACTGGTGAATGCAGATTGCTGCATCCACTATGGAAGGCAGTGTGGAGGTTCCTCAAAAAATTAAGAACAGAATTACCATATGATAAATGTTTTCAGATTTTACCCAGCAATCCCTCTCTTTGGTATGTACCAAAAAAATCTGAAAACATTTATTCATAAAGATACATGTGCTCCAATATTGATTGCAGCTTTGTTTATGGTGGCTGAGGCATGCAAACAACTGAAGCGTCCGTCCATAGATGATTGGATAAAGAAGATGTGGTATATATACACAACGGAATACTATTCAGCCATAAGAAAAGACGAAATAGTACCATTTGCAACAACATGGATAGATCTTGAGATTATGCTAAGTAAGTTAGTCAGACAGAAAATAGTTGAGAACCATATGATTTCACTGATATATGGGATATAAAACTGAAAGCAGCAAAGGAACAAGACAATAAATAAAAACTCATACACATAAACAATAGTTTAGTGGTTACCAGAGGGTAAGGGAGTGGGGGTGTGGTAGATGAGGGTAAATGGGATCAAATATATGGTGATGAAAGGAGAACTGACTCTGGATGGTGAGCACACAATGTGATATATTAATGATGTATTATAGAATTGTACACTTGAAACCTATATACTTTTACTAATCATTGTTTTATATATATATATATATATATATATATATATATATATACACACATATATACACACACACGTGTGTATATACATATATATACATAGATATACATATAATGTATATATATATATATATATATATATATATATATATATACACACAAATAAAGTTTGTTGGGGTGACAATGTTTACTGAAGTTACACAGGTTTCAAGTGTATAATTCTGTTATTCATCATCTATATATCACATTGAGTGTTCACCACCCAGAATCAATTCTCCTTCCATCACCATATATTTGACCCCCTTTACACTCTTCTACCATCCTCCTTACCCACTTACCCTCTGGTAACCACTAAACTGTTATCTTTGTCTGTGCGTCTTAGTTTCTTTATTTGTTTGTCTTGTTCCTCTGTTGCTTTCAGTTTTGTATCCCACATATAAGATTCTCGACTTTTTCTGTCTGACTGCTTTTGCTAAGCATAATAATCTCAAGATCCACCCATGTTGTCACAAATGGCAGTATTTCATCATTTCTTATGGCAGAAAAATATGCCATTGTATATATGCACCACGACTTCTTTCTCCAATCATCTATCCAAGGACACTTTGGTTGTTTCGATGTCTTGGCCACTGTAAATAATGCTGCAATGAACATCCAAGTACATACATCTTTTTGGATGTTTTCAGATCTTTTGGGTGTATACCCAGGAGAGGGATTGCTGGGTCATATGGTAATTCTAGTCTTAATTTTTTCAGGACACTCCACATTGTTTTCTATAGTGGCTGTACCAGTTTACATTCCCCCCAGCAGTATATGAGGTTTCCTTTTTCTCTGCAACCTCTCCAACACTTGTTATTCCTTGTCTTGTTGATAATACCCATTCTACCAGGTGTGAGGTGATTGTGGTTTTGATTTGCATTTCCCTAATAGCTAGTAAAATTGAGCCTTTTTTCATATGACTGTGGCCATTTGTATGTCTTCTTGGGAGAATTTTCTGCTCATGTCCACTGCCCATTTTTTAATTGGTTGTTTGTCTTTTTGTTGTTGAGGTGTATGAGTTCCTTATATAATTTGGACATTAGCACTTTACTGGAGCCATTGTTTGTAAATACCTTCTCCTATTCAGTTGGGTGTCTCTTTGTTTCGTTGATGGTTTCTTTTGCTGTGCAGAAGCTTTTCAGTTTGACATAGTCCTATTCATTTAATTCAGCTTTTACTTCCTTTGCCTTTGAGATCAAATTCATAAAATCCTCTTTGAACCCAAGGTCCATACATTTAGTACCTATGTTTTCTTCTGTCCAGTTTATTGTTTCAGGTCTTTTTTTTTTAATTAAAATTTATTGGGGTGACAATGGTCAACAAAATACATAGGTTTCAAGCATACAATTCTGTAATACATCATCTATATATTGCATTATGTGTTCACTATCCAGATTCAGTTCTCCTTCCATCACCATATATTTAACCCTCTTCTACCACGCCCCTTTCCCCTTACCCTCTGGTAACCACTAAACTGTTGTCTGTGTCTATGAGTTTTTGTTTCTTTATTGGTTTTTCTTGTTCCATTGTTGCTTTCAGTTTTATATCACACATATGATTGAAGTCAGAGGAAATCATCAACAAAATAAAGAGGCAACCAACTGAATGCGAGAAGATACTTGCAGAAACACCTCCAATAAGGAGCTAATATCCATACAACTCAACAACAAAAACAAAAAAATCCAATTGATAAATGGGCAGAGGACATGAACAGAAACTTCTCCCAAGAAGACATACAAATGGCCAAGAGTTTCAAGTCTTATGTTTAGGTCCTTGATCCATTTTGAGTTAATTTTGGTATATGATGACAGATAGCTGTCTGGTTTCATTCTTTTGCATGTGGCTTTCCAATTTTCCCAGCACCATTTGTTGAAGAAGCTTCCTTTTCTCCATTGTATATTTTTGGCTTCTTTGTCAAAAATTATTTGTCCATATTTATGTGGGTTTATTTCTGGGTTTTCACTGCTATTCCATTGATCTGTGTGTCTGTTTTTCTGCCAATACTATGCTGTTTTGATTATTGTTACTCTGTAGTATAAGCTGAAGTCAGAGAGTGTGATATGTCTAGCATTATTCTTTTTTATTAGGATTGCTTCGGCTATTTGGGGTCTTTTGTAATTCCATACAAATCTGATGATTTTTTTGTTCTATTTCTTTAAAGAATGCCCTTGGGATTTCGAATGGGAATGCCTTAAGTCTGTATATTGCTTTGGGTAATATAGCCATTTTTACTACATTGATTCTTCCAATATATGAACATGGAATGTCTTTCCATTTCTATGCATCTTCTTCAATTTCTTTTTTTTAAAAGAATGCCTTACAGTTTTCATTGCATAGGTTCTTCAAATCCTTTGTAAATTTTACTCCTAGGTATTTTATTATTATTATTATTATTGTTATTTGCAATTGCAAATGGATTGTATTTTGCTTATTTCTTTTTCTGAAATTTCATTGTTAGTACGTAGGAATGCAGTGGATTTTTGTACATTGATTTTGTAGCCGTCAAATTTACTGTATTCATTTATTGTTCCTAATAGCTTTTTTTTGTAGAGTAGTCAGGGTTTTCTAAATAAAGAATCATGCCATCTGCAAAAAGTGACAATTTAACATCTTCATTCCCAACTCGGATGTCTTCTATTTCTTTCACTTGCCTGATTGCTCCGGCTCTAAATTCCAAAACTATGTTGAAAACCAGTGCTGATAGGGGACAGCCCTGTTGTGTTCCTGAACATAGAACCAAAGGGCTTCAGTTTTTCACCATTATTATGGTATTAGCTGATGGTTTCTCCTACATGGCCTTTATTATGTTAAGGTATTTCCTTCTATACCCATTTTATTAAGTGTTTTAATCATAAATGGATGTCGTATCTTGTCAAATGCTTTCTATGTATCTATTGATATAATCATATGATCTTTAATTATTCTTGTTTATATGGTATATCACATTGATCAATTTGTATATATTGAACCATTCTTTTGCCCCAGAGATGAACATCAATATCTTATGATGTATAATCTTTTTAATGCATTGTTGTATTCGATGTGCTAGAATGTTGTTTACAATGTTTGCATCTGTATTTATCAGAGGTATTGGTCTGTAAATTTTTTGTGTGTGTTTCCGTTACCAGGTTTTGATATCTGGGTAATGTTGGCCTCATAAAATGAGTTAGGAAGAATTGACTTCTTTCATTTTTTTTGAAGAGCTTGTGAGATAAAAAGATACAAAGCAACCAATAATAATGAAAATACATCAAATCAAAATTATTCTGATGCAACAAAAGCAGTAATAAGAGGAAAATTTGGAGATGTCTTCAAAATGGTGGTGTGAGGTGAGCCTCTGGAAATCTCCCCTGGAATTTACAACAAATTGAAAAACTATAACTCCACAAAGGACTCCCTGCACAGCAGCCAGGCAAGACAAAGAGTCTCGCTACTGAATTCACCTAAAGGTAGGCAAATTGCGCGAGCAGGGGAGGGGGGAAGGGAGCAGTATGGAGACGGAGTCGCGCAGGCAGAGAACACAGACCTAGCTCAGTGCTCCGAGCTCTCGCATCCCAGAACTACCATAGCTGGGGGAGAGGGAATAACTCGGACTGCTAGGGCTCTGTTTATGGCCCACAGGGCTGAGTGGACAGCATATAACATGGCTGAACTCACGATCACGGCAGAGACCTCGGAGCAAAGACTGAGGGAAGAAGGCTGAAAACGGTAGTTTAAGCTCTCACTGCCTCAGAGAATGGAAGCCTTAGGCACTGAGACTAGTCACCCCCTCCTCACCTCCTAGAGCTCACCCCGCCCACACCTACCCAGTGCTAAAAGTGGAAAAGTAGCAGTGTCAGATGAAAAGAACAGAATATTTGCAGTACTGAGAACTGTGGTCCGCTGACACAGATTCTTAGTCCAATTAGTTCCGGCAAAGGGGAGGGAGCGGTGGAAGCAGGACTGGCTGTGGTGGTGGTCGCCGCCATTGCTCTGTGCCACCTCTCACAACTGACCCCGCCCCGGGCCCCACCTATCTGGGCAGATCCCTGCAGGAGTAAACAGAACTGCTGAAAAATACGGGCTCTGAATCTGGTGCAGGAAGAGCTTTAAATTTCAAAAGCTCTCCACATCCCCACACGGATGGTGCCCTATGACTCAGACAAACTGTTAACAGAGGAGAAGCCTGCCTTCCAGAGAATACACCCATTATGTGAGAAGCTGGAATAGTGTGGAGAAAACATAACACTACAGTGTGATAGAGAAAAAAACGCTGAGGTCGGAGGGAAAATAAAACATTTTACCAACACGAACTGAAAAACAAAAGAAAGACCACTTCCTATCAACCTGTAGCAGAACCCACTCCTGTAGATGTTAGAAAGAGAAATAATAAACCATTAATTGCCATGAATAACCAAGGCAACAAGGCAGCTCAGAAAGAAACTGAAAAGTCTCCAGGAAAATGAACGTAAAGATATGGAAATATGTGATTTAAATGACAAAGAATTTAAGATTGTAGTTCTGAAAAAACTCAACGAGATGCAAAATAAAAAACAAAAACAGAAAGGCAGTTTAATGAACTCAGAAACACAATCAAAGAACAACATGGACATTTTACTGATGAGATTGAAATTACAAAAAAAATAAATAGAATTTCTGGAGATTAAGAACTCAATAGAAGAAAATAAGAATGAAATAGCCAGTTTACATAGTAGAGTTCAACAGATGGAGGAAAGAAAAAGTGACATTGAAGATAGAAACGTGGAAATGACATGGATGGAATAAGAAAGAGACTCGAGACTTAAAAGAAATGAAAGAACTCTACAAGAACTTTCTGACTCCATCAGAAAAAGCAATATAGGAATAATGAGCATTCCATGAGAAGAAACACAGAAGGGAAAAGAGAGTATATTCAAATAAATAGTCGATGAGAACTTCCCAAACTTGTGCAAAGAACTGGATCCTTGGATCCAGGAAGTAAATAGAACACCTAATTACCTCAACCCCAACAGGTCTTCTCCAAGGGACACTGTATTGAAGCTGTCAAAAATCAACGACAAAGAAAGAATCCTCAAGGCAGCCAGGGAAAAGAAGGTAACCTATAAAGGAAAGCCCATTAATTTGTCATCAGTTTTCTCAGCAGAAACTCTACAAGCCAAGCGGGAGAGGAACCAAATATTCAAGCTACTGAAAGAGAGAAATTATGAGCCAAGAATAATATACGCAGCAAGATATTCTTTAGATATGAAGGAGGAATAAAGACCTTTCCAGACACACAGAAGTTGAGGGAATTTTCTAATACACGACCTGTACTACAAGAAATACTAAGGGAGGTTATTCGACCACCATCAACAGGGACAATTTGTGGCAACCAAAACATAAAAGGGGAGAGAGTAAACACCTGAACCGCAATATGGGAATGGAGAATGTAAGCATGCTGAAGAAAATGGAATACTCTAAATATCAAATTTTCTTTCACATGAACATAAGAGTAAACACTCGAAAAAAATCCAAAATTGAAATTTATACTGTAATACAAGAAGAAACAAATGGAAAAATCATAGAATACCACCACACAGAAATAATGGACAACAACAAAAAGCCAAAGAAACAATGGATACACCGTCTTACCAGAAAACTAAAAATAGAATGATAGTAAATACTCGCATATCACTAATCACCCTAAATGTAAATGGACTGAAGTCACCAATGAAAAGGCACAGAGTAACAGATTGGATCAAAGAACTAACCCAAACACTGGCTGTCTCCAAGAGACCCATCTCACCTACAAGGATAAGCACAGACTCAAACTGAAAGGGTGGAAATAGACACTCCAAGTAAATGGTATCCATCGGAAATCAGATGTAGCTATAATGATATCAGATGAAACAGACTTCAGGGTGAAAAATGTGACAAAAGACAAGATGGATATTTCATAATGGTAAAGGGGACTATACAACAAAAAGATAACAGTCATGAATATTTATGCCCCCAATCAGGGAGCACCGAAATATACCAAGCAACTACTAACAGAACTAAAGGGAGAAATTGATCAAAACACAATTATACTAGGGGATCTAAATACACCATTGACAGCTATGGATAGACCATCCATACAGAAAATAAATAATGAAATAGCAGCCCTAAATTACACATTAGATGAAATGGGCATAATTGACATTTATAGAACACTTCATCCTAAAATATCAGACTATACATTTTTTTCTAGTGTACATGGAACATTCTCCAGGATAGACCATATATTGGGACATAAAATCAGCCTCAGCAAATTTAAGAAGATTGAAATCATACCAAGCATGTTCTCTGATAACAAGGCTTTGAAATTGGATATCAACTCCAAAAAGAAAGCAGGAAAAAACACAAATACATGGAGATTAAACAACATACTTATAGAGAATGACCAGGTGAAAGAAGAAATTAGAGGAGAGATTAAAAGATACATACAAAATACATCCTACCAAAATTTTGGGATGCAGCAAAAGCATTTTTAAGAGGGTAATTTATATAATTACAGGCCTATCTCAAGAAACAACAAAAATTGCAAATAAATAACCTCACGTTACACCTTAAAGAACTAGAAAAAGGACAAATGAAATCCAACATCAGCAGAAAAAAGGAAACAATAAAAATCAGAGCAGAACTAAATGAAATAGAGAACAAAAAGACGACAGAAAAAATTAATGTGACAAAGAGCTGGTTCTTTGAAAAGATTAACAAAATTGACAAACGCTTGTCTAGGCTCACTAAGATAAAAAGAGAGAAGACACTAATAAACAAAATCAGAAATGAAAAATAGGCAGTTATCACGTATGCTACAGAAATATAAAGGATCATCCAAGAATACTATGAAGGACTATATGCCACCAAATTCAATAACCTAGAAGAAATGGACAAGTTCTTATAAACATGTAACTTTCCTAGGCTGAACCGTGAAGAACTGGAAAATCTAACAGACCGATCACCAGAAACGAAATTGAATCAGTCATCCAAAACCTTCCCAAAAGCAAAAGTCCAGGACCAGATGGCTTCACTAGTGAATTCTACCAAACCTTCAAAGAAGATCTAATACCAATCCTGCTCAAACTCTTCCAAAAAATTGAAGGAGAGACACTACTCCTTAACTCATTTTATGAGGCCAACATTACCCTGACCAAAACCTGATAAGGACAACACAAAAAAAGAAAACTACAGACCAATATCTCTGATGAATACAGATGCAAGAATCCTAAACAAAATTCTAGCAAATTGAATACAACAACGCATTAAAAAGATTATTCATCATGACCAAGTGGGGTTCATCTCCTGGGAACAAGGATGGTTCAACATCCGCAAATCCATCAATGTGATACATCACATAAACAAAATAAAGGACAAAAATCATATGATTATACCAATTGATGCAGAAAAAGCATTTGACAAGATACAACATCCATTTATGATTAAAACACTTAATAAAATAGGTATAGAAGGAAAAACTTTAACATAATAAAGGCCATCTATGACAAGCCCTCAGCTAATCTCATAATTAATTGTGAAAAACTGAAGCCATTTGCTCTACATTCAAGAACACGACAGGGCTGTCCCCTATCACCTCTGCTTTTTAAATAGTGTTGGAAGTCCTTACTAGAGCAATCAGTCAAGAGAAAGAAATAAAAGGCATCCAATTTGGGAATGAAGAAGTTATCACTCTTTGCAGATGACATGATGCTATATATAGATAACCCTAAAGATTCCACCCAAAAGCTATTAGAAACAATCAACGAATACAGAAAAGTTGCTGGCTACAAAATCAACGTACAAAAGTCCATTGCATTCCTATATACTAATAAGGAAATCTCAGAAAAAGAAATACAAAAAACAATTCCTTTTGCAGTTGCAGCAAAAAGAATAAAATACCTAGGAATAAACTTAACCAAGGATGTGAAGGACCTATATCCTAAAAACTATAAGATATTTTTGAAAGAAATTGAAGAAGACACAAAGAAATGGAAAAACATTCCGTGCTCATGGATTGGAAGAATCAACATAGTTAAAATGGCCATATTACCCAAAGCAATATAAAGATTTAATGCAATCCCCATCAAAATCCCAATGGCATTTTTTAAAGAAATAGAACAAAAAAATCATCAGATTAGTTTGGAACCACAAAAGACCCCAAATAGCCAAAGCAATCTTAAGAAAAAAGAACAATACCGGAGTTATCACACTCCCCAACTTTGGCTTGTACTACAGGGCTACAATAATGAAAACAGCATGGTATTGGCAGAAAAACAGACACACAAACCAATGGAGTAGAATTGAGAACCCAGAAATAAAACCACATAAATTTGGACAGATAATTTTTGACAAAGAAGCTAAAAACTCACAATGGAGGTAAGACAGCCTCTTCAATAAATGGTGCTGGGAGAATAGGAAAGCCACGTGCAAAAGAATGAAACTGGACTGCTATCTGTCACCATGTACCCAAATTAATTCAAAATGGATCTAAGACTTAAGCATAAGACCTGACACAATAAACTGCATAGAAGAAAACATAGGTACTAAACTTATGGACGTTGGGTTCAAAGAGCAATTTATGAATTTGTCTCCAATGGCAATGGAAGTAAAAGCTAAAATAGATGAATGGGACTATATCAAACTTAAATGCTTCTGCACAGCAAAAGAAACCATTGACAAAATAGAGGCCACCAACTGAATGGGAGAAAGTTTTTGCAAACAGTGCCTCTGCTGAGGGGCTAATGCCCAAAATATACAAGGAACACATGCAACTCAACAACAAAAAAACCAGCAACCCAATTGAAAAATGCGCAGATGACCTGAAGAGACATTTCTCTAAAGAGGACATAGAAATGGCAAACATACATATGAAAAAATGCTCAACATCACTAATCATCAGAGAAATGCAAATCAAAACCACAATGAGATATCACCTCACTCCAGTCAGAATGGCTATCATCAACAAGACAAATAGTTACAAGTGTTGGAGAAGCTGTGGAGGAAAAGGAACCCTCATACACTGTTGGTGGGAATGCAGACTGGTGAAGCCATTATGGAAGACAGTGTGGAGGTTCCTCAAAAAATTACGAATAGAATTGCCATATGACCCAGCAATCCCTCTCCTGGGTATCTACCCAAAAAATCTGAAAACATTTATCCATAAAGATACGTGTGCTCCAATGTTCATTGCAGCTTTGTTTATGGTGGCCAAGACATGGAAACAACCAAAATGTCCTTCGATAAATGAATGGATAAAGAAGTTGTGGTATATATACACAATGGAATACTATTCGGTGGCAAGAAAAGATGATATAGGAACATTTGTGACAACATGGATGGATGTTGAGAGTGTAATGCTGAGTGAAATAAGTCAGACAGAAAAAGCAGAGAACCAAGTGATTTCACTGATATGTGGTATATAAACCAAAAGCAACAAAAGAACAAGACAAACAAATGAGAAACAGAAACTCATAGACACAGACAATGGTTTGGTGGTTGCCAGAGGGTAATGGGGGTGGGGGGTGGGGGGTGGGAGATGAGGGTAAGGGGGTTCGAATATATGGTGATGGAAGGAGAACTGCCTCTGGGTGGTGAACACACAATGGGCTTTATAGATGATGTAATACAGAATTGTACACCTGAAATCTATGTAATTTTACTAACAATTGTCACCCCAATAAATTTAATAAAATAAAATATTAAAAAAAGAAAACAAATAAATGAAATAGACATTGGAAAGCAATAGAATAAACAATGAAAGAGTTGGGTTTTTCGAAAGATAAAAATGAACATAGAGAGATGGGCTTCAGTTTTGTCACTATTAATTACGATATTAGCTTAGGGTTTGTCCTATATGGCCTTTATTATGTTAAGGTATTTGTCACCCCAATAAACTTTAATTTAAAAAAAAAAAAGCTACAAAGTAGACAAACCTTCAGCTAGGGTTAACAATAGAGAATATTCAAATTAGTAACCTTATAAATGAAAAAGGAGACATAACTGATACCACAAAAATGTAAATGATCACAATTGAGTACTATGTACAATTATTTGCTCACAATTTTGATAACCTAGAAGAAATGGATAAATTGCTCGAAACATATAATCTACAAAGAGTCTATTATGAATAAATAGAAAATCTGAACATCCCAATAATGAGTAAGGAGTTTGAAGCAGTAATCAAACACCTCGCAACAAAGAAAAGCCCAGGAGCAGATGGATTCATGGGTGAATTCTACCAAATATTTAAAGGAGAATTAACATTGATATTTTTAAACTTTTCTAAGAAATTGTAAAGGCGGGAACACTTCTAAACTTATTTTACAAGACCAATATAACCTTAATACTAAAGCCTAATAAGGATAGTACACAAAAGAATATTAGAGGCTATTATGCCTGATAAAGATAGATGAAAAAAATGTTTGCTAAATAGTTGTAAACTAAATGTGACAACATATAGAAAGGATCATACATCATGATTAAGAAGGACCATGAAATATAAGGATATTTCAATGTAAAGATAAACAGAATGACAGATAAAAATCATGTAATACACTCAATAGGTACAGAAAAAAACATTTGTAAAATTCAACATCTTTTCATAATAGAAAGTCTTACAAAATTAGGCATAAAAGCAATGTACTTCAACATAATAAATGTGATATGTGACAAGTGCACAGCTAACATCATACCCACTGCTGAAAAGCTGAAATCTTATCTTCTGAGATTAGGAACAAGACAAGTATGCCCAGTCTTGCCACTCTGGGTGGTGAAGACACAATCCAATATATAGATGATGTATTATACAAACATACATGTGAAACCTATATAATTTTACTAACCTATGTAACCCCAATAAACTTAATAATATTAAAGAAAAACATAGTGGTGGAAGACCTACCCAGAGAAATTAGGCAAGGAAAAAGGGATAGAATGTTATCTGCATCAGAAAAAAATAAGTAATTTAACTCATTAACTTAATAACTTATTTACAAGTAAATTAATACTGTTTGCAGATGACGTGATCTTCTATAATGAAAACTGTAAAGACTACACCAAAATTCTGTCAGGATTAATAAACAAGTTTAGTGAAGATGATGAATAGAAAATAAACATAAAAAATCAGTTGTGTTTCTATACACTAGGAAACTATATGAAAAGCAAATTAATAAAATATCATTTATAATAACATCAGAAACAATAGAATATGTAGGAATAAATTTAACCAAAAGATGAAAGATTTGCACCTTAAAATAAAACACTAATGAGAAAAATTAAAGATACAAATAAATGGAAATGTATCCAAAGTTCATAGATTGGGAAAATCAATATAATTAAAGTGTTGATACTGCTTACCTAAAGCAATTTCCAGATTCAATGTAACCCTTATCAAAATTTTAAAGGGATTTCCCCCAGAAATAGGAAACAACCCTAAAATGATAGAGATCCACAAAAGACCCCAAATATTCAAAGCAATCTCGAGCAAGAACAAACCTGGGGGTATCACACTGTTTGAATTAAAATAATATCAGAAGGTTTTAATAATCAAAACAATATGATATTGGCATAAAAACAGACACACCAAGCAACAGGTTAGAAAGTACAGAGTAAACCCGCACATAATACAGTTTACTAATCTTTGACAAGGGTGCCAAGAATATATGATGGGTCAGGATAATCCCTTTAATAAACTGTGTTTTACATATATCTTTATGGATAAGTGTTTTCAGATTTTTTGGATAGATAACCAGGAGAGGGATTGCTGGGTCATATAGTAATTCTATTCTTAATTTTTTGAGGAACCTCCACAATGCCTTCCATAGCATCTGCACCGATCTGCATTCCCACCAACAGCGTATGAGGGTTCCTTTTTATCCACAAACTGTCCAACACTTGCTATTATTTGTGTTGTTGATGATAACCATTCTAACCAGTGTAAGGTAATATCTCATTGTGGTTCTGATTTGCATTTCCCAAATAGCTAGTGAAGACGAACATTTTTTCATATATCTGTTGGCTCTTTGTATGTCTTCTTAGAAGGAGTTTCTGTTCCTGTCCTCTGCTAATTTTTAAATTGGATTTTTTGTCTTTTTGTTGTTGAGTTATATGAGTTCCTTATATATTTTGGATATTAGCTTGTTATCAGAGACATTGTTTACAAATGTCTTCTCCCATTTGGTTGGTTGCTTCTTTGTTTTGTTGATGGTTTCTTTTACTGTGCAGAAGCATTTTAGTTTGATATAGTTCCATTCATTTATTTTAGCATTTACTTCCCTTGGCTTTGAGGTCAAATTCATAAAATGCTCTTTGAGTCCAAGGTACATAAGTTTAGTACCTATGCTTTCTTTTATGTAGTTTATTGTTTCAGGTCTTATGTTTAGGTCTTTTGTCATGTGGATTGTCATGTGCGGTTTCAGCTCCTGCTCCCCACATAAGAATGCAGGATATGGTAAGGCCAAAAAGGAACACCCACCGAGCTATAGATAGGGGAGTTGTACCACTATATTCTCGCTGGTAGCTGGGTTAGACACAGAGAGCCAACATCTGCCAGTACCCCAACAAGGGGTCTTCCTGCACCCCCGTTTCGCTGGTGGCTGGGCGAGACACACACAGGAAGTAGGATCCCCATGATCCACAATCCGCCGTCTGCTTTTCTGCCTGCCAACCAACCAACCAACCAATGCAGCCATGGCAGTTATATCAGTAGCTAATTGGGTAACTGGTTACAGCTGATGGCCAACCAGTCACAGCTGATGGCCATCTGCTACCCAAGCCAGCACCTTCCCACATGAGGCCAAGAGCCTGGAAGCTGCTCTCTGGAACTCTGTCCCCACACTTTGATCCATTTTGAGTTAATTTTGGTATATGGTGTTCACTGCAGCACTATTTACGGTGGCCAAGACATTGAAACAACCAAAGTGTCCTTCAGTAGATGACTGGGTTAGGAAGATATGGTATATATACACAATGGAATACTATTCTGCCATAGAAATGATGAAATACTGCCATTTGTGAAAACATGGATGGATCTTGAGATTATTATGCTATGCGGAATAAGTTAGACAGAAAATGTCAAGAATCATATAACTTCACTCATATGTGGGATATAAAATTGAAAGCAACAAAGGAACAAGATAAACAAAGAAACAAAAATTCATAGACATAATCAATAATGTTGTAAAGCTTTTGTAGGGTATCCGATGGACACATGTCTTATTAGGGAGACCACTTCATGAGCCGTATAGGTGCCTGACCACTGCAGTGTACACCTGAAGCTGAAGCTGAATAATAATGAATGTCAACTATATACATATGTGTGTGTTTGTGTGTGTGTGTGTGTGTGTGTGTGTGTGTGTGTATAAAACGAATGTCAGCTATATATAAATTTGTATATATATAGTCACAGGATGTGGAGTACAGCATAAGGAATAGACTTAGTGGAGCTGTAACAGCTATTTAAATGTCAGAGGGGTAGTCAATTGGGGGAAGGGGTTTTTTACTTTGTGAAGAGTGTAAATGTCTATTACATTGTTTTGTAGTTTCACACTTGAAACTAATTTAAAAAATAAAAAAATAATAATAAAGTGAAGGAATTGAAAAAAACCCTCATAGACACAGACAACAATTTATTGATTACCAGAGGGTAAAGGGGGAAGGGGGTGGTAGATGATGGTAAATGGGATCAAATATATGGTGATGGCACAGGAACTGACTCTGGGTGGTGAACACACAATGTGATGTATCGATCATGTATTATAGAATTATACACTTGAAACCTGTGTAATTTTACAAACTGTTTTCACCCCAATAAAGTTAATTAAAAATAAAAGTAATTTTGTTTTTAAATTGGATCTTCACATTCAGTAGAATGATACTGAATGCTTATCTTACACTATACACAAAACTCAAAATAGATTAAACAATTAAATGTAAGACCTGCAAGTGTAAATCTCCTGTAAAAAATCATAGAGAAATAGCTCCTTTACATTGGTCTTGGCAATGAGTTTTTTCTTTTTTTTTGGATATGACACTATAATCTCAGGAGACAGAAACAAAAGTACACAAATGGGACTACATCAAACTAAAAATCTCATACACAGCAAAGGGAATGATTAACAAAATGAAAAGACAACCTCGTGAATGGGAGAAAATATTTGCAAACCATATATCTAATAAGTGGTTAATGTTCAATAATTTAAGGAACTCATATAACTCAATATCAAAACATCCTCAAATAATCTGAACACAAATGAGCAAATGATCTAAATAGACATTTCTGCAAAGAAGATATTTGAATGGCCAACAGGTATAAAAAATGTGCTCACCATCACTAATCATCAGGGAAATACAAATAAAAACCACATTGAGATATCACCTCATAACTGTACGATGGTGTTTTTGTGTTTTTGTTTGTTTTTTATAGATAACAAGTGTTGGTTAGGATGTGGAAAAAAGGGAACCCTTATGTACTGTTGATGGAAATGTAAGTTGGTACAACTACTATAGAAAAGAGTTTGGAAGTTCCTCAAAAAGTTAAACATAGAACTATCATATGATCTAGCAATCCCACTTCTGGGCATGTATCCAAAGGAAATGAAATCAGTATCTCTGAGAGATATCTGGACTCCCATGTTCATTGCAACATTATTTACAATAGCCAAGATAAGGAAACAACCTAAATGTCCATTGATAAATGAATGGAAAAAAAATGATGGTATATGCATATAATGCAGTATACTTCATTCTTGATAAAAAATAAATTACATTATTTGTGACAAAATGGATGCCCCTAGCCAGCATTATATTACGTCAAGAAATCCAGACATAAAAAGACAAATGAGAGTATGATCCCATTTACGTGCAATACAAAATAATCATACTCATAGAACCAGAGTGAGCAAAAGTGGTTGCCAAGGGCTGGGAGAAAAATAAAATGGGAAGATGATGGTTAAAGGAACACAGTTTCATTTATGCAAGATAAATGCGTTCTGGAAATCTATACAGCATAGTGCCTATAGCTAACAACACCATAATGTATACCTAAAATTTGCTTAGGTTAGCACTTATGTTATGTAGCCTTATCAAAACTGAAACAAAAAATAACTAAAAATAATAATAGCAAACAAAGCATGAGGAAACTTTAGAAAGTGTTGAATGTGTTTATATTCTTGATGGTGGTGATGGTTTCACACATGCAGACTTATCTCAAAACACACAGAGTATACATTATATACATTATGTACATACAGCTTTTTATGTCAGTAATACCTCAATAAAATGGTTTACAACAATAAACAATGAAAATTAATATTGAAGGGCATATTCTTATATGTTGAGAGACAAGAATTGCTACTCATGGTGATAGTCACACAACATTGTAATTTTAATTAATGCCATGAACTGTACATTTAAAATTTAAAATGGCAAATGTTGTGTTATATATATTTGACTATAATTTTTAAAAACCAATAATGTAATATACCCCAAACCATCACATTATACACTTTAAATGGGTGAATTTTATGATATGTGAATTATATCTCAATATAGCTGTTAAAATTGTTAAAAAAAGTTACTCACCCAAATGTATATTAAGAGAAAGCAAACAAAACTACACTGAGCTAGCATTTTTTTATAGGACACTAAAAAATTCTGAATGTTTGAAAACACACTCTGTTGTCTAGATTATAGAGAAACTAACATTCATATATTGCTAGTAGGAATGTAAATTGGTATAAGAGCTTTGAAAGGCAACTTAGTAGTAATTCTCAAACTACAAATTCATGTAATTTGGCAGAGCTTTTCTACCTCAATAAACTTACTGCACATTTCACTAACACACTTATAAAATGGTGTTTGTAGAAAATTATTCATTGAAGCTTTGTTTCTAATAGCAATATATTGGAAATAATGCAAATTTCTATCAAAAGGGAACTTTTAAAATTATATTACACGTGTACAATGGAATATTACCTATCTGTAATAAAAAAATGAAGATACTGGCAAACTACTGCTTAGAAAATGAAACCAAGATATTAAGAGAAAAAAACAATGTACAAATCAATGTACAGATATACTGCATTTTGTGTAAAAAGTCAGGAAAATGAGAATGTATTTTTATATTTGCTTGTATGCACTAACAAATTCTGGGAAGGCATATAATAAATTAACAAAAAGTTACCTGTGTAGGATTGGGGATAGAGTAGAACTGGGCTGATGTGGAAAAAAGATGGTAGGGAGACTTTTCACTATGCATCATAAATTTTTTATTTGAACAAACTGTACTTATTAGCTATTCAAATTTTTCAAAACAATAAAACTTCTGATCAATTCTATATAAAAATATGACAATGAGATTTTGAATTTGTGCAGCTACAAGGATGACAATGCTGTTAACCAGGACAGAAAACAAAATTGGACAGCAAACTTTGGCATATTTAAAGAAAGGATGACTGAAATCTGCTTTGGATGTGCTGATTCAAGCAATTTAGACTTATATATGCATGGGCATCCCCAACAGACAGAAATAGGTATCACAGGAGATTTTTAACTTAAATGGGGGTGGGGCTGGGAATATGAGTGTAAAAGCGGGAAGAACACAATAACCAGTGCTTGTTATCTCTGTCAGTGTTGCCAGAGTAAGAGGAGTTGATGAAGTCATTTGAAAAGATGAAGCTGTTTAAATAAAACCATTTGAGAGGAATTAGTAGGTGAATCCCAAGAGACCTTATAAAATCAAGGTTTGTCTCAAGGGCAATTCTGTAGTTACTCACATTTGTGATTGACAAGATAGCTTGAGAATTCCAGGTCAAATTTAAAATAGTATTTTGGGAAAAAATATGAGAGCAATTAGCAATAGGTTATATTACAGAAACAAACACAACAAAACAGGAAAATGTTAGCTTATCGTTTTCCTCTTTGGTCCTGCCATTTTTGAATTCAAAATAAATTATTAGTTTGGTGCAAAAGTAATTGCAGTTTAAAAGGTTAGAAATGATTGTGAAAACCGCAATAACTTTTGCACGAATCTAATTTCTTGGCTAAAAGAAGCAGTCTAGTGATGTATACGAATAAACACCTTTATAATATGTTTGTGTGTGTGTGTGTGTGTTTGTGTGTCTGTGTGTGTGTGTGTGTGTGTGTGTGTGTGTGCATGCAGGCATGAGCAAGCATGCTTACTTGGGATTGGGAAATGGCCAAAGTATATGGTATATTTACATTACTTTTGCAGGTATTACAGATTTTTGTCAGACACTTTAAGCATTTTGAAGATCAATGTATTTCTCACTCCACTTGTCATTTTCCCTCATAGAATACTGCTAAATCGTGCATGTTCAACTTAATGTATCACATAGCAAACCTGCCATAACATGACTTGTATTACTCTAGTATCCAGAAAGTGTTAATAATCATGGCCTAAATTATACTTAGAATATTTCATACATAAGTCTTTATTCTTACATTTCTCATCTCTGGACTTGGTTGGTAACTATAGCAGTTTATTAAGGGGATACCATTCAATTAATCCTGGCCACAGTCTCATTTAATAGAGCACTGAAGTATAAGAGGAAATGAAGATATTTGTTAGACAGCTGTGAAGCAGTTGTGAAATCACTAAATATATCTCATAGATGCAATGTCTGTGAAACACCAATGGAAGAATCAGAAGATACCTGCCTAATTAATACCTGGAGGCCTCCAATATTCAGGATGATTAATACTAAGTTGACAAGAGTTCTTTCTATGGTTTGAATTTGGACTGTAGTCTATAGATTATAGAACTTCATGTGAAAAAGACGCTAAGTGCTACTTGCATATATATATATATATATATATATATATATATATATATATATATATATATATATATATATATATATATGTGTGTGTGTGTGTGTGTGTGTTTATGGGGGGGGTGTTCTGACAATTATGTTCTTGAACTCATTACAACAATATTGCTAACATTTCTTGACAGCACAGAGATTATTCATTATGAATTTGTACCAAGTGTACAGTTAACTATGTTTACTGTTTGGAAGTGCTGAAAAGGCTGTGTGAAAAAGTTAGATGACCTGAACTGTCGTCAACAATTCATGGCTCTTGCATCATGACAATGCACCAGCTCACCCAGCACTGACTGTGAGGGAGTTTTTAGCCGGTAAACAAATAATGGTGTTGGAACACCCTCCCTATTCACCTGATCTGGCCCCCAGTAACTTCTTTCTTTACCCAAAGATAAAGAAAATATTGAAAGGAAGACATTTTGATGACATTCAGGATATCAAGTGTAATACGATAAAAGCACTGATGGCCATTCCAGAAAAGAATTACAAAATTGCTTTGAAGGGTGGACTAGTCTCTGGCATTGGTGCACAGCTTCCCAAGGGGAGTACTTCGAAGGTGACCATAGTGATATTCATCATTGAGGCATGTAGCACTTTTTCTAGGATGAGTTTGCGAATGTAATTGTCAGACCTCGTGTGTGTGTGTGTGTGTGTGTGTGTGTGTGTGTGTGTGTGCGTGTGTATACAATAACTTTAGGTTTGGTACACTTAAATTTGGTTTCCATCTTTTAAATTTACAAATAAGTGTCTTATTGTATGAAAATGCATGCAAAACTAAATACAAAAAGAAAGTATTGCAATTTCATAATTTCATTTCATTGTCTATGCTGCATGTATAATTTATTGTGATGCTGCGCTATTCAAAACATACATGCTGCCTCTTGACTTTTCCCCATTTTTTAAACTTAGCTTCAGGTGTGCAAAGCAACGTATTAGTTAGGTTTTTAAACCCCTCATAAAGTGATAAACCACTCCCCGAACTACTACCCCTCTGACATCTTATATAGCTGTTACAATACCATCGACTCTCTTCCCTATGTTGTACTCCACATCCTGTGACTATATATACCTACCGTGTTTCCCCAAAAATAAGACTGGGTTTTATATTAATTTTTGCTCCAAAAGACGCATTAGGGCTTATGTTCAGGGGATGTCATCCTGAAAAATCACGCTAGGGCTTATTTTCCAGTTAGGTCTTATTTTCAGGGAAACATGGTATATACTTAGTTATAGTTGACATTCAATATTATTCTATTTCAGTTTAAGGTGTTTAGCACATTGGCCAGGCATCTACACATTCTATTTCATGATCCCTCTGATAAGTCCAGTGCCCATCTGGCACATCACATGATCTTTACAGCATTGTTGATTATAGTCCCCATACTGTATTAACTACCAATTTGTATTTCTTAATGCCTTCACCTTTCTCACCCTGCCCCCAAACCCATTCCCATCTATCACCTGATAGATCTAGTACCTATCTGGCACCATACCTAGTTATTACAATATTATTTAGTATATTCCTTAAGCTATACTCTATACCCCAATGACTACTGTATAACAACTAATTTAGACTTCTTCTTTTTTTTTTAATTAGTTTCAGGTGCACAAGACAAAGCAAAACTTAGACGTTTATCATTTATATCCCTCACACTGTGTGAACCCCCCTCTCCCCATCCACTATCCCTCTGTACGTTCCCCAAATTAATTTTCAAACCCCCATGACCATCTTGTGGTTACCGACTATTTTTCAAAACCTCTCACCTACCCTTATCCCCACCCCCCACCCCGCCCCTCTAGCAACCCTCTGTTTTTCCTCCATGTTTCCAATAAATCAACAAACAACAAGTGCTGGCATGGATGTGGAGAAAAGGGAACGCTGGTGCACTGTTGGTGGGAATGCAGATTGGTGCAGCCACTATGGAAAACAGTATGGAGGTATCTCAAAAATCTGAAAATGGAACTACCTTATGATCCAGCAATCCCACTCCTAGGTATCTATCCGGAGAAATCCAAAACTCCAATTCAAAAATCTTTATGCACTCCTATGTTTATTGCAGCACTATACACAATAGCCAAGACATGGAAACAACTGAAATGCCCATCAGTAGATGACTGGATTAAGAAACTGTGGTATATTTATACAATGGAGTATTACGCAGCCATAAAGAAGAATGAAATCTTACCATTTGCAACAACATGGATGGACCTAGAGAACATTATGTTAAGTGAAATAAGTCAGAAAGAGAATAAGTAATTTAGACTTCTTAATCCCTTCCCCTTTCACCCATCCTTAACCCCCCTCCTATCTTAAAGAAGTCCCTCTAAGAGTCCTTGTAATACTGGTTTGGTGGTGATGAACTCCTTCAGCTTTTTCTTGTCTGGGAAGCTCTTTATCTGTCCTTCCACTGTAAATAATAGCTTTGCTGGGTAGAGCAATCTTGGATGTATGTTATTACTTTTCATTACTTGGAATACTTCCTGCCACTCCCTTCTGGCCTGCAAAGTTTCTGTTGAGAAATCAGCTGATAGTCATATGGGGGCTCCCTTGTAGGTAACTAACTGCTTTTCTCTTGCTGCTTTTAAGATTCTCTCTTTGTATTTGACCTTTGCATTTTAATCATGATGTGTCTCAGTGTTGGCCTCTTTGGGTTCATCTGGTTTGGGACTCTATGCACTTCCTGGGCTTGAATGTCTATTTCCTTCACCAGGCTAGGGAAATTTTATGTCATTATTTCTTCAAATAGGTTTTCAATTCCCTGCTTTCTCTCTTCTCCCTCTGCTACCCCTATAACGCAAATGTTAGTATGCTTGATATTGCCCCGGAGGCCCCTTAAACTCTCCTCAATTTTTTTGGATTCTTTTTTTCTTTTTGCTGTTCTGGTTGGGTGTTTTCTACTACCTTATCTTCTACATCACTGGTTGGATCCTCTGCTTCATCTAACCTACTGCTGATTCCCTGTAATATAGTCTTAATTTCCGTTATTGTATCCTTTATTTCTGACTCATTCTTTTTTTATGGTTTTCATCTCCATTTTTATGCTTCCTATCTCTCTGTTGAAGTTCTCCCTGAGATCATTGAGCATTCTTATAACCAGTGTTTGGAACTCTGCATCTGATAGATTGCTTATCTCCATTTCACTTAGTTCTTTTCCTGGAGCTTTGTTCTGTTCTTTTATCTGAGACATGTTTCTTTGTCTCCCAATTTTGCCTACCTCCCTGTGTTTGCTTCTGTGTATTAGTGTCGTGCGGGAGACCCTGCTCGCTGCGCCATTTTTCAGGCGGGGCGGCCTGCGGGGTCTCTGCTCCCGCTCCCCACACAAGAACGCAGGATATGGTGAGACCGAAAAGGAACACCCATGGAGCCATAGGTAGGGGAGTCATACCACTATGTTCTCACTGGAGGCTGGGTTCACTGGACGCGCGACCTGCTGTCCGTTTTTCTGTCAACCGACCGACAACTCTTCTCCACTCTCCTCGGCTCTGTTCCTCTACTCTCTTCTGCTCTCCTCGGCTCTCCTCCGTAGCCGCAGCAGTTATACCAGCAGCCAATCGACTAACCAGCCACAGTCGACGGCCAATCAGCCACAGCCGACGGCCACCACCCGAGCCAGCACCTTTCCATGTGAGGCCGAGAGCCTATAAACTACTTTCTGGGGCTCTGTCCCCACAATTAGGTAGAGCTGCTATGTCTTCCCGTATTAGTAGAATGGCCTTATATAGTAGGTGTGCTGTGGGGTTCAGTGGCACAGTCTTTCTGGTCACTGAGCCACACGCTCCAAGTGTGTCCCTTGTGTAGGTTGTGGTGCCCTCCTCTTGTAATTGAGCCTTGGTTGATAACTGCACATCAATGTGAGGGACAGATCCTTGGGCTCACTGGTTGAGAGGACTGGCCTTGACTACAGTGGTAGAGTTGTTGTGCAGGGGTTGACCCTACAGCTCCAGTTCATTTTGAAGCCAGCCACTGGGGGTGCCAGCCCCAGGAGCACCTTGGAGGGGATTTGCTGTAGGTCAAGTTCAGCCACAGTCCCTGCCACACCTGCAGTCACCCAGGGGAGCCAGAAAGAAATCTGCAGACAGCTGCTGCCTATGCTGGGCCTGGAAGCTCCTAGAGAGGCCAAGCCACAAACCAAGGCTGTCTGCTGCTTGTGCTGGCTTAGGGCTGCTCAGCCAGAGGCACAGGACACACTCAAGCCAGATGCTGCCTGTCTGGATTCCACGAACCTTTGAGAGTGTAGGAAAGTGTGCAGCTTGAGCCAAGACAGGTTGTCTGCATGAAAAAGCCACTGGAAGCAGCCGGGTTTTGCCCAAAAGTTGGGCGGGGTCAGGTCTCAAATTTCCAGGACATGGCAAACAAACTGTGGAGACAGAGATATGGCAGCCAGCTGTGTTCGAATGCCAGGTAGAGGGAGGACTCAGCAAAGAAACAATGGCCTCCACCAGTTACCCCATCCAGGGGAAAGCCACCTCTACAGCCCCTGTCCCAAGTCAGACAACTCAATTACCCACCATTTGTCTCCGCCACCGCTCCAGCTGCTGCCCCAGGGCTGGAGCTCAGAGTGAGTGATTCTGTTGGTGGGTAGGTCTGCGAACAGTCCCTTTAAGAGGAGCACCTGTGAATGCAGCTGTATTCAGTCTCACTCAGTCACAATCTCCACTGGTTTTCACAGCCATCAATTATAGGGACTTCCTTCTCCAGCACTGGAATCCTGGGCTCGAGTTGGGCTGGGATCTCTTTCCCTTCTAGGGAATGATGAGGATCCCCCACAGCTGAAAGAGCCCTCCTGATCTTTAATGGTCCCAACCTGGGTGTGGGGCCAGCCCGTTCCACATCGCTGACCTTCCTACCCTCTGGAGGTTGCTTCTCCTGCATGTCCTTAGTTGAAAGGCTTCCGTTCAGCTTGATTTTAGGTGATTCTCAATAATGGTTGTTTTGTAGATTATTTGTAATTTTGATGTGGTTGTGAGAGAAGGTAAACACAGCATTTACCTGCAACATCATCTTGGTTTCTCAAGTGCCTCTTGATTTTTTGCATGGATTTTTAATAATCATATTTCTGGGCTATAAAAAGTAATAGGACATTGAAAAGCTAGAATATCCTCATATTATTCATTGTGCAGAGAGTAGAAACCGGTTAGAGCATAATATAATCAATTCTTGTGCACAATTTTATAGCAGATGACCTTTAATTAGTGTGAAGATACTCTATCCATATTATATTTATTTGTTCACTTGTCTTACTGGGCAGTAGATGTCTGCTGTGAAGCATAAAGGTCTTGTTTTCATCCTAATCCCTGTGATATGTCATGATTAATGAGACAAAAATTCCCATTTGGTGTTTTTTACCAATAAATAAGCATATGGGCAATAGTAGATGTCAAACTAGATAGCAGGTGATGCTCAAGATCTTGCTACTTTCATACAGAAAAAAATATTTAGAGAAATATTATTTAAAGCTACAGTTAACACTTTCTATACCTTTCTTCTACATCAGATCTTTCCTCTTGTTGAGTGTTGTGTCTTAAGTATAAACATTCTTGCTCCAAGTAAAGATTATACTGCATATGTACTCACAGTTGCAAAAATAAGGCAAACGAGAGAATTCCTAATGCCTCACTCTTTTGCTAATGATCACATAGATGTTAATATGTACATAAATAGCACAATATACACAATTTTCATTAGATTCTTACATATCAAAATGAATATTTGCAGGCTACAACAGTAATATTTTATCTATAATATACTTGCATATTGGGCAAACCACCTGATATATAGATTGTAACTTATATGAATATATGTAAGATTAAACTTTTTCATACTTTCATCAAAGTGTAAAAAGAAATCTAAACTTTTTTCAACTTCTTTAGTATTAAATTATTACATATTGTGCACATCTTCCAGAATGTAGACTTATTTACAAAGCTCTTTATCACTTTTTATTTTACCGCTGAGGTCATGTATCACAAAATCTTTTTTCTTCTTGACATTATTTAATAAGTGACACATAAAAAGACAAAAGGACTATTCTCTGAATTCTGAAAGCAAAGACCACATGTAGTAAAAGCATGAAATATGATCTTGGACAAATCACAGGCAATTTCAAAATGTTTTTATAATAGCCCTAGAGAGAGTAGCAAATTTTATGATACTCTTTTATTTTAAAGAATTATTCACGTATATTATGAAACCTTTCAAAAGTTTAAATAAAACAAATTCTAGTGTTTCACAGATAAGAAATACAGGGGGAGGTCAAATAAATTAGTCACTAAAATTTTCTAGAAATAATTATACTTTACATATAGTTTCTGCTCAGGACTATACATATCATTGTAATTACACTAAAAGCAGAATTACAGGTGGGGGAGCCACAGAGTTCATTTGACAAAAAGATTTAAAGTTTAATGTGTTGTCTTTTGTCTTTTCTGTCATTATATTTCCCATGTGCTCTACAAGAGGATCATTTTAGTTCTTACAGTGTAAAGACATCCAAGAAATATATGCTTTCACGTCATGCAGAGATCATAATTGGCCTTAAATATATTATCACTGGTTAAGAATGAACAAATTGTGATTTTATCTTTATATTCTTGTCCCCATATCTCTTTTTATAATAAAAGAGAAATGAGTTGGCTCTATAGCATCTATAAATAAAAAAAATACAGAGATAATGATAAATACATTACAGAAGGAAAAGATCTGTTGGATTATCTGCTCCATTCCCCTGCTTTTGTGGTATTGACCACTGCTATGTATATCCTGGCTACTTTCTAGGTTTATCAGCAATGTCCCCAGAGAGAATGTTCTTCTATTATAGTGCTATTCACATGTTGATTCTTCTACACTGCAATAGAGAGCTTTCTATGGTACTCTGTCCAAGATACCTACCTTCTACCTTTTCCACATGGCCCATTCCACACACATATATACAGTATTCTTTAAAATTATTGACAATAAAAATAATGACAAATTTCATTTTGCTTTCCTTGCTCCCAGAATTATCACCCCTCATGGAATTAGAATGAGAAGAGCTGCAATCATCATGTAATTTTTAACCTTTATTATCTAAGATGATTTTTTTGTTTTTGCCAAGGATATATATACATATATATGTATATATGTGTATATACACACACACGTGTATATATATACATATATATGTATATATGTGTATATATATATATATATATATATATATATATATATATATATATATATATATATAGAGAGAGAGAGAGAGAGAGAGAGAGAGAGAAACTTTATGTATTTAATTTTTAAAATTTATTGGGGTGACATTGCTTAATAAAATTATATAGGTTTCTGTCTATTATTTCTGTGTGGCGGTATTCTATGATGTTCCCCTCTGTTTCTTCTTTTATTACAGTATATATTTCAGTTCTGGATCTTTTTTTGAGTGATTACAATTAAGTTTATGTGAAAGAAAGTTTGATATTTAGAGTATTCCATTTTCTTCAGCATGCTTACATTCTCCATTCCCATATTCCGGTTCAGGCCTTTACTCTCCCCCTTTTTAGGTTTTCTTGCCACAAATTGTCCCTGTTGGTGGTGCTCGAATAGCCTCCTTTAGCATTTCTTGTAGTGCAGGTCATGTATTAGAAAATTCCCTCAGCTTCTGTATGTCTGGAAAGGTCTTCATACCTCCTTCATATCTAAAGGATATTTTTGCTGGGTATATTATTCTTGGCTCATAATTTCTCTCTTTCAGTAGTTTGAATATTTGGTTCCACTCCCTCCTGGCTTGTAGAGTTTCAGCTGAGAAATTTGATGATTTGATGATAATCTAATGGGCATTCCTTTGTAGGTTACCGTCTTCTTTTCCCTGGCTGCCTTGAGGATTCTTTCTTTGTCATTGATTTTAGACAGCTTCAATACAATGTGCCTTGGAGAAGGCCTGTTGGGATTGAGGAAATTAGGTGTTCTATTTGCTTCTTGGATTCGAGGATCCAGTTCTTTCCACAAGTTTTGGAAGTTGTCATCAACTATTTGTTTGAATACACTCTCTGTTCCCTTCTCTCTTTCTTCTCGTTCTGGTATGCCCATTATTCTGATATTGCTCTTTCTGATGGAGTCAGAAAGTTCTTGTAGAGTTCTTTCATTTCTTTTAAGTCTCTTTCTTCATCCATCCATGTCATTTCCAGATTTCAATCTTCAATGTGACTGATTCTTTCCTCCATCTGGTCATCTCTACTACCTAAGCTGGCTATTTCATTCTTAATTTCTCCTATTGAGTTCTTAATCTCCAGAAAGTCTATTTGTTTCTTATTTAAAATTTCAATCTCTTTGGTAAAATGTTCATGTTGTTCTTTGATTGTGTTTCTGAGTTCATTAAACTGCCTTTCTGTGTTTTCTTATATCTCGTTGAGTTTTTTAAGAACTGCAGCTTTGTATTCTCTGTCATTTAAGTCACATATTTCCATATTTTTAACTTCCTTTTCTGGAGACTTTTCACTTTCTTTCTGAGCTGTCTTGTTGCCTTAGTTATTCATGGCAATTAATAAGTTATTATTTCTCTTCCTGGACATGTACATGAGTGGGTTCAGCAACAGGTTGATAGGAAGAGGTCTTTCTTTTGTTTTCCAGTACTTATTGGTAGAATGTTTTATTTTCTTTCCGACTGCAGCATTTTTTTCTCTCTCAGACTGTAGTGTTATGTTTTCTCTGCACTATTCCAGCTTCTCACACAATGGGGAGATTCCCTAGAAGGCGGGCTTCTCCTCTGTTAACGGTTCGCCTGGATCATAGGGCATTGCATACCTGTGGAGATGAGGGGAGTTTTTGAAGTTCCAAAGCTCTCCCTGCACCAGATTCAGAGCCCGTGTGTTTCAGCAGTTCTGTTTACTTCTGAAGGGATCTGTCCAGATAGGTGGGGACAGGGGCGGCGTGAGTTGTGAGAATTGGCCCAGAGCAAGTGGACCACAGTTCTCAGAACTTCAAATATTCTGTTTGTTTGTTTTTATCTGACACTGCTACTCTTCTGCTTCTAGCACTGGGCAGGTGGGGGCGGGGTGAGCTCTGGGTGGGTAGGGAAGCAGCGTCTAGTCTCAGTGCCTAAGGCTTCTGTTCTCTGCTTAGCAGTGAGGGCTTAAACCACTCAGTGTTTTCAGCCTTCTTCCCTCAGTCTTTGCTCTGAGGTGTCTGCCGTGAGCATTTGGTTCAACCGTGTTACATGCTGTCCCCTCAGCCCTATAAACGGAGCCGCAGCAGTCTGAGTTCTTCCCTCTCCCGCATCTGCGGTAGTTCTAGGATGCAGTGAGCTTGGAGCACTGACATAGGCCTGAGTTCTGCGCCTGCGGCTCCGTCTTGGCACTTCTCCCTTCCTTCTCCCTTGCTCGTGCAATTTGCCCACCTTTAGGTGAATTCAGTAGTGAGACTCTTCATCTTGCCTGTCTGCTGTGCAGGGAGTCCTTTGTGTAATTATAGTTTTTCAATTTGTTGTAAATTCTAGGGTGATTTCCAGAGGCTCACCTCACGCTGCCATTTTGATCCACCGCCCCAAAAAAGTATATAAGTTTCAAGGGTACATTTCTATAACACATCATCTGTATACTGCATTGTGTGTTCACCACCCAGAGTCAATTCTCCTTCCATCACCATATGTTTGACCCCTTTTCCCTCTTTTACCACCCCTTTCCCCCTTACCATCTCATAACCACTAAACTGTTGTCTGTGTCTATAAGTTTTTGTTTGTTTATTTTTCTTATTTATTTGTTTGTTGCTTTCAGTTTTATATCCCATATATTAGTGAAGTCATATGGTTCTTGACTTTTTCTGTCTCATGTACTCCACTTAGCATAATAATCTCAAGAACCATCCTTATTGTCCCAATGGCAGTATTTCATCTTTTCTTATGGCTGAGTAATATTCCATTGTATATATATGCACCATATCTTCTTTACCCAATCATCTATCGAAGGACACCTTCAGTATTTTAGTGTCTTGGCTACCATGAATAATGCTACAGTGAACACAGAGATACATACATCTTTACAAATAAATATTTTCAAAAATTTTTGGAGAGATACCCAGAAGAGTGATTGCTGGGTCATATTGTAACTCTATTCTTAATTTTTTGAGGAACTTCCATACTTTTTTCCATAGTAGCTGCAACAATTTGCATTTCCACCAGCAGTGTATGAGGGTTTAATCTAAGATTTTTAAAAAAGGATATTTGTGTTTTTGCATGATAATTGCACTTCAAGTAAGACATTGGATCATTAAATCAAAATTTTATTCCAACATTAAAGTTTATAGAGTGGAATCTACTTCTCTGGATTGATATAATGAAACCTACTTGATTTTTGATACAAATACTTATAATTTTCTCCATAAAATTAAACTATATATTATTTTCCTCATAAGATGGTTTTAGCCAACATTGAAAATTGATACAAGTAATGGCATATCAATTATAAAATTTCTTAAAATAACATTTTAATAAGACAATGCTAGAAACCAGCACTGCATTTATTTTGCTCATAGTT
Organism: Rhinolophus sinicus; assembly: GCF_057876585.1. NCBI lineage: Eukaryota > Metazoa > Chordata > Mammalia > Chiroptera > Rhinolophidae > Rhinolophus > Rhinolophus sinicus. The sequence continues at coordinate 52,902,050 of NC_142518.1, read as the reverse complement.
AAATTCTAGCAGTAACTTCCCAAGTTAGAAGTGTACTTACAACCTATTAATACATCCATTGTTTTTCCACAAACTATAGCTTGTTGGCCAAATCCAGCCTGTTACCTGTACTTATAAAATTTTACTGAAACACAACCACATATTTACATATTGTCTATGATGATTTTGCAGTATAGTAACAGAGTGGTGTTTTTGTGACAAAGACAGCAAGCATGGCCTACAAAGCCAAAAATATTTACTATCTGGCTAATTACATAAAATGTTTGCTTAACTATGTCCTAACATTCCCGCTTTAAAGAGAAAATAAATAAATAAGGTTTTACAACAGGACAAGTTACCTAAAACAACTCATTTAAAAATAAAGTTCATTAAAAATATAAACTTTTTAACTCATCATTTCTTGCTCTAATTTGCACTTGGTGTAAAATTCAGTTCCTCATTTTTCCCTTACTAAGAAAATATACATCCTAATGCCCATATTACTTGCATTTGACAGATGTTAATGCATTCTCCAAAAAAAATTATCAATTCATTTTTTCCTAATGAATTCCCTTTAAAAGTTTCTAGGTACAAGATATTTGTTTGTTTTAATCTTTGCCAAAAAAAAAATTTTTATTTGAATAGAGACAAGGGAAATAGTTGCTGAAAGTTCAATTATTTGGTCATTCTTTGTATAGAAAAGCATTTGTCTATAAGTTTCTGTTTTAGTGGTTGCCAGAGGGTAAGGGGGGTGGGGGGTGGGGGGTGGGAGATGAGGGTAAGGGAGATCGAATATATGGTGATGGAAGGAGAACTGACTCTGGGTGATGAACACACAATGGGATTTATAGATGATGTAATACAGAATTGTACACCTGAAATCTATGTAATTTTAGTAACAATTGTCACCCCAATAAATTTAATAAAATAAAATTTAAAAAAAAAAGAAAAGCATTTGTTCACTTTTGCAAGTAGGGTGTCTAGTGTTGTGTGGTCTTTGCATATAAATGTATACATAAATGCACACATCCTTCACATGTACAATTAGTATAACAGTAGGGCATTTGGCAGCAATATAATTATAGTCATAACGTACTTTATCCATCCATACAAAATAGAGGCTTCTGTGGCTTCTGGGGCACCTGGCACTTTCCCAGATATTTGTCTGGAATGGGGTTGTTGTTTCCTACATCAACCTGAACAAAAGAAGGAGATATCAATATTATGCAGCCATTCCAAGATACTCAATGACAGTGCATCAGGTACAGGAAGGTTCCTCATATTGAAAATGAAAAGAAAAAGATAAATATTAGGGAAAAAAGAAAACAGAGGAACACATATTTGGAAGACATCTTTTTGAAACAATACATTTAACTGGGGGAAGTAAAAAGTGTACGCATGATGCAGCCAACTAAACAATTATTTATTTTCATAAATGAAATCAGTATTTCTTTTCCTAACAACTGTGGACTAATTAGAGTAGTAGATGAGAGAAAATGATAAAGCAAACTACAAAATTAGGCTTAGGCATTGGTTAATGGAGAAGATCTTGTTTAAAAAAATAAGAGTTAAGCAGCAGTTAAAATGAAGATATTCTTGACCAGCATATAATTCATCAAAAACATTGTATGCCTGAGGCATGATGTCAATGTACAATAATCATCTATCTGAAAGTGAGTTCTATTGCTAGAATAACATTACAATTCAAAGTCACTATTTAAATAACCTTGCTTAAATCTTTAACAGATTTATTAGAAATTCATACTAATGCATGACTAGACTAATATTTGTATTTTTGTGCTGGGCTTTGAGCTAGACTAAGAAAGTTATTCAAGTGCCAAATATAATAAAGCAAGCAGTGTGCACATAGTCAACCACTTCAGTCTGTTAATAACTTATTAGGTAAAATACATATATTTGTGAGGAGATGAATATTTTAAAATGAGTGAAGTTCATAAAATAAACAAAATGTGAAAGAAACAAATATGGGTATGTAAATATTGAGGTGTTCTAAAGAAGATATCAACATTTTATAGGAATTTGTTTTTTTATCCCAGAAAATTCTTTTTGGTTAAAGGTAGTCATATAAGGCAATTCAATTCAAAATGACCATGTGGCATTCTTATTTATCTATGTTAAATTCAAAATTGTAATTTTATTCAGTAGTGACAAAAGTAACTTAAAATTAGTTACTTGTTCCATATGAACTTTATTGTGAAATAAAGTTCACATGAATTATATTTGCCCCAAAGTGATGACAAAACAGAAAATACAAGAACCTTACCATTTAATGAGTGAATGAATGAACTTATTGAAAAAAAAAAAAAGATTAGAACAACTTTAGTCTGAACTGTCATAGTAGACTAAATGAACAGGCAAGAAGACTTCTACACATAAAACCTGATTAAATCATTAAATATAATTGAACATGTCTCAGAGTTACTAAGATTTGGACATATCCCCAGATTGTTCAAGAAAAGAAAGTTATCTTGATGCGTAGGGTATAATTAAGGGGGACAAGAGAAAACTATTGAGAATTTCCACAAAAGTCACTCTTTTCAATGTTTCTGTGAAATTTACTTTTTTATGGGTTGCATTATATAATCATTCGTATAACTTTTAATATTTAATATTTATACAACTACACATAAATTAATAGTTTAGTAGTATTTAAGAAAAACCTCAGCCCTTAGTTAACTCTTCCTTTTTTCAACTTGTTTGATGTATAAGTGGCAATTAAAGGTTGTATATACTTAAAGTATGAAATATAATGTTTTTTTCAAAATATTAATTTTGATTTTATTGTATTTATCACTTATTGAGCATATTAAATTAACAGAGTTAAATATTATGCTTCGTGACCTAAGTATTATTTTCTAATTTTAAATTTATTGGGGGTGACATTGGTTACTATAATTACATAGGTTTCAATTGTACATTTCTATAATGCATCATCTATAAATTGCATTGCGTGTTCACCTAGAGTCAGTTCTCTTTCCATCACCACATATTTGATCCTCCTGTGCCTCTTCTAACACCCCTCTCCCATAACACCCTGGTAACCACTAAACTGTTGTCTGTGTATATGAGATTTTATTTATTTGTATGTTTGTCTTGTTTACTTGCTGCTTTCAGTTTTACATCTCACATATGAATAATGCCATATGATTCTCAACTTTTCTGCCTGATTTATTTGCTTAGCATAATAATCTCAAGATCCAAGTAGATGTCACGGAAATGGCGATATGAGGAGTGCTTGTTCAAAGCTGCCCTGGAATTTATAATAAATTGAACAGCTATAATTCAGCAAAGGACTCCCTGTATGGGACACAGGCATGCCTAAGAGAATTGCAATTGGAAACATCTAAAGGTCGGAAAATTGGGTGAGCAGGGTAGGAGATAAGTGGTGCGTAGGAGACACAGGCCTGGCATGGGCCACAGGATGCAGAGTGGAGCTCAGCACTCCCTGCAGTCTGGCACTTACTGCTGTTGGGCTACTAGCGCACCCCTATGGCCCACAGTCCTGTGGGAGGATCAGCACATAACACAGCTGAACCCAGTGCTCACAGCAGAGACCTCAGAGCAAAGACTGAGGGAAGAAGAGTGCAAATGGGAGTTTAAGACCTCACTGCCAAGCAGAGGATGGAAGACATAGGCAAGGAGCCTGGCTGACTCCTCCCCACCTTTCCAAAGCTCTCCGCAACACCACCCTCCCAGTGCTAGAAGCAGACTCCAGAAGAAATGGTAGCAGTGTGAGAACAACAGAACAGAAAATTTATAGCTCTGAGAACTGCAACCCCGCAGTCACAGCCTCACAGCACAACTAATTCCGGTAGAAGGAAAGGAAATGTAGGGGCAAGATAATTGTGAACTGGTAGTCAATATTGCTCAGAGCCACCAGCCACAACCAACAACAACCCCATACCCAGATATCTGAGCATTTCCCTGCAGGGGTAACCAGAGCTGCTGAGACACACAATCTCTGAATCTGGTGGCAGGAAGAGCTTTAAGACTTCAGAAGCTCTCCCCATCTCCCCACTGAGGCAGTGCAGTGAGACCCAGGGAATCTGCTCATAGAGGAGAAGCCAACCTTCCAGGAAATTCCCCCACCGCATGAGAAGCTAGAAGAGTGCAAGAGAAAACATAACACTACAGCGTGAGAGAAAATAAAAGGCTACAGCAGGACAGAAACTAAAACATTCCACCAACACATACAGAAAAGCAAAAGAAAGACCTCTTCTTATCAACCAGTTGTAGAACCCACTCTTGTAGATGTCTAAGTAGAGAACTAATAATTCATTAATTGCCATGAATAACCAAGGAAACAAAGCAGCTCAGAAAGAAAATGAAAAGTCTCCAGAAAATGAACTTAAAGACATGGAAATATGTGACTTAATGACAGAGAATACAAGGCTGCAGTTCTAAAACCTCAATGAGATGTAAGAAAACACAGACAGAAAGTTCAATGAACTCAGAAACACAATCAAAGAACAAATTGAACATTTTACCAAAGAGATTGAAATTTTAAAAAAGAACCAAACATTAATTCTGAATATTAAGAACTCAAGAAAAGAAATGAAGAATGAAACAGCCAGCTTAAGTACTAGAGCTGACCAGATGGAGGACAGAATCAGTGACATCAAAGATAGAAATCTGGAAATGACACAGATGAAAGAAGAGAGACACTTGATTCTCAATAGAAATGAAAGAACTCTACAAGAACTTTCTGACTACATCTGAAAGACCAACATAAGAATACAGGGCGTATCAGAGGGAGAAGGGAACTGAGAGCATATTCAAACAAATAGTTGACAAGAATATCTCAAACATGTGGAAAGAATTGGATCCTCAAATCCAAGAAGCAAATACAATGCTGAATTACATCAATCCCAACAGGCCTTCGCCAAGATACATTGTATTGGAGCTGTCAAAAATTAACAACAAAGAAAGAATCCTAAAAGGCAGCCAGGGTAAAGAAGACGGTAACCTACAAAGGAAATCCCATTAGATTATCATCAGATTTTTCAGCAGAAACTCTACAAGCCAGGAGGGAGTGGACTCAAATATTCAAAATATTGAAAGAGACAAAGTATGAGCAAGAGTAATATATCCAGCAAAGACATCTTTTTTAGATAGGAGGGAGGAATAAAGACCTTTCGAGACATACAGAAGCTGAAAGACTTTTCTAACACTATAAGAAATACTCAAGGAGACTATTTGACCTGAAACAAAAAAGCAAAAGAATAGAAAACCATGAGTAGTATTATGAACACACAGAAAGAAGTAGGAAATTGCAACCTCTGCACCAAACGGGACACTATACACATAAACACAACATACAGGGTAAAGAAGAAAAATTTTTTTTTTAAATAAGAGGAAAAAGACAACTCACTAATGCAATGCAGAAATCAACACACAGCATAAGCAGGAAAAATTTGTGACAATAAAAACATAAAAGAGGACAGAGTACAGTTCAGAACCTGCAAGGGGAATGGAGAAAGGAAGCAAGCTAAAGAAAAAGGAATATTCTAAATATGAAACTGTCTTTTACATAAACTAAATGTAACCACTCAAAAAAAAAAATCAGAATGGAAATATATAACAATTAAAGAAGAAACAGAGGGTTAAAACATAGAATACCATGACACTGAAATAATAAACAGCAACAAAAAGGCAAAGAAACAATGGAGACACCAACATACCAGAAAACCAAAGATGGAATGATAGGAAATGCTCACATATCAATAATCACCCTTAATGTAAATGTAAATGGACTGAACTCACCAATAAGAAGGTGCAGATTGGATAAAACAAACTAAACCCAATCAAATACTGTCTCCAAGAGACACATCTCAACTACATGGACAAACATAGACTCAAAGTGAAAAGGTAAAAATTGGCACCCCAAGCAAATGGTATTCAGAGAAAATCAGATGTATCCATACTGATATCAGACGAAACAATTTCAGGATAAAAAAGGTAACAAGAGACAAAGATGGACATTTCATAATGGTAAAGGGGACTATACAACAAGAAGATATAACAGTCATCAATATTTATGCCCACAATCAGGGAGCACCAAAATATATAAAGCAACTACTAACAGAACTAAAGGGAGAAATTGATAAAAACACAATTACAGTAGGTGACCTAAACACATCATTGACAGCTATGGATAGATCATCCAAACAGAAAATAAATGAACATTAGATGACATGGACATAATTGACATTTATAGAGCACTTCATCCTAGAACAGGGGTGTCAAAATTTTTTTCAACGTTTTTTACCAAGGGCCATATGCGGTAAAATACACAAACAGCTGGGCCACTCACTCAAGGTGAAGTACGTATTGCATCTCCTGATTTATTTAAGTAAACTAAATATATTTTTGGAATTTGCTGTGGTCCAATTAACAATGGATTGCGGACTGCAGTTGGCCTGCAGGCCGCAGTTTTGACACCCCTGTCCTAGAACATCAGAGTATACATTCTTCTCTAGTGCACATTAAACATTCTCAAGGATAGACCATATATTGGGACATAAAATTAGCCTCAGTAAATTTAAGATTGAAATCATACAAAGCATATTCTCTGATCATGAAGCTTTGAAATTAGATACCACCTGCAAAAAGAAAGCAGGAAAAACCACAAACATGTGGGGGTTAAACAACATACTTTTTAAGAATGACTGGGTCAAAAAGAAATACGAGGAGATATCCAAAGATACATAGAGTCAAATGAAAATGAAAACGCATCCTACAAAGATTTTTGGGATGCAGCAAAAGTAGTTTTAACAGGGAAATTTATATCATTATAGGCCTATCTCAAGAAGGAAGAAAAATCCCAAATGAACAACCTCACATTATGGCTTAGAAAACTAGAAAAGAAGAACAAATGAAACCTAAGGTCACCAGAAGGAAGGGAATAATAAAAATCAGAGCACAACTAAATTAAATAGAGAACAAAAAGACAATAGAAAAAAATTAATGCAACAAAGAGCTTGTTCTTTGAAAAGATTAATAAAATTGACAAACCCTTGGCTAGACTCACTAAGATAAAAAAAGACACAAATAAACAAAATTAAAAATGAAAGAGTGGAAGTTACCATGGATGCCACAGAAATACAAAGGATCATCCAAGAATACTATGAAGGACTAGATGCAACAAAATTCAAAAACCTAGCAAAAATGGAGAAGTTATTAGGAACATGTGGCCTTCCAAGCCTGAATCACAAAGAACTGGAAAATCTAAATAGACCAAACAACAGTAAGGCAATTTAATCAGTCATCTGAAACCTTCCCAAAAGCAAAAGTCCAAGACCAGATGGCTTCACTAGTGAATTCCACCAGACTTTCAAAGATGATCTAATATCTGTCCTACTCAAGCTCTTCCAAAATGATGAAGAAGAGACAATATTCCCTAACTCATTTTATGAGGGCAACAATACCCTGATACCAAAACCTGGTAAGAACAACACAAAAAAACAAAATTACAGACCAATATCTCAGATGAATACAGATGTAAAAATACTAAACAAAATTCTAGCAAATTGGATGCAACAATGCATTAAAAAAATTATATACCATGACCAAGTGGGGTTCATCCAAGGGCACAACGATGGTTCAACTTATGTAAGTCAAACAATGTAATACATCACATAAACAAAACGAAGGACAAAAATCATATGATTATATCAATAGATGCAGAAAAAGCATTTAAGATACAAAATACATTTATGATTAAAAGATTTAATAAAATGTGTATAGAATGAAAATACCTTAGCATAATAAAGTCCATATATGACCAACCCTTAGCGAATATCACAATTAACTGTGAAAAACTGAAGCCCTTTGATCTATGTTCAGGAACAAAATAGGGCTATCCCCTATCACCACTGCCTTTCAACTTTGTATTGGAAGTCCTAGCCAGAGCAATCAGGCAAGAGAAAGAAATAAATGGCATCCAAATTGGGAATGAAGAAGTTAAATTGTCACTTTTTGCAGATGACATGATGCTATATATAGAAAACCCTAAAGGCTCCACCAAAAAGATATTAGATACAATAAACGAATACAATAAAGTTGCTGGCTACAAAATCAACATTCAAAAATCCATTGCATTCCTATATACTAACAATCAAATCTCAGAAAATGAAAAACAATTATTTATACAATTTCAACAAAAAGAATAAAATACCTAGGAATAAACTTAACCAAGGATGTGAAGGACATACACAATGAAAACTATCAGACATTTTTAAAATAAATTGAAGAAGATGCAATGAAATGGAAGGTTTTCTTTATTCATGGATTGGAAGAATCAACATAGCTAAAATGGCCATATTACCCAAAGCAATATGCAGATTTAATGCAATGCCCATCAAAATCCCAATGGCATTTTTTAAAGAAATAGAACAAAGAAAAATCATCAGATTTGTACGGAACCACAATAGACCCCAAATAGCCAAAGGAATCCTAAGAAAAGGAATAATGCTGGAGGTATCACACTCCCTGACTTCAGAGCTTGTACTTCAGAGCAACAATAATCTAAACAGTATAGTATTGCAGAAAAACAGACACACAGACCTATGAAATAGAATTGAAAATCCAGAAACAAATCCACATAAATATGGACAGATAATTTTTGACGAAGAAGCCAAAAACATGCAATAAAGAAAAGAAAGCCTCTTCAATAGTTGGTGTTGGGAGAATATTAAAACCATATTCAAAAGAATGAAACTAGACTGTTATCTGTCACCATGTACTAAAATTAACTCAAAGTGGATCAAAGAACAAAACATAAGACCCAAAACAATAAACTGCATTGAAGAAAACATAGGTACTAGGTTTATGGACCTTGGGTCAAAGAGGATGTTATGAATTTGACCTCAAATGCAAGGGAAGTAAAAGCTAAAATTAATGAATGGGACTTTATCAAACTAAAATCTTCTGCACAGCCAAAGAAACCTTTGAGATAAAGAGGGGCAACCAACCAAATGGGAGAAGATATTTGCAAAAACAAATGCCTCCGATAAGGAGTTAATATCCAAATATATAAGGAACTCATATAACTCAACAGCAAAAATCAGACAATCCAATTTAAAAATGTTCAGAGTACCTGTATGGATATTTCTCCAAAGAGGACATACAAATGGCCAATAGACATATGAAGAAATGCTCAACATCACGAATCATCACAGAAATGCAAATAAAAACCACAATGAGATATCACCTCACCCCAGTTAGAATGGCTATCATCAACAATACAAATAGTAACAAATGTTGGAGAGGCTGTGGAGAAAAAGAAACCCTCATACACTGTTGGTGGGAATGCAGACTGGTGCAGTCGTTATGGAAGGCAGTGTGGAGGTTCCTCAAAAAATTACGAATAAAATTACCATATGACCCAGCAACCCCTTTCCTGGGTACCTACCCAAAAAATCTGAAAACATTTATCGGTAAAGATATATGTGCTCCGATGTTCACTGCAGCTTTATTTCCAGTGGCCAAGACATGGAAACAATGAAAGTGTCTTTCGATAGATGATTGGATAAAGAAATTGTGTTATATATACACAATGGAATACTCTTCTACCATAAGAAAAGATGAAATATTGTCATTTGCGACAATATGCATGAATCTTATTATGCTAAGTGAAGTAAGTCAGACAGAAAAAGTTGAGAACCATAGGATTTCACTGATATGTGGGATATAAAACTGAAAGCAACAAAGGAACAAGACAAACAAATAAAGAAACAAAAACTCATAGACACACATGATAGTTTAGTGGTTTCCAGAGGTTAAGGGGGGGAGCAGGGTGGTAGATGAGGGTAAATGGGGTCAAATATGTGGCGATGGAATGAGAACGGACTCTGGGTGGTGAACACACAAGGTGATATATAGACGATGTATTACAGAGTTGTACACTTGAAACCTCTCTAATTTTACTAACCATTGTTGCCCCAATAAATTTTAAATAAAGTAATAACAGTAGTAATCTCAGTGTCCATCCATGTTGTCACAAATCTCAGTATTTCACCTTTTCTCATGGCCAAGTAGTGAATTATTGTTTTTCTTGAAGGTTCTCCACAGGCACTTGAAAACCATGTGTATTCTGTTGCTGTTCTCTGGAGAGCTCTCAAAATGTCAAGTCAGTTGATAGTTTGTTCAAGCATTCTGTATCTTTCCTGATTTTTTTTTTTACTTTGCTATCAATTGATGAGAAAGGAATATTAATGTTTCTAACTATAATTATAGATTTTTCTGTTTCTACTTCTAGGTTTATCATATTTTGTTTAATGTATTTTAGGACTCTGCTGTTAAGTGAATATACAGATATAGGATATTCCTGCCTTCCTGGTGAAGTGACCCACATTTTATCATTGTGTAATGTTTGTATTTATTCCTGGTAATTTAATTTGTTATGAAGTCTACTGTAGTTCATCTATTTGAGCTTTCTTTTGATTAATGTTCTCATGGTATAGTTTTTTTTTTCTCATTCTCTCCCTTTGACTTAACTGTATTTTTATATTCAAAGAAGATTTCTTGTGCATTGAAACTTGGGTCTTGTTTTTCTCATTCATTTGACTATCTTTGAATTTTAATTGGTGTATTTGGACCATTTGTATGTTTTATAATTATTAATATGGTTTGATTTGATTCTATGGTTTTATTATTTGTTTTTGCTGTCTTTTCCCTCTTTTTCTGTCTTCTGTTTGATTATTAAATAAATTTAATAGTCAATTCCAATTTATGTATTATTTTTGACTGCATAGTTTTATATTATTATTTTAATGGTTGCTCTTGGAATTACAATACACACCTACCAAAATTTTACAGTCTTCTTAGAATTAATATTTTACCATTTCAAATCAACATCATAGACTGATATAAGCCCCTTTTCTTTCCACCTTTATGTTACAGCTGCCATTTTTAACACATCTATAAATGTTAGCTTGCATCTCAACCATGTAATAATCTTTCTTTCTTTCTTTCTTTCTTTCTTTCTTTCTTTCTTTCTTTCTTTCTTTCTTTCTTCCTTCCTTCCTTCCTTCCTTCCTTCCTTTCTTTCTTCTTTTCTTTTTGATGATTTCATGATTATTTTGTAAGACAATAAAATTTTCCCCAGGTCCTTAATCTGTGTTTCTACAGAGGAGTTTCAGATCATTTCAAGGAAGGCTAAGATGCATGCTACTGCGTTGGTGTTTCCTCAAGGGAATATCATTTTTATCTTTTGCACTTCTCTATTTGGAAAGTTTTCTACTCTACAGTGCTGTGAAGGACCTTGTCTCTACTAAACTATATGTCCCAGGTCATTCTGTAGAAAATACAAACTCCAGAACAGTGCTGCTTTTAAGGATTTACAATATGTTTATGCCTCTGGTGAAATCTTTCTTTAAAAGATTTATTGCTTCAGTCATACTTACTTAGAGTATGTATCTGGTCCAGTACTCCAAATTTTTGGAGTCCTTTAAATATATATTTTCCAAGTAAGTGACGTCACAGGAATGGCAGCAGGTGGGCGCACTTTTTGAGTTGTACTCCGGATCTTATCACAAACAGGACATCTATAACCCATAAAAGGACTCTCTTCTCATCACGCAGAACAGCTAAGAGACTCGTGCAAGGATTACTTGAAGGTGGGCAAATTGGGTGAGCAGGGGAAGAGGGAAGGGAGCGAGTGGAGATGGGGCCAGAACTGCGGCTGTGGAAACGCGGCCGGCATCCGCAGCTGCAGAGACACACAGGGGATCCCAGGACATAACAGAGAACACAAAAGCCAGGAGGTGGGCTCTTACCCTGCGTCCCACAGATGATCTCTCCTGCCGAAGGGGCAGCATATCCAGCATTTGAGGCAATAACCTCAACTGATACCTCCAGTTGGGACCTAGGCCGGACAAAGGACACAAACTCCATACCTGGGACCCACCCCCCGCTCTTCCAATCCTACCCCCACCCTTCCAGAGACTTAAACTGGCCCCTGAACTGAGGAGTAGTGTCAGATTACAGAGAAGCCTTAGTGCTCAGGCTCTGGGAAGAGTGGCGTGCAGCTCTGACCCAGGGAAGAGTGTGATTTTTGCTGGGCTAGGAGAGAAGAGACTCCTCCACCCCCAGCCACCACCTTTTCTGGCCTGCAGGAAGAGTGTGACACTGCTGGGCTGGGACAGAGAAGACACCTCCATCCCCAGCCCCCAACCATTCTGGACTGCCTAGGGCAGGGCAATTACAACTGCGAAGAAACTCCCAGGGATCAGCAGTAAGCGGCAGATGCAGCTCCGGGCTTTCAGCAGCTCAGAAATCTCCCGCATGCCAAACACACACACACACACACACACACACACACACACACACTCACACACACGGAAGAAGTGCCCTAAGACTGAGGAGAACTGGACACTTGGCTGGTGGTGCTACTGTCAGTGCGCAAATGTGCAGGCAAGGGCAGAAACTGCACTGACTTTGTAGAAACTACCATCCAGACTCCTAAGCCCCACGCATCTAAATCTGCAGTCCCAACGTCACTCTGGGCACCAGTTAACCAGCTCTGCCGGTACAATATGCAGGGGACTCTTTGGTACAGCAGAGGACAACCTGGAGATTACTTGGTGGGCTTAAGCCAAGACTGGCGCTGCTTTTTATTTTGTTTTCTTTTGTTTTGTCTTTATATCTTTGATATCTTTGCCTGCGTTGAGTGGATGTTGTCGGTTGGTTTTACATGTGAATGTATTTGATTTTTTCTTTGTTGCTGTTGTTGTTGTTGAGCTTGGTGATTTGCTTTGTTCTGAAATTGCCCTACCAGTGCCCAGCTTAAGAGGCAGAAGATTCAACACACCTAGCGGCCAACTCCAGACCAAACCAGAGTACTACCGGGTTTGACCTACAAGTGACAAACCCAGAGGGAATTCTCTACAGGTACAAGAGCCCATAGAGACCAAACCACATTTAAGTGGTCAACCCTCACGCAGCAGAACACCCTGCAGTGGGCAGAGCCAAGTCTCACAACTAGTCAGCCTAGGAGTTAACCCCACCTACTCACAAACAAAAAGCAATTAAATATCTTCAACAGGACAATATACAAACACAAGAGTCACCTTTGGAGCACACACAGAGGAGAAGAACAAAGTAGTGTAAGTCAAATATAAAGGACACATACTACATAAGATAACCCAGCAAGAACTAAGAACTCTAGGGAATCTCCCTAATACATCAAAGCAAACATAGAGAGTCAGTCAAAATGGGGAAACAAAGAAACATGTCCCAAATAGAAGAACAGAAGAAACCTCCAGAATTGTAACCAATGAAACAGAGGTAAACAACCAATCAGAGACAGAGTTCAGAACACTGATGATAATGTTTAAGGAGCTTAAAGACGACATAAAGAAGGATGGAGAAATCATAATGAACAACCAGTTAGAACTAAAGAACACAATTACTGAAATAAAGAACTCACTTGAAGGAATTAACAGCAGGTTAGATGAAGCAGAGGATCGAATCAGCGACTTAGAAGACAAGTTAGCAGAGCTCACCCAAACAGAACAACAGAAAAAAAAAAGAATAAAAAACATTGAAGATGGTTTAAGAGACCTATGGGATAACATCAAGTGAAACAACATACGCATCATAGGAATACCAGAAGGGGAAGAGAGGAAGCAAGGGATTGAGAACATATTTGAAGTAATAATGTCCGAAAACTTCCCTAACCTGATGAAGGAAAACAACATACAAGCCCAGGAAGTGCACAGAGTTCCAAACAAGAATAAACCCAAATAGGTCAACACCAAGACACATTATAGCTAAAATGGCAAAGGTTAAAAACAAAGAGAGAATCCTAAAAGCAGCAAAAGGAAGTTGGAGGGTTATACACAAGGGAACTCCCATAAGACTATCAAATGACTTTTCTACAGAAACGTTGAAGGCCAGAAGGGAGTGGCAGGAGATACTCAAAGTGATGGAAAACAAAGGCCTACAACCTAAATTGTTTTATCCAGCAAGGCCATCATTTAAAGTTGATGGAGAGATAAAGAGCTTCCCAGAAAAGAATAAGCTAAAGGAATTTATTACCACCAAGCCAGCATTGCAAGAAATACTAAAAGGACTTCTGTATATAGAAGAAAGATGAAAACAATCTAACTACAAATTTTAAAATGGCAATAACTATGTACCTATAAATAATCACTTTAAATGTAAACGGATTAAATGCTCCAATCAAGAGACATAGGGTGGCTAGTGGATAAGAAAGCAAGACCCTTGTATATGTTGTATACAAGAGACTCACCTCAGATCAAAAGACACACACAGGCTGAAAGTGAAGGGTTGGAGTAAGGTATTTCATCCAAATGGAGATAAGAAAAAAGCAAGAGTAGCAATACTTATATCTGACAAAACAGACTTTAAAATGAAGAACATATTAAAAGACAAAGACGGGCACTATATAATAATAAAGGGATCAATCTGACAAGAGGACATAACCCTAGTAAACATCTATGCACCCAACATAGGAGCACCTAAATATATCAAACAGATATTGACTAACATAAACACAGAGATCAACAGTAACAGTATCATAGTAGGGGATTTCGACACACCTCTGAGAACAAGAGACAGGTCTTCCAGACAGAAAATCAATATGTAAACAACAGCCTTAAATGACACATTGGACCACTTGGATTTAATTGATATTTTCAGAGCATTTCACCCAAATGCCGCAGAATATACCTTTTTCTCAAATGCACATGGAACATTTTCCAAGATAGACCATATGTTAGGCCACAAAACAAGTTTTGATAAATTTAAGAAAATTGAAATCATACCAATTGTCTTCTCTGACCACATTGTTATGAAATTAGAAATGAACTACTGGAAGACACACCAATTCATGGAAGCTGAGTAACATGTTACTAAATAATGAATAGGTCAACCAGTAGATCAAGGAAGAAATCAAAACATATCTCGAGACAAATGAAAATGAAAACATGACGACCCAAAATCTATGGGATGCCGTGAAAGCAGTCCTAAGAGGGAAATTCACAGCATTGCAGGCCTACCTAAAGAAACAAGAAACATCACTAATCAACAGTTTATCTTTACACTTAAGGGATCTGGAAAAAGAACAGCAAAATAAGCCCAAAGGGAGTACAAGGAAGGAGATAATAAAGATCAGAGCGGAAATAAATGAAATACAAACCAGAAAACAATGCAAAAGATCAATGAAACCAAGAGTAGATTCTTAGAGAAGATAAACAAAATTGACAATCCTTTAGCCAGACTCATTAAAAAAAAGAGAGAGACGATCCAAATTAATAAAATCAGAAATGGAAGAGAAGTGACAAAAGACACCACAGAAATGCAAAAAATTTTAAGAAATTATTATGAGCAACTATATGCCAACAAATTTGACAATCTAGAAGAAATGGACAATTTTCTAGAGTCGTTCCACCTTCAAAGGCTAACTCAAGAAGAAACAGAAAACCTGAATAGACTGATTACCACCAGGGAAATTGAATCAGTAATCAACAATCTCCTAAAAAACAAAAGCCCTGGACCAAATGGCTTCACAGGTGAATTTTACAAAACATTCTGAAAAGAATTATCACCTATTCTCCTCAAGCACTTCCAAAAAATCCAGATGGAGGGAAGACTCCCAAACACTTTTTACGAAGCCATTATCACCCTGATCCAAAAATCAGACAAAGACACCACAAAAAAAAGAAAATTACAGGCCGATATTGCTAATGAATATAGATGCAAAAATCCTCAACAAAATATTAGCGAACAGAATTCAGCAATACATTAAAAAGATCATACACCATGATCAAGTGGGATTCATCCCTGTTATGCAAGGGTGGTTCAACATCTGCAAATCAATTAATGTGATACACCACATTAACAAAATGAAGAATAAAAATCACATGATCATATCAATAGACGCAGAAAAAGCATTTGATAAAATCCAGCAGCCATGTATGATAAAAACCTTTAAGAAAGTGGTAATAGAGGGATCATATCTCAACATAATAAAGGCCATGTATGATAACCCCACAGCTAACATCATACTCAATGTGGAAAAGCTAAAACCATTACCCTAAGATCAGGAACAAGGCAAGGTTGCCCACTTTCTCCACTTCTATTCAACATAGTGCTGGAAGTTCTAGCCACAGCAATCAGACAAGAAAAAGAAATAAAAGGCATCCAAGTCAGTAAGGAGGAAGTAAAACTGTCATTATATGCAGATGATATGATACTATATATAGAGAACCCCAAAGACTCCACCAAGAATCTATTAGAGCTGATAGATGAATTTAGTAAAGTAGCAGGATACAAAATTAATATTCAGAAATCAGTTGCATTTGTATATACCAATAATAAAACATCAGAAGGAGAAATTTAAAAAAACACACAATCCTATTTACAATTGTTCCAAAGACTATAAAATACCTGGGAATAAATTTAACCAAAGAAGTAAAAGATCTGTACTGAGAAAATTATAAGACACTGAAGAAAGAAATGAAAGAAGATACAAACAGATGGAAACACATACCATGTTAATGGATAGGAAGAATTAATATAGTTAAAATGTCCATACTGCCTAAGGCAATATACATATTCAACGCAATTCCTATCAAACTACCAATGACGTTTTTCACAGAAATAGAACATATAATCCTAAAATTTATATGACCGTAAAAGACGCCAGATAGCCTCAGCAATCTTGAGAAATAAGAACAAAGTGGGAGGTATAACAATACCTGACATCAAATTATACTACAAGGCTACAGTAATCATAACAGCATGGTATTGGCATAAAAAACAGACACACAGATCAATGGAACAGTATAGAGAGTCCAGAAATAAATCCATGCCTATATGGCCCTTTAATCTACGACAATGGAAGCAAGAATGTACAGTGGGGTAAAGACAGTCCATTCCATAAATGGTGCTGGGAAACCTGGACAGACACATGCCAAAAAAATGAAGCTGGACCACCTCCTTACACCATATACAAAAATAAATTAAAATGGCTTAAAACTTAAATGTAAGACCTGAAACCATAAAATTCCTAGAGGAAAATATGGGAAGAAACTTCACAGAAATTATCCAGAGTAAGATTTTTACTGATATATCCCCTCGAGCAAGGGAAATAAGAGAAAAAATAAACATGTGGAATTACATCAAACTGAAAAGTTTTTTCACAGCAAAGGAAACCATCAGTAAAACAAAAAGGGATCCTACTGAATGGGAAAAGATATTTGCCAATGATATGTCTGACAAGGGGTTAATATCACAAATTTATAAAAAAACTCACTCAACTCAACTCCAAAAAAACAAACAACCCAATTAAAAAATGGGCAGAGGACATGAAGAGACATTTTTCTAAAAAGGTTGTATAGATGGAAAACAGACGTATGAAGAAATGGTCAACCTCACTAACCGTCAGAGAAATGCAAATAAAAACCACAATGAGATACCACCTCACCCCAGTCAAGATGGCTATCATCAATAAATCAACAAACAAGTGCTTGTGCAGATGTGGAGAAAAGGGAACGCTTGTGCACTGTTGGTGGGATTGCAGATTGGTGCAGCCACTATGGAAAACAATATGGAGGTATCTCTAAAATCGGAAAATGGAACTACCTTATGATCCAGCAATTCCATTCCTAGGTAGCTATATGGATAAATCCAAAACGCTAATTCAAAAATCTTTATGCACTCCTGTGTTTATTGCAGCATTATACACAATAGCCAAGACATGGAAACAACCGAAATGTCCATCGGTAGATGACTGGATTAAGAAACTGTGGTACATTTATACAGTGGAGTATTACGCAGCCATAAAGAAGAAAGAAATCTTACCATTTGCAACAACATGGATGGACCTAGAGAACATTATATTAAGTGAAATAAGTCAGACAGAGAAAGACAAATACCATATGATCTCACTTATATGTAAAATCTAAAGAAAAGAATAAGTGAATGAACTAATCAGAAACAGTTTTGGAGACATAGAGGAAAAACTGAGGGTTGCTAGATGGGAGGGGGGTGGGAATAAGGGGGAAGGTGAGGGGATTAGAAAACAGTCAGTAACCACAAGATGGTCACGGGGTTTTGAAAATCAGTTTGGGGAATGTAATCAATAATGTTATAAAGATTTTGTAGGGTATCCGATGGACATTTGTCCCATTTGGGAGACCACCTCAAGGATGATGTAGATGCCTGATCACTGCACTGTACACCTGAAGTTGAAGCTGAACAATAATGAATGCCAACTATAATTATATATATATATATATATATATATATATATATATATATATATATATACACACACACATACATATATATATACATATATATATATATATATATATATATATATATATATATATATGTATGTATATACTTACAAGAAGTGGAGTACAGCTTTAGGAATAGAGACAGTGGAAATGTAATGACTCTGTGAGGTGTCAGAGGGATAGTGGATGGGGGGAGGGGGGTTCACACAGTGTGAGGGATATAAATGATAAACGTCTACATATTACTTTTTCTTGTGCACCTGAAACTAATAAAAAAATTTAAAAAAAGAGAAAAACATATATATATATATATATATATATATATATATATATATATATATATATATTTTTTTTTTTCCCCCTCTCAGATTAGATTTTATAAATATATTTTTATATTAGTTTCAGGTGTACAAACAACATAATTATTACTCATTTACACCCCTTACAAAGTGATAACTCCTCAAGTCTACTATCCTTGTCACATCGTATATAGCTGTTACAATACCACTGACAATATTCCCTATGCTGTACTTTACATCCGTGAATATACAGAGGGTGCCAAAAAATGTATAGACATTTTAAGAGAGGAAAACTGTATTAAAATTGTAATACTA
The DNA here is from genome assembly GCF_057876585.1 of Rhinolophus sinicus. Classification (NCBI taxonomy): domain Eukaryota; kingdom Metazoa; phylum Chordata; class Mammalia; order Chiroptera; family Rhinolophidae; genus Rhinolophus; species Rhinolophus sinicus. The sequence goes on along the minus strand of NC_142518.1, from coordinate 52,883,167 downwards.
AAAATATACCAATAACAAAAGATTAATACAAGTCATGTTTGACTTCTGCAATTACAAGAGTTGCTCAAAGTGGTGACCATCAGTGTCTAGACATTTCTGATTACAACGAACTACTGCTTGAGTAATGTTGACCAAAGTGTCCGCTTGTATACATTTTTTGGCACCACAGTATATAGATACAGAATTAATATTGACAACTTAATAATTAAACTGGAATAATTCCATTTTAACAAACACAATGGGTGATCAAATTTTTGTTACATTAGAATGTTTTTAATGGCAAACTACTATCAGTATCCGAAGGGAAATATTGTTTATAATTTCAGGAACAAAAAGCATATAAATGTTAATGAAACCACTATTCAATATTTAATACTTTTTCACATCTTCTCTTATTCTGGCTTTGTCCTCTCCATCCAGTGCCTCTTGGGTTTCAGGTCTCATTTGCCAACAAAATATTTTACAAATTTTATAAAACTTAAAACTACTTTACAGTTCTGGGAAATATGTTTTAACATAAAAGATAAATGCTAAAACAACAATGTCTTATTATATAGACCTTGACATCTCCATAAGCAGAAACTGGAAGAAACCATCTGTTATACAGGATTTGAGGTTTAATAGATGTCACTGTCACCAAATCAACAAAGCACTATGATTATGGGCCACCTGCTATAACATGGAAATAACCTCATTATAACAAACCAGATGTTATAATGGTGACTGTTAAAATATGATTCTCTTGTAAATTTATTTCCAACTCTGCTGTTTGCTTGATGGTCAAATGGATGACAATGGTCACCAGTTTATTGAAATGCTTTCAAATATCCGTTAGCAATTTAAATCCCTAATGGGGGTCAGGCTGAGTATATGAAATCCCTTATTTCATTTTTAGCTGAAGATGGTTTCATACTTCTCTACTTGTCCTTTTCCAATATTGGGAGGGTACTGCTCTGGACACATGATCTTGAATTCACTCTTATTTCATGTCTGAACAATTTTTAACTGGATTGATGTCTATTATATCTGCCTATCACATGTATTTCTTAAATGAATTGATGTTATTAACGTGACAATTCATGTTTTTCTTAAACAAATGTATTGATTGAGCCATTAACATGGCATTAAGGAAGAAAAAAGTCATTTTGTGATAGCAAATGTGTATGGCATTTCCAAACCTTCTGCTTAAAATTTTGGGAATGTTATGTTATTTTTTCCCAAATGCTCAACATTCTCAATGCAAAATAACTAAAAATATGACTCCAATGATGCTAAAAATTAAATTTGAACCATGACAAAACTATGGTAACACTAACATTAATATGGTTTATATTAATTTATTTTACTCTCTGTCATACGTAATGTGTTATTTCAGAAAACAATTTTTAATATACAGAAACATTTTACTCACCAAAATTAAATTCTGTAAACTCATGTAGTTACAATTTTTTTCTTGCAGGTGCACGTGTGTGTGTGTGTGTGTGTGTGTGTGTGTGTGTGTGCATGCATTGCCAGAGAATGATCTCTGGAATCCACTGGAGCACAGTTGTTCAATAGCATAATTTATAGCTGCTTATGCAACAAATGGAGGTACTGTAAACAAAGAGCAGGTTGGCTAATAAACCACAAATATGTGTTGTGCAAGCAAAATTCTGCAGATGTCAGACATTATAGCATCTCAGATCAAGCACTTTGTGTATACTTGGAAGATTTATTTATGCATGCAATTAAATGTTATGTTTTCCCTTGCAAGCAAATTGCACTTTTGCACATTTATAGGTGTGTTTTTCCAATTTAAGTAGAGAGTCTTTAAGAATATGTATGAGAGAAAAAAGCTTATGTTTGCTAGATGGGAGGGGGGTGGGGATGGGTGAGAAGGTACAAGGATTAGAAAATATAAATTAGTAGTCACAATATAGCCATCAGGATATGAAACAGAGTTTGGGGAATATAATCAATAATGTTGTAAAGATTATACAGGGTGCCAGATGGGTACTGGACTTATTAGGGAGACCACTTCATAGACTCGGCACACACACACAGTCATGGGATATGGAGTACAGCATTGGGAATATAGTCAATGGAATTGTAACAGATATATACGATATCAGAAGGTAGTAGATTGGGGGGTTATCACTTTGTGAGGGGTGTAAATGTGTAACTATTACATTGCTTTCTACACCTGAAACTAATAAAAATGAATATGTTCATAAAAAAAAGAATATGTATGGAGGTGTCATGAGACCAGTAACTCTCAACTCTAATTTTTAAAAAGATTTATTTTTATAAGAGAGAACAATGTGTTAATGAAGGCTGTTTATATTAAAATAAGTTGACAGTCATAACTAACTTAACAATTATTTGGGTCAAAGTTATGTTTGTAACAAAACAGAAACTGTTTTACTTGAAAATCTACATTAAAATGGCGACAGATGATAAAGTTTTATAATTGGGTTAGAAACTTACATTATGCACTAGAAATAAATGTAAACATCCAAAATTATTATTCTACTTAGCCTATTTAAGGTATTGCAGAAGTGGATGCATAAATAACTTTTTTTATTGCCTCAGCACCATGTAATATTGAATTTTCTGTTGGCATAAAATGTAAGCTGATCAGACAGTCAAAGAATATTATTCTGATAACTGAGTACACATGGGAACAATTGTACACTGGTTTCAGTATGTAATGTGGTATAAATCTTTGTGAGGGCCTCAACTCTTATTGAATTCACAGAAGGTGATTTTCCTTATTAAATACTGAAGGGAGGAGATGTCTCCAAAGGATTCAAACCTTTTAAAACATCTTCATGATAATTTTATTCCTGCCTAGCCTATAGGTCCTAGAAGACTGAGAAACAAAGTGAGCATTCCTTAACATTTGCCAAATAAATAATAAAAGCAAGCTCAAATTAATATTTCGTTCCTTTAGTGGAAAAATAATTTTGTTTTTAAATAGGCTGTACTTGTCAGCAAATACACAATAATCTAAAATACCTTTGGATCAATTCAAGATTAATGTAATTAATATATCAATAGTCTACATTCTTCTATGCTTGTAAAACTAAACTATAAAAATCAATGATTAATGGAAAATGAGAAACACCCATAATTGGGCCTGAGCATCAGTGATTTTTTTTTTAGTCACATTACATGTAAATGTTTTATCTCATTAACTTCTAATAAAGATATCTCCTGCCCAATTTTCTTTCCTACTCAAAAATATTAATTTCCTGACGTTGGAATCTGTAGAGTTAATAGATTATTTTTCTGTTTTCTTTTCTTTCAATGCTGTTACTATTCACACAATCACTGCATCAAAACTTCAACATTTTGCTGAAAACAAGTTGCCAAAAGCTATTTAAACAAACTGATAAGTTTTCATTACTTTAGACAATGTACAAGGTTGCCTAAAACTCTGTTAATGCATTTGAAAATGAGGAGGAAATTCAGGAAAAGCTTTTCCCCTGATAGTCTAAAATTAGATTTAATTAAAAATATATTTATTAAGTGCTTGCTATGCACATAACATTAACTTAGTATGTTTCTCAATATAATTTAAATTATGTGTTAACAATAAAGAAACATTTTTAGTCTTATCTTCAAAAAACTTTGATGGGATTTAGTGTTTATACTCTGTATCTTTGCATGTATATGTGTGTATTTGTATTTGTATTTGTCTTAATAAAGCGATAGTATAGTTTGTACATTACCACATACCAAATTCACTTAAATCTGTGAAGTCTTACTAAATATACCAACAAACAAAAGACTTCATCAAACTGAAATGTCTATCATAATTTATAGAATGTGTTTTAACCTGGAAGTATTAGCCCATTTAAGAGGTATAGTCAAATAAAAATATATATGTTTTAACTTCAAACTCATTCAAGGTGCAGTGGATTATTTTCAAGCAGGATCTGAATGTTCATCTGTGATGCAAATTAAATGAGAGATTTAACATTAGTTAAATAAGTCAATGATGTGGTTGGTTTCCATGGTGACTATCCTATTGATTAGTTTTCAGTAATTTCATTCTTTCATTTATGCATGTTTTTATTCCTTCATAGAACAATGACTTATTGAACACCTGTCTGTTCTCAGTGCTGTGGTAGATGATATCAGTACACTAGTGAAAAATATATTTCATTCCTGCTCTCTTTGAGCTTACAATTTACATAGAGAAACTGGTTCTTTCTTATAGCAAAGGAACAATTTATTACTATCTTGATCCATATTATGAGTAAACAACACAGCATGCTATGAGAGCATGTGACAGATGGACTTTACTATTCTGATGGAAACAAAAGATTTTGATGAAGAAATGGTATGATTTTGAAGAATGAACAGGAGGAGTAAGCAGAGTGAAAAGTTCAGGGAAGAAAGGTCAGGCAGAGTAATACTCTCCTCGTGCAAGACTGAAACTATGGTTGAAGGTATTAAACACAGAAAACCATTTAAGCAAAAGATAAATAATTTTAATTAGTAATATACAAAAATAAAATGCTGTTGGATTTTTATTCTGTGTTATATACAAATACTTAAGTTTTCCTATTTCTTTTCCCCATGGACAGATAATATTCTACAGACATATCATCTTGTGAAATACAACACTATACATTTTCAGTTCCAAACTACAATTATAAGAATCCTAAAAATTCCTAGAAATACTCTGTCTCACAGATATTGCTGCTTGAACAGGCAACTCATAGATATTGTTATTTTGTTTTTATGTTCCACATTTCTAAAAGGTTCTTGAGTGTACAGATTTACTAACTGCTTAGGGTATGCGTAGAATATCAAAATATCCACATGTAATTTCTTTTAAAATGTTTGGAAAATATACAGAAACAATGTGGGTGATATCTTTAGAGTCCAGCATTAGTTCTTAGAGGTCCACTGAATTACAGTGAAATATAAAATCATACATACACAGAAGTTTTTAGTTAGAATAGTTTTTAGCTAAAACTCACAGCCACAATTTATCAGTATGTTGACTTTCTTTTTGTGGAAGTGAGGGGAGCTGTTCTTTGATTAAATTGTCTTCTAGAGAGGGTCTCTCCCCCTACCATCCCTTAATTGGACACCTCTAACACACGGAAAATCAAATGGTTGAGTACATCATTGGTAATGAAACATTTTGTAGAAGCTTCATCAGCCATGGAGATATAATAAATTAGGAAAAAGTCAAGCTGGGTTTTAAAAATGAATATTTTCCATAAATTGGTTTCTGAATTTGAACATAATGATTCTTCTTTTCTACATACAGGTATTCATAAGCAGTAGTCATAGAAAGTGCTTTTTTCACAGGGTGCTGAGATAAAGAACTATGAAAATCTGTGTTTCTTCTTGATTTAAGAACAAAAATCTCTATCACACGTGACATTTCTGATGCTGCTTTAAGAAAACAATAGTCAACTTGGTTTTGTTTAACATCAAGTGGCAACACTTAAATAAAAGGCAAACCATTTTCTTTTATTAGTTTGTCACAGGGATATGAAAGGCAAACCAATTTTTTTAAACTAAGTCTTTGTAGAGAATCCAAACACTAATCTGAAAATACGTCAGTGAAAAAATGCGGTCTTTTTTTCTTCTTCTGGCAAATAAAGCAGCTGCTTAAAAAACTTCTAACCCCTTTACACTGGAAGAGACCCAGAACCCAATATGTACAAGTCTTAAAAACAACTATTTCATAACTTTGTTTCCTAATGAGACTGCTCATATAATATCTTAATTAATCTGAAACCCTTATTTTGTTTCCCGGACAATTTAAAAAATACAGTATACACTCTTTCATTGTTACCATTACGAATGTTTTGTAATACAAAATAGGTTGATATATGTTACAATAGCCACCTGAGATCTCATCATTATTTTAAAAAGAAAATGTTGAAACTAAAATACTAGTAAGAGTAATAATTTTATTAACTTTGTTTCATATATTTCAAAGCTATGCTGTTATACACAGTGATTAATTGCCATATGACCTTTACATCTCATATATAGTGTAGCTTCTTTATCAATATGAAATATTTTTTAATGTTCTAATCTTGAACTATTTTTGTCTGATATTAATATTTTGCACCTTTCTTTTATTATATAATATCCCTGATGTGTTATTATTTTACCTTTAATTTCTATGTGTGCAGCAGAATTTTACTGATGGTTGAGGAGTTGGAAGATTACATTATAATGTAACACAACAAAACTTTAAATCTAATGTCAAAAAACTCAGTTTTGTTTTATTTATTTATATATTTATTTAATTAATTTGTTGGGGTGACATTGGTTAGTAAAATTATATATGTATACATATATGTCTATCTAACTATCTATCTAGATAAATAGATATAAATTTTATATTATTTATACTCGCAATTGAAACTATTCCCTAGACACATTTTTTTTCACAGATTCTAGATTTTTGAGCTTTTCTTTATCTTTAACCTTATCTTCCTATGCTTATTCCTGTGCCTTTCAATCCATAATCTGAGGCTTCCCACAAAAAGCCAAAATTATTCTTGCTTTATTATATACAGCATGTAAAACACTTTGAGATGAAATGCAGTGAAAAAAATAGATTGCAAGCTCTAAAGCATGATAGCCTGGGTACAAATCTTGTTTTTGTGTTAGCCTTAGGCAAGTTATTTCACCACTCTGTTTCATTTCCCTTTTCTGTAAGTAGGGGATGATAGTAACAACTATCTCTCAACATTTTTGTTGTGAGGATTAAATAACAAATCTAAAGAATTTAGAACAATGCCTTGCATATGTTATGTGTTCAATTAATATTAGTGATATTATTATACAAAGCAATGGCAGCTATTGACCTGATGAATTTTGTACTCAGCTTATAAACTAAGCATTATTTTTGCATACATACTAATATACATACATATGTATACTTTATTGATTTCATTTTATTTGATAAGCTAACTTTTGTTGTTTTCAGCAATTTAATTTTCAGAAATGCATGAAGATATGCTTTGCACACTGACAGAGAAATAAAAACAGTCTTAAAGTGAAAAGCAGAATGGAAATTTGTATACCATCACCATTTATGAACAAGGAGCAGATGAATGTAGTGGCAGTGATTTAGCCAGGAGAGCAGAATCCCTTTATGCCCAGTCTAGCAGCGCTGTTTTGTTTTAGGTTTGTCTGTTCTAAACAGCATGAAACTAGATTGCTAAAAGCCCTATCAGAGTAGAGATCCCAAAAATAAACCCTCAAATACATGGTAAATTAATCTATGACCCAAGTATATACAATGGGGGAAAGATAGTCTCTTTAATAAATGGAGTTAGGAAAACTAGACAGGCACATATAAAAGAATGAAAATGGACCACTACTTTACCATACATAAAAATCAATTCAAAATGGATTAAAAACTTGAATGCAAAACCTGAAAACATAAAACTCCCAGGAGATAACATAGGGGTTAAACTCCTAAACATTGGTCTTGGCAATAATTTTTTTGGATTTGACTCCCAAAGCAAAGGCACCAAAAGCAAAAAAAAACAAGTGGGACTACATCAAACTAACAAACTTCTGTACAGCAAACAAAACCACCAACAAATGAAAAAGCAACCTATGGACTAGGAGAAAATATTTGTAAATTATATATCTGATAATGTGTTAATATCTAAACATATAAAAAAAGAACTCATACACCTCAATAGCAAAGCAGAAACAAAAACAAACAAAAAAAGATTTAAAAATGTGCAGAGGAGCTGAATAGACATTTTTCCAAAGAAGACATGTAAATTGCCAACAGATACATGAAAATGTGCTCAACATAACTAATCATCAGGGAAAAGCAAATCAGAACCACATTGAGATAGCCATACCTTTTAGAATGACTGTTACTAAAAAAAAACAAGATATGGGGCAGATGGATGGCTCAGTTGGTTAGAGCTCAAGCTCTTAAAAACAAAGTTGCAGGTTAAATTCCCACATGGAATGGTGGGCTGTGCCCCCTGCAACTAAGATTGAAAATGTCTACTGGACTTGGAACTGAGCTGTGCCCTCCACAACTAGATTGAAGGGCAATGATTTGGAGCTGATGGGCCCAGGAGAAACACACAGTTCCCCAATATTCCCAAATAAATAAATAATAATAATAATAAATTTTTTAAAAAAAGAAATAAGTGTTGACAAAGATGGGGAAAAGAGGGCATCCTTGTACATTGTTGTAATTGGTGCAGCCACTATGAAAAACAGTATGTAGGTGTCTCATAAAATTAAAAACATAACTAACATTATCTAGCAATTCCACTTTGGTAATTTATCTGAAATTAATTCATGCTCTCAAAGAAATATCTGCATCCCCATGTTTATTGCATCATTATTTATAATAGCCAAGACATGGAAACAACGTAAGTGTCCATGGACTGATGAACAGATAAAGATATATAATGGAATATTATTTAGCCATGAAAAGGAGGAAATCTTGTCATTTGTGATGACATGGATCAAACTGAGGACGTTATGCTAAGGTTATTTAGTCAAACAGAGAAAAACAAATAGTGTATGATATCACTTATATGTGGAATCTAACAAAAAAACAGTACTCATAAATGCAGAAAATAAATTGATGGTTGCCAGTGACAGGGTTTGGGATGTGGGAAAATAGGTGAAGTGTTCAAAGAGTAAAAACTTCCAGTGACGAGATAAATAAGTCATGAGGATGTAATGTGCAGCATGGTTACTATGGTTAATAGTACTGTGCTGTGTATTTGAAAGTTGAAAATGTCCCACAAGTTTTAGTATGCTCTGTCTTCATTTCATTCATCTCAAAGTATTTTCTGATTTGCATTTTGTCCATTTCTTTGACTTAATGGATATTTAGGAATGTGTTGTTCTATAACCATATCTTTGTGAGTTTCCCCCAAATTTCCTGCTATTTACTTATAATTTTATTCCATTGTTGTTTGAGAGCATACTTTGTATTATTTTTATTTTTTTTAATTCATGTTTATTGGGGTGACAATTGTTACTAAAGTTACATAGGTTTCAGGTGCACAATTCTTTAATACATCATCTATAAATCACATTGTATGTTCACCACCCAGTCAGTTCTCCTTCCATCATCATATATTTAATCCATTTTATCCTCACCTGCCACACCCCCCCTTATCCTCTGGTAACCACTGAACTTCTCTTTTGTGTCTATGAGTTTTTCTTTCTTCATTTGTTTGTCTTATTTCTTTGTTGTTTTCAGTTTTACATACCACATGTGAATGAAATCATATGGTTCTTGACTTTTTCTGTGTGACCTATTTCATTCACTTAGCACAATAATCTCAAGATCCATCCATGTTGCCCCAAATGGCATTATTTCATCTTTTCTTATGGAAGAATAGTAGTCCATTTTGTGTATATACCACGTAATTTTAGATGTGTTAAGGTTCGTTTTGTGGTCTAGATATATTCTATTCTGCACAATGTTTCATGTGTACCTGAGAAGAATGTATATTTTATTTTGATAGGGTGTAGTGGACTATAGATGAATATTAGGTCTAGGTGGTTTACTGAATTGATCAAATTTTCTATTTCCTTGTTGATATTGTGTCTTCTTGTTCCATCATTATTGAAAGTCGGTATTGAAGTTTCCAGTGATGATTGTTTAATTGAATATTTCTTCCTCTATTTCTGTCTGTTTTTGCTTCATGTACATTGGTGCATTGTTGTAAGAGGCATATATGTTTATAATTGTTATATAGGTTCTGATGGATTGGCACTTTTATTATTATAGTATGTCCCTCTATAACTCTAGTATTTTTTGGTGTGTTTGAAAGTCTATTTTGTCTGATATTAGTAAAATGACATCAGCTATCCTGTGGTTGCTATTTGCATGAAATATTTTTCCATCCATGTATTTCAATCTACATCTTTGAGTCTAAAAGGTGTCTCCTGTAGACACCTATAATTAAATCATGTTTTGTGCATTTTGACGTCTACTTTAGAAAAGGACTGTTTAATTAATTAAATCACATTTAATATTATTATTGACATAACTGGATGTATATATGCATTTCACATTTGTTATCTTTATTAAATTTAATGGAGTGACATTGGTTAGTAAAATTATATAGGTTTCAAGTGTACATTTCTATAACGCATCATCTATATATTGCACTGTGTGTTACCCAGAGTCAATTCTCCTTCCATCACCACATATTTGAACCATTTTGCCCTTTTCTACCAATTCCCTTACCCCCTCAAACTCTGGTAACCAGTATACTGTTGTCTATGCCTACAATTATTTGTTTGATGGTTTACATTGCTCATTTGTTGCCTTCAGTTTTATATGACACATACGAGTAAAGTCATGTGTTTCTTGACTTTCTCTGTCTGACTTATTTTGCTTAGCATGATAATCTCAAGATCCATCATGTTGTTGCAAATTTCCATATATATTTTCATATGGCGAACTGATACTATATTATTTATATGTACAACATCCTCTTTATCCATTCATCTATTGAAGGACACTTTAGTTGTTTCCATGTCTTCGCTACAGTGAATAATGCAGCAATGAAGATAAGGGTACATAGATCTTTACAAATAAATGTTTTGAGGTTTTTTGGATCGATAATCAGAAGAGGGATTGCTGGGTCATACCGTAATACTATTCTTATTTTTTTGCATAACCTTCATGCTGTTCCTAAAGTGCTTATACCAATTTACTCATACATTCCAACCAACAGTTTATCGGGGTTCCTTTTTCTCCACAACCTCTCCAATACTTCTTATTAATTGTGTAGTTGATGATAGCCATTCTAAAAGGTGTCAGATGGTATTTTATTGTGGTTTTGATTTGCATTTCCCTAATAGCTAATGAGGTTGAGAATTATTTCAAATGCCTGTTAGCAATTTGTATGTCTCCTTGGGTAGCTCATCTGTTCATGTCCTCTGCCCATTTTTTTACTGGATTGTTTTGTTGTTGTTGAGTTGTACTCATTCTTTTTATATTTTGGATATTATCCCCTTATTGGAGGCACTGTTCGCAAATATCTTCTCCCATTCAGTTAGTTACCTCTTTGTTTTGTTGATGGTTTTTCTTGCTGAAGATTTTCAGTTTGATATAGTCCCATTCATTTATTTTTGCTTTTACTTCCCTTGCCTTTGAGGTCAAATTCATAAAATCCTTTCTGAACCTAAGGTCCCTAAGTTTAGTCCCTATGCTTTCTTCTGTGCTATTTATTTTTTTCAGGGCTTATGTTTAGGTTTTTGATCAATTTTGAATTACTTTTGCTTTATGGTGACAGATAGCAGTCTAGTTTCATTTTTTACATGTGGCTTCCCAATTTTCCCTGCATCATTTATTGAAGAAGCTTTCTTTTCTCCATTGTATGTTTTTGGCTCCTTCGTCCTAAATTATCTGCCCATATACAAGTGGGTTCATTTCTGGGTTCTCAGTTCTGTTCCATTGGTCTCTGTGTCTTTTTTTCTGCCAATTCCATGCTGTTTTGTTCATTATTGTTTTTTAGTGTAAATTGAAGTCACAGATTATGATAACTCTGTCCTTGTTTTTTGCTTTTTTGTTTGTTTCTTTTCCCTCAGGACTGCTTTGGCTATTTGGGGGATTTTGTGATTTTATACAAATCTGATGAGTTTTTGTTCTGTTGTCTTTTAAAAATGCCATTGGGAATTTGATGGGGATTGCACTAACCCTGTATATTGTTTTGGGTAATATGGCCATTTTCACTATGTTGACTCTTCCATTTCATGAACACATAATATCTTTCCATTTCTTTTTGTCTTCTTCCAGTTCTTGTATTAATGTCTTGTAGGTTTCAGTGTATGAGTTGTTCACATCCTTTGCTAAGTTTATACCTAGGTATTTTATTCTTTGTGTTGCCATTGCAAAATGAATAGTTTTTTCATTTCTTTTTCTGGAATTTTATTGTTAGTATAAAGGAATGCAATGGATTTTTGTACATTAATTTTTGTATATTTCAACTTTATTTGTTTATTGTTTCTAATAGTTGTTTGGTGGAAATTTTAGGGTTTTCTACATAAAGATCAGGTCATCTACAAAAAGGGACAATTTAGTTTCTTCATTCCCAATTTGGATGCTTTTTATTTCTTTCTCTTGTCTGTCTGCTCTGGCTAAGACTTCAAAACTATGTTAAATAACAGTGGTGACAGGGGCATCCCTGTCTTATTCTTGATCTTAGGGAAAAAGCTTTCAGTTTTCACCATTAAGTATGATAGTAGCTGAGGATTTGTTGTGTTGGCCTTTATTATGTTGAGGTAATTTCCTTCTATACATATTTAATTGTTTTAATCATAAATAGGTATTGCATCTTGTCAAATGCTTTTTCTGCATCTGTTGATATGTTAATATGATTTTTAAACTTTATTTTGTTTATGTGGTGTAACACATTGATCAATTAGCCAATGTTGAACCATTTTTGAGACCCTGGAATGAACCCTAATTGATCATGATGTATAATCTTTTTAATGTATTGTTGCATTCAATTTGTTAGTAAGTTGTTTAGGACTTTTGCATCTGTATTCATCAGAGATATTGGTCTGTAGTTTTTTTGTATTATCCTTTCAAAGTTTGGTATCAAGATGTTGTCCTCATAAAAGGAGTTTGAAAATATTGCCTTTTCTTCAATTTTTTGGAAGAGATTGAGAAGGAAAAGTATTAAATCATTTTTGAATCTTTGGAATAATTCACTGGTGAAACTCTTTGGTCTTGGACTTTTTGCTTTTGGAGAGTTTTGGATTGTTTTTTCAATTTTCTTTCTTTTTTTTTTTTCTGTTTCATTTTTTTTTTTTTTTGAATTTTTTTTTTTTTATTAAATTTATTGGGGTGACAATTGTTAGTAAAATTACATAGATGAGGGTAAGGGGGATCGAATATATGGTGATGGAAGGAGAATTGACTCTGGGTGATGAACACACAATGGGATTTATAGATGATGTAATACAGAATTGTACACCTGAAATCTATGTATGTTTTTTCAATTTTCATAGTGTTGATTGGTCTATTTATATTTTCTAGTTTTTCATTATTCAATCTAGGAAGGTTATATATTTCTAAGAACTTGTCCATTTCTTTTAGGTTATTGAGTTTGGTGGCATATACTCAATCATAATATTTTCATATCATCCTTCGTATTTCTGTGGTATCATGACTTCTGTTTCATTTTTTATTTTGTTTATTGCTTTCTTTTCTCTTTTTTCCTTAGTATGTCTAGCCAGGGGTTTTTCAATTTTATTAATCTTTTCAAAGAATCAGTTCTTTTGTATTAATTTTTTGTTGTCTTTTTGTTCTATTTCATTTAACTGTGCTCTAATTTTTATTTTTTACTACCTTCTGCTGACTTTGAGTTTCACTTGTTCATTTTCTTGTTCTTTAATATGTAATATCAGGTTGTTTATTTTGGATTTTTATTGTTTCTTGAGATAAGCCTGTAATGATATAAGTTTCCTTCCTAGTATTGCTTTCACTGCATTCCAATGAATTTGATACAATGTAATTTCATTCTTTCATTCTCATTTGTTTCTACGTATCTTTAGATCTGTCCTTTTTATTTCTTTCTTTTTTTTTTTTTAATTAAATTTATTGGGGTGACAATTGTTAGTAAAATTACATAGATTTCAGGTGTACAATTCTGTATTACATCATCTATAAATCCCATTGTGTGTTCATCACCCAGAGTCAGTTCTCCTTCCATCACCATATATTCGATCCCCCTTACCCTCACCTCCCCCCCCTTCTTTGACCTAGTCATTCGCTTATAGCATGTTGTTTAATCTCCACATATTTGTGGATTTTCCTTTTCTTTTCTTTTCTTTTTTTTTTTTTTTTACAATTGACCACCAATTTCAAAACACTGTGGTCAGAGAATATGCTTGGAATGATTTCAATCTTCTCAGTTTTGCTGAGGCCTAGTTTTGTTTCCCAATATATGGCCTATCCTTGAGAATGTTTCCTGTGCACTAGAGAATGTCTGTTGTTCTATGATGAAATGCTCTGTACATGTCAATTATGTCCATTCGGTTTAATGTGTAATTTAAGCCTGATATTTCCTGATTGATTTTCTGTTTGGATGATTTATTATTGGTGTCTGTGGGGACAGAGCCAGGAGTGCAGTTTCCAGGATCTTGGCTTCACGTGGAAAGGTGCTGGCTCAGGTAGTAAATGGCCATCAGCTGTGGCTAGTTGGCCATTAGCTGTAACCAGTGAGCCTTTGGCCACTAATATAACTGCTATGGCTATGCTAGCAGCAAATGGGAGCTAGCAAGAAGATGGTGGCTGAGCTAGCAAGAGCGGATTGCAGTTAGCACATGAGGTTGGTTGGCAGAGAAGTGGATGGCAGGTTGTGGATAGTGTAGCTCCTGCTTCCTGTGTCTCCAACCCAGCTGCCGGCAAGAGTATAGTGGTATGACTCCCCTACCTATGGCTCCGTGAGTGTTCCTTTTTGGCCTCACCATATCCTGCATTCTTATGTGGGGAGCGGGAGCTGAGACCCCGCGTGACTCCCCGTGTGACAGTGTCAATGTAGTATCTAGGTCCCCTATGATAGTGGTATTTTTGTCAATTTCTCCCTTTAGTTCTGTTTGTAGTTGCTTTATGTAATTTTCATGTATACAGTAGTAATTTTGTTCAGTATGCATCTTATCTCCATTTTCTTTGTAAATTAAGATTTCTCCAACCCTTACATCCTCCTACTCTTTTTTGTCATAAATTATCCCTATTTATGCTGTGAATCCACTTCTAAGTTGCTATAGTAAATTGCCTTCTTCTATTTCTCTTTTTCATATTTTTATTTTTTCACCCTTTATATTATGTTAAGTGTATAGTGCCCTATTGTGTGTAGGGGTTGCCATTTCTTGCTGCCGTGTGTATGTTAGTAAAATTACTCATAGTTTTGTATACTTCTGTCTTTTTGTTTCAGGTTGGATATCCTCCTTCTGTATTTCCTATAATGCAGGCCTTGTGATGGAAAATTCCCTCATCTTCTCTATGTCTGGAAAGGTCTTTATTCCTCCATAACTAAAGGATAACTTTGCTGGATATATTATTCTTGGCTGGTAATTCTCTCTTTCAATAGATTGAATATCTGATTCTACTCCCTCTTGGCTTGTAGAGTTTCTGCTGAAAAATCTGATGATAAACTAATGAGCTTTCCTTTATGGGTTATGGTCTTCTTTTCCCTGGTTGCCCTGAGAACTCTTTCTTTATCATGAATTTTTGACAGCTTCAGTACAATGTGCCTTGGAAAAGGCCTGTTGGGGTTGAGGTAATTAGGTGTTCTGTTTGCTTCTTGGATTTCGAGGATCCAATTCTTTCCATAGGTTTGATAAGTTCTCTTTGAATATTTGGTTGAATAAACTCTTTGTTCCCTTCTCCCTCACTTCTCTTTCTGTTATACCCATTATTCTTATATTGCTCTCTCTAATGGAGTCAGATAGTTCTTGTAGAATTATTTCATTTCTTTTAACTCTCAAGTCTCTGTCTTCTTCCTTCATGTCATTTCCAGATTTCTATCCTTGATATCACTAATTGTTTATTCCGTCTGGTCAGTTCTATTTCCTAGCTGGTTGTTTCATTATTTATCTCTTTTATTGAGTTCTTCAGCCCCACACTTTCTATTTGGTTCTTTTTAAAATTTTCAATCTCTTTGGTAAAATATTCATTTTGTTTGTTGATTTTGTTTCCGAGTTCATTAAACTGCCTATCTGAGTCTTCTTGCATCTCTTGTAGTTCTTTTTTCAGAACTGCAATCTTGAATTCTGTACCATTTAAGTCACTTATTTCCATGCTTTTCAGTTCATTTTCTGCAGATTTTTCATTTTCTTTCTAAACTTCCTGGTTACCTGGGATATTCATGGCAATTAGTGAATTATTATTTCTCTTCCTGGACATCTGCAGAGTGGATTCTGCAGCAGGCTGATATGAAGAGGTCTTTCTTTTGCTTTCCAGTAGGTGTATTGCAGTGTTTTACTTTTTGTGTGTGTTGTTCCAGCTTCTCAAGCACTGGGTGATTTCCTGTGAGGTGGACTTCTCCTCTGTGTTCAGGTCACCTGGGTCTCAGGTCACCACCACTGTGGAAGGATGTTGTGGGCAATGGGGTTCTGAGCCTCTGCAACCCCATTGCTGCCCTTGCAGTCTGATGTAAAGTTAGTGTGTCTCAGAAGCCCTGGTTGCCCTCTGAGAGATCAGCCCACAACTGGTGTGGAGTGGGCTGAGAGAAATATCACCTATGTTAGTGGCTCTGAGCAATGGTGACTTCCAACCCACAGCTGTCTCACTCTTACAGCTTCTTCCTTGTCACTGGAATTAGCCTCGTTGTGCATCTGCCGCACCAGGACTGTCTCTCCAGTTCTCAGGGCTGTAGATATTGTACTCTTTAATCTGACACTGCTACGGTTTCTTCTGGAGCCTAATTCTAGCACTGGGAGGGTAGAAGGGGTTGAGATATAGGAGGGAAAATGGAGGCAGCCAAGCTCCTTGTCTTACTTTCTTCCTGGCAATGCGGGCTTAAACTGCAGTTCACACCCTTCTGTATTCGGTCTTTGCCCCAAGTTTTCTGCCCCCATCATGGGTTCAGTCATATTATATGCTGATCCCTCAGGCAGGATTGTGAGCCACAGAAAGTGCACTGCAGCCTGAACCTTTCCCTATCCTAGGACTGCAAATCAAGAGCACAATAAGATATCACCTCACTACTGTTAGAATTGCTATTACAAAAAAGACTGGACATGGTAAATTTTGGCAAGGATATGGAGAAAAGAAAATCTTTGTGTACTATTGGAGGGAATATAAATTGGTACAGCTGTTATGTCAAACAGTAGGCAGGTTACTCAAAAAATTAAAAGTAGAACTACTATATGAGTATGATCAAGCAATTTTACTATTGAGTATTTACTTAAAGAAAGTGAAAACACTAAATCAAAAAGATATATGCACCCTCATGATCACTGCAGCAATATTTGTAATACCTAAGGCATAAAAGCAACCTAAGTATCTACCAATGGATGAGTAAATACAATTACACACTCACACACACGGTGCCAAAAAACTATTAAAATTGTAATACTCAATATATACCAATAACAAAAGGTAAATACAAGTCACGTTTGACTGCAATTATAAGAGGTGCTCAAAGTGGCTACCATCAGTGCAATTTTAATGCAGTTTTTTCCTTTCTTAAAATGTGTATATATTTTTGGGCACCCTCTGTATGTATGTGTGTGTATATATTATTTTTAATGGGTGAATTATGTGAATATATATATATATATATATATATATATATATATATATATACACACACATATATCTGACATTATGCTAAGTAAATTATGTCAGACAGAGAAAGAAAAATATAGTATGATCTCACTTATATGTGGAATCAAAAAAATCTGGCTCATAATGCAGAGAACAGATTGGTGGATGTTCGAGGTGGGGGTGGGGGAATGAAGTGGGTGAAGATGGTCAAAAGGTACAAACTTCCACTTATAAAATAAATATA
This sequence comes from Rhinolophus sinicus, assembly GCF_057876585.1. NCBI lineage: Eukaryota > Metazoa > Chordata > Mammalia > Chiroptera > Rhinolophidae > Rhinolophus > Rhinolophus sinicus. The sequence goes on along the minus strand of NC_142518.1, from coordinate 52,865,669 downwards.
TACCAGGGATATAATATACAGAATGGTGACTACAATTAATATTACTATATAGTTGAAAGTTGCTAAGAGAATAGATCTTAAAGTTCTCATCACCCTCTAGTAACCAGAGTAAAGGGGATCAAATATATGGTGATGAAAAGAGAACTGACTCTGTGTGGTATTCACACAGTGTCACATATAGATGATGTATTATAGAATTGTACACTTGAAACCTATATAACTTTACTAACAATTGTCTCCCAAATAAACTTTAATAAAAAAAGGTTCTCATCACATGGAGAAAATTGTAAATAAGTGTGATAATGGATGATAACTAGACTTTTTCACAATGTGTATAAATATTCAATCATTATTTTGTACACTTGAAACTAAAATAATGTTTCTGCCAATTATATCTCAGTAAAATAAATCTTTGCAAACAATTCCAAAAAATAGAAAAGAACACTTTGCATTTCATTCTATAAAGCCAGTATTTCCACACTATAAAATCCAGACAAAGACATCACAAGAAAATAAAACTGCCAATCAATAACTTTTATAAGTATAAATGCAAATATCCAAAATAAAATATTAACAAAACAACATAGAATATAGAGAAAGGATTATACACCATGACCAACAACAAGTTATCACAGGAATTCTAGTTTGGTTCAACTTATGAAAGTCCATTAATATAAAGCACCATTTCAGTAAAATTAAGGTAAAAAAACACACCCACAAATCACAAAAATCACAATTGACAAAACCCAATTCCCTTTTATAATAAAAACACTAACATAAGCTAGGAACAGACTACCTTTAACTAACTACCTTTAACTAAGGAAGGGAATCTTAGAAAAAGCAACAGCAAATCCACAGCTAACACTATACTTTTTATATAACTTTTTATTCTTATAATTAGTTTCGGGTGTATGAAACAACATAATGATTACATATTTACACACCTCACAAAGTGATAACCCCAACAAGTCTACTACCCATCTGACACTGTACAAACCTATTACAATATCATTGACTATATTCCCTATACTGTACTTTACATCTTGTGCTAAATATATATATAATATTACATATATTTTATATATAATATACATATATATATATATATATATATATATATATATATATATATATTATAATATAAAAATCATTGTTGACAGTCAATATTATTTCATATTATTTACAGGTGTACAACACAGTGGTTAGGCATTTATATAATTTAAGAAGTGATCCTCTGATAAATCTAGTGCCTATCTGATACCATACAGTTTTAACAATATTATTGATTATATTGCATATACTGTAATTCACATCCCCATGACTATTTTGTGACTACCAATTTGTACTTCCTAATCCCTTCACCTATTTCACCCATCCCCCAAACTTCCATCTAGCAACCATCAGTTTGTTTTCTGTATTTATGAGTTCATTTCTGTTTTATTTGTTTGTTTATAGTATTCTTTAGATTCCAAGTATAACTGAGATCATATGCTATTTGTCTTTCTGGAGTCTGACTTATTTCACTTAGCATAATGCCTTATAGGTGGATCCATGTTGCTGCAAATGATAAACTTCATTCTTTTTTATGGCAGAGTAGTATTCTGTTGTATGAATGTACCACAATGTCCTTATCCAATTATCTATCAATAGGAATTTCCGTTGTTCACATATCTTGAATATATTGAATATAGTGAGTAGCACTGCAGTAAACATAGGGGTGAATATACATACATATATGTATGTATATTTGAATTAGTGTTTTGGATTTATTTGGATAAATACCCAGGAGTGGAATTGCTGGGTCATAAGGTAGTTCAATTTTTAATTTTTTGAGGAACCTCCATACAGTTTTCCATAATGGCTGGACCAATTTGCAATCCCACCAACAGTGCATGAAAGATCCCTTTTCTCCACATCCTCACCAACTCTTGTTTTTTTTATTTATTGATGACAGCCATTCTGACAAAAATGAGGTAGTATCTCATTCTGGTTTTAATTTGCATTTCTGTTATTATTAGTGACATTGAGCATCTTTTCATGTGTCTATTGGCCATCTATATGACCTCTTTGAAGAAATGTCTATTCAGATCCTCTGCCCATTCTGTAATTGGATTGTTTAGTTTTGATGTTGAGTTGTATGAATTTTTTTATGAATTTTGAATATTAACCCCTTATCAAATGTATTATTGGCAAATATATACTCCCAATCCACAGGATGTCTTTTTGTTTCATTGATGGCTTCCTTTGCTGTGAAAAAAAAACCAAAAAAACAAAAAAAAACACTTTTTATTTTAATGTAGTCCCATTTGTTTATTTTTCTTTTTGTTTCCCTTGCCCAAGGAAATATATCAGTAAAAATATTACTAAGGGTAATGTCCGAGAGTTTGCTTCCTATATTTTCTTCTAGGGGTTTTATGGTTTCGGTTTTACAGTTTTGCGTTTTACATTTAAGTCATTAGTTCACTTTGAGTTTAAGTATAAGGCATGAAGTGGTAGTCCATTTTCATTTTTTTTCTTTTTTTTAAATTTTATTAAATTTATTGGGGTGACAATTGTTAGTAAAATTACATAGATTTCAGGTGTACAATTCTGTATTACATCATCTATAAATCCCATTGTGTGTTCATCACCCAGGGGCTAGTATCAAGAATATACAAGGAACTCATGCAACTCAACACCAAAAAAACAAACAACCCAATTGAAAAATGGGCAGAGGACTTGAAGAGACATTTCTCCAAAGAGGACATACAAATGGCAAATAGACATATGAAAAAATGCTCAACATCACTAATCATCAGAGAAATGCAAATCAAAACCACAATGAGATATCACCTCACCCCAGTCAGAATGGTGATCATCAACAATACAAATAGTAACAAGTGTTGGAGAGGCTGTGGAGAAAAAGGAACCCTCATACACTGTTGGTGGGAATGCAGACTGGTGCAGCCTTTATGGAAGGCAGTGTGGAGGTTCCTCAAAAACTTACGAATAGACTTGCCATATGACCCAGCAATCCCTCTCCTGGTTATCTACCCAAAAAATCTGAAAATATTTATACATAAAGGCACGTGTGCTCCAATGTTCATTGCAGCTTTATTTACAGTGGCCAAGACATGGAAACAACCAAAATGTCCTTCGATAGATGAATGGATAAAGAAGTTGTGGTATATATACACAATGGAATACTATTTGGTGGTAAGAAAAGATGAAATAGGACCATTTGTTACAACATGGATGGATCTTGAGATTATAATTCTAAACGAAATATGTCAGACAGAAAAAGCAGAGAACCATGTGATTTCACTGATATGTGGTATATAAACCGAAAACAACAAAGGAACAAGACAACCAAATGAGAAACAAAAACTCATAGACATAGACAATAGTTTAGTGGTTACCAGAGTGTAAGGCGGGGGTTGGTAGATGAGGGTAAAGGCGATCAAATATATGGTGATGGAAGGAGAACTGACTCGGTGGTGAACACACAACGGGATTTATAGATGATGTAATACAGAATTATACACCTGAAATCTATGTAACCTTACTAACAATTGTCACTCCAATAAACTTTAATTAAAAAAAATGGAAAAAAAAACCCTGAAGAAAGTATATTCATTGCATATAGTATTATATAGAGTTAGATTCATATTTGCTGCAAATTTAAATGTCATTCATAATTGTTTCAACCTAACATTTTGACAAAGGCTAATCTTTAATTACCACAAATCTTTTAAAGGGAGTAAACTTGGCCATAACCCAGTGATAATAACATTATTTTTGACCAAGGAATAGAGGCTTGATGGAGTGATATTTGAATGTTGAATGAAATAACTACTTGTATTTTTTGATTGAAGAGTTTTACAACAAAGCTTTACATTAATAATTTTTACAAGAATCATGTTCATGATGTATATTAACATATGCTATTGGCAAATGCGCTATGATCATCAGGGTACAACTACACTCATTTGGTGCCGAAAACTTCCACAGTTTCAATTTTGTTTTAGTGAAATAAATAAATATTAAATGAATAAATAAATAAATAATAGATTCTTTGAAAATACTCCCAAAAATTGGAGTAAACAAAAGAACCATTATTATATGAAATTTATAATGTTTTAGGAGCAAGAACTATATTTGAAAAACTACATTCTCAAGGTAAAGTGGTTTCTCATTTAGTTTTGTGATTTAAAATAGACTTGTTAGGCTATGTATTCAGTTATTTTCTATTCATTTCCACATGCGCACATTTCTTTTAATGACAAACTTAAGACCAGCACAAAACTGTTCTTCCCTGTGTTTTATAGCTCTTATAAAATTGAGAGGTCAAGGAAAACAAAGCAGTGAATTTTCCAATGGTCTGCTGTTCTGACAGACTCATTGAAATTTTCTTACAATCAAGGTTCTGGAACCAAGAATGAAAGATGCCAAAGGTATCTCACAAAAACATTTGCTGAGGGACCTATTCTGCAGCAACACTTTTAAGATTTTTATTAAATATAGCTAATATACAATATTATATTAGTTTCAGTTATACACCATAGTTATTCAACATTTATGTGCCTAAAGAAATGATCACCATGATAAGTCCAGTATCCATCTGATACTGTACCATGCAATCACATTATTATTAACTATATTTCCTGTTGTATACCACCTCCTCAAGACTTACTTGTTTTATACCTGGAAATTTGAAGCTTTTACTCCTTTTTGTCTTTTACCCATTAATTTTTTTTAAATTATGGTTGATGTCCAATATTATATTAATTTCAGGAGTACAGCATAGTGGTTACACATTTATGTAAGAGGTGATCCCTCTGAGTAGTCTAGTATTCACCTGGCAGTGTACGTAGTTATTACCATATTATTGACTATATTTCCCATGCTTTACTTTACATCCCTATGATTATTTGGCAACTACCAATTTGTATTTCTTAATCCCTTCACTTTTTTTACCCTGCCTCCCAACACACCTCCCAACTAACACCCTGATAAATCTAGTACCCATCTGACACTATACATAGTTATGACTATATTTTTTATGCTATACCCTACATCCCCATTACTTTGTAACAACAGATTTATACATTTTAGTCTCTTCTCCTATTTCACCCACTACCTATCCCCCTCCCATCTGGCAACAATCAAAATGTTGTCTGTATCTATGAGTTTGTTTCTGTTTCATTTGCTTGCTGTTTATTTTTTTCTTTACACTCCACTTAGAAGTGAAATTATATGACATTTGTCTTTCACTGTCTGAACCTATGACACTCAGCACAATATCCTCTAGGTCCATCCATGTTGATGTGCCTGGCAAGATTTCAATGAGTAATATTCCATTATATATATGTACCACCTCTTCTTTATCCATTCATCCATTCAGGGGTAGCCAGATTGTCTTCATATGTTGGGTATTGGAGGTAATGATGCAAGGAACATATGGATGTACAGGTCCCCTCAAATTAGCATTTTGGGTATTTTCAGATAAATACTGAAGTGGAATTACTAGGTCCTTCATTGTCTCTTGTTATAGCCTTTGTTTTAAAGTTTATTTTGTTTGGTATAACTACCACAGCTTTTTTTTTTTTTTTTTTTTTTTTTTTCATTTCCATGTCCATGAAATGTCTTTTTCAATCCCTTTACTTTCAGTCTCTGTGTGTCTCTCAACCTGAAGTGAGTCTCTTGTAGGCAGAATATTTATGGATCTTGTTTTCTTATCCACTCAGCCACACTATGTCTTTTGATTGGAGCATTTAATCCATTTACATTTAAAGTAATTGTTGATAGATAAGGAGTTATTGCTATTTTATTATTCATATTACTGATCTTTCCAATTTTTTTTGTCTTAAAAAAAATTCCCTGTAACATTCCTTGTATAACTAACTGGTTTGTTGGTAATTAACTACTTTAGCTTTTTCTTCTCTGGCAAGGTGCTTTTTTGTCCTTTGATTCTAAATGATAACTTTGCTGGGTAGAGTGCTATGGATTGTAGGTCCTTGCTTTTCATAACTTTGAATATTTGGTGCCAAATCCCTTCTGGTCTGCAAAGTTTTTGTTGAGAAATCAGCTGATAATCTTATGGAAGCTTCCTTGTAGGTAACTAACTGCTTTTTTTTCTTTCTGCTTTTAAGATTTTTCTTTGTCTTTAACATTTGGCATTTTAATTATGATGTCTTAGTGTGCGCCTCTTTGGGTTCATCTTGTTTGGGACTTTCAGCATTTCCTGGGCTTGAATATTCATTTCCTTTGCCAGGTTAGGAAAGTTTTCCATCATTATTTTTTCAAATAGGTTTTCAATTCCTTTCTCTCTCTCTTCTCATTCTAGTACCCCTATGATATGAATATTGATACACTTGATGTTGTCCCAGAAGCCCCTTAAACTGTATTCATTATTTGGGGATTATTACTTTTCTTTTTGCTGTTCTGATTGGGTGTTTTCTGCTACCTTATCTTCTAAATCGCTCACTCGATCCTCGACTTCTTCTAATCCCCTGGTGATTCCCTCTAATGTATTCTTCATTTCAATTATTGTATTCTTTATTTCTGATTGGTTCTTTTTTATGTTTTCTATTTCCATTTTTATGTTTCCTATCTTTTTGTTGAAGTTCTCCCTAAGATAAGTAGACATCCTTAGAATTAATTACTTGAACTCTGCATCTGGCAGCTCGTTTCCATTTTGTTTAGTTCCTTTTCTGAAGCTTTGTTCTCTTCTTTTATTTGGGAAGTATTTCTTTCTCTCCCCATTTTGGCTGCCTCCCCGTGTTTGCTTCTATGTAGAGTTGCTATGTCTCCTGGTCTTAGTAGAATAGCCTTATATAGTACCATATTTCCCTGAAAATAAGACCAGGTCTTATATTAAGGGTTGTTCCAAAAGATGCATTAGGGCTTATATTCAGGGGATTTCATCCTGAAAAATCATGCCAGGGCTTATTTTCCAGTTAGGTCTTACTTTTGGGAAAACACAGTAGGTATTCTCTGTCTCCCAGTGGTGCAGTCTCCCTCATCATCAAAACTGGGCTCCAGCTGTGTCCCTTATGTGGGTTGTATGTGCCCTCCTGTTGTAATGAGACTTGGTTGCTGTTTTCACATCAATAGGAAGGATTAACTTTGGGCTCATTGGGTGTACAGACTGGCCATTACTACAGTGGATGCATTGTGGTGTAGAGTCTTACCCTACAATGCAGGATTCACTTAGCAGGACAATGGTGCTTGCCCAGTCTGCCCTTTGGATGTGTCATCCTTGGAGGCAGCTAGGTGATACTCCAGTTTGGTCTGAATCTCATCACTGGGCATGCCAGACCTGGGGCCTCCTGGGAGGGGTCCTGCTGCAGGCCTAGTTCAGCTGCAGCCTGTGTCCTGTGCACAGCCACCTGGCATATACCACAAAGCAATCTGCAGGTAGTCATCAAATAACTAGGTTTGGAGGTACCTCAAAAGACCACTCTGCAAACCAAGGCAGGCTTCCGCTAGTGCTGAGCTTAGGGGTGCTCAGCCAAAGGTAACAGACACACCAAAGTCAGATGCTGCTTGTTTGGGTTTTGTGAACCTATGAGAGATTTTAGGAAAGTGAGCAGCATGGGCCAAGGTAGGCTGTTTGTATGGAAAAGGAACTGGAAGGGGCTGAGGTGGGCCTACAAGTTTGGTGGGGTGGGGTCTCAGAATCACTAGGATGAGGACAATGAATGGTGTTTGTCAAGTTGATGGACACTCAGATATGACAGCCCCTTGCATCTGCACACAGGGAGGACTCAACAAAGAAACAATGTCTTCCACCAGCTTCTTCCTCCAGGATAATGCTGCCCTTCCACCCCTTGCCTGGAAACTACACAACTCATTTCCTCCCCATATGTCCCTGGTGCCTTTCTAGTTACTGCCCAGTACTGCAACTCACAGCAAGTGAGTCAATCAGTGAGTAAGTGTGTGTGTGTGTGTGGGGGGGGGTTCTTTTAAGGGGATTGCCTGGCACTGCAGCCACTCTCCATCTCATTCAGCCACAATCTCTGCTTATTTTCACAACCAGAAGTTATGGGGACTTCTCTTCTGGGCACTGAAACCCTGCATTGGGTAGCCTGGTTTCAAACTGAGATGCCTCTGTTCATCTGGAAGGGTAACCTCCACAGCTGAGATATCCCTTCCTATTCTTACTTGAGATATTTGTGTGTGGGACTAGCCCATTTCACATCTTTGTGCCTCCTACACATCTTCAGGTGGCTTATTCTGTATGTCCTCAGTTGTAGGGCTTTGGTTCAGCTAGACTTAAGGTGATTCTCAATGATCTGAAGCAATGCTTTTGAATTAAAGGCTCTGCATCAGCAGCTTCAGGAAAATTGTAAACATGATGATTAAATGGAAGTTGAACAGAAGTTATAGGAAAATACGCCCAAAAGTTATCATGTACCCACAAGGGTGCACAATGCTCAGAGTGGCTGTTTGGAGTGGTTTTTGCAAAGCTTTCTAAATTTGACTTTGTAAATGAAAGAATGAACAAAGACGATTATGTGAAGATGGAACAAAGAAACAGATATGGACACAGCACAATACATTATAGTGTATAGATTAGGAGTTTGGGATCTGGAATAAGGCTTTTTATTTAATCCCCAGTTGTGTAAACTTGTGCAAGTACCTAATGACTCTGTGTTCCCAATTGAAAACTGGAGAAAAATATTTCCTCTAGGAATACTCTAAGGAATAACTGATACAATGTTTGTAAGGTGTTCACAGTGATGACATGTAGTGTGTTTTCAATAAATATTAGCCTTATTAATTTGAATTATGTAGCTATCCATATGGAAAGGGCTCAATAAACTTGTGAATTTAGTAATATACTTGTAGTCAACAGTAAGAAAACTAATATTGTAATTAACATTAAACAAAGTAATATTGTACACAATTTGTAGGCAATATAATATAGTGAGAAAATTACTAGAATATAATACAATAAATTTGCTTTCCTTTATGGGCTCAAAGAAAAAATAATTGAAAGAAATACTTCAGTCCAGCTGTATACATGGCTAAATGACTTGTATCTGATTCCCTCTAGGCAAGAAAAATTTGAAACCCAGTGGGAAAATCATACACAAACAATGATTTGAGTGATCTGGAAAAACCAAATGCAGACAGAAATTGGAGAGAACCAAATAATTGAAAGAAGGAAAGCAACCCAGGTCAACTGTTGCATCCACAGAAAAAGAAAGCCAAAAGTAAATATGACAGTCTCACTGGTCAGAAGAAAAAGAATTTAGAGTCTATTCTGTGTATGCCAGAACATCTGAAAATTGAAATATCCTGGAATGGAAGTGGCACAGAGAGAGAAAACCCAAATTATATGTACAAGTTCAACTAAAATCTGTGGATGACTTCTAAGCAGGACATGGCCATTATAAGACATCAAGGAAATCCTGCAGAAAATAGCACTTGCAAAACGTTGATTTTGGCAAACTGCTTTTTAAGGGGATACAAAATTTAGAATTCAAATTTTGTCAATTACAGGATTTTGTGTAACATTTAAGTATTTTAGTTTAAAACCCAGTAGATTTTTATGTGGTGAATAACAGTATATTGAAAAACAACTGGTGAAAATCTAATAATAGGATTAAATACTAAGAAAAAAAAGCAAAAATGATCTAATATATTTGCATCTGGATTCCCAGAAATTGAGATAAGATAAAATTGGGCAAAAATGTACTTACAGAAATAATGGCCAAAATGCTTGTAGGAAAATATTAATCCAAAATTCCAAAAACAGTGAATAAGGAAGAATATTACAGAATAAACTACATCTAGTTGAAGAGTGAGGTCAGCCTTATTGATGTATCAGACATCCCTTGCTTTTCCTTCCTCCCCACTCAACAACTGAAATTCAGTATCCACCTATAGACAAAAGTGCCTTTGTGGGAGGTGTGGGTTCTAGCACCATTCACCTAAGTACCAGGAGGAGTGTCATCCACCTGTTTGCCAGTTAATAGGCAAACAGACCATAGTACTGGCTATAAACCCTGCAGAGGCCCATGGACCTGTTCCAGAGCTTCTGAGCCACTATCAGGGAGCCCCTGGAAAACAATGAATTAAACAGTAACTCACAGACAAGAGCTATTTTAGAAGTGCATATTTCCAGAGGAAAACTTCCAGCACTCTGTTGGGAAACAACTGTGAGTTTGGATGCATTAGAGTGGGTAAGAAGAAGAGTTTCACTTTATATGTGTCACTCAATCCCCAATGTGCTACAGGTGAGAGTCAAGAAAGATTTTCAAACTCTGATTTATCCCATGTGACAAAGGGGCAGAGTGTGAGTCAGTACCTGGCTTCCCTAGCGGTGTGGGACACTGCCAGATAGGCACTCTTCTCTCTCACCATATCCAGAGTACTACATGGGAGCACCATGAATGGGGTGGGACATAGAAAAGTTCAGGGAGAGTGGTAGTTATGACTATTGGAAGGGATTAAAGAAATGCATATCCTAACTTATTTCAAGGATTCCATCAGAAGCCCACCCACAAGCCTCTGGAAATGCCTCATACCAGGTTTGACAAGTAAGTTCACAAAGTTATCCTAGAAAAAGTGCTACATAACTCATTGTTGAATATCGCTATGTTCATCTTCAAAGCACTCCCCTTGGGAAGCTAAGCACTAATGCCAGTGCCTAGTCCCTTTCTGGAATGGCCATCAGTGCTGTCGTCATATTACACTTGATGTCCTGAATACCATCAAAATGTCTTCCTTTTAATAGTACCTTTATCTTTGGGTAAAGAAAATGGTCATTGGGGGCCAGATCAAGTGAGTAAGGAGGGTATTCCAATACAGTTATTTATTTCCTGGCTAAATACGCTCTCACAGACAATACCCTTGAGGTGGTGCATTGTCATGATGCAAGAGCCATGAATTGTTGGCAAAAAGTTCAGGTGGTCTAATTTTTTCATACAGCCTTTTCAGCACTTCTGTATAGTAAACTTGGTTAACTATTTGTCCAGTTCATACAAATTCATAATGAATAGTCCCTCTGATATCAATAAAGGTTAGCAACATCGTATTGATTATTGATTTGGACTGACAGACATTTTTGGTCTTGGAGAATTGGCTAACTTCCATTGTGCATTTTGATGCTTTGTTTCAAGGTCATATTGGCACACCCATGTTTCATCACCAGTGATAACATGGCCCAAAGTTTTGTCTTGCCTCTCAGAAAGGTCTTGGCAAACTTTGACCCTCCTTTGCTTTTGTTCATCAGTGAGCTCCTTCAGGACCATTTTTGCACACACCTTTCTCGTACCAAGATTTTCCTAACTGTTTCTCTATCAATGTTTACTTTGTCTGTTATGCTTCTCACAATCAGCTGACGATTTTGATGCACAATTTGACGAATGTTTCCAATGTTTTTAGTTCTGCTCGTTACTGGCCACCCTGACCTCTCTTCATCAGTGAGGCATTCTCACCCCTCAGAAAAATGTTTACTACATTTGTATACTGCTGTTTTCTTCATGGCATTATCACCATAAACATGAGCTATCATGTCCCTGATTCACTTCCACTTTTGCCAAGTTTAATAAGAAATTTAACGTTTGTTCATTGCTCTAATTCAAGTTCAGACAGTCTTGAGATAGCACAAAAAAACAGGCAACAACAATAATGAACACCACTCAGCAAGACACCACCACATGTGGACATGAACAAACAAATATCATGAAAACTAACTGAGCTGTTTGTACAGTGCTACCATTGTAAGCACACAGTGGCAAGTTCACGAACCCAATTGTCAGTCCCTGTACACAGATTCCCCCCAACTGGTCCATGGATACCTGTAGTGCTCCATATGTCTCACTCACACACATCCCCTCCCTATGATGAGCTCCCCATTGCAAACTCCTTACAGTGGTTCAAGAAGGCTTTTGCAGATATCTAGTGAGGACACACAAAGAACTGGCTGAATCTGTGGGCCAGGGAGAGACCACAAACTTGAGCTGTAGCACTACCTTTGAGAAAACAAAAGAGATCCTTTCAACACTTGGCCTAATATGTCATAGCATTCAGAGAAGGCTTACAAGCTTAAAATTTTGGCCACAAGAGGGAGCAAGAAGTATGGAGCAGGTATACCCATAAAAGGTCTAAGAAAACCCCAGAATCTCTAGCAGAATTGAGGGAAAGTATTTCTCCCTTTAAGACATTAAGACTAGAGAAATAGACTGTTTTTTGAAAGAAGCAGACAGTAATGCAAAAGCCTAAGAACAAGGAAAAATAAAAAAACATAACACCACTAAATGATCACAATAGCCTTTCAGTAGCCGAACCTAATTTAACAATGAATTCAAAGTAAAATTTTAAAGAAAACTCAATGAGCTACAAGAAAAGACAGACAGACAATTCAACAAACTAATAAAAACAATACAAAAACAAAATGGGATGTTGAACAAAGAGATAGATATCATAAGAAAAAACAAATTCTGTAGCTGAAGATTACAATGAATAAAATGAAAAAAAATGCAATAGAGAATATCAATAATGATTTTGATCAATCAGAAGAATGTATCAATGAGATTGAAGGCAGGGACTTTGAAATTATCCAGCCAGAGGAGAACAAAGGAAAAAGAATAAAAAATAGTAAGAAAGCCTACTTGTATGTGATCTATGGTATATCATCAAAAAGACTGATTTGCAAACCATTGGAGTTCCTGACTGAAGGAAGAGGGAAAAGTGGGTCTAAAGCTTATTTAATGAAATGATGGCTGAGAATTTCCCAAATCTATGGACAGTTTGGATAGCCCAGTTAAAGAAAAATATAAAGCACACACAAACAAAAAATCAACTTTCAGAGTTCCCTTCCAAGACATATTATAATAAAACTGTCAAAAATTGAATACAAAATATTTTAAAAGCAACAAGAGAAAAATATTGTAACTTACAAGGTAACCCCCATAAGACTATTACTGGATTTGTCAGCAGAAACCTTACAGGTCAGAAGATAATTCAATGATATAGTTAAATTGCTGAAAGAAAAAAACTACCAACTAAGAATACTTTACCAAGAAAAGCTACTCTTCAGAAATGGAGATACAAATAACTTCCCAGAAGAACAAATGAACAACAAAAACAGAAACAAAACTGAGGGAATTTATCACCATTAGACCTGCCTCACAAGAAATGCTGCCAGAGAAAACAAAGCCACAAACCCTGGCTGCCTCCCACCAACCTCCCAGATCTCACCTCCCCCACACCTTCCTAGTGTTAGCAGTGGGCCCTAGGAAAAAAGAAATGGTAGTAATGTCAGATTAAAAAGCAGAATATCTGCAGCCCTGACAATGGGAGAGACAATTCCTGAGTGGCAGAAGCACAGTGCATCCAAGTCCAGTGAAAAGGGAGAAGCTATAGGAGCAAAGCAGCAGTGGTCTGACAGTCACCATTACTCAGAAGAGAGCAAAGCCACAAAGACATCAACTGCCTCTCCCAGCACACCTAACCCTACATTTCTTAGCTGATCCCAGTGGAGAAACCCAGGGCTACTAATGCACACAGCTCTGCATCTGGTTGCAGAGGCAGCGCTGGAATTTCAGAGGCTCAGAACACCATCACACAACACATCTTCCCACAAGGGTGGTGCCCTGAGACTGAGGTGACATGGTCTCAGAGAACCCAACCTCCCCAGGGAATTTCATACCCTGTGAGAAACGAACAGCAGAAGAGAAAATTTAAAAAATTGCAAACTACCTACTGGAAAACAAAAGGAAGACCTTTTCATATGGACCTGCTACAAAATTCATTCCTACAGGAATATAAAAAAAAAGGATGAAGGGAAAAAAAATTTGCTATTGCAAATAAATTAATTCACAGCATAAGTAGGAATAATTTGTGACAATAAAAACATAAAAGGAGAGGGAGAAAAGGTCTGACTTTGCAAAGGGGAATGGAGATAAGAAGCATACTGAATTAAAAGGACTACTGTATACATAAAACTTTCTTTTACACAACTTCATGGTAACCACTCAAAAAAAAAAAAAAAAAATCCAGAACTGAGACACATAACAGATAAAAGAGGAAACAGAGGGGAAAAAATAGAATAACACCAAACTGAAATAACAGACAGAAACACAAGGTAAAGTAACAATGGAGACAACAACTACCAGAAAGAAAAATAAAGGTAAAATGGCTATAGGAAATCCTCATATGTCAACAATCACTGTAAATATAAGTGGACTGAACTCACTAATAAAAAAGCACAGGCAGCAGATGGGGAAAAAAAAGCCAACAACAACAACATGCTGCCTTCAAGAGACATATCTCAGTTATAAGGACAAATATTGACTCAAAGTGAAAGGGTGGAAAAAAATATTCCAAGTAAATGGCATCCAGACAAAAGTGGGTGTATCCATGCTTATATTTGACAAAAGAGACTTCAGGATTTAATAAAAAATAATAAAAAGAGACAAAGATAGACATTTCATAAAAATAAAGGGAACAATACAACAAGGAGACATGACACTTATTAATATATATGCTTTGGATCAGTGAGCACCAAAAAAATATAAAGCAACTACTAACATAACTAAAGGGAGAAACTGACAAAAGCACAATTGTAGTAGGGGACGTAAATATGCAATTGGCAGCTATGGAGAGATCATTTAAACAGAAAATCAATAAGGAAATATCAGCCTTAAATGACACATAAAACCCAATGGACATAATTGATATTTAAAGAGCATTTCATCTTAAAACAACACACTATATATTCTTCTCTAGTGCATGTGGAACATTCTCAAGGATAGACCATATGTTGGGAAACAAAACCAGCCTCAGCAAATTTAAGAAGAGTGAAATTATAGCAAGCATATTCTCCAACCACAATGTATGAAATTGGAAATCAACGGTGAAAAAAAGGCAGGAAAAACCACAAATATGTGTATATTAAACCACATGCTATTAAAGAAAGACTGGATGAAATAAAAATAAAAGGAAAGATAAAAATATATATAGAAACAAATGAGAATGAAAACACATCATGTCGAAATTATTGGGGATGGTGAAAGCGTTATAAAAAGAGAAATTTATAGCATTACAGGCTTCTCTGAAGAAACAAGAAAAACCTCAAATAAGCAACTTATAATTACATCTTCAAGAACTAGAAAAAGAAGAAAAAATAAAACCCAATGCCAGCAAATGAAGGAAATAATAAAAATCAGAGCAGAACTAAATGAAATAGAAAACAGAAAGACAATAGAAAAATTAATGCAACAAAGAGCTGGTACTTTCAAAACATTAGTAAAATTGACAAACCCTTGGCAAGACTCACCAAACAAAAAAGAGAAATGAAACAAATAAACAAAATCAGTAATGAAAGAGCAGAAGTTACCACGGAACCACAGAAATACAAAGGATCATACAAGAATACTGTGAAGGAGTATATGTCACCAAATTCAATAACCTACAAGAAATGGACAAGTTCTTCGAAATATATAACGCTCATAGACACAATCACAAGGAACTGGAAAATCTAAATAGACTGAATAAAAGTCAGGAAATTGAAATAAAAGCAAAAGTCCAGGACCGGATGTCTTCAATAGTAAATTCTACAAAACATTGAAAGATGACTTGGAGACATCATCAAAATGGCGGCGTGACGTGAGGCATGTAAACCTCCCCTGGAATTTACAACTAATCCAACAACAATAACTCCACAAAGGATTCCCTGCACAGCACACAGGCAACACGAAGAGGCCCACTACTGAATTCACCTAAAGGTGGGCGAATCACACCAGTGGGGAAGGAGGGAAGGAAGAAGTGTGGAGACGGAGCCGCGCGGGCGGAGGCACGGGTGCAGGCGCAGGACGCAGACCTAGCTCACTGCTCCGAGGTCGCTGCATACCGGACCTACTGCAGCTGCGGGAGAGGGAAGAACTTGGACTGCTAGGGCTCCACTTATTGCCCACAGGGCTGAGGGGGCAGCATATAACATGGCTGACCCCAACGCTCACGGCAGAGACCTCGGAGAAAAGACTGAGGGAAGAAGGCTGAAAACGGTGGTTTAAGCCCTCACTGCCGAGCAGAGAACGGAAGCCGTAGGCACTGAGAATAGCCGCCCCCTCCCTACCCTCCCAGAACTCGCCCCATCCCCACCAGCTGGGTGCTACAAGGGGAACAATAGCAGTGTCAGATCGAAAGAACAGAATATTTGCTGTTCTGAGAACTGTGGACTGCAGACTAAGATTCACAGCCCAACTAGTTCCGGCAAAGGGGAGGGAACTGTGGAAGCAGGACCGGCTGTGGTGTTGGTCACCGCCATTGCTCAGGGCCACCTCTCACAATTCACCCCGTCACTGGCCCCACCTATCTCAGCGGATCCCTGCTGAGTAAACAGAACTGCTGAAACACACGGGCTCTGAATCTGGTGCAGGAAGAGCTTTGGAACTTCAAAAGTTATCCACATACCCACAAGGACACTGCGCCCTGTGACTCAGGTGAACTATTAACAGAGGAGAAGCCCGTCTCCCAGGGAATTCCCCCATTGTGTGACAAGATGGAATAGCACTGAGAAAACATAGCACTACCGTGTAAGAGAGAAAAATAAAGGCTGCAGGGGGAGAAAATTTGAAACATTCTACCAACAAGAACTGGAAAACAAAAGGAAGACCTCTTCCTATCAACCTGTTGCAGAAGCCACTTCTGTAGATGCATAGGAAGAGAAATAATAAATCAGTAATTGCCATGAATTACCAAGGCAACAAAACAGCTCAGAAAGAAAGTGAAAAGTCTCCAGAAAAGGAAATTAAAGATATGGAAATATGTGACTTAAATGACACAGAATTCAAGATTGCAGTTCTGAAAAAACACAACGAGATGCAAGAAAACACAGAAAGGCAGTTTAATGAATTCAGAAACAAAATCAAAGAACAGCATGAGCATTTTATGAAAGAGATTGAAATTTTAAAAAAAGAACCAAATAGAATTTCTGCAGATTAAGAACTCAATAGAAGAAATTAAGAACGAAATCACCAGCTTAGGTAGTAGAATTGACCAGATGGAGGAAATAATCAGCGACATTTAAGATAGAGACCTGGAAATTACAGATGGAAGAGGAAAAAGAAAAAGACTTGAGACTTAAAATAAATGAAAGAACGCTACAAGAATTTTCTGACTCCATCAGAAAGAGCAATATAAGAATAATGGGCATACGAGAAGGAGAAGAAACAGAGAAGGGAACAGAGAATATATTCAAACAAACAGTTGATGAGAACTTCCCAAACTTGTGGACAGAACTGGATCCTCCAATCCAAGAAGCAAATAGAACACCTAATCACCTTAATCCCAACAGGTCTTCTCCAAGGCACATTGTATTGAAGCTGTCAAAAATCAACGACAAAGAAAGAAACCTCAAGGCAGCCAGGGAAAAGAAAACTGTAACTTACAAAGGAAAGCCCATTAGATTATCATCAGATTTCTCAGCAGAAACTCTACAAGCCAGGAGGAACTGGAATCAAATATTCAAACTACTGAAAGAGAGAAATTATGAGCCAAGAATAATATATCCAGCAAAGATGTCCTTTAGATATGAAGGAGGAATAAAAACCTATCCAGACATACAGAAGCTGATGGAATTTTCTAATACACGGACTGCACTACAAGAAATACTAAAGGAGGTTATTTGACCACCATCAATAGGGACAATTTGTGGCAACCGAAATATAAAAAGGGGGAGAGTAAAGGCCTGAACCAGAATATGGGACTGGAGAAAATAAGCGTGCTGAAGAAAATGGAATACTCTAAATATCAAACTTTCTTTGACATAAACTTAAGGGTAACCACTGAAAAAAATTCCATAACTGAAATATATACAGGAATAAAAGAGGAAACAGAGGGAAACATCATAGAATACCACCACACAGAAATAATAGACAACAACAAAAAGGCAAAGAAACAATGGAGACACAGCTTTAACAGAAAACTAAAGACAGAATGACAGGAAATCCTCACATATCAATAATCACCCTAAATGTAAATGGACTGACCTCACCAATAAAAAGGCAAAGAGTAGCAGATTGGACCAAAAACTAAACCCAACCACATACTTTCTCCAAGAGACACATCTCAGCTACATGGACAAGCACAGACTCAAAGTGTAAGGGTGGAAATTGACACTCCAAGCAAATGGTATCCAGAGAAAATCAGGTGTAGCCATACTGATATAAGATGAAACAGACTAAGGGTGAAAAAGGTAACAAGAGACAAAGATGGGTATTTCATAATGGTAAAGGGGACTGTACAACAAGAAGACATAACAGTCATCAATATTTATTCCCCCAATCAGGGAGCACCAAAATATACCAAGCAACTACTAACAGAACTAAAGGGAGAAATTGACCAAAACACAAATATACTAGGGTACTTAAATACATCATTGACAGCTACGGCTAGATCATCCAAACAGAAAATAAATAATGAAATAGCAGCCCTAAATGACACATTAGTTGAAATGGACATAATTGACATATATAGAGTACTTCATCCTAAAACTTCAGACTATACATTCTTTTCTAGTGTACATGGAACATTCTCAAGGATAGACCATATATTGGGACATAAAATCAGCCTCAGCAAATTTAAGAAGATTGAAACCACACCAAGCATATTCTCTGATCACAAGGCTTTGAAATTGGATATCAACCTCAAAAACAAAGCAAGAAAAACACAAATATATGGAGATTAAACAACATACTTTTAAAGAACGACTGGGTCAAAGAAGAAGTTAGAGGAGAGATCCAAAGATACATAGAAGCAAATGACAATGAAAACACATCCTACCAAAATTTTTGGGATGCAGCGAAAGCAGTTTTAAGAGGGAAATTTATCTCATTACAGGCCTATCTCAAGAAACAAGAAAACTCCCAAATAAATAGCCTTATGTTACACCTTAAAGCACTAGAGAAAGAAGAACAAGTGAAACCCAAGGTCAGCAGAAGAAAGGAAATAACAAAAATTAGAGCAGAACTAAATCAAATAGAGAACAAAAAGACAATAGAAAAAATTAATGTGACAAAGAGCTGGTTCTTTGAAAAGATTAACAAAATTGACAAACCCTTGGCTAGACTCACTAAGATAAAAAGAGAGAAGACACTAGTTAACAAAATCAGAAACGAAAAAGGGGAAGTTATCACGGATACCACAGAAATACAAAGGATGATCCAAGAATACTATGAAGACTATATGCTACCAAATTCAACAACCTAGAAGAAATGGACAAGTTCTTAGAAACATATAGCCTTCCAAGGCTGAACCATGAAGAACTGGAAAATCTAAACAGACGATCACCAGTAACGAAATCGAATCAGTCATCCAAAACCTTCCCAAAAGTAAAAGTCCAGGACCAGATGGCTTCACTGGTGAATTCTACCAAACCTTCAAAGAGGATCTAATACCAATCCTGCTCAAACTCTTTCAAATAATTGAAGAAGAGACAGTACTCCCTAACTCATTTTATGAGGCCAAAATTACCCTGATAACAAAACCTGGTAACGACAGCACAAAAAAAGAAAACTACAGACCAATATCTCTGATGAATACTGATGCAAAAGTCCTAAATAAAATTCTAGCAAATCGAGTACAAAAATGCATTAAAAAGATTATTCATCACGATCAATTGGGACTCATCCCCGGGGCACAAGGGTGGTTCAAAATCCACAAATCCATCAATGTGATACATCACATAAACAAAATAAAGGACAAAAATCATATGATTATATCAATTGATGCAGAAAAAGCATTTGACAAGATACAACATCCATTTATGATTAAAACACTTAATAAAATAGGTATAGAAGGAAAATACCTGAACATAATAAAGGCCATATATGACAAGTCCTCTGCTAATCTCATAATTAATGGTGAAAAACTGAAGCCCTTTGCTCTACGTTCAGGAACATGACAGGGCTGTCCCCTATCACCTCTGCTTCTCAACATAGTCTTGGAAGTCCTTGCCAGAGAAGTCAGGCAAGGGAAAGAAATAAAAGGCATTCAAATTGGGAATGAAGAAGTTAAATTATCCCTCTTTGCAGATGACATGATGCTATATGTAGAAAACCCTAAAGACTCCACCAAAAAGCTATTAGAAACAATCAACGAATACAGTAATGTTGCTGGCTACAAAATCAACGTACAAAAGTCCATTGCTTTCCTATATACTAACAATGAAATCTCAGAAAAAGAAATACAAAAAACAATTCCTTTTCACACAGATGGCAAACAGACATATGAAGAAATGTTCAACCTCACTGACCATCAGAGAAATGCAAATAAAAACCACAATGGGATACCGCCTCACCCAGGTCAGGATGGCTATCATCAATAAATCAACAAACAACGGGTGCTGGCGTGGATGTGGAGAAAAGGGAACGCTGGTGCACTGTTGGTGGGAATGCAGATTGGTGCAGCCACTATGGAAAACAGTTTGGAGGTATCTCAAAAATCTGAAAATGGAACTACCTTATGATCCAGCGATCCCACTCTTGGGTATCTATCTGGAGAAATCCAAAACTCCAATTCAAAAATCTTTATGCACTCCTATGTTTGTTGCAGCACTATACACGGTGGCCAGGACCTGGAAATGGCCGAAATGCCCATCAGTAGATGACTGGATTGAGAAACTGTGGTACATTTGTACAATGGAGTATTACGCAGCCATAAAGAAGAAAGAAATCTTACCATTTGCAACAACATGGATGGACCTAGAGAACATTATGTTAAGTGAAATAAGTCAGACAGAGAAAGACAAATACCATATGATCTCACTTATATGTGGAATCTAAAGAAAAGAATAAGTGAATGAACTAATCAGAGACAGTTTTGGAAACATGGAGGAAAAACACAGGGTTGCTAGAGGGGCAGGGGGGTGGGGATAAGGGGAAGGTGAGAGGTTTTGAAAAATAGTCGGTAACCACAAGATGATCATGGGGGTTTGAAAATTAATTTGGGGAACGTACAGAGGGATAGTGGATGGGGGGAGGGGTGTCCACACAGTGTGAGGGATATAAATGATAAACGTCTAAGTTTTGCTTTGTCTTGTGCACTTGAAACTAATTTTTAAAAAATTAAATAAATAAATAAATAAATAAATAAATAAAAAGTGTTTGAAATAAAAAAAAAATGTTTTATGTGACTCACATGTAATCAATCGCTTTTAACTGGCTCACAGAAATTTAAATGAATTAATTTTATGGTGTTGCATACAAATAATGTCAAACAATTCTGTTTTGGACTTTACAAAATTGTGGTGCCCATTGAGGTACGTCATTCAGGTAACTATAAGGAATATGGTGCAATTTGATAGTTACAGGTGTAATATAACCATCAGCATGGTAAGTGGAAAGACCAGGAGATTTAGATGGAGAAAATCTAGTATCTGTGTCCTAGCTTTGCTAATGTGACCTTGGGGGAATCACTGCCTCTCTTTGAACCTTAGTTCTCACTCTCTTCAAAAATCTCTTTCTCTTCAAAATAACAAAGCTTACTGTGATGTTTAAGAAAAATGTCTATGAAAGTATCTTTGCTAACTCTAATGTACCCTAAAGATACTATGTTACTTTTAACAGCTTTACTGGGATATAATACACATTCAATAATTCACCCATTTCCAGTGTACAATTCAATGTTTTTTAGTACATTCATAAGCTTGTACAACAATCACACCAATCTAATTTTAGAATATCTTTGTCTCCCATAAAAGTAACCCCATGCCCAGTAACAGTCACCCTCAACGTCCCCAACTCCTTCCATCCCCATCTCTAGGCAATCAAAAATCTACTTGCTATCTC
The DNA here is from genome assembly GCF_057876585.1 of Rhinolophus sinicus. NCBI lineage: Eukaryota > Metazoa > Chordata > Mammalia > Chiroptera > Rhinolophidae > Rhinolophus > Rhinolophus sinicus. The sequence goes on along the minus strand of NC_142518.1, from coordinate 52,843,884 downwards.
TCCAGATTGCCTATTCTGGGAATTTCATCTAAATGGAATCATATAACATGTAATCTTTTGTGACTGGCTTCTTTCACTTGGAATGATTTCACAGGGTTTATTCATGTTGTAGCATGTATCAGTGCTTGATTTCTTTTTATTGCCAAATAACCTCCTGTTTGTGCGGATGTGCTACATTTTGTTCATCCATTCATCAGGTGATGCACATTTAGGTTGTTTACTTTTTTTGGCTATTGTGAATAATGCTTCTATGAACGTTCATGTACAAGGTTTTAGGTAAACATATGCTTTCATTTCTCATGGGTATGTACCTAGGAGTGTACTGCTGGATTCTGTAAATCTGTTTAACATATTGAGGAAATGATAAGCTGTTTTCCAAAGCAGCTGTGCCATACGAATACCAGCAGTGTACAGGAGTATCATTTTCTCCACATTTTCTCCAACACTTGTTATTCTCTGTCTTTTTTATTATAACTACCCTGGTGGGTATGAAGTGGTATGACATGGTTTTGATTTGCATTTTCCTAATGACAAATAGATCGAATATATTTCTTGTGCTTATTAGCTTTTTGTATGGCTTTCTGGGAGAAATGTCTAACCCTTTGCTTATTACTTACTGGAACTATTTATCTTTTTTGTTATTGAATTGTAAGAGATCTTTATATATTTGAGCTACAAGTCCCTATTCAAATATATGGCTTGTGACTATTTTCTTTTATTATGTGGCTTGTCTTTTTACTTTCTTACTGTTCTCATTTGAGCAAACAATGTTTTAATTTTGATGAAAAAAAAAAAAAAACAATTCCTTTTACAATTGCAGCAAAAAGAATAAAATACCTAGGAATAAATTTCACCAAGTATGTGAAAGACCTATGTGCTGAAAACCATAAGACATTTTTGAAAGAAACTGAAGAAACTAAGAAACGGAAAGACATTCCGTGCTCATGGATTGGAAGAATCAACACAGTTAAAATTGCCATATTACCCAAAGCAATATACAGATTCAATGCAGTCCCCATCAAAATCCCAATGGCATTTTCAAAAGAAATACAACAAAAAATCAACAGATTTGTTTGGAACCAAAAAAGACCCCGAATAGCCAAAGCAATCTAAAGAAAATAGAACAATGATGGAGGTATCATACTTCCTGACTTTGGCTTGCACTACAGGGCTACAATAATCAAAACAGCATGGTATTGGCAGAAAAACAGACACATAGACCAATGGAATAGAATTGAGAACCCAGAAATAAAACCACATAAATATGGACAGATAATTTTTGACAAAGAAGCTAGAAACATACAATGGAGCCATACAAAGACAGCCTCTTCAATAAATGGCGCTGGGAGAATTGGATAACCACGTGCAAAAGAATGATACTGGACTGCTATTTGTCACCATGTATCAAAATTAATTCAAAATGGATCAAAGACTTAAGCATAAGACCTGACACAATAAACTGCATAGAAGGAAACATAGGTACTAAACTTATGGACTTTGGGTTCAAAGAGCATTTTATGAATTTGACTCCAAAGGCAAGGGAAGTAAAATCTAAAATAAACGAATGGGACTATATGAAACTTAAAAGCTTCTGCACAGCAAAAGAAACCATCGATAAAATAAAGAGGACACCAACTGAATGGGAGAAAATTTTTGCTAACAGTGCCTCCGATAAGGGGCTAATATCCAGACTATACAAAGAACTCATGCAACTCAACAACAAAAAAACAAACAACCCAATTGAAATATGGGCAGACGACCTGAAGAGACGTTTCTCCAAAGAGGACATACAAATGGCAAATAGACACATGAAAAAATGCTCAACATCACTAATCATCAGAGAAATGCAAATAAAAACCACAATGAGATATCAGCTCACCCCAGTCAGAATGGCTATCATCAACAAGACAAATAGTAACAAGTGTTGGAGAGGCTGTGGAAAAAAGGGAACCCTCAAACACTGTTGGTGGGAATGCAGACTGGTGCAGCCCTTATGGAAGGCAGTGTGGAGGTTCCTCAAAAAATTACAAATAGAATTACCATATGACCCAGCCATCCCTCTCCTGGGTATCTACCCAAAAAATCTGAGAACATTTATACACAAAGACATGTGTGCTCCAATGTTCACTGCAGCTTTGTTTATGGTGGCCAAGACATGGAAACACCCAAAATGTCCTTCGATAGATGAATGGATAAAGAAGTTGTGGTATATATACACAATGGAATACTATTCGGAGGTATGAAAAGATGATATAGGAACATTTGTGACAACATGGGTGGATCTTGAGAGTGTAATGCTGAGTGAAATAAGTCAGACAGAAAAAGCAGAGAACCATGTGATTTCACTGATGTGTGGTATATAAACCAAAAACAACAAAAGAACAAGACAAACAAATGAGAAACAGAAACTCATAGACACAGACAATAGTTTAGTGGTTACCAGAGGTTAAGGGGGGTGGAGGGTGGGGGGTGAGAGATGTGGGTAAGGGGGATCAAATATATGTTGATGGAAGGAGAACTGATTCTGGGTGGTGAACACACAATGGGATTTATAGATGATGTAATACAGAATTGTACACCTGAAATCTATGTAATTTTACTAACAATTGTCACCCCAATAAATTAAAAAAAATAAATAAAAAAAACACGATAAAATATCACAGACTTTTTAAATGCTTTGCATTTTAATATAGTTGAAGGTAAGGCAGTGAGTAATTTTAGAGATTTTCCCTTGAGCTACATAGTTCTTTTCATGTGTAATTATTCTCTGAGTGCATTAGATAATGCTATGTTTCCCACAGCTGTATACACATCTATAAATCATTAATGAGGCAGTTAACTGAAACAAAACTATAAAAGATTTGCATTACCCAGCAGAACCCTGCTTTAATTGACTTCTAATTATTTACTATTAATTTTTCCTTTTGGAATAATGATTGTAAATAATTTAGGATGCTTTCACACAAAAATTAGATGTTGTCTATTCATCAATTTTTTTTTTAAATTTAACTAAAACACTGTCAGTAACCAATATTGGTCCTGAGGTAATAGTTTTTACTACATTAAATTCCATCCCACTCTCTATTCCTACCTTCCTGTTTTGCCTCCATCTCCCCCTAAAAGGGTATAGACAATAGTGGGAGTCCAGAAATAAAAATAAAACACATTTGCCCCAAAATAGAATAAGGATAATAAGCTCGATGAAACATACTTTTTGGGGTATGTTTATTGAATCTTTATTTTATTTCAGGTCAACCTTTTTCATAGTTTCTTAATTCATGAAAAGAATGTTAAAAAAGTGAAAAACAAATACAAGTATTTTTTACTGTAGCTGATGTAAGTATAAATGAAATCATAATACTATATGATAATAAAGGATGTCTATAAAAATTGCAGTTCAAATATAGTAAAAAATGCTTTGACATTTATCAATTCACTTTATATTGCTCTGTCTGTCATATTGTTATGGTATCATTTCTTTGCTAATTATCATCCCCCAAACCACTGATATGCTATAAATAGTCTATTGATGCCAAAAATATTGTTCTTCCCTTGGTTTACTTATTTTTTCATTTATTTTTATTTAAGTATATTTAGTATAAAATCTTATATTAGTTTCAGGTATGCAATATAGTGATTCAATATTTTTATACCTTACAATGTGATCACCACTAATTTCAAAAATCATCTGTTACCATGTAAACTTATCACAATATCATTAACTATTTTTCCCTCTCCCTTTTCACCCATCCTCATACCCTCTTCCTTCTGGTAACCATCATTTCAGTCTCTGCTTCTGAGTTAGTTTCTGTTTTGTTTATTTGTTACACATTTTTTAGATTCCACATATATGTGACACCATACAGTGTTTGTCTTTCTCTACCTGTCTTATTTCACTTAGCTTAATACTCTCTAAGACCATCCATGTTTTTGCCAATGGCATGATTTCATTCTCTCTCTCTCTCTCTCTCTCTCTCTCTCTCTCTCTCTCTCTCTCTCTTTTGTTCTGAGTGTCTTCAACAGTGGTGTTGGGAAAACTGGACCGATACAGACAAAAAAGAGAGAGAGAAACTGGACCATTCTTTTACACCATATACAAAAATAAACTCAAAATGAATTAAAGACTTAAATGCAAGGCCTGACACCATAAAACTCCAACAAGAAAACATAGGAAGTAAACTATTTGACATCGAGCTGAGTAATATCTTATTGGGTTCATCCCCTTGAGCAAGGGAAACAATAGCAGAAATAAATAAAGGGGACTGCATCAAACCAAAAAGCTTCTTTTTTATTTCTTTTCCTGTCTGATTGCTGTGGCTAGGACTCCCAGAACTATGTTGAATACAAGTGGTGAAGGTGGGCATCCTTGTCTTGTTCCTGATCTTAAGAAGAATGATTTTAGCTTTTCCACATTGTATATGATATTAGCAGTGGGTTTGCCAGATATGGCCTTTATTATGTTGACATATGTTCCCTCTATTCCCACTTTGCTGAGAGTTTTTATCATAAATGTATCCTGGATTTTGTGAAATGCTTTTTCTGCATCTATTGATTGACCATATGTAGGGAAGATGTTGAAGAAAATTTGCCTTCATTGTTTGATGTGAACTTTTGTCTATTAGCTTTTATTTGTTCCTGTATGTGAGGTGATTTCTGTAGTGTGATCAAGGGTTGAGTAAATTCCCTCTTTAGTCTCATTCTCCCAAGCAGGAGAGACATGAGATGAGGTCGCTTTTCTGCCTTTTTTGTTTGTGCTGTGATCAGGGGTTGAGTAAATTCCCTCTTTGGTCTCATTCTCCCAAGCAGGGGAGATATGAGATGATGTTTGCTGTTCTTTCTGTGCTGTGAGGTGACGGCTAGCTTAGGGTTAAAGAAATTCTTGACCAGGGGTTGAAATAATTCCCTCTTTGTTCTGTCTGTTTTGCCCACATCAGCAGATGAAGTGAAGAAGTAGCTAAATTATATCAAGACGATGTGACAACCACATTGCCAGGCCTTGTTGCTTATCTGGATGAATTGGCCCTTCGGCCAGATGGGCAACATTCACATCAGTAACTGCCAGACCCTCTTGGAACTGACCATTCCTGGAGGGGGAGGCAGGAACAAGAAACTTGGCTCTAAGGTATATTTTTGGAAAATATATATATATGACCAACCTCAGTTGAGTAGACAGAGATTTTTGCAGTAGGGGAGAGAGATTCTTTGTTATTTCATCATCATTCTGGCATTCTTGAGAACTTAAAGCACGGCATTGGGAGACACTCCAGTTTCCAACTGCAGACCCGGTGAGCTCCGGCCCCGGCTTCCAGCACTGGAGGCCGGAAGTCCTGTGAGGTTTGACTAGTGCCTGACCTTTCCAGAGTTATTTCCCACGATTCAGTAAGCTTCTTTGGCATAACATTGTTATTAATGTGTACGTAGTTTAATCTTAACTGCATTTTACTTTTTTGTTATTGCACATTTTTGTGATTGTATTCTTTGATTGCCTTAATTGCCTTTGACCTTTATTTACTATTGTATACTTCTAACTAGATTGAGTGAATATTGCTAAATAAATAAATTTAGATATTGTTAAATAAATAAATTAATTAGCCCCACTGTAGTGTGTGTCACTCCTCATCCTTTTTTTCCCCTCGTTGTTACACATATGGTTTTCATTTTTCATTTTATTTATGTGGTATTAATTGATTTTTGGATATTGAACCAATCTTGCATACCAGGAATGAATCCTACTTGACTGTGGTGTACAATTCTTTTAATGTAATGCTGAATTTGGTTTGCTATGATTTTGTGTGTTCATCAGGGACATTGTCCTATAATTTTCTCTTTTTGTAATGTTCTGGTTTTGGAATCAGGGTAATGGTGACCTCATAAAATGTTCTTGGGAGTCTTACCTCTTCTTTAATTTTTTGGAGTAGCTTGAGAAGAACAGGTGTTAATTCTTTTTTCAATGTTTGGTAAAATTCACCTGTGAAACCATCTGTCCAGGACTAATGTTTGTTGGGAGCTGATTGATAATTGATCAATTTTGTTACTTGTAATTGGTCTGTTCAGATTTTCTCTTTATTTTTTATTTGGCCTTGGAAGGTTGTATGCGTCTAGAAATTTATCCATTTCTTCCAAATTGTACAATTTCTTGGTATATAGTTGACCATAGTATTTTCTTAAAATTGTATGTATTTCTATGGTGTCTATTGTCACTTTTTTGTGGAGCTGAGACCCCTCCCTCATCCAGCAGGACCTCTGCCACTGAGGGGTTCTTCCCGTTGTTCAACTACTATCTGTGGGTTTGGAGTCAGCCCATTTCATGTCTCCATCCCTACTACCAGTTTCGATGGGGCCTCTTCCTTGTAGCCTTAGTTATAAGCATTCTATTCAGCTAATCTTCAGATGATTCTTGAGGTGGATTTTTCTATAATTTATTTATAATTTTGGTGTGATCCTGGGATGCAGTAAGCATAGCGTATACCTAAGTTGCCATCTTGGACCGTCTCCCTGCCTAACTTTTAATAGAACTGTTTTCTTTCAATATTGACTTGTATGAGTTCTTTATTTATCTTGAATATGAACTCCTTATCAAATATATGATTTGCAAATATTTTCTTCTGTTCCGTATTTTGCCTTTTCGTTTTGTTTATGGTTTCCTTTGCTGTGCAGAATCTTTTTAGTTTGATGTAATATCACTTGTTTATTTTTTATTTTGAGCCTTTGCTTTTGGAGTCAGATCCAAAAAATCATCCATAAGCCTGACATTAAGGAGCTTACTGACTATATTTTCTTTTAGGAGTTTTATGCTTTCAGGTCTCACATTTAAGTCTTTAATATACTTTGAGTTAATTTTTGTGCATGGTATAAGAGAGCCATCTAGTTTTATTCTTTTACCTGTGGCTGTCCAGTTTTCCCAACATCATTTATTCGAGAGTCTGTCCTTTTCCCATTATATATTCTTGGCTCCTTTGTCATAAATTTACTGAGCATGTATATGTAGGTTTATTTCTGGGCTCTGTATTCTGTTCCATTGTTCCATGTAAATGTTTTTATGCCAATAGCATATTGGTTTAAGTACTATAGCTTTGAAATATAATTTAAAATCAGGAAGTGTGATGCACCCAGCTTTGTTCTTCTTTCTCAAGATTGCTTAGTTTTACAGTCATATATATATTTATATATATATGTATATGTATATATATAAATATATATATACACACATATATTATATATATTATATTATAATATTATATATTATATTATATTATATTATATTATATTATATTATATATAACTGTAAAACTGTATATATATACAGTTTTATATATATATATATATATATATATATATATATATTTGTTTAAGTTTTGTGAAAAATGTCATTTGGATTTTGATGAGTATTGTATTGAATCTGTACGTTGCTTTAGGTAGTATACACAATTTAACAATATTAATTCTTCTAATCCATGGGCATGGAATACCTTTCCATTTATTTGTATATTCTTCAATTTCTTTTCATCAATGTTTTATATATTTCTGTCAGTGTACAGGCCTTTCACCTCCTTGGCTAAATTAATTCCTATGTATTCTATTCTTTTGGATGTATTTGTAAATGGGATTCTTTAATTAATTTATGTTTCTTATAGTTTGTTTTTAATTTATAGAAATGCAACAGATTTCTGTATGTTAATTTTGTATCCTGCAACTTACTGAATTTGTTAGTTCATTCTAAGTATTTTTTTTTTTGGTTGAGTCTTTACAATTTCTATATAAGATCATATTTTCTGAGAATGAAAACAATTTTCCTTCTTTTTTTATGATTAGGATGCTTTTTAACTTCTTCATCTTAACAATTGCTCTAGCTAGGATTTCCCATACTGTGTTGAATAAAGGTAGTAAGACTCTTGCATCCTTGTCTTGTTCCTAAACATAGAGAAAGCTTTTAACCTTTCACCATTCAGTACGATGTTACCTGTGGGCTTGTCTTATATGGCTTTTATTATGTTGAGGTGTTATTTTAATACCCAGTTTATTGAGTGCCTTTATCATGAAAAGATGTTATATTTTATCAAATGCTTTTTCTGCATTGAGTGATCATATTATTTTTATCTTTGATTCCACTAGTATGGTGTATCATATTGATTGATTGGCATGTTGAGCTATGCTTACATCTGAGTGGTAAATCTGACTTGGCCATGGTGTATTATCCATTTAATATGTTGTTGAATTAAGTGTGTTAATCTTTTATTGAGAAATTTTGCATTTACTTTCATTAGGTATATTTTTTGTAACATCCTTACCTGGCTTTGGTATCAGGTTAATACTTGCCTCATAAAAAGTCTCAGAGAATTCCCTGTTCTTCAATTTTTGGAAATGTTTAAAAAATGCTGGCATTATTTTTTTCTTAAGTTAGGTAGAATTTACCAGATAAACCATTTTGTCCTGGGCTTTTTCTCTCTGGGAGAATTTTGGTTACTTATTCAATCTTCTTAGTCCTCATTGCTGTGTTTAGATTTTCTATTTCTTTTTTATTCAATCTTGGTAGGTTGTACACTTCTTGAAATTTATCCACTTCTAGTTTATCTAATTTGTTGGCATATAATTTTTCACAGTACTCTCTTATAACTCTATGTATTTTTGTAATACTAGTTGCAAAATCTCTTCTTTCATGTATAATTGTGTTTATTTCAGTCACCTCTATTTTTTTAGTTAGTCTAGCTAAAAGTTTGTCAATTTTGTTTATCTTTTCTAAAAACCAGCTGTTAGTTTCATTGATCTTTTCTATTATTTTTCTAGTTGATATTTTATTTATTTCGACCCCAATTTTTGTTATTTCCTTAGTTCTGCTATCTTTGAGCTCAGATTTTTTTTCGTATTTTTCTTGTTCTTTGAGGTGTAAAGTGAGGTTGTTTATTTGAGATCTATTTGCTAATTATGCACTACAATTTTCCTCAAAGAACAGCTTTTTGCAGCATCCCATAATTCTTGGTGTGTTGTGTTTCCATTTTATTTGTTTCATGATTTTTTAAAAATTTTCCTTTTTGGTTTCCTTTTTGACCAATTGTTTGTTCAAGAGGGTGTTTCCTAGTTTCCACATATTTAAATATTTTTTACCTTTTCTCTTGTTGCCAAAGTTTTTCTTGGGTATACTTCTTTTGCCTTTTGTTTGCTCTACCCTTCCTCATTGCTCTTCCCTCATCCCTATGTCAGTATTTTGATGTTCATAATTCCACTTCCATTTTTCTGTAAATAGCCTTTTTCCATGGCCTTAAATTGAATCAAAAGAGTTAATCTTCCTGAATAAGTGATCTTTAATTTCCATAGTATGTTTTCTTGTCTTTGTTTATTTTCATTATGTACCCACATTCATTTTCCCATTTAAAATGCAAATAATTTAAAATAACAATCATAAAGGGCTATTTCTAATGATAAAACTTGAGATGTTGTGGAAGTGGGAAGTAAATTTTTGTGGCAGCTCTCCTTCATTCCATTTAGGCAACTGTTTACTTTGCCAACATTTGGAGCGTTGGAAACAAACTCCACCTATGAGTACATCACATTTTTACCTCAGGCAAAGTCTGCTGTGAATAATAATGGTGCTAGATTTTATAATTCTGAGGCATATTTTTAATGTAAATACTTTAAAGGAAAAACATTATTTAAGATGTTTAGAAAAACTTAACTGTAAAAATTACATTTCCTTTCTGAATCAAGTTAATTTTGTTTTGTGGTCTTAGTATATATACATATCATAACAAAATTGTTGAAATGCAAATAATTTTGTTGTACATTCATTCCATCTTGATAATTAAATACAATTCCTCACAAAAGAGTGTTTTTAGGATTCAGTGAGTTATTTATAATCAAATGGTTGTGATTGATAATCAGATATCATAAAGTTAAAAGAAAATGCTTTCTGCACTTTATCAAATAAGTGCATTCAAATGTTTGTAACATTTTTTGTGCCTATGGCATATTTAGGTTACATTTTTTTCAAATATTCAAAAACTGAAAACTCCCTTGCTCTACCTCATGTTTCCAAACTGGCTGGAGCCAAAAAAACTAAGTTTTTTAACTGTCAGAAAATGAATTCTTTTCTATTACATATCCGTGTGGTATATAAAGTACTGTGAAGTAGAATTACATATGATTTCAGTCTTCAGGAATCATTATGGATTTTCTATACCATGAAGCTAGTTTACTCATAAGATATATATCTTACTATGTAAACTAGCTTACAGTGTGAGATATATCTTAAAATATATTTCTTAAAAAACATTTGCAATCCCATTAAAACCACCAGAAACATCACAAAATGAAGTAATGCAATGTAATTAAAAGTAAAGTCTATATACTAGGCCCTAAATAGATACATTAAAATGAAATTATAGAAGTGTGTTATTTGATATGGCCCAATTACAAACAGTTTATCAGACAGAAAAGTGTTTGTGAACTACAATGGAAGATGTCACTGTAAGAAATTACGAGAACATTTAATTTAAGTAGAAACTTCACTCCAAATGTTAATATAACATGAAAAACATATGCAGCAATTACTTTTCTTTTGAAAGAAGAAGAATGGAGAAGTTGAACTTTTTGAGAAACTGAAACATTGAATCAATATGACTTAACTCATTGGGATAAGCTTAATCTTATTTAGATAGATGTTTATAATGAAAGGCCTTGATATAAAATTGAACTATTTACTTAAAATCATGTACACTACTTCAAATACAGCCTTTCTTGAAATTTTCACTGACTTTGTTCAAAAGCATATGCTTTTCTAATCAATTATTTCCTCTGTTATTTGTAATCATACAAGTGTTTATTATTGAACAGAGAGAGCCTAAAAAGAAATATCAGAAAAAAAATCATTAGTTTAAATTAAGAAAATGATGTGTAAAAAGCATATTAGTACATCAAGCCACATAATTCATGGCCTTAGGTTTATTCTTCTTAATTAGGTTCCTGAAGGAAAAAATTCCAGATTTACTAAATAAGTATGAGGTAAATTTTCTTGGGAGATAAAATGGGAACAGAGGGTTCTGTATTGAGAGACACCTCAGATTCCAAGTAGTAAATAACAATAGTAAAAAGAATGAAAGTAACTTCTCAGACACACAAAATCCTGCTTCATCATACCTGAGACAACTTGGAGAAAGCCAAAGTATAAGAAGAGAAGGATAAATACAGTATGATATCATTTGTAGGAGGAATCTAAAAAAGCCAAACTCACAGAAACAGAGAGTAGAATGGTATATATCAGGGTCTGAGGAGATGGGTAAATTGGGGAGATGTTGGTCAAAGAGTACAAACTTGAAACTAGAAGATGAATAAGTTATGGAGATCTAATGCACAGCATAATAATTAAAGTCAATAATACTGTATGATATATTTCACAATTGGCACAAGACTAAACCTTAAGTGTTCTCACCACAAAAAAAAAAAAAGTGATAATTATGTGGCATGATAGGGATGTTAGGTAAAGCTATGGAGGTAATCATATGACAATATATAAGTGTATCAAGTCAACTTATTGTACACCTTAAACAATGTTATGTCAATTATATCTCAATTTAAAAATGCGCACATAATACAGTGGATTATAATAAATAAAAAATGAAGCTGTCTATTAAAATAAAATGTGTTAAAATAAAAATATACAATCTTCACATCCATTGTAACTGAACTCAAAATCAAATTCAAGATTCCCTCATTTCATTGCTTATATTTGTACTCAGAAATGAAAAAGAGTATCCTTGTCTCCTCACAACAAATGGATCATCCATGAAGTAAAGTGACTCAACTTTGAAGTCTGTTGGTGTCAAAACAGTGGCATACAAAAGTGAAGTTACAACTTAACAATTTAGAAATTACACTTGTGTAAGTGACATTATATAATAGATAAAAATTAGGTCACTGAGAAATAACTATTGACTACTTTATATTAGGAGGTAAATTAATCCACAACTATCCATTGGGAATCTACAGTGATTATGATATATACCGTTAAGTACACAAAAGAGGTAAGTGAACAGTTCTCTGAAAAAAATTAGATCTTTTAAATGACACAGGAATTTACTAGAGAATAAGACCTGGTTAAACTGTTTGATAAAAACAAATGTGACAGAAATTTTAAACACCTCTCTTCCACTAAGACTGTACATTTAATTGTTTGAGCTTCACTTTTCTGGAAATTAATTCTGTATTTTCTTTAAAAGAGTCCTATTTATTGAGCATAGGAAAATTAAGATATTAAGCAAATATATAATTTGCCTATTGCAAAATTCTGCTCCCTTGATTTTGTCTTACTATTTTATTGCTCTCAAATGATATTAGATGGTTGAGCAGGTATTTTCTCATCCCAAATAGCTCTTTTTCACACTTAAGCAGAAAAATTTAGAATACTAAGCTCTGCTGACAAAATTGCCACTGCTGCTGTATGTGAGAGTATTAGAAGAAAAGAGAGAAGTAGAGAGAGAGAAAGAGAGAGAGAGAGAGAGAGAGAGAGAGAGAGAGAGAGAGAGAGAGAAATAATAAACAGAGAGGTGTAATGATATCAAGAAAAGTACTATTTAAAGATAGAATCTGTTATTTTAAAACAAAGGCTATAATGGGAAATGCAGAACTATGTAACTCAAATTCATGAAAATGTCATTAAACCTCATTTTAAATGTGAGAGAGTCTGTTAAACCACAGGAATTGGAGAGATCAGTTGAGGCTATAATTACATCATTTGTTTTCCGTTTACTTTTTCCATCAGATTTGCATCCTCAATTATCTATTTTTATTTAATAATTAACTAATTTAATATGTTTGTATATGTATCTTTGCAGACAATTATATTTTTGAGAACACTTTTTTCCCCAGTGTTTTCACTTCCAATATCTTTAAATGTAACTTTTAATTATAAGATCTTTCCACATAGAGTAATTTACTTTATCCAACTAATAGATCCCCAAAGCACCAGTTTGCTTAGAACTTCCTAGTTCTTATAGTGCAAGGCCAAATGGATCAATACATAAAAAGTCTAGTTTCTGCAATTCCAATGAGATTTTCATGTTCAAGTGACCTAAACTTCATGTCTTGAAAGTGGTATATGAAGGAATTTAATCATGCAGACATTATAGATTTTAATGAGCTGCAAATAGTCACAACATAGAAAAATCTCAAGACAAAGCCCTGCAGAATTGAAAAAGTGCATTGCTTATAAGTATGCCAAGCATTAATTGATCTAGAACTAAGTTACCAGCATGATAGCATTCACAAAACAAATGTACATTTTATTGTAAAGAGGAATCAATGGCCCACCCCAGTTGTGAAGAAAATGTGTATCTTGGAGATGAATAATCCTACATAAAAAATTTATTAAGATGTTTGACTTAGGATAAATTACACTAGCAGCTTTGCATTACAAAACATCTATTTAGTTCTACTTTATTTAGAAATAATGTTTATTAAAGATATAAGTGAGCTTTCATAACATGGTGGACAGTCTGTCTCAGACCCTTCCCATATTCAAAGTCCATAGAAATAATGAATTATGTAAAACACAAAACACAAAACTTTAATATAAAGCTGAGTTTGAAAAAAGAAGGTGAAACCCTTAGTGGTTGAAAACAAGTAGGAGATTCAAGGACATGAACAGATGTTACAGCAGCTCAAAATTAGCAACAGAAGCAAAGGCAATAATGGCAGAAAGATTGTGTAAAGGATATACTATAAAGGATCAGGATATGTGGTCTTGATCAAAGAAAGAGGAGAGATGAAACTGAGCACATTGTATAATGATTGAAATCTGGAAGATCTGAATTTTTGGTAAAAAAAAAAAAAAAAAAAAAAAAAAAAAAAAAAAAAAAAAAAAAAAAAGGGAGGGACAGAAAAACTACCCACTGGATGAGGGAAGCAGCAAGAAATTTGTCTTTCCCAAGTCTAAATAGAGAAATACAATTTCTCATGAAAAGTGAAAATACAAACTTAATCCACATACAGTTATAGGGTTACAAATTAAACTATTCCATGATTTGGGCATCTTAAGCCATACATTAACATGAAATTTGGTCCCAGAGCACAACAACCTCTAGAACCACTAGCAAAGGCAAATGGAAATCCACAGTGTAGAGATACTTATACAACTGAGCATAGAAAATGCCCAGAGTGGGGAATTCTCTTCTTTAGAAGAACCTATCATAAAATATTACTGCAGTCATCATTAAATATTTTTGTTTTCCACTCCTGGAAAATCGCAAGATTGAAGTTCCTTATCTGTTTGGATTGAAGTGGGTCCATATAACTTGATTTAACCAACTAATGTGATCAGAATTATTAAATTTAGGTGGAAAAACTGGTATTCAATTTGCGTGCTTTGTCTTTCTTTCTTATTTTTCATGATTATTCATAAGTCCCCAGATAATAAACTCTGTCACCCTGGGGGCCAGAGACTAGCCCATCTTCAACTTCAATGGCAATGTAACAGGAAAGAAATCCCTGTGGTTGTAAGCCAATGAGACTGCAGGGTTTTTCATTACTGCAACATAATAGATTAGAGTAGAAATTATGGAATGCTCCTTAAGGAAAGACCAAAATATTTGCCACTGGCTTATGGGTTGGTCAGTAGGCAACAAAGAAGTCATTATCAGAGGCTGTAAAGGTAGTTAGTTCTGTTATGTAGTAGCAAAAAATGTACTCTCCTTCCCTGTAATAACACGAAAGATGAATCATGTACCTTGTCAAATTATGATTCGAGAGGAAGAGGTTGGAAAATGGAATGTTAAGAATACATGCTGTTTGTTGTTGCCTGCATTCAAAAAGTTCTTAAAAGAAAGAGATATGCTCAGAAAATAACTGGTACAATCAAAAATTGAAATGAAAATGATTAGAAAGAAATACTCAAAGTAATTATAGGATTGGATGAGATGACTACTTCTCAGACCCAAACAGTAAAAACAGAGAAATTCTCTAGGCTGATTAAAAAATACCTTTGCAATGAGGATCGAATCAAATGTATGAACTTAATTCCCATTGTTAAAAATCCTCTGAAGGGGGAATTCTGGTCAAGATGGCAGAGTAGGTAAACATTGTGCTTATTTTCTCTCACAACCAAATCAAAATTACAACTAAACTACAAAACAACCATATTAAGAATTGTCTGAAGTCTTGATGAACTGAAGCCATACAAAAAAGGACATACAGAAAAAGTCACCTCGAGACAGGTAGGAAGGGCAGAGACACAGAACAGGCTGCTCCAAGACAGAATGGGCTGCTCCCATGCATGTGACCATTAACAATTGGGAGGAATATCTCAGCTACAGAGGTTCCCTCAAAGGAGCAAGTGGTCCCAGGGGACCACCCCTCACCAGACTCCTAAGCCCAGAGTTCCCATGCTTGGGAGAGAAGTCCCCATAACTTCCAGTTGTGAAAATCAGCAGAGATTGTGGCTGAGTGAGACAGGGGCAGCTGGTGTCTCAGGTGCTCCTCTTAAAGGGACCATGCCAGACTTACTCGCTGATGGACTCACTCACTCTGGGTTGCAGTGCTGGGACAGCAGCTTGATAGGTGCCAGGGACAAATGGGGAGTAACTGAGTTTTCTAGCTTCAGTGTGAGAGTTGGAGTGGCAGATTTCTCCCAGAAAAAAATGTGCTGACATAATCCATTGTACTTTGTTGATTCCTCTCTGCTCCCAGTGTGAAGACACTGGCAGCCACCATAGCTGAGTCTCCACCAAATTACTACCATTCATCCTTCCTGCCCTGGTGATTCTTTGAGACCATATCCCACCCAAATTTCAGGCCCACACAAGCTGCTTCCACTGGCTTTTCCATACAAATAACCTTTCTAGGCTCATGCTGTAGACTTTCCTAAAACCTCTCAAAGGTTCACAAAACCCAAACAAGCAGCATCTGTCTTTGGCATGTCCTGTGCCCCTGACTGAGCATCCCCAAGTCTGGTACTAGTGGCAGCCAGTATCAGTTCATTGCTTGGTCTCTCAATGTATCTCTAAGCCCACAATGGATGGTGGCAAACTGTGGATTGCTTTGTAACTCACGACAGGTAGCCCCAGGAAGAGCAAAGGCTACATCTAAACTTACCTGTGACAGGAACAATCCCAGGAAACCCTAGGGCTGGCAGGACTAGTAGCCAGCTTTGACCAAGGCAGAGCACCAACTGGTAGCCTCGAAGGATGACACAAACAAAGGGCAGACTAGAAAGGCACCAGAACGCTGTCAAAGCAAATCCAGCTCTGTAGTATACTCCGGCTCAACAGCTCCTCCTCTAAAGTCATGGCCAGTCCTCACAATCAGCCCGAAGGTTAATCCCTCCCATTGACATGCAAACAGCAACCAAAGTTCCACTACAAGAGGACAGCACACTCAACCCACATAAGGGACACATTTGGAGCACCCGGCTGAGGTGACAAGGAAGACTGCAACACTGGGACCCACAGGACACTTTCCACATAAGGCCACTCTACTAAGACCGGTACATAGCAGCTCTACCTAATACACAGAAACAAACACAGTGAGCCAGCTGAAATGGGAAGACAAAGAAACATATCCCAAATAAAAGAACAGAATAAAACTCAAGAAAAAGAACTAAACAAAATGGAGACAAGCAGTCCATCAGATGGAGAGTTCCAAACACTGGTTATAAGGATGCTCAGTGATCTCAGGGAGAACTTCAACAAACAGATAAGAAACATACAAATGGAGATAAAGATACAAAAAGAAACAGTCAGAAATACAGAACAAAATAACTGAAATGATGAACACATTAGAGGGAATCAATACTACTTTAGATGAAGCAGAGAATCAAATTAGCAATTTAAAAGATAAGGATACAGAAAAAAAAACACGAATCGGAAAAGTAAAAAGAATCCAAGAAAAAGTAGTTTAAGGAGCTTCTGAGCAACATCAAGCATACAAACATTTGCATCATAGACTTACCAGGAGAACAAAGAGAGTAAGGAATTGAAAACCCAATTGAAGAATTAATGACAGAAACATTCCCTAACCTAGTGATGGTATAGACATACAAACCCACAAAGGGCAGAGTCCCAAACAATACGAACCCATAGAGGCCCACAGCAACTGTCATGCAGGGTCTCAGCTCCCGCTCCCTCTACAAGAGCACAGGATATGCTGAGGCCAAAATGGAACATCCACAGAGACATAAATAGGGGAGTCATACCACTATATTCTCAATGGCAGCTGGGCTGGAGACACAGGAGCAGGAACCACATGATCCGCAACCTGACATCCACTCCTCTGCCAACCAACCTCACTTGCTAACTGCAGTCCCCCGTGCTAACTGCAATCTGCTGTGCTAACTACAATCCCAGCTTGTTAGCTAAGGCACAGCAGTTATATTAGTGGCTAATGGCTAACAGGTAACAACTGCCAACCAGTTACAGCTGATCGCCAGTTACAACCCCAGCCAGCACCTTTCCATGTCAGGCCGAGAGCCTGGAAACTGCTCTCTGGGACTCTGTCCCCACAACAACACATGTAATAACTAAAATGGCAAACATTAAAGACAAAGAAAGCAACTCTTTCTTTTTTTAATTAAAGTTTATTTGGGTGGGGTGACAACTCTATAGTAAAGTTACATAGATTTCAGGTGTAGAACTCTGTATTACATCATCTGTAAATCCCATGTGTGTCCACCACCCAGAGTCAGCTCTCCTTCCATCACCATATATTTGATCCCCCTTACCCACATCTCCCAACCCCCACACCCCTTAACCTCTGGTAACTGCTAAACTATTGTCTGTGTCTATGAGTTTCTGTTTCTCGTTTGTTTGTCTTGTTCTTTTGTTGTTTTTGGTTTATATACCACATATCAGTGAAATCGCATGGTTCTCTGCTTTTTCTGTCTGACTTATTTCGCTCAGCATTACACTCTCAAGATCCATCCATGTTGTCACAAATGTTCCTATATCATCTTTTCTTACCACCAAATAGTAGTCCATTTTGTATATATACCACAAATTCTTTATCCATTCATCTACAGAAGGACATTTTGGGTGTTTCCATGTCTTGGCCACCATAAACAAAGCTGCAATGAACATTGGAGCACACATGTCTTTATGGATAAATGTTTTCAGAATTTTTGGGTAGATACCCAGGAGGGGGATTGCTGGGTCATATGGTAATTCTATTCGTAAGTTTTTGAGGAACCTCCACACTGCCTTCCATAACAGCTGCACCAGTCTGCATTCCCACCAACAGTGTATGAGTGTTCCTTTTTCTCCACAGCCTCTCCAACATTTGTTATTATTTGACTTGTTGATGATAGCCATTCTGACTGGGGTGAGGTGATAACCCATTGTGGTTTTTATTTGCATTTCTCTGATGATTAGTGATGTTGAGCATTTTTTCATATGTCTATTTGCCGTTTGTATGTCCTCTTTGGAGAAACGTCTCTTCAGGTCATCTGTCCATATTTCAATTGGGTTGTTTGTTTTTTTGGTGTTGAGTTTCATGACTTCCTTGTATAGTCTGGATATTAGCCCCTTATTGGAGGCACTGTTTGCAAAAATTTTCCCCATTCAGTTGGTAGCCTCTTTATTTTATCGATGGTTTCTTTTGCTGTGCAGAAGCTTTTAAGTTTCATATAGTCCCATTCGTTTATTTTAGATTTTACTTCCATTGCCTTTGGCGTCAAATTCATAAAATGCTCTTTGAACTCAAAGTCCATAAGTTTAGTACCTATGTTTTCTTCTATGCAGTTTATTGTGTCAGGTCTTATGCTTAAGTCTTTGATCCACTTTGAATTAACTTTGGTACATGGTGACAAAAAGCAGTCCAGTTTCATTCTTTTGCACGTGGCTATCCAATTCTCCCAGCACCATTTATTGAAGAGGCTGTCTTTCCTCCATTGTATGTTTTTAGCTTCTTTGTCAACAATTATCTGCCCATATTTATGTGGTTTTATTTCTGGGTTCTCAATTCTATTCCATTGGTCTATGTGTATGTTTTTCTGCCAATACCATGCTGTTTTGATTATTGTAGCCGTGTAGTACAAGCCAAGTCAGGAAGTGTGATACCTCCTTTATTGTTCTTTTTACTAAGATTGCTTTGGCTATTCGGGGGTTTTTTTGGTTCCAAACAAATCTGATGATTTTTTGTTCTATTTCTTTATAAAATGCCATTCAGATTTTGATGGGATTGCATTAAATCTGTATATTGCTTTGGGTAATATGGCCATTTTAACTATGTTGATTCTTCCAATCCATGAGAATGGAATGTATTTCCATTTCTTTGTGTCTTCTTCAATTTCTTTCAAAAATGTCTTATAGTTTTCAGCATATAGGTCTTTCACATCCTTGGTTAAGTTTATTCCTAGGTATTTTATTCTTTTGGCTGCAATTGCTAAAAAATTGTTTTTTCTGTTTATTTTTCTTAGATTTCATTGTTAGTATATAGGAAAGCAATGGACTTTTGTACGTTGATTTTGTAGCCAGCAACATTACTGTATTCGTTGATTGTTTCTAATAGCTTTTTGGTGGAGTCTTTAAGGTTTTCTATATATAGCATCATGTAATCTGCAAAGAGTGATAATTTAACTTCTTCATTCCCAATTTGGATGCCTTTTATTTCTTTCTCTTGCCTGATTGCTCTGGCAAGGACTTCCAACACTATGTTGAAAAGCAGAGGTGATAGGGGACAGACCTGTTGTGTTCCTGAACGTAGAGCAAAGGGCTTCAGTTTTTCACCATTAATTATGAGATTAGCAGAGGGCTTGTCATATATGACCTTTATAATGTTAAGCTGTTTTCCTTCTATAGCTATTTTACTAAGTGTCTTAATCATAAATGGATGTTGTATCTTGTCAAATGCTTTTTCTGCATCAATTGATATAATCATATGATTTTTGTCCTTTATTTTGTTTATGTGATGTATCACATTGATGGATTTGTGGATGTTGAACCATCCTTGTACTCCGGGGATGAACCCCACTTGGTCGTGATGAATAATCTTTTTAATGCATTGTTGTGTTTGATTTGCTAGAATTTTATTTAGGATTTTTGCATCTGTATTCATCAGAGATATTGGTCTGTAGTTTTCTTTTTTTGTGTTGTCCTTACCAGGTTTTGTTATCAGGGTAATGTTGGCCTCATAAAATGAGTTAGGGAGTACCGTCTCTTCTTCAATTTTTTGGAAGAGTTTGAGCAGGATTGGTATTAGATCCTCTTTGAAGGTTTGGTGGAATTCACCAGTGAAGCCATCTGTCCCGGGCTTTTGCTTTTGGGAAGGTTTTGGATGATTGATTCAATTTCGTTACTGGTGATCGTCTGTTTATATTTTCCAGTTCTTCATGGTTCAGCCTTGGAAGGCTATATGTTTCTAAGAACTTGTCCTTTTCTTCTAGGTTATTGAATTTGGTGCCATATAGTCCTTCATAGTATTCTTGGATGATCCTTTGTATTTCTGTGGTGTCCGTGATAACTTCCCCTTTTTCATTTCTTATTTTGTTAATTAGTGTCTTCTCTCTTTTTATCTTAGTGAGTCTAGCCAAGGCTTTGTCAATTTTGTTAATCTTTCAAAGAACCAGCTTTTTGTCATATTAATTTTTTCTATTGACTTTTGTTCTCTATTTCATTTTGTTCTCCTCTGATTTTTGTTATTTCCTTTCTTCTGCTGACCTTGGGTTTCACTTGTTCTTCTTTTTCTAGTTCTTTAAGGTGTAATATGAGGTCATTGATGTGGGATTTTTCTTGTTTCTTGAGATAGGCCTGTAATGATATGAATTTCCCTCTTAAAACGGCTTTCGCTGCATCCCAAAAACTTTGGTAAGATGTATTTTCATTGTCATTTGTTTCTATGTATTTTTTGATCTCTCCTCTAATTTCTTCTTTGACCCAGTCGTTTTAAAAGTATGTTGTTTAATCTCCATGTATTTGTGTTTTTTCCTGCTTTCTTTTTGCAGTCGATATCCAATTTCAAAGCCTTGTGATTAGAGAATATGCTTGGTATGATTTCAATCTTCTTAAATTTGTTGAGACTGATTTTATGTCCCAATGTATGGTCTATCCTTGAGAATGTTCCATGTACACTAGAAAAAAATGTATAGTCTGATGTTTTAGGATGAAGTGCTCTATAAATGTCAATTATATCCATTTCATCTCAGGTGTCATTTAGGGCTGATATTTCGTTATTTATTTTCTGTTTGGATGATCCACCCATAGCTATCAATGGTGTATTTAAGTCCCCAGTATAATTGTGTTTTGGTCAATTTCTCTCTTTAGTTCTGTTAGTAGTTGCTTGGTATATTTCGGTGCTCCCTGATTAGGGGCATAAATATTGATGACTGTTATGTCTTCTTGCTGTACAGTCCCTTTCACCATTATGAAATGTCCATCTTTGTGTCTTGTTATCTCTTTCACCCTTAGTCTGTTTCATCTGATATCATTACGGCTACACCTGAATTACTCCGGGTACCATTTGTTTGGAATGTCTATTTCCACCCTTTCACTTTGAGTCTATGCTTGTCCTTGTAGCTGAGATGTCTCTCTTGCAGACAGCATATGGTTGGGTTCAGTTTTTTGCTCCAATCTGCTATTCTGTGCCTTTTTATTGGTGAGTTCATTCCATTTACATTTAGGGTGATTATTGATATGTGAGGAGTTCCTGTCATTCTATCTTTAGTTTTCTGGTAAGGCTGTGTCTCCATTGTTTCTTTGCCTTTTTGTTGTTGTCTATTATTTCTGTGTGGTGGTATTCTATGATGTTTCCCTCTGTGTCTTCTTTTATTACAGGATATATTTCAGTTCTGGATTTTTTTTGAGTGGTTACCCTTAAGGTTATGTAAAAGAAAGTTTGATATTTAGAGCATTCCATTTTCTTCAGCACGCTTACTTTCTCCATTCCCATATTCCGGTTCAGGCCTTTACTCTCCCCCTCTTTATGTTTTGGTTGCCTCAAATTGTCCCTGTTGATGGTGGTCAAATAGCCTCCTTTAGTATTTCTTATAGTGCAGGTTGTGTATGAGAGAATTCCCTCAGCTTCTGTATGTCTGGAAAGGTCTTTATTCCTTCTTCATATATAAAGGATATCTTTGATGGATATATTATTCTTGGCTCTTAATTTCTCTCTTTCAATAGTTTGAATATTTGGTTCCACTCGCTCCTGGCTTGTAGAGTTTCTGCTGAAAAATCTGATGATAATCTAATGGGCTTTCCTTTGTAAGTTACCGTCTTATTTTTCCTGGATGCCTTGAGGATTCTTTCTTTGTTATTGATTTTGGACAGCTTCAATACAATGTGCCTTGGAGAAGCCTTGTTGGGATTGAGGTAATTATGTGTTCTATTTGCTTGTTGGATTCGAGTGTGCAGTTCTGTCCACAAGTTTGGGATGTTCTCATCAACAATTTGTTTGAATATATTCTCTGTTGTGTTCTCTCTTTCTTCTCCTTCTGGTATGCCCATTATTCTTATATTGCTCTTTCTGATGGAGTCAGAAAGTTCTTGTAGAGTTCTTTCACTTCTTTTAAGTCTCAAGTCTCTTTCTTCTTCCATCTGTGTAATTTCCATATTTCTATCTTCGATGTCACTGATTCTTTCCTCTATCTGTTCAACTCTACTACCTAAGCTGTTTATTTCATTCTTAATTTCTTCTATTGAGTTCTTAATCTCCAGAAATTCTATTTTGTTCTTTTTTAAAATTTCAATCTGTTTCGTAAAATGCTAATGGTGTTCTTTGATTGTGTTTCTGAGTTCATTTAACTGCCTATCTGTGTTTTCTTGCATCTCGTTGAGTTTTTGCAGAACTGCAATCTTGAACTCTCTGTCATTTAAGTCACATATTTCTGTATCTTTAAGTGCCTTTTCTGGAGACTTTTCACTTTCTTTCTGAGCTATCTTGTTGCCTTGGTTATTCATGGCAATTACTGATTTACTATTTCTCTTCCTGGATATCTACAGGAGTGGCTTCTGCAACAGGTTGATAGGAAGACGTCTTTCGTTTGTTTTCCAGTAGTTGTTGGTAGAATGTTTTATTTTTCTCACGACTGCAGCCTATTTTTCTTTCCCACACGGTAGTGCTATGTTTTCTCTGCATTATTCCAACTTCTCACACAATGGGGGGATTCCCTGGGAGACGGGCTTCTGCTCTGTTAATAGTTCGTCTATGTCACTGGGCGCAGTGTCCCGGTGGGTATGCACAGAGCTTTTGAAGTTTCAAAGCTCTTCCTGTACCAGATTCAGAGCCGGTATGTTTCAGCAGTTTTGTTTACTCCTGCAGGGATCCTCCCAGATAGTTGGGGTGAGTTGTGAGAGGTGGCCCAGAGCAATAGCGGCAACCATCACAGCCGGTCCTGCTTCCACAGCTCCCTCCCCTTTGCCCGAACTAGTTGGGCTGCGAATTTGTGTGTGTGGTCCACAGTTCTCAGAGCAGCAAATATTCTGTTCTTTTGATCTGACACTGCTACTGCTTCTAGCACCGGGCAGGTGGCGGTGGGGCGAGCTCTGGGAGGTAGGGATGGGGCGGCTAATCTCAGTGCCTAAGGCTTCCGTTCTCTGCTCAGCAGTGAGGGCTTAAATCACCGTTTTCAGCCCTCTTCCCTCAGTCTTTTGTCCGAGGTCTCTGCCGTGAGCGTTGGGTTCAGCTGAGTTATATGCTGCCCCCTCAGCCCTGTGAGCCATAAGCGGAGCCCTAGCAGTCCGAGTTCTTCCCTCTCCCGCAGCTGCAGTAGTTCCGGGAAGCAGCGAGCTCGGAGCACTGAGCTAGGTCTGCTTCCTGTGCCTGCGCGGCTCCGTCTCCGCACTTCTCCCTTTTCTCCTCCCCCGCTCACAAGATTCACCCACCTTTAGGTGAATTCAGTAGTGGGCCTCTTCATCTTGCCTGTCTGCTGTGCTGGGAGTCCTTTGTGGAATTATTGTTGTTTGATTAGTTGTAAATTCCAGGGGAGCTTTATAGAGGCTCACCTCATGCCGCCATTTTGATCCTACTCAGCGTAAGATTCTTAAAGAGAATGGTTGCTAATATATATTATAGTATATATATATATATATATATATATATATATATATATATATTACAATGGCAAGCATAAGATTATGCATAGATACAGTTATATATGTACACTTGTATATATTTAAGCAAATCAATTATCTTTTTTTCTCCTTTAGAAGCATCTGTGTTGTCTGTAGGGATATGTGCAAATATGTGTTAATTACATGTGTTTTTTATCATATAATTATTGCTTTAGCCCTAATTTTTCACTATGTTATAATGGTGGTATCCTAAAACATGTTACAGTGACTGGTTTTCAAAGCATTGCTGGATTCACACATTTAGTATGGCATTAATCCTTTTACATACACCTGAGAACTGTTGTCATAAAATCATATATATGTTGTTATTAGGTTGGTGCAAAAGTAATTGTGGTTTAAAGGTTAAAAATAATTGCAAAAACCTCAATTACTTTTGAACCAACCTAATATATTCCACGTTGTCAAAATAGAATATATAATGGGAGGATGTACTCATTATAGGTGCACTGTATCTTTTACGCCAATTATCAACCAAAATTTCCTTTAGTAACTACTTTGGATAACATGTAGATACCATAAGGCTGTCCTGATGGTGATAACAATGATGATGACTTTTAGCCTTTTAGTCAGAGAAAACTAATATCAAGTAAATGCTTATGGCTTTTAATCTGTATGTAACTGCAGTCATTTTAATTTTCAAAGTGGAATCACTTTATATTGGGTAAAAACCATGGGCTTTTTCCTCACTTTTTCACTGGAGATTGTTGTCCTGTGAAGAAACGCCTTCCTTTTAGAAAAATAAACCTAAATGCATTCAATAGCAATCCATTGCTGCAGTTTGTCATTAGGCATTGTGAGGAAGGCCATGTTACAAATTAATACTTTAAATATTAAACTGCATAACAAGTGATTCTGTGCAGATGGCCATTATAGAGTATGCTTTTATGGCGTGAAAGTTGCTCTAGTGCCTTAGGGTCACTACAAATGATCTGTCTGGACTGCAGTCATGGATACTCACTTTACTCTTTTCTATATCCATCGAAGGAGACACCCTCAGATATAGGGGAACTTTCACCCTGCAAGAAATGCCACTGAGAAACATTGCTATCATGGAGCTTTTTGGCATCTTTGAAACAGAAATATTATTCATCATGTTTTCTGACAGCCTGATTCACATGGGAATTATACAAAAACAATGTTTGCTTTCTTATTAATTAATTTGAACTTCATATTTAGGAACAAATGGTTGCTCACTGAAAATCCTAATTTGTTCATATTGAAAGTATAAAAAACTCAGCAAAACAAAGCATTACAAGCCATTTGATTAGGTAAGGCTGAGATATTTGTGTTTCATATCCTGGCCTGTCAATATTTATCAGTAACAAGTTAATAAGAACTTAACAGATTTCCTCTGTAAAGCTTGTTAATTCACTAAGTGTCATTTCCCAGTAGTTTGATATTTAAAATCTTCTTGGAAGGGCACATTAGAAATTAATGATATACTCACCAAGCTAATATCAGTGTAGTTTAGAGAAATGTAAGCAGGTTTTGAGGGAAAGTACTAACATTACAGTTGCAGGATGTTAAAGAAAATGGCTCTTCAAGTTTGCTATGCAATATCTACTTAATTTTACTTTTAATCCTTAGATTATGCTATTGTAAATTAACTGGGAGTTTAATCATAAAAGGAAATAGCACTATTCTTTCCAACAATTGGCACTGTGAGAATTGCTAGATATATGCCCAGAGGCTTTGTGCTAACAGTTCACCAAAGGTTAATGATACAGATGGGCCTGAACTGATGTTCTAGATGTGTTGAAAGTTGGCTGCACTGTAACAGAACATCAGATATCATTCCATCAATATTTTCTTTTACTACTTGAGTGTGTCAAAAACACTGACAATTTGTATTTCAGAAGGATGGTTTAAACTCTATTTATTTAACTGTGGAAGTCGAAGAGCTGCCTCAACAAGAAAAGAAAAACAGCCTTCCATAGGGCATCTTGTACTATGGTATTAAAAAAAAGAATCTTGCCTCAAGTCAGGAATCCTTTAAAAACCCCAGCATCCTCAAATTTTAAGATAGGAATTGTCACTGGAGGCTCACAGGGATTTCCGAAGAAGATTCAACCTGGAGCAGCCGGGACTGGGTTCTTGTTTCTGCACAAGAAAGAATTCAAGAGGCAGACAGATGCAGGAAAGTGAAAGTTATTTATTGAAAATGAAAGCACACACTGGAGAGGAAAGTGCAGGTGAACTCAGAGAACAAGTTGCCTGGAGGAAGTCAGGATCATGGGTATTTATCACTCTTGGGGTAGGAATTGGTGATGTCCCATTGGTATGGTTGATTCATCTCCTCTACCTGGGTGGAGCCCTCTGCTTCCAGCTTTTTCTTTCTTATTTGATTCCTCCGGAACTGTCACAGTGTCAGATGTATCATGGGAGTTGTAGTAACCACAATGCAAATTACAGTATAATGACATTAAAATTAGCTAAAGGTCATGTCCCAGTCATAGGGACCAGCCTTGCTGGATGAAATTGGTTCTTATTTTTCTCCAGCTTCAGGTACTGGATACAGTCACTTGATACTTGTGTAGCCAGTGAAGTGCTTTAGGTTGTATCCTGGAAGGGTTCGTAGGCTACCTACTCTGCCTCAGAATGACTGGAGACATTTCATAGAGAATCTTCTCTGCCCAGTATTTTCCTTTTAAAAACTGGGGTGTGAAGGAAATGTTTTTTTCCTCTCAATCCCTCCAACCTACATCCTTTGCTTCCTAATTTTGACTGCAACTGAGAACTCTGATTTTAGCTAAATCTAGGAAGTAAATTAATAACTATTTGTATGAGTTCTAGAAAAAAGTATTTATTTTGAGCAGAAGGAGACACAATTGGAGCTTACTATGTATTTGTAGCAGTCAATATCAGGTTGAACTGGAATACACGCCAAGGTGGTTAAAACATTCAATCATTCCTTCACACGTTATTCAGCAAACATTAAAAGAATGACTACTATGTGCTAGGCACTGTGCTAATTACTCAGTAAAAACATTAGTTCATTCATTCAGCATACAGTAATTGAGTTTGCTGAGAGCCATGGTCGATATTAGGCGAGTTACACTATATAAATGATCTGTAACTCAAATATACATGATCTCTAGTCTAGTGGGAAGATGAATACAACAAAAAATAATTCTAGCATACTGTCATCTGATAATAATGACAATAAAAGTTGTCATTTATTGAGTGCCTTTTATGTGCTAGGCACTGTTCAAATTATTTAAGTACATTTAAGCCTCACACCAATCCTGTGAAGTGGGTACTATTATTTACATTTCAGACAAGAAAATTAAGGCTCAGCATGAATAAATATTTTGTCTGACGTTACAGAGAGACAGTTGAGATTCAAGCCTGTTTGTCTGGTTTTAAAGCCTGTGTACATTGACAAGAAGAGTTCAAGGGTTATGATGCCAATAAAGAATAGGCTTGGGGGAAAATTCACAGAAAGAAAACTGTGCTGAGTTTGAAAGGATAATGTAGAAGTTCACCTGATGGAGAAAGAGGTACCAGCAAGGCTGACTTTTGCATTTGAAACTGGTAACATGCTTAATAAAATTGAATGGTAAAAATCATACTAACAATTTTAATTTTTCATCCAATGATATTAAGTAGAAAATTGAAACACCATGTCAGAATAAGAGAGAGACCATGGAAGAAAGGAAAAACCTTTATATGTACCTTAATGACAATTCTTTCCTGCTTTTTGAACAAGGAGTCACATATTTTCATTTTTCATTGGGCCACACAAATTATGTAGCTGGCTCTACATGCTGATGATTTTAGGCAGCGAGAGCATGAGATATAAGGAAAAGGAAGCATTGAATATTATGTTTTGCTTAGGTTGTGGGTGCATGCTTAGTATGTAAAGGAATGTAGTAGGGATTGGGGTGAAAGAAGTAAGACTGCCTTGTATGCCATCCCCAGTTAGGGAGGAGGCACTGAAAGAGTAAGACTAATATTAACATGACCCGAATAAAATCCTGGACAGATCTCTCTAGTAGGTGGGTTTATGACGGAATGGAGTGGGAAAGACTAGTACCTGAAAGATATTAGTTAGGCTTTGAAATTCTCCAGATAGGAGACAATAGGGGTTTGAATTAATATAGTGGTAATTTGGAAGGGAAATGATTTTGAAAGATATTTCTGAGATAGAACTGACTGTATTTGATGGCTGAGTCAATGTCGGTAACAGAACACAGGAAAAATTCAGGATGTCTCTCAGGTTTCTACTTGAGAGACCCAGTGATGGTTATGCCTTAACTAAGAAAAGGATTACACCAAAAGGAGCAAGTTTGAAAGAAGAATTCAAAATTTTTGTTTTGAATGTATTTTATGCCCCCCAAATGTTATGTCCAAATGAATATGTCCATCAGACACTTGAAAATATAAGTCCAGTAATGTTTGTGTTCCAGTAAGACAATAGTTTGCTACTTTGGCAAAAATTTTGAATTATCTGACTTCCTGATTTCCGGCCAGTCATATTCTTCAGAAGTAGCTTCTAATTCCAGGAATAAGTAGATCAGACTGACATCCTAAAAGATTATTCACACCGTCCCTGGACTAAAACCATAGGATGCGTTCTTTTAGGCTCTGACTAAAACATAATTCTTACTAAGATTAAACCAGTTTGAGTACCTACCCCTAAGACCCATGTCACTCTTGACATGCTTCTTAGAGAAGAAAAGCATCAAGGATGTACAATGAAGTAATATAAGGAAATAAAGGAAATATATTCCTTTAAAAACATGTTGACTAAGTAACATTAAAAGAAATTATGTACGAGGTCTGACAATTAACTTCACGGAGTTGTTGCAATGATGTTGCTAGCCTTTTTTGATATAGAGGGATTATTCATTATGAATTTGTACAAACTGGACAAACAGTTAACAAAGTTTACTCTTTGGAAGTGCTGAAAATGCTGCATGAAAAAATTAGACGACCTGAACTTTTCGCCAACAATTCATGGCTCTTGCATCATGACAATGCACAAGTTCACAAGGCACAGTCTGTGAGGGAGAAAACAAATAACTGTATTGGAACACCCCCCCCTACTCACCTGATTTGGCCCTCAATCACTTCTTCCTTTACCTAGAGATAAAGGAAATATTGAAAGGAAGACATTTTGATGACATTCAGGACATCAAGGGTAATACGATGACAGCTCTGATGGCCATTCCAGAAAAAGAGTTCCAAAATCCTTTGAAGGGTGGACTAGGCACTGGTGTTAGTGTGTAGTTTCCCAAGGGGAGTGTTTCAAAGGTGACCATAGTGAGAATCAGCAACGAGGTATGTAGTACTTTTTCTAGGATGAGTTTGTGAACTTAATTGTCAGACCTGCCTATGCAAAGACAATTTGTCAAATGTCTACACAAATATTTACTGTGGTTTTAGTCACTCAAGATAAGACTGTTCATCCTCAAGGACCAAGAGAATAAAAAACTCTTTTTCCCTTCTCGTAGTTGCAGATAGCATAAGAACTAAGGATGAGTGGGTTAACCTGGGAGATATATCTGAGCCCTTGAGGTACTGGAAGCTTTTAGCAGCTTCAGAACCTCTCAAGCCCTAGAGACTATGGAGTGAGTACCTTGTATTTTTGGCCACCTCTAATTGTTGAGAAATAATGGATCACAGACAATCAAGGGATAAATGGAGATAAGAGGAAACTTTAGATTCATTTCTTCCTAGAGTACCAAAATACTGAAAAATGAAGGATTTTGGAGAATGGAGGTATTTCTTTTTCTTTCTGGAAATAAATTGTATCTTTGCTTGAAGGTGGCCTAACTTCTGTTCTCCCTAGTTAGCTATGTTCATCCTTCAGGTATGCCATATTCTCCAGAAAGTGTTCTTTGACCACACGTCTTAGTTAAGTGTTCCCCCTCTGTGCTCCCACAGAAACCTGTATTTTCCCCATGATACCACACAAAATAATGTATTTATATGTAAGGCCTTTGAGGTCCTTGAAGATAGGGTCCATTTCTTTCTTATCAGTTACCACATCCCAATATACAGCATAGTGCTCAATAAATATTTGTATGAAATAAATAGCTGTATGAAAGAATGAATAGATGAATGGAAGAAATGAATTAATGAATGTCTATTTTAGATGAATCTGAGTCTTTGCATGAATGGGCATATTAAAGGTTTAGAAACCCATATCAGGAGATTCTGGAGGCAACACGAGATTGCAAATAGAAAGCAAGTAAGTGGAAAAGAATAGTCATTAGTAGCAGAAGTCACAAAGACAGCAGAAGTTACAATTATCTTCAGGATATACAAGGAGGAGACAAGTAGACTGAAAAGCAGATCTTCCAGCATGTTAACTCATAAGAAAAAAAATCATAATTATGATCCTGAATCACAAAGAAAATATAATTAGTCTTCAGAAGTTATGGAACTAAAGCATATATGGTAAGTATGTGATTGATCTTTACCTCAAATGGTCCTTTCACCAATATTTTAGTATTTAAAAGAATAATTTTAGTAATCAAAATAGCGTGGTATTGATATCAAAACAGACACAAAGGTCAATGGAACAGAACAGAGAGTAAAGAAATAAACCCACGCATGTATGGTCAATTAATTTACAACAAAGCATCCAAGAATATACAATGGGGAAAGAATGGGTTCTTCAACAAATGGTGTTGGGGAAACGGGATGGCCACATGCAAAATAATGAAACCGAAACATTATCTTACACTATACACAAAATGCAATTTTAAAGGCATTAAAGACTTGAACATAAGAGCTGAAATCATAAGATTCCTAGGAGAAAAGATAGGTCAGCTTCTTGACATTGTTCTTGGCAATGATTTTTTTGGATATGACACCCAAAGCAAAAATGAAAAAGTGAGACTGCATCAAAATAAAAAGTGTCAGTACAGCACAGGAAACAATCGATAGAATGAAAAGGCAACCTATGGAGTGAGAGGAAATATTTTCACATCGTATATATCTAATAAGGGATTAATATCCAAAATACATAAAAAACATACATCTCAATAGCTAAAAACAAATGCTCTGATTAAAGTTGAGAACCATATACTTTCACTGATATGTGGGATATAAAGCCGAAAACAACAAAGGAAAAAGACAAACAAATAAAGAAACAAAAACTCATAGACACAGACAGTAGTTTAGTGTTACCAGAGGGTAAGGGGGGAGGGCGGTGGTAGATGAGAGTAAAAGGGATTAAATATATGATGATGGAAGGAGAATTGACTCTGGGTGGTGAAAACACAATGTGATATATAGATGATATATTACTGAATTGTACACCTGAAACTTATGTAACTTTATTAACCATTGTCACCCTAATAAACTTTAATTTTTTTAAAAAAGGGCAGAGGAACTGAATAGACATTTTTCCAAAAAGATATCCTAATGGCCAACAGGTACTTGTAAAGGTGCTCAACATCACAAATCATCAAGGAAATACAAATCAAAACCACAATGAGATGCCACCTCACACCTGTTAGAATGGTTATTATCAAAAAGATAAGAAATAACAAGTGTTGGAGAGGATGGATGTAAAGGAAACACTGGCACACTGTTGGTGAAAATGTAAATTGGGGCAGCCCCTATGGAAAACAGTATGGAGGTTCCTCAAAAAATTGAAAATAGAACTACTATATACTCCAACAATTCCACATTTGGGTATTTATATAAAGGAAACAAAAGCACTATCTCAGAAGATATCTGCACCCTGATGTTCATTGTAGCATTATTTACAATAACCAAGACATGGAAACAACCTAAGTGTTCATTAATGGATGAACAAAAAAAGAAAAGAAAAAAAAGTGTATATATATATATATATATATATATATATATATATATATATATATATAGAGAGAGAGAGAGAGAGAGAGAGAGAGAGAGAGAGAGAGAGAAAGAGAGAGAGAGAGAGAGATAGAGAATATATACACATTTTAAGAAAGGAAAACTGCATTAAAATTGTAATACTCAATATATACCAATAGCAAAAGATGAATACAAGTCACGTTTGACTTCTGCAATTACAAGAGGTGCTCAAAGTGGTTACCATCAGCGTCCAGACACTTCTGATTATGGTGAGCTACTGCCTGAGCAACGTTGACCAAAGTGTCCACTTGTATACATTTTTTGGCATCCCTGGTGTGTGTGTGTGTGTGTGTGTGTGTAATTTAGCCATATTAAATAAAATTCTGCCTTTTGCCACAATTCAGATGGACATTATGTTAAGTGATATAAGTCAGAGAAAGACAAATACTGTAATATCTCACTTAGATGTGGAATCTAAAAAAACCCCAAACTGGAACATACAGAGATCAGATTATTGGTTGCCGGAAGCAGGGGGTTGAGGATGAACAAAATGGATGAAGGAGGTCAAAAGGTAAAAACTTCCATTTATAAGATAAATAAGTTCCAGGAATGTAATGTACACCATGATGACTATAAAACAAATCATTTTAGTTGTTGGAAAAATTTATTTTTGTACCCTGTCTTGTTCCCTGCCAATGTCTGATTCTGTGGTAATACTGTTGGGAAGCCCCTGATTTCCAACTGGAGCATGTTCAAGAGTTTCATGAATGATTTGGTTATTCAGAACGGAAAACACATTTTTCCATATCAATCTTGTCATATGTAATGGTTTAAGATAAACCAACAAAACATACAAGTAAACTAATAGGATAGCGGATCTATTGATGGAGCCATCAGTGCTTTAAAACCTTCAGCTACCTATCTAATAATCCTGCCCATGGGAAAACATTAACCTAACTATGAGTTCCATATTAGACCCAAAACATACAGCAACCAGTGTGTTTTTATTATCAGGGTATAGAATTACGTCTCCCCTGTTTCAGTCTCCTGAATGATGGGAGCAGGAAGTTTCATGGGACTGCGAGTGCTACAGAGACTCTGACTTTGGGGTTCTCCTGGACAGGGAAGTACAGGTGGTAGGAGGTGGGTGCAGGTTTTGTGGGAACTTATCTTCTCAGCTGGCAGAACAGCCGACATCTAAAAGTATTGAAAGGAGTGAAACCTTGGATGGTAGGAAGGGAGCTGAGACAAAACTGGAGCCATGAGTCACACATGAAAGCTGTTCCTTTGTTATTCCATTTAGAATTCAAGGTCTGCCTGTATTAGTAAAGGTGAAAGAATTAGGTTAACTGAATCATCAGCTAAAATGTTTTATTTCAAATAAAACTCAGTTTATGGCTTACGATTATATTAATGTTTGCTGAAGCTTCAATCCAAATACTAAATCTTGCCAAAAACATTTTCTTCATATTGATTGACCCACAGAGTACCTCATGTTTTCATAGTTAAGAAAAACTTTAAACATCTGTGAAAATTGATAGTGTGTCATCATTAATTACAAGCAATACTACTTTTAAATTTGAAATATGTAGATAAAAATATAAAAGTGTTACTTTATGACATGCAATTGCCTCTCTTCCTGTACCATCTTTCATTCAATCCATCCCACAATGCTCTCAGATTAATTTCTCAGATGGATTCCTGTTGTATGCTCATTGCTTTCTTTGAAGGTCTTCTATAATTTAGTTCCATCTTAAGTTATCAAATCTTATCTCCCACTAAGTTTGGACAAGAATTTGTGCTTCCTTATAGTGGATTCCTCACTGATTCAAGAACAGAACATACCATTCTAATTTCTTACTCTCAGGGTTAGCTGGTGCTGATCTCTTATCTTCACCCTTCACCACTCAGTCCTATTTATTCTTTAGAGCACCATTTAAGTTTAGTAATTCTGGCCCATTATTTGTGCATATAACATGTTCTTTCTCCCTTAGCCTTTGTACCATACATATTGGTATTTAATCATTTAGCCTTTATAGTGGCTACTAATTGTTTATAAAGTAAACCCTGTTGCTTCAACTGTATTGTAAGTTTCTTGTTATATGAAGAATTCTTTCCAATGTTAGACATTGAATTGCACCTAAATACTTGCTTTTAATTTTAATTTTCCTTTTTGACTATTTAAAATAGATTTTTTTGGTGTATTTATGTTGCTCTGGAATTTTAAAAATCTTCATATCCTGCTAACCTCAAATGGCACGGCAATCCAAGAGACAAAGTCTACCATATTTTTTAGCATAAATTTTATCCAAAGTGTTAAGGGTTTAACTTGCTTTTTAAAAAGTCATCCAAAGGTGAATAAGTAGTCCCTCATCATAACATAATGAATTATCATGGCATGGCCTGAAACTTTATTAGTTGAGTTTAACTTCGTTTGTTAATTGCAGTGCATACTGGTCACCACAGTTGTGTGATTCAACTGAGTGAGGAAAGTGGTTGATGGAGCATAAATTTCAAAGATTTTAATAAATATGCCTGATATCCTAGGTTACCTTACCATTGATAAGTTAGCATATTTGTCTTCCTGGAATTTTGGCCTCCTGTACTTCTAATGTATCAGGACTTAAAACAGGGTCTCTGGTCTGTGACCTCAGTTCTACTATCATTTAGTTTAAAACTAGAAACTTTAGAGAAGAATTGCAGTGTAATTGAGATAAGATGTAGAAACAAACTCTTATATGGCCAGCATGAGGTTGAGAAAGGGGACTTTTGGTTTAAACCATTAAAGAGCTGGGCTTCAGAATTATCACTGACATCTGGGCATTTATATTTGAAATGACTACCACCGCCCCCATGATAGCCA
Organism: Rhinolophus sinicus; assembly: GCF_057876585.1. Taxonomy (NCBI): domain Eukaryota; kingdom Metazoa; phylum Chordata; class Mammalia; order Chiroptera; family Rhinolophidae; genus Rhinolophus; species Rhinolophus sinicus. The sequence goes on along the minus strand of NC_142518.1, from coordinate 52,809,183 downwards.
AATACTTTCATACCTTTCTTTTTATATCTCATAATTTAGCTGCTCATACACTTCAAGAGAGAGTTGAATCAGATGAAATTATTTTAAAAAGTCCAGATTTGATTTCAGTAATTCACTGACAAAGAAAAGCAGATGTGTTTCATGTGTATATACTGGGTGTGTCACACATGCACGCACATAAGTGCAAACAGGAATAAAACTATGCTGATTATTCATTTAACATTACGTGTGACATCTGATGGATTTCTATCATTTTAAAATAAGAAGTCACTTAGCTATGTGTGTGATTTTGGGCAATTTTCCTCCACCAAGTTCAAGTGGAAGTGGCAACACTGGTTCAATATCAGTTTTGACTTTTCTAATATTGAGAGCTGTCTAATAAAAGTGGCTCCTTGGAATTATAATTGTGCAAATAGTAATTGTGTGCCTACCTTTGAGACATCAGTCTATTGATAGTCTTTGAAGACCCTTCCACTCTTTAATCTAAAATTTCATTGTTATTTTTGGAACATCATCCATATAGACACTTTTCCCTGAGTAAGAAAGCACAACATTCATGTTTGATAGTGGAGGGGGGCCTTCATGATCAAATCCTTTGGGGTTCATTTATACATGTATGTTAGTTGGAAAGAGTGACAACAATTGGGTCCCCAAAATGTTTAGGTGCTTTGAATGGTATGAGAAGACAACTTTACACTATGATTGTAATTACAGATGAAGGTTCTATGAGTTTGTCTGGAAGTGGGAGCAGTTGTGTTCCCCAACTATGATTCCACAAGTAGTGAACTTGAGATCACAGTCCCTGAAGTTTGCATGAGGCTGATCCATCTCCTCCAGACATGATCTCAGGATGAATATAAACCATGTTCTCCAAAGAGAGTGCAAGGGCAATGGTGTAACACTGGTTCTCCCAACCCTAGAAAAAGGTTTATACATGAGAAAGAATTGATGCACAGTGAAACCATTGCCCTGTGATGAAAAAATTCCTATCCTGTACCCAGTTCATTTTATTAAGGTGAGGAGGAGGATGTGGAAGGGTGGTCAATGGTTTGCATTAAAATGACAAGCAATCCTATTTCAGGAACATGGAGGTACAGGTGGGCTTCACCCCCAGTATTTTCCTTGCTCACTCTATCCAGATGGGCCAAAGAAATTGGCTCCAAATAACCAAGGGTTTCCTATAGTTGCCTCCACTTCCCAAGAAGTCCCAGCCATCACTCGACCCAGAATTGAATCACCCTCATCAATGCTAAGACAGTGGGGATAACTGCTACTAGATGGGGCTAAACCACAGACAGTGTTGGGCTCCTGCACCTCTGAGAATTGAGCAGCTAATGACACAGGATTCCTCTGGTCATAACATTAAGTACTAAATAATGCAACCTTGCATATCATTGGATTGACTATTTGGTACCCTGCTTATTGTGTTATGGTGGGGGAAGGGCATACTGCTAGAGCAGGCCTGTTTAGCCAACAAAAACACCCTTCGGGATCTTTCACCTCTAGAGCAAAACAAGAGCTTGTAGTCTTCTCAGGACCCCTAAAACTTCCATTAAATGATGATGGTGAGGAGATGATGATGAGAGGAAATATCTGTGGAATTAAGCAACATAGTTCCAAACTAGAAGACCTATAGTTGTGGGCTGGCTAGCTAGAAGCACTGTGGGACACCACACACCTTTCACAAGACAGGGTGAAAAGCGGAAATGGTACTGTATAGGAAAAACTGAGAGGTTCCTGGGTGAACCAGAATTTGGTAGGTCTCCAGGATTGTAGTGGAAATGAGTCAAGGAGAAGGTGAAGAGAGATTAGATAAAGTGTAGGGGAAGACTATGGCATTAGGTTTTCTTCATCCAGCCTTGGTTTTTCATTAAGCTATAATGGATATTTGGATGTACAAGAATACCTGGACTTTCTTTGGGCCAGAGTAGATAATATGTCCCTTCTTGTTTTTGTTATTGTTCCCCACTGAAGGTGGTTCAAGAGAAAAATTTTTAGAAATAATAGATATTCAGAAAATATTTTTCATTCTTGATTTCACCATATTTTTCCTGCTTCCCAATACAACCCTTCCTCCTAGAAGCACATTAAGCACACACAACCAGGAAAAGGCAATCTAGTATGATTCAATAGAAGAATAGAGGACAATACTGTTGATCTATTTAAACAGATGAACTGAAATAAGATGTATATTCATATTTGTTCAAAAATAACCAAACCAGAGGAAGCTTTCCAAACACCTTCCTAGTTCCTATATTTCGATTTGCACTAGGACTCTCCTTCAATGACTTCAGTTGGCAATATGAAAATAAAAACTCAGTGACAATTGACAAAGTCAAAATGCTTTTATTTATACTGAAGTTTAGCAAGTACATTTTTAACAAAGAAGGTATACTTTAACTTAATATATGGTAGAACAGAGAAACCATACATATAAGTTTCTAGTCTCTAACATACTACCGCATTTTTTCCCTTAAAAGACAAAAAGCCAAGCTGAAGTGAGCATAGAAAAGCATCAAATATGGTCAAGTTACTTTAGCCATGAGGATTTAGTTCATATTCTTAAACTCGTCAATCTAATGCAAGGACAAAGTTTACATCATTGCTTTTAGAATGTACACATGTTCCTTTTTTTATAACACAATATTGATTGAGCAGCTGCTTCAGTAAACAAAGCTTTGCTGATAAACACAATTGAAATAGTTCCATGTTGAACAGTTTCAGAGATAAACTGGAATCACAAGCATCTTCATTTATGTAAAGCCAGCAAGGACCTTTCAGGCCGAATAAAACTGTTGTGCCATTGTTAAACAGTAATAGTTATCCCCTTTAAAACAAAGAAAACAAGTTAGTTCTTCTGAGGAGTAATTCTGATACGTGCTTAAAAATACTAAACTTCTGTCTTCAGGAATCTAAATGATCTGCTGTTCAACAGGCTTGTTTCAGCATCGGTACAATTTTAAATTTCTTAACATTTCTGTATATTAATATGTCAATTTTCAAAGATCCTTCAAGTTTCATACTGTAGCCTCTGTTCTTTCCACAGCACTGAAGACATTGAAGACTGAAGATTCTTTGCATAAACTGTGATGTTTGTAGCAATCTACTTTACTTTTCTTTTTGTACATAATGGTGTATTTGAGATCCCTATGTTTTACCAAAACAGGGAGAAAGGAATATCTGGTCATGGTCTCGGGTAATGAGTTTTGTAGATTTAGAATTTCCTCTCCCCAGGTTAACTCAGAGACTGTGTATAATGGATGAAGGGAGACTAGTTCTGAATATGATTTTATCCACTGTGTTTGGTCAAACCAGTTTCTATTTAAATCTTGGTAATTGAAAGAATCCATACCATCCTAAAGTCAGAAAATATTTAATGGTGTGGGTAAAAATTATAATTGGAAACAATTGTCAAAAAATGATTCTACCTTATTTTGTCTAACCTTGTTCTTTTCCACAGCCATGGCTTATGGCCTGAGTCTCTATCCAGTTGCCTCATAAAAATTGGCCTATGGTCACAAAAGAAGAACCAGAAAAGAAAGTGTGGATGATCAGCACAAATCTATCACACATGCTTAAGAAACACTTCAAGTCTATGTTTGTGAGTGAAATGTATCATCTTCACACATAAAGGCGAGTAATTTATTGTTGCTGGACTGATATGCCTACTCTAAAACATTAATTTGGTCTAGTTCAAGCTTAGCATTGTCAGGAAGAAAATACCCTTTTTAAGACTTGTATATAAAATCTTTAAAATATTTATTCTTTTTGTGTAGAAGGCATAGTGTGGTATCAGGGGGATTTTCTGGATAGTACCTCAGAACCAAAAATAAAGACGTGTTAAGGTAATAGAAGAATAAAATAATCTGTGTCTATATTAGTCAGATGAACTGGAGGTTCAGACTTCATTAGAGGGCAACTAGACTACGAGCACATGGAATTCACCTGAAACTTTCCAGCAATCAGAAGAAAACAAAGCTTGAATTTTTGGAAACTGTATAGTCATCTGTCACCCCAGAGAATTCTTCTGACTCCCTGTGGCATCTGAGACTATTCTGATAAAATGTACCAGGTAGTTGCTCAGTATTCCAGTCTACCTTATCCTCCGCATACATAGCCAAAATGTCAAAGGAAAGTTCTTCAACATCAAATGGCAGTCATTTTACCAGTATTGAAATTTATACACTATAGCTAAAGCTTAAATCATGCAATACAAATTGTGAACATTACAAACTTGACAGCAATGACAAAACAAAATAATATCCTCTAAAAAAGGTACATGAGCATAGTAACAAATGCCAAAAAGCAATCATCATTTGTCCTTTAGAAAAATGAAATTTCTGAAAGTCTTCCTCCTTTATTATGTTTAATTATTATCTTTATAAAAAAAGACAAACATATCTGCCCACATCCTTCATTAAATGTGCCGGTTTATAAGGGCTATCTGAAACCGTTTCCACAGCAGATCAGAAATCCACAGAAACACTAGGCCAGCAAAAAGAAGACAGTATTAATATAAATCAATTTTTCTACCCAGAATACAATTAAATTGAGATTTCATAGTAATGAAATTTTTTCTCCTAATTTAGAAGATAGTAGCAACATGGAATCTTGCATAGCAGGCTGTATGATGTTGACACAGATTGTGTTACTGTTTTACATATGCCGATACTGAGTGATCATAAGGAAGGAGCTGATATTGACCTGCTAACTGACACTGATCCTTGGAGCAATCTCAAAGTTTGCCACATTTCAATTTCAAAATGCATTTCAGCTATAATATGAGTGATTTATCATTTAGTAGTAGCTGTCAAAGTAAACTCCTAGATAAAACAAAAACATCTGGAACTATAAACAGAGGAGAGCAGTAGCTGAATTTTAATCCAAACCTTGCATGCTCACTTCATTAGGAACAGGAAACAGCTAATTAGTAATTGAATGTTTCATGTTTTTAAGAGGGTTTGTACTTGAGTTCCAAACAGAGATGATCTAATATGCATTCTGGGCGCAGGCAAGATTAAAGATCAGGAAGAGCAAGGAACAAAGCCTCTCCAGAGCAATGTTAGGGTGCTCAGGGACTTTCAAGGAGTGACATTTGTGGGGAGCAGACAGAGTTTATTGCTTTAAGATTTATCAGATAAGTAAAAGGGGGAATTTGACACACACAAAGTGACCATTTTAAAAATAAAAATGAGGGCCCATGGAGTCCTTCCCTTAGCACATCACGGTCTGACATGAGCATACACCATGACCCAGGTGTCTGGTATGGCCACCTCTGTACAGGAGATGAGCCTCTGCCCATCAGTTATGCCCTAAAGGGCCACACCTGACTGTTCCAAACTCAAGTTAGTGTGAGCCTGGCATTCTGTGGTATGTATCTGAAGCTGATGAAAACGAAAAGCTAAAATTAGGTGTCATTAAAAATGCAGATATATGGGAAAGGGCCAGAAGAAAACACATAAGATTTCCTCATAGTCATGTAAAGTCGATTAAACATATCTATTTGTAAAAAAGACACTAGTTTATTTTGAAGTGACTTAATTTGAAAATACTGTTCCATTTCCCCTTTAGTTCAATATATGCTGTTTGCCATCAAATAATGAGACATTTCTGGATGTTATATTTTAGTCATACCTCTTTGTTATTTAATTCAGATATTTGGTATTAATGTAATCTTAAAAATTTTCATTTGCTTCAGTCCTTCTCCATGACTTGCTTCTAATTTGCATTAGTTCAGTGAATTAGGTTAAAGCATCACACCTAATCTATACAAGTAGACCTTTTAGTCTGTAGAGAGCACCAAAAGCCAAATGCCTGTACCTTAGAAGGAATTCTTTCAGAGAATGGAATGATTGCAATGTCACATTAATATGAATTAATGTAAATTTAAAAGTGTGTAAGGTAGGTAGCCATTCCAGCTGAAATTGCATGTACTGCCACAGGGAACTGATTATTGGAAAATTGATAAAAATTCAGTTGGCCTTTTACATAAGATAAACGGTGCTTCTGTCACAAAAGAACTTAATTCTCAGGCAGATGTAAAAATAATGTAATGGATTTGATTTTGCTTGTGTAAGGAGGGCACTTTAGGGGGACATTAAATCTTTTTGATCACCAGAGTACCATTTGACACATTGGAATACTGCTCTATTAGATTCTTAGGAGGCATGAAAATAATGACAGGTATTTGCCACCAGCCTTTGGCCAGGTCTCCATTAAGTAAACAGTTAAAAATATTTGAGGCCATTTCCTGGGCAATTCAAGCCAAATGACCCATTTGGTTCTAATCACTGGAACATCTTAGGCATCGGGCCACGTGTAGACCAGAGGGTGTGCAATGGAAAATACCTGTGATGTGACTGACCCATCATATCTGCCTTTCTCCTTTCTTATGCCTATAGATTTTTCAGTTTGCTTGATGATAGCTTAATAGAGAGGAAGCAGGATTGGAGATGGGAACGGAGCAGAAAGTATAAATGGGTATTTTTAGTAGCTTGGGTATGTGTTTTTATCATTACCTTCTTTACAGATAAGGAATGTGCTAATTAATAGAAAGGGATTAAATGAGTTGTTCCACCATCAACAGATCAAAGGAAGAACTAGGTGTGGTAAAATCTACAAACTAAAGCTCTCTATGTTCCCTTAGAGTGTGCTACAAGCAATGTGTATCTTTTAGGAAGGTGAGCTCTAAAACAGTCATAACAAATAGTGATCATTTGCCCAAACAAATTATGTCTTCACATAATTCCTGTTAAATCACAGATCAGCCAAATTTAAAGCTATTTCATAGTAATCACAGCTTAAAGTGGGCATATCTGCATTTTCATTTCTGTTACACCATTTAGAAATAGCATTTTCTCTGTCTTAAAAGTTCTACCCCTCTAGGATGCTGTGAGGATTAACATGGCAACATTTATGAAGCACTATGAACTCCATGGAAGAGAGGGGTTACAGAAGTGTAAAGTTATCATAGTCAATCATCATTATGATTATACCCTAACAACGTGTGAAACCCATTCTCTAGCACATTTTTCCTGTACGTGCAAGGTTCTATTTATTAGTGATGAACAAATAGCAATTGAAGGTTCCATGTTTTAAGAATTTGAGTATGAATTCTAAAGAATTACAACACTAGATAATCAGGTAACTGCTACAGCATACTATCCGTGCCTATGATCAGGTGGAGTTCCGCCATCAGTGTTCAGGCTGCACAGGAAAAAACAATAAGACTGGGTCAAAATTTCATTCCAACAGAAAAAATCCAAAATCTACTCAATGAACTCACGGAAAACCACAAACTGGCTTTATAGTATTTTGCGGTGCTATATATGACCAAGGCTTGAATAAATCTGTGTGCAATAAATGAATTATTTTATTAGGCTATCCCTTAATCATATATTCACCGATGTGAGTCTCATTCTATTAAAAATGAAATTATACAAAGGTGAGCAAAACTGTAGATTTACAGTAGTTTAAAGCTTAATCTTATTCTCTGGGGGTGATAATGACAATATAAAACCGTGTAAATGATATTCCCAAACTCTAAAATATACTTATGAGCCCCTCGTGCATGTTCTGCTGCTTTACAACCTGTGGTGAAACGCATGACTAGCTTAATAAGCAAGGCATTTAAAAAGGTATTTTTCCCCCTTTCACAGTCTAACACATGAGTAAAAGATCCACACCGTTTTCTCTGAGTTGAAATCATTGTTAATGATTGCAATTTCCCCTCAGGATGAGATTTCCTTCCCTGACAGAATGGTTATTTAAAAGTAACTTCTCACTATTTATTTTTTTTAAACTGCCAAGAAATGTGTCTATAATGTTTTTGAAGGTTTAAATTGATGTTTAGAAAAAAAATTATTTTTCCTACCCAGGGCTCATGTTTTCTTCCAAGTGTTTCCTTACCTCTTATTCACTTATATAAACAATGGGACTTCTTTAAGAACTAACAGGCATTACAAGCATACTTTGGGCTACCAAACCTTTCTCTTGAGATAGCTAACATATTGTGAACTAATGGCAATATTTTATAAATGATTTCTCTGGCTAAGTGTTAAGCGTTATGATTTATTTTAAGTTACTTAATTAGTGATGTGTCTCTGATTTTCAAATGGGCACTATGTTCTTTGGCACTAAATAAGATCATATTAGAAAAGTCATGTTTTCCTAACCAGAATAACAGAGAGAAAACAATGCACTGGTTAATGCTCTACTTTAATCTTACCTTCAATCCAAATTAAATATTCAATTAATTGCATGAATTCTACTTCAATTGTGGAAACATTTTCAGAATGTGACATTCTCAGAACAAATGAGCAACAGTAGTAAGGTTAGTCCAGGGTCCAGTTAGTTATTAGTACAGCAGCATGAACTTGAAACTATTAATTTGAGAGTAGTAAAAGTAGACCATTCCAAGATAGGGGCAGATAATAAAATAGTATAGCAGTTGATTTCTCTGTGTGCAGAGAAAAGCACTGATTTAAAATTACTTTTTCCAGAAGGGTGAAGTGCTTATTATTATAATACGGCAGTTTTTTAAAAATGGAAGTTTCTTGAACATAATAACCACTTGGACTTATTAGCCCTAAAAAACATCTGACTTATGTTTTAATCAAACCAAAGACAAGTCTGTTCTTTGTAATGGTATCATAATGGAGTATCAACCTCTCTTGCTAGCTTTTGATTCACTTTGTTTTTGTGAATTGATTCTTTAATATACCCTTTTCCCTTTATCTAATCTCTAGTTCTTATAAGACCCACCCTAAAATGGGACATTACCCTCCCTTCTAGTCTCATATGGGGATAAAATATAAAAATATACTTACCATGACTGTATACTAAAGAGCATATATTTTAGAGAAAATTTTACATATCAAGTATATGCCAAATATTTCACCCCTACTAAAATTTTTATGTGTATATGCAAACATAAATGCTAACTTCACGTGTATTTTATAGGACATAGCAATAATATATTTTACCTGTCATACTTGTTATAGAGTATTGATCTAACTTATTCATCAAGAAGATTAGACAAATATTATTAATATTTTACTAACATTAAGTCAGAGAAAGATTGAAGGACTTCTCAAGGTTAGTGACTGAGTTAGCCAGTTAGTAACTGGGAAACCCTGATGACTATACCAGTGCTCTTCCTACCACTTCATTATGTCTCCCATAGACCAGTAATAAAATAGCAATAAAAGCACATGTGTCAGCACATAGACCTCCAAATTTTGAGGCACACTAAGAGCTCCAGAAGTACTTGAATTCTATTTTCCAGCAGGGAAGAGAATGGCAGGGAAAGAATAAATAAAAACTAATATTTATGGAACACTGACTATGTTCAGAGTCATACTAAGCTATTCAAAGCACTTATGTCACATGTGGAATGACAGATTCTTTCACTACTTCTTGTTGTAGATAATGCTGTGGTGAAAAGTAGTGAGCTACTTATCTTTCTATGCTGATCCTCTAAAAAAATCTAACATTTTACCACCCACCTTCCATAAATAAGTTACAAATGTTTTGTAAAGTTCAAATTTATTTGAGTTTTGTATAGGATACATATTGAAAATGTATTAGGATAATACATAAAAGCACAACTAAGCTCTTTTTATAACTTTTAACTGCTCTCTTTGTATACTGAACTGATAGAAAAACACTAAAAATCCTCATTTCAAAGGAATCAAAATATGGAGAAAAGTGATAATGGAAGTAATGGAAAAATATTAAATGTTTGCTTGAACAATGCTAAAAATGACCATAGCCTATATTTCCCATAGAAGTTTGAAATGCAGTTACCAGGATATTGTAACATTTTAGTTGTGGGTTGTGCCTCACTCATTTTAAGTGGTTATTCACCAATGCTGAGATAACATGACATTCATTTGTATTGTTTTCAAGAAAATAAGAGCACTTAAATATTTATAGGATAATAGAAACACAGAAAAGAAATACTAATAAAAAATATGCTTTCTTGAAAGCTAAAAGGGGTTTGGTGAAATGTTGCCCAAATAAGCATTTGCATTACTGACATAAAGTAGATGCAACCTTAAGTATGTGGATTATTACCAATGTTTTATTTTATTTTTCTCTTAATTTCTTTTTTAAAAAAAATTTTCAGTTGCAGTTGACATATAGTATTACATTGGTTTCAGGTGTACAACACAGTGATTCGACATTTATATAACTTACAAAGTGATCACTCCCATAAATCCAGTACTCGTCTGACGCCATACATAGTTATTACAATACAACCGATTATATTACCCAGGTTGTACTCTACATCCCCATGACTATTTTGTAACTATCAATTTGTACAACTTAATTTCCTCCCCCACTTCACCCATCCCCCCTGCTTTCCCTAATCTGGCAACCATCAAAATGCTCTCTGTATCTATGAGATTGTTTCTGTTTTGTTTGTTTGTTTAGCCTGTTTTCTAGATTCCACATATAAGTGAAGTTATATAACATTTGTCTGTCTCTGTCTCTCTTATTCCATTTAGCAAAATACCCTCTGGGTACATCCATATTGTTTCAGATGACAAGATTTCATTCTTTTTTTTTTGCCTCAGTAACATTCCATTGTATATATGTACCACCTCTTCTTTATCCATTCATGCACTGATGGACACTCAGGTTGACGCCATATCTTGGTTATTGTAAATAATGCTGCAATGAACATATGGATGCAAATGTCCCTTTGAAGTAGTGTTTTGGTTTTATTCAGATAAATACCCAGAAATGGGATTACTGGGTCCATCATTGTCTCTTGTTACAGCCTTTGTGTTAAAGTCTATGTTGTCTGATATAAGTATTGCTACCCCAGAATATTTTTTTTATCATTTCCATTTTCAGTAAATGTCTTTTTCCCAGCCCTTTCCTTTCAGTCTGTGTGTGTCTTTACCTTTGAAATGAATCCCTTGTAGGCAGCACATGTAAGGGTCTTGTTTCCTTATCCAATCAGCCACACTGTCTTTTTGTAAGAGCATTTAATCAATTTACATTTAAAGTAATTGTTGATAGATATGTAGTTATTGCCATTTTATTATTCATAATTTTGGTCTTTTATTTTTTATCTTAAAGAAATCCTTCTAAGATTCCTTGTAATACTGGTTTGGCGGTGATGAACTCCTTTAGATTTTTCTATTCTGGGAAGCTCTTTATCTATCCTTCAATTCTAAATGATAGCTTTGTTGGGTAGAGTAATCTTGGTTGTAGGTCCTTATTTTTCTTCACTTTGAATATTTTATGCCAATCCCCTCTAACCTGTAAAGTTTCTGTTAAGAAAATCTGACAGTCTTATGGAAGCTCCCTTATAAATTACTAGTTGCCTCACTCTTGCTGCTTTTAGAATTCTCTGTCTTTATCCTTTGCCATTTTAATTATGATGTGTCTTGGTCTTAGCCTGTTTGGGTTCATCTTGCTTTGGACTCTCTGAACTTTCTGGGCTTGTATGTCTATTTCCTTCACCAGGTTAGGGAAGTTTTCAGTCATTGTTTCTTCAAATAGGTTTTCAATTCCTTGCTCTCTCTCTTCTTCTTCTGGTACCCCTATGATGAGAATGTTCGTATGCTTGATGTTGTCCTGGATGCCCCTTAAACTATTCTTATTTGTTTGGATTCTCTCTCTCTCTCTCTCTCTCTCTCTCTCTCTCTCTCTCTCTCTCTCTTCTCTCTCTCTCTCTCTCTCTCTCTCTCTCTCTCTCTCTCTCTCTCTCTCTCACCCTCCCTCCCTCCCTCCTTTTCTCTGCTATGATTGGGTGTTTTCTGCTACTTATCTTTCAAATCACTGATTTCATTCTTTGTGTCATCTAATCTAGTTGATTCCTTCAAATGTATTCTTAATTTCAGTTACAGTTTTCTTCATTTCTGATTACTAATTTTTTTGCATCTCCATTTTAATATTTCTTTTTTGAAGTTCTCGGTGAGATCACACAGCATCCTTAAAACCAGTGTTTTGAACTCAGCATCTGGTAGATTGCACGTCTCCATTTTGTTTAGTTGTTTTTCTGGAGCTTTGTTTTGTTTTTTCATTTGGGATATGTTTCTTTGTCTCTGTATTTTGGCAGCCTCCCTATGTTTGTTTCAATGTATTGGATTGAGCTGCTACATCTCCTGGTTTTAGTACAGCAACCTTATATAGTAGGTGTCTTGTGGGGCCCAGTGGCAAAATCTCCCTGGTCACCTGAGTTGGGTGCTCCAGGTGTGTCCCTTCTATTACTATTTCAGCATCTCTACACAGTGTTAAATAGAAAAGAGAGAAGCATGGTATTTGTGTGATTTTTCTAAGTATTACCCCAATCTCTGCAAAGTTTTAAGGCAGAAGCCATTATTCAATCATAGTTGGTTTTAGACTATTGTTTTGGTTAATTAACTACAAACTGGAGAAACCTTTCACCACCCAAACCCTGATGTTTTGTATTGTACGGAATAATATTATAGTCCAGATAAATATGAGGCCTGACAATTAAGTTCACGAACTTGTTGCAATGATCTTGCTAACCTTTTTTGATATCAGAGGGATTATTCATTATGAATTTGTACAAACTGGAAAAACAGTTAACCAAGTTAATTATCTGGAATTGCTGAAAAGGCTGCATGAAAAACTTAGAAAATCTGAACTTTTCACCAATAATTCATGGCTCTTGCATCATGACCATGCACCAGCTCACACGGCACTGTCTGTGAGGGAGTTTTTAGCCAGTAAACAACTGTATTGGAACACCCTCCCTACTCACCTGATCTGGCCCCCAATGACTTCTTTCTTTACCCAAAGATAAAGGAAATATTCAAAGAAGACATTTTGATGACATTCAGGACATCAAGGGTAATACTATGACAGCTCTGATGGCCATTCCAGAAAACATTCCAAAGCTGCTCTGAAGGGTGGACTAGGCGCTGGCATTGGCTCATAGCTTCCCAAGGGGAGTACTTCGAAGGTGACTGTAGTGACATTCAGCAATGAGGTATGTAGCACTTTTTCTAGGATGATTTCGCGAACTTAATTGTCTGACTTCATATCTTACCTACCTAACTATGAGAGATTTTTACAGGCATGGATTGATAGTGATCTTATCAATATTGATTGATATCGAGAACAGTGGGAGAGGGAATTAAGAGGGAACAGTGTTTTAGAACCCACTATCAACAGCAAGCCATTTAATTTCTCTTAGATTACTTATCTACTTACAAAATGGGGTTACTCATACCTTTCTTAACCATCCTGCTAGAGGATGTATGTGTTAAGAATGGCACAGAGACAAGATCCTCTTTCTGATGGAATTGTTACCAGTGAGAGAGCTAGCAATAAGCCTAGACTTGACACATTTTGTGCAACAGAACAGGAAACCTTAGCCAAATATAAAAATAAAATAAAGCAAAATAAAATATGCCTTTAAAAGGAAGGGGGACTGGACGAAGTTAAGAAGGGAGACATCTTGAATGGATTTACTATTTATATCCTGGATTTAGCCATGACCAAATTTATTGATGGAAGCTTCAGGTAAGTCTCCCAATAACTTACCTCTTTAAATTAAGTACCCCCTCAAAAAAAGAAATAGAAAAGAATGTCTCAAAGTTCACCAAGCTATACAAATACTAGGTATTGCTCCCCTCCCTCCACTATTCCAATTTTAGGTTATCAATTTATCATTTCAAGACTGATAAGCAACTTGGCATAGAACCACCACATAGCAGCAATATATATGTGCCAATATCTGTGGCAGCAACATAATAATTGTTTTTTTAAAGTGGTATGACAACAGTGGCATATGATTACAGCCTTCTATGAAAACACTGTGTTTTCTTCCTTAAAACACAAATGTGAAAGTGAACAATAAAACTTAAACTTTTAATCAGAGAAAGGCTTCCTTTTACATGTTCTTACAATACATCTGGGTAGGGGTTGGGATACAGTGCATCCTAAGCTTAAAAAAAATTATATTTCATTTGTGGATGGGGCAAAAAGTAACTAGTAAGGCAGTTATTAGAGTTGCGTTAAACAACCCTTCCTAGATTATACTCAGAAAGACCTTTTAATTAATGAATTAGTTCTGTAGACTCCAAAATGCTGAGTAGCAGAACAACCTACCTGGGCTTGCAAGTCTTACTATCTTGCTATTATTACAACTACTATTTCATCTATTATGCAAGTGAGATATAACTAGAATTATAACGTAGGTCTGGAGATAATATTTTATGTTATCATCATAATTAGAGTGACAGACTTTCAGCCATTGCAAATATTCTGTTAGCAATGCAGTGGGTAAGTGCTGTACTCGTAAGCCATCCCCAAGACAATCAGGCCCCAAATTATCTCATAATGTAAGCTCTTCACATTCTGCTAAGAAAGAACTAGAAGCATAATGTGTGTTATAATCTGACAGGTATTGCACAGCAAAAAGATATGGTCTGGGAGATACCATCAATCAAGATTTAAAAAAAAATCTCTATGGAGGATGAAGAAAATGAGACACAAATATTTCTTGGGGAAGAAAGTAAGAAGACTCAGGCCATCTAATGAATCTTACAGGGAAAAAAAATGCTGCTGCTTTAGAGAAAGATGCTAGAGTCTTCTGTGTTGGGTGTATGCTAGAGTCTTTTCCACTTTATGATGGTGGTTGCAGTAAAACTTTCCCTGGGTAGTAAAAGGCTCCTACTCTCAAAGGAAGCATTGAAGAGGAAAAAGGACCCCCTTCCCACAATCTCTGTAATCTTCGACATGCTATATACTTTACAAGAGAACATTTCCACTTTACAGTAGGAATATTAGAGTTTCTATGTATATCTTCCAACACAGCACAAGACATCAAAGGGGAGGGAAATTATTGACTAATGAGTATATGGTAGGAAGTAGTCTTGGAAACCCTAGGGAAAGGTGCAGAGCACAATGTGGTGGGAGTTAGTAGCAAAGCCTACAGAGAAATTATATCTGCTCTCCTTTTGTTTTTCTTGTCATATCACATCTATGGCAAGAAATCATATGTGACATCATCTCTGGTCCCCTTACTTGCTCCTACCATCACTTTCACTTCTATCAAATTTTGCAATGACAATCTTAGCCCAAGGGTAAATTTTTGTAATAAGTTTCGGCATGGCATCTTAAGCTCTTTGGAGGAATGTTGTTCTAGGTTACTAAGCAAGCAGCAAAGAGAGAAGATAATAAGGATGTTACAAATTAAGGAAGGCTAGACACAGTTCAGATTAATTTTGAGATCATGGATAATAATATAAATATTCATATACCTTTCATAGTATAAATCTTAAAAATTCTATATTATAAATATGTGTATGTTAAATTACACTGTAAAATACATGTATTTTTAACATAGTGATGTTAAAATTGTGTCTGCTGCTTTTAGAGTCAAATGGTACTTTAGTCATTTTCCTTTTAATTCTTCAGTGGCATTTTAACCAAGAGCTGTATAGATAATATATGCATTGTATATTTTAGAATGCTCAGTCTATACTCACTGAATAAGTTCCCACATTTTTTTCTAAACAAAAACGGTTCAGAGGGAAAAAAAGGTTAAGTAGGTTTTCCTTTTACATCAAATTTTGGTTTACTTTTGATATGTAGATTGGATTTAATATCTCTTTTGGTGTATTAGTAGCAAAAAAAAGGAAAATTTACTTGAGTCCACCATATTTATGGAAAAATATCAGAGGAAAAATACATTCATGTTACATCATTTTGTGTCGTTGTCAAACATGTAAGGCAAAAAACCAAATGCAAAAATTATTCACAGAGATTGACATTCCTCTTGCAAAAAGCAGTTCCTAGATTGTTTTGTTTTGTTTTCCCCAAACAAATGTAGTGACAGAAACAGGAGTCACTTGCGCCCTTGTACTTTATTATGTTGTCTTCCCTGGACTTTTTATTTTATTACTAGAAAGTGAGTTCATGAAGGCTGTTGTTTGTTTTCTAAAATTTACAAACTTCATATTCTGGGTTTGTTTTATCTGTTGTTATTATTAAGATAATGGTGTCAATTTTCAAAAATTTAAGAAACATGCACTGTCAACTGTACCAATAGCCCCTAACAATGAAATATAGTCATGCAAAAGTTAACTAAGGTATAAACATGCAAAAGGAGAAGTCTCCCTGCGATCATAAAATGATGTTATTTTCTGTTCAGCAGTTCATGTTACTGCTGTTCATGCTAATTAATTAAAGGAGCTGTTGCTGTAATGTGCAAACAGGGAATCTGAGAAACTGAGAGGGCTTTTAGGTCTCCAAGTGAAGTTAAGTCAATCTGGGCGCTGGCAATCAAATGTAATGAAATCACTTGTCAGTGCTAAGCTTGCAAAAACTGTGAAGTTTGACTAGGGAGTAAAAGGATTATAATTAGATTTCCAATAGGATAATAACTAAATGGCAGAATGCAGTAAAGAGAAAATATTACTTTGTTAGCTAATGGTACTGCTGTTCAGTTTGAGTTTTTATCAGTGCACTTGTAGCTGTGCTAATTTAATTTGCTTTTATCAGCAAAAATGCACTACGCAAATGGCACTTGAATGTCATTTGCAAAAATCATTGATCTGAAGGTGCACTTAATGACACCCAGCATGTTTATTTTATGTGAAACGGAGATTGGTTGATAAGATGGTTGATGTGCTGTCCTGCAGGCCCCCATCTGAGTTATGGGAATCTGGGTGGGAGGATATTAGTGTATATGCTCCACCGAATCTTTCACCTCCAACAATAGTGGACACAGCCATCAGAGGAGTGTTCATTGTTTGATCACCTTAAAATATTCAGGAGGCGTTGCTATCATAGGCTGCTAAAATATAAGGGACACAGAAGTCCTTTTATCAGAAGGTGGTCTATGCATGATATATTGTCTATCAAACAACATTCAAAGCATAAAAGACATGAAATAACTAAGCCTAATAGATATTGAATACATGTAAGAATCCTAGTATATGGGCAGTTTGTACTAAAATCCATGTGGAAATTACCATAAAACTGTATGACTTCACTTATTCTCAGGATGGCCAAGCAACATTCTTTCAAATCCTCTTTAAACTCTCTTAAGGAAATGTCACAGTGGAACTAATTGAATTTCAAAGGGAGAGCACTAGGTAAATGAGATTTCTTTCCAGCAGAGCTATTGACAAGAGAAAGAGAAAAGACTTCACTGATGCTGGAATTGTTTGCTGTGATGGAGATGAGTTTTAGAAATGGTAATAGATTGGCATACATGAATTGACCCTCATAAACAATACTAGGAAATAATCTTCCAATTAAAAGAGAAATGGGTAATTGAGAGAAGTGGAGAAGATGAAGAGAATATTAAAATAAGTCACAAAAGAAAAGAACTATAACACAAAATTATTAGGAAGAATGGAAAAATAATGGGTAAGCATGCATTTTATGTTTTCCAAGCATTATACATTTTCTGAAGTCCATAGATACATATAAAAGTAATCTTTCAATTCTGAACATCTTAAATAATAAGTGACATTATTGGGATTTTTTCAGGTAATTATTTGAATTGATTGATTTGGTGAGCTACATCTATGATGAGTTCTGTTACTCGTTTCAGGCACCAATTCCCCTGGCTAGTAGAATAAATCACCTTTTGCTCAAAAAAAAAAAAAAACTCTTTTAGATATTAAATTGTGATTCTGCTGTCATATTAACACAAGGCATTCACTCTAGTTTTTCCATAAATTGATGATGGGAACTTTATCATTTATGGTGCTTAAATTCTGTGCTAAGAGAGGTGAGAATGTATACTTTTCCATTTTTATCACATTTATCAAGAATATTATTTGATATAACCTAAAAGGCAGATGTTCAAGAAGGAATTATTAATCCACTGTATTTTACCATATATTGACAATATTAACCACAAATGGTTGAGAATTTAATTTGTAATTTGAAATAAAAATAATAAGTTAATTCCCTAGCTTTAAAGTAAGTTCCATCTCAATTCTTTTAAAGATATATCTAATTCTCTCATGTTTAGCCAGCAAAAACTAGAACTTATTCAAATTATGCTGAGTAAAAACAAATATTAAATGTGTCCTCCCTTAATCACAAGTTAATATGCAAAAACCATTTTTTTTGCAGGCTTCATTAAAATAAAAAAAATTGTACCAAATACAGAGTGAATCTACCTTTTGCTTATACCACCTAATTGACCACCCATGAATAAGATATCTACTGTTTGTTGCATGAAAATAAAGTAACTTTTGGACAGTTCAAAAGCTTGTATTTATCTCAGAGTTGGGAAAGATGTTACTACTGTGACCTAAAGGCATCATGTAAATTAAATACACAGCAATGACTGGGGAGTATAGGATTCAAGCATAATAGTGGCTACCAGAGGGTAAGGGGGGAGGGAGGATGGTAGTAGAGGGTACAGGGGTCAAAAGAGAACTGACTCTGGGTGGTAAACACATAATGCAATATATAGATGATGTATAATAGAATTGTACACTTGAAACCTGTATAATTTTATCAACCAATGTCACCCCAATAAATTTAATTTAAAAAAGATACAACCCACTGGTGGTATGTTTGGTTTAACCACTCTAGTTACAAAGCTGACCTTACATTCCACTCAATGGAGAGGCACAATCAAGCTCAACCCTCCTTAAAGACCAGGTCTATATTTGTGTGTCAAAGATTCAGAAGGGATCAAATCCCTCAGGATTATTCAACCCTGCCTTGGTCGTGATATGTGTTGACAACCTCAACTAGTGGTAGCCCACAAGTGGGGTTTTCGTCACAAATTCCACTGTGGTTAATTTATTGGACAAACATGGAGTCCCACCCAAATTGGCTTTTCTCACACTCTAGACACAACCTTTAAGTTGAGGGAAGAAAGCAGGCAAGCAGAAGTGGGATAAAAGACAGCAAAATCTTTATTGAATGAGCTAAATATGCATGAGCAATGCACCTAGATAATGCATTAGTTATGTCTAGCCAGCTACAGCAGAACTAAGCATTACCAGAAGATCCATGAGCTCTGACATTCCTGGCTTTATACAGATGATGTCCAAAACTACAGGAATGAGGGTTGCTAGATTATGTGAAGCTGCCACATAAAATGGTGACTCTCAGATGAACTCAAATGGATCTTTTGGTCATATGCAGTAATGTTGCTTCCATCACACAGTGGAAAGACACATATTAATTAAATCTCCAGCAAGCAACATATCCATGGTTGTCTTCCTTTATGAAAGTTAGAAAATCATTTGCTCATATAAAATAAGGAGATGCCTTTTTTATTAGAGTGAAACATTTTTTTCCACAATAAACATGAAAATAAATATAACGTGCATACAAAACTGCATTAGAATTACGCTGGAAAATCTCCAGTGGTCAAAAATTTTTAGGTGCTTTTGCACTCCAATAGAACTATTGATTTGTTTTATATATTTTCTCACTACTAAATATTTTAAAAATATTTTTAAATGATCTAAGGATTTATGGGGATCCTGCAAATCATGAAAAACAAGCTATTTTTTCCATATTTAGGTGATTTCTAAAAGTATCTAAATTTAGCACCGGAATTTAAAAGTTGATAAAAGATGTCTAGAATATTTTTAAAATATTGATAGGTTATGATTATCATACCTGTGGCTTTAACAAATAAGTGAGATTTTAAAAATTATATCATTTTACACTTCTAAAATGCAAATTATATTCAATTTATGCATTTTTAAAATATGACTAACATATAAAAGTACATCTTTTTAACAGTTAAAAACATAAAAGAAATTTGCTCACATTGTATATGTAAAATCAGTCCATATATATATAATCTTAAAAAACAGTGCACACTTCTTCTTCTTCTGTCATAAAGTCAGAAGAGTTAAACTTATTTATTTTACTTATATGAAGAGTTTCAACACAGGCGCTCATCCCCACTCCACCCCCAGGGATCAGATATTAAGCAGTTACAGAGAGAAGTATGCTGTTTACTGTACCTTGCATAGCAGTATTATCATGAGGAATCCCATTGTTTTCTATTTCAATATCTGGAATCCCAGTATCTGAAAAAAGTGACATTCAAGATTAAGGTACAATTCTGTTTTTTCTGATTCCATTTAAAGTGAAAATTATCAGTAAGGCAGTACTTTGGTCCTACAGATAACACAAAACCTTGGGTGGCGTTTTAGTTTCTTTTTTTTAATGTCTTTTTATTTTTTATGTTAGGAGGGAGGATTATAAACTGTAGCTGAATTCTACAATTGGGCATATATTTCCAGGTATATTGTAAATACTTTTTATTCATTTCATTCTCTAGAGATAAATCTCAGGAAAATCTGTCCATAAAAATCCCCACAGACTATCAGGTAACATGGCTTGACTGTGGAATAAGAAAAAGATGGATGCAATTGCATAAATGTAAGTGCCCCATCCATATGGTGTATTTTTCATTTGTAAAATGTAATAGATGATGAGATTATCTCTATGCTAAGCACATGGAAACACCAAAACACAGGGCATGGGTTGCAGTTTATATGTAGTATAGGCTCTAAGGGCAAAGGGATACAGAAACTGTTCAAAAAAAAAACTTGAGAAAAAGAGGGAGTTAGATGTTTTTCTATTTTAAATATGAAACGTGATTATCTAAAAGTTATACATATACATGAAGCACAGCTAAACATAGGCATTTCTGTATATACACATTTGCTAAGACACCCTTGGGTAATGTGATAACAGATGCCAGTGTATCACCCAATGCCATCAAGGATTAACATGAGAAGGAAATTATTTGAATACAAGGTACCCATCATGTTGTAGAAACAGCTGTTTTTCCTTTATAGTAGAGAACATTGGAGCTAGAGTGGAGACCACTTATGTGTGGATTTCAAATATGTTAAAAAAAAAAAGTCAAACTACCTCAAATTACAAGTTCAGGGCCTTAAACAGTAATACTGCACAGGACATTTGTCCCATTGTCAGAAATGTTAATTTTAAGAACTTGAATAAGCAAGGATGCTGGCTCCCCTGTCTAAGATGTGCCATTGTATAAAATATTAATGTGTTATTATTTACCCTCTCTCTTCTTTGTCTCAATGAGGCATGTTGGCCATGAGCTAATAATCTATCTATCTATCTATCTATCTATCTATCTATCTATCTATCTATCTATCTATCTATCTATCTATATGTATGTATTAGTTGTGAGCAAAATGATCCAAGGTAGTCACAGTAAAAAGGGAACTGAACTTTTGGAAAGGAAAGAATATGATTAAACATTTGTACAAAAGTCTTTATTCATCTTAGTATAGGACACTGAAGCAACTCCCTTTTAGTTCATGTGTGTGTAATATACGAGTATGTATATGGGGTATGTCTACATGTGTGTATAAATCATTAGGCTCATCCTTGTTATACACACGGTCAGTTAACATATGAGCTGTGAATGTTCTGTGAAAGAAGAACCTGAATATTCTATGAGATTAAACAGTGTTGTAGGGTTTCACAATTAAAAATGGAATCAGAGAATTTTGGAATTAAGAGACTCCATGACCAAAGCACCTCTTCTCAAAAGGATCTCCAGAGATTTACTTAGAACATTCTTTTCCAACCAGGTGCTCCTTAAATCCTCAACATTGATGCAATCTGCATTAACGGAATCATCACTTAGCTCATGAGAATACAGTATACCAAACATTAGCATATTTTAACATAAATATAACACTTACATTTTAGGTGCAGGGAGGTTATTAGTATTGCTTTTCCTACTGCAAAAGTCAGCACAATTTCCTGTTATTCTAAAACTATTTGTATCTCCCAGAATTGGGATTATTTTGACAGATTTAATTAATGACCTAAATCACTTGGCCTTAAATTGATTTTTAATTATTCCTGGACAAAGCCTTTTCCTTCCTTCTTTCCCCTTTTTCTTCCTTCCCTCCTTTTTAAATCAGGTTTTGCTTTCTGTACCTTGAGTGTGAAAGTCCAAATCAGACATTACCTTTCAACATCCTCAGGCCACTGTCATTAGTAGTGGTTTGCTTAAGAGCTTGCTCTACTTGCTCCCTGCGCTTTGATTCAAATTCAAATGCTTCTTGCAGTTTTCTCTTGGCTTTTTTCTCTTTCTTCAGGCGCTTTTGCATGGTAGCTAAAATGTGAAAAGGTAAATGGTTTGCAAAGGTTTGGTTAATGAAAGAGGGTTGCTAATTTTGATGGATTATAAACCACAGATATTGATACACAGAGAGATATAAATGTATCAGTTAACATAATTAGCTTCTTTTGGTTCCAATTCTCATTAGCTCAACCAAAGAGTGTTCAATCATACAACCGACTTCTTTTGGCTTTCACCTTTCCAGTGTGTATGCTCTATAATTATACACGCATTTGCATGGTGGTGGTGGTAGTGGTGAAAATTTGTTTTCTATTTTGACTAACAACATGCATTTAATGATATTAAATATTTTATAAATCTCTTAAGAAGATATTCTTACTATTTATTAAGATATTATTATTCATATTTCAAAATGTAAAAAACATGACTATACGAAGTCTGACAATTAAGTTTGTGAACTTGTTGCAATGATGTTGCTGTTTTTGATATCAGAGGGATTATTCATTATGAATTTGTACAAACCAGACAGTTAACCAAGTTTACTGTTTGGAAGTGCTGAAAAGGCAGTGTGAAAAAGTTAGACGACCTGAACTTTTCACCAAAAATTCATGGCTCTTGCATCACAACAATGCACCAGCTCACATGGCACTGTCTGTGAGGGAGTTTTTAGCCAATAAACAAATAATGGTATTGGAACACCCTCCCTGCTCACCTGATCTGACCCCCAATGACTTCTTTCTTTACCTGAAGACAAAGGACATATTGAAAGGAAGACATTTTGATGACATTCAGGACATCAAGGATAATACGATGGAGCTCTGATGGCTATTCCAGAAAAAGAGTTCCAAAATTGCTTTGAAGGGTGGACTAGGTGCTGGAATCGGTGCATAGCTTCCCAAGGGGAGTACGTCCAAGGTGACTGTAGTGATATTCAGAAATGAGGTATGTAGCACTTTTTCTAGGATGACTTTGCAAACTTAATTGTCTGACCTTGTATCTACTGGGTTGCAAAACATGGTTTGTTTTTTAAAAGTTACAGTTGAAAGTGTCTTTTTCTCTGAGATGTTAACAATTTAACGGTATCTATCTATCTATCTATCTATCTATCTATCTATCTATCTATCTATCTATCTATGTATCTATCCATTTTTAAAGAGAATAACTTTCAGCAATGATTATATTAAACAACTGGTAAAAGCACAACAGCATTTTTTTTCTTTATCATAAGCAGAAAAGATAATGAAGAGCTAATGAACAACTAACTATTCCTCAATTCTCAAGGCTTTATATTGTGGACACTGAGAATCATTTGATGTAGACCCCAAAAAGGAGTTTATCTGCTGAGATGGACTCCACATGGTGAACTAAAGGCTCCAATTTTATGGAACCTACCAGCCATTTGCTGACAGGGGCTCCTCATGCACTTAACACCAGGAAGAAATTCAGACTGAACTTTAGGCTTCCTGCACTATACCTTGTTTGTTTACACCATTTGACTCAATCACTGCAGGGAAATGCTGGCTTCCTCTTTCTACCAAGGGAGTGAGACCTGCTCCATCCAATCAGAACTGCACAATTTGAATACTTCATGTACATAAAATGGATCTAATTGAGAACTTGGGCAGATACATTCAGTATAAATTGTGGCTTCCCCTTCGTCTCAGTGGAACACAACTTAAGTTGCTAGTACCTGAATCTGTGTCTCCTGGGACAAGGCTCCTTTTGCTCAAATAAATGCTTTTTTTATTCATCATTACAGTCTAAAATTACTATCAGTTTACAATACCTTAATTAGACACTTCAACTGCATAATGTGTGATTGTTTCTAAACTCTGAAACCTTGAAATCTGTGACAATTTCTCAAATAGAAGTATTGGGTTTCAGCAATATATAGGTTCATAACAAGGTGCTAAGCAGACCAACCTTTACATTCTTCTTAAATCGGTTTTAATAAATTAAGATATTGATATTATCGCAATAGGAAAACTTTCAAGGAACATTAAGCAAAATAGTGCAAGGTGGGTACTAGACTAATTAGGGGGATCACAATATAAATTATGTAAATGTCTACTCACTATCCTATACACCTGAAACTAATATAAAATAATATTGAATTTTCAGTTATAGTCAACTGTAACTGAAAAAATAAATAATTTAAAAAATGTCACCCCCCAAAAAATAAATTATATGACTTTTTAAATGTTAAAAGTATTCACATAAAATTAATATACTTTAATTGAACTGAATATGATGCTAATTTGAGTTTTCAATTGTATTTATTTCACAGTTCAATGTCTTTTTCATAAAAATGACCTTCTAACTTAAATAGAAAGAGTCAGATAGCCAGGCAAATTTCTGTTTATTTGAGACAAAAATTTAGAGGTCTAAGGTAATACAAAATGGAAATCTTAGAACAAGGACACTGAGAATGTATGGTTTCTCTTATTTCTGACGAAAGTGCTTATAGTCAACGTTCTATAAGTAAGACTGAATATAAAAATATTTTCCTATTGTAATTATATTTAATTATCACCACTCAAATAAAGCATTTAATACATTATTTAAATCAGAAATCTAAATTTACTCAAATTAATGTATAACTTAATGTCCTTATAAAACAAAATTTTGCTTCCAGTACAATTATTGGTTCAAATATATTCCACACATTGTTGTACGATTCCATATATTGTAGACAATTTCACAGCTTATTACATTTAAAATTATGTAGATAAGCAATAACTATCATTTATTTTAGGACCTACTACGTACTGAGCATTCTTCTGGGTTTGTATCTCATTTAAGCCTTACAATGAGTGAGCGAAGAAAATACTGTTAACTACATTTTACAGATGAGAAAACTGAGCTCTTGAGAGGTCATGTAATTTACCCAAGATTGCACAGCTAGTAATTTTCTTAACCTGAGGGCCAAAGATCACATAGGTGGTTGTTTCAAAGCCTGGGGACCATACAGTTGGTTAAGGACCAAGACAAGTGACCTCCAAGTTCTTTTGTACTTGTAGCTCTATCATTCTAAGATTCTAAGAATTTAATCTACAAAGAATGCTATTATGTATGTATATTTGTGTTTAATTCAAGTAAAACATTCTGGCTAGCAATGAAAAGATAGTTTGGTAAAGTACATACTTTGAGTGTGAAACAATGCTTCCTTTAATTGGAGAAAAAAGATAGTCATAGAAATTCTTAATATATATTTACAGTTTTATACATGTTCTTTATATAAGTATATATATTGTTACTATTATTTCTATATACTTGGAAAGATGTTACTTTATACCATAATATCAATTTCCCCCTTATTGTTTTCAATTATATGACTTCAGGTAAAGAGTTCACCCTTCTTCATGAAAAGTTGGGTGTGCTGAGTATGAGATACTTAAGAAACTAGAAAGGAATTTAAGTGAGCATTCAATTCAACTATTGTAATAGATGACAATACTGAGATTCATAGAGATGAAGTAGTTTCTCTAAATCAATGATGATAACAGTTTCCTACAATTATGTTAGTCATTAGATGTAAAATGTTAAAAACAATGCATAGCACATAGCAAACAGTTGACATGTATTAGCTAGTAGTAGTAGTAGTAGTAGTAATAGTAGTGGCAGCAGCAGCAGCAAGCATCAGTAGTAGTAGTAGAAGTAGTGGTAGCAGTAGTAATAATGCTAGTAGTAGTAGTGACATTATTATTATATCTTAATAAATGCTAAATGCATTAAATACAAATATTTTAGAGTAAATTTGATAATAGATACAGTATTACATTGACTGTCTCTAAGACTTTAAAAGATAAAAGATGTGATAGCAATTATAAAGATAGACCTGGAGAGTCGATGAGAAGTTAGTAAAGAAAAATCAGTATGAGTAGATCCCTAAAAGTAAGAGGCCAATTTTACTATATGTAGTAGATTTTCATAAATCAATTTGAGAATGTAATATTTAACATATGATTAGTTGGTTCTTTAGTATAAAAATTTTCCCTATGAAATTTGTTTTTATGATGCTAATCGTAATTACCTATGTCTTTTCTTAAATATAGATGTGTTTTCATCTCCACACATACTTCCATCACACCCCTTCTGCCACTGCCCTCCCAACAGCAAACCAACTGCATCAGGCATGGCACAGCATATGTAGAGGCCCCTCCCTTTCACCAAAGCTGAGGGCAGGGCCCAGACTGGGGACGGAAGAGCCTTGAGATAAAAAATGGAGCTTCTAGAATCCAGTGGGCTTAGTTCTACACCAGGGGAAGGGTTCTCTTATCTATCTTGAATACAAAAAACCAGAAATATGCTAATTTCTCCAAACTTTAAAAAAAATTTAGCCTTTGCTTAGTAGTATTTATTGGCTTTGTAAAGACAAGAAGAGGTTTAATTCTTTTTAAATGTAATGACGATTTTCCATTTTGAACTGGACCACTGATTCCTAGGTCCTACAAAAAATATATGAGCACTTGTCTTATTAGGGAGATCACTTCATGGACAGTGTATATGCCTGATCACTGTGTTGTACACCTGAAGCTGAATAATACTGAATGTCAACTATAATTATATATATATATATATATATATATATATATATATATATATATATATATATATGTATATAGTCACAGGATGTGGAGTACAGCACAGGGAATAGAGAGTGAATGGAATCGTAACAGCTATATACAATGTCAGAGGGGTAATAGATTGGTGGGGGGCTATCACATGGTGAGGGGTATAAATGTCTAACTACTACATTGTTTTGCATGTCTGAAACTAACAAAAATATACACTAAGTTTTCATTTACTTGACAAAAATTTCAGAATACAATATGCTATTTTGGAATACTATAAAGTTAGTATTCTTCCTTGTTTAGGTAGGCATTATCTAGGTTGTGGATTTTCTCTCCCTTTCTTTGCCTCTCCTTCCCACTCTTTAACAGTTTTACTTAATTTTTGCTTTGTGATTCATCCATACAAGACTAGGCAGTGAAGTGAAAAAAGCTAAAATTCAAAATAGTCACTTTGGCTGCTGTTTAGTATTTTATGGTAAATATAAGGAACAGGTGGAAATTATTGGCAAAAGTGAAGATTTTAATTTTCTCTGATTTTGATGTAAACTCGTCTCATCCATGTCTGTAGTTAATCAAATGCCTACCCATAGTAGGAAAGTTCATTCTATTTGTGAACAGTATTTCTCCATTCTCTCTCTTTTGTCTCCATCCCCACTTATGCTACCCTAATTCAGTCCTCATCACCATTGCCTGGATGAGAGCAATCTCCTACATGGTTTCCTTGTTTCTAGTCTTCCTCCAACCCCCCACTAATCTATTCCCAACACTGGAGTTCTCTATCCAACTGAAATCAGACCAGATCACCCCCTGCTTATCTTTTAATACTTCCCATAAACTGTAGGACTAAGTCCAAGCTTACCTTTTACATGGCTAAAAATATGCTTCATAGTAATTTAGCTTCTACCTCCACCTTCCTGCATCATCTCCCACCATTTACTTTCTAAAATTCATATCCATTCTAATAACAAACTGTGTATAGTTGCCCACATATGAGGCTTCTGGCCTCTATGCTTATGCTCACTCATACCTCTGTCAACAATGTTCAAATAACTCAGGTACTCTTGTGACTTTTCTTAACCTACTTGTTCTTCAAGATTCCGGTTCAGGGTCAGGATCAAGAAGGCTTCTTCAACCATCCATGCACTCATCCTCACCAAGATGAACTAACTACCCCCTTTCTGTATAGCGGTATATATACTGTGCATCATTGCTCCTGCCACTTTGTCTTGAAATTAACTGGCTGGTTGTGCCAGCCCTTTAAAATGTAAATCTGTTAAGGGCAGGGACTGAGTTTTATTTATGTTATAGTCCCAGAATCTAGCACTGTTCTTGGCAAACAGTAAGCATTTTATACATAAGGATTTATTAGATTATCTATATCCAGATGTACTGTGTGTAACTGTGAGAATACTAAAAATATTCATGTTTCCAAATCTGCGACTGGACTGAAGTGCAGATCTAGTTCATTATTTTTTATTATGAACACTAGTATAAATATTTTACCTGTGGATTCCACACAGTATTTGATTCGTAGCTTGCCACTTGTTTTCAGCATTTCCAAGCTACTCCTGATAATATTTCTATTACTATTGAAAATATCACCAACACAATATTCACTCCACAATTGAACCTGTTAAACTTACTTCTGCTTTGAAGCTCAACTGCGAGTTGTCTTTCAAGGTTTTCTCTAATTTCTCTCTCTCTGTAGAGTTCCATTCGCAGTTCTTTTTTTTCTTGTTGAATCTGCTTCTCCTGGATACGAGCATTATCCAAAGCCACTTTCAGTAAACCCTGTCAAAGTACAGCAAATGACATGCAGTTCATCTTATCTGTTTTAGTTTTCAAATATGACATAATTTATGTAGGTGCTAATGTCTTGTATTACATTTATTTTGTTTATAGAAATATTGTTGACCTGAATGTTGGTCAACAGAGTTTCCACGGAGGACAGACTATCAGCAAAAATGAATGGTCCCGGGAATCCAGGAGGCAATGCCTGTGCAGGAGTCAGTTGGATCTTGTCCAATGGTGACTTCATCATTGGGATTTGAACTGGTACCTCTTCTGCAAGAAACAAAATTAAAATCAGATGGTTCACAAATTAACAGCTCAAAATTTTCAATATGTTTCTTTCACCTCTAATGGCATCTATAAAGATTTGTTTCTAAAGCTAAATGATGAAAATTCTAATTGGAAGTCATATCTATTCTCCAGCTACCCATAATTTTTCAAAATAAGCATTTCAGTAAAGAATCAATGACAAAAGGAGACTAAACTTTGGGTGGTGAGCACACAATTCAATATACATATGATGTATTATAGAATTGTACACTTGAAACTTATATAATCTTTTTTTTTAAGTTTATTGGGGTGACAATTGTTAGTAAAATTACATAGATTTCAGGTGTACAATTCTGTAATACATCATCTATATATCACATTGTGTGTTCACCACCCAGTGTCAGTTCTCCTTCCATCACCATATATTCCATCCCTTTTACCCTCATCTACCACCCCCCACCCTCCCCAACCTCTGGTAACCACTAAACTATTGTCTGTGTCTATGTTTTTGTTTCATTTGTTAGTCTTGTTCTTTTGTTGTTCTCAGTTTTATATACCACATATCAGTGAAATCATACGGTTCTCAACTTTTTCTGTCTGACATTTCGCTTAGCATTATAATGTCAAGATCCATCCATGTTGTTGCAAATGGCACTATTTCATCTTTTCTTATGGCAGAATAGTATTCAATTGTGTACATATACCACATCTTCTTTATGCAATCATCTATGGAAGAATACTTTGGTTTGTTTCCATGTCTTGGACACTGTAAATAAAGCTGCAATGAACATCGGAGCACATATATTTTTACGGATAAATGTTTTCAGATATTTTGGGTAGATACCCAGGAGAGGGACTGCCGGGTCATATGTTAATTCTATTTTTAATTTTTCGAGGAACCTCTACACTGCCTTCCATAGCGGCTGCACCAATCTACATTCTCACCAACAGTATATGAGTGTTCCTTTTTCTTATATAATCTTATTAACCAATGTTACCCCCAATAAACTGAATTTAAAAAGAATCAGAGAAAATAAAGCAATATTTACTGCTAAAGAGGCATGAAATTTGGACAAATTTAAGATATATTTATGAATACCTATAAATTAAATAATTAGATAACTTCCTGGTAGATCATAAACTGCTTTTTTTCCCTCTTCAAATCTCTCTCTCTATCTCCATTCTTTATAATAATTTTATTGACATAATTTAAATACAATAAATTCACCTATTTTAAATGTATACTTCAATGATTTTTAGTAAATTTAGAGTTGTGCAAACATCACCACAAATCTATTTTAGAACCTCTTGATCACCCCAAAATACCAGTTATGTTAATTTACGGTTAATCTTCTTTCCCATCCCTGGCCCCTAGTAACCACTAATCTACTTTCTGTCCCTATATGATCGCCTTTTGTGGATATTTTACATAAATATAATCACAAATGCATGGTCTTTTGTGAATGGCTTCTTACACTTAGCATAAAGTTTTTGAGGTTCATCTATATTGTGGCATGTATCAGTGTTTTCTTTTTCATTGCTGAAAAAAATATTCCACTGCATAGATATATTCCTTTTTGTTTAATCATTCATTAGTTGATGGGCATTTGGATTGATTCTAGTGTTACATTGTGAATGATGTTCCTTATGAAAATATGGCACTTCTGTTGCAAAAACACAAGCTGTATCTTTTTCCCCTTTTATATTATGTTCTCCCACATTGTCTTTAATGGGATTCTCTCTTAGCTTCAGGTAAAGAGAGACAAACAGAATTTTTGTCTAGTAAGTTTCTTCAAGTTTGTTTTGGACAGATATACCTAATTACAAAAGGAATCTCCTCTTAACTTTGAGAAGCTAACTCCTTGACAATCTACTTGAAAATCTTTTATTTGAGATATATGAACCACATAGCAAAGTTTCCCCTGCAATTAGGAATTGGGGCTTTTTCGATGTATGTAAAAACAAACTGCTACAAAGAGGTACTCTTTGAATGTAGCCACACAAACTCTGGTATTCTTAAATGGCTTCAACAGCACTGCATGATGGGGTGAATCAGAGCAGCTCCAAAAAAATTGTTTTACTCACCACAGTCTCTTTATTTTAATAAGTGGCCACAAGCAAAGTTTGAAAAATCTGATTTTCTCTGGTCAGAAAATTTTTTGTGACTCCATCTATTATGAGACTAATTCAAGAAAAACAAAACAAACAGAAAAAATAGGCTTGAATCTATACCTAACAAATTTTCACATGGTTTAAAAACAAAAATCTAGCTATTGGTTCTGGTTCCTGCATGAATAGGAATATGGATTTGTCATACAGTTAGACCTCATTTTTCAATCACAAGCATCCTACATTTGAGGTCGAACAATTAAGTTCACGAACTCATCCTAGAAAAAGTGCTACATATCTCATGGCTGAATATCACTATGGTCATCTTCAAAGTACTCCCCTTGGGAAGCTGTGCACAGATGCCAGTGCCTAGTCCACCCTTCAATGCAATTTTGGAACTCTTTTTCTGGAATGGCCATCAGAGCTGTCATCGTATTACCCTGGATGTCCTGAATGTCATCAAAATGTCTTCCTTTCAATATGTCCTTTATCTTCAAGTAAAGAAAGAAGTCATTGGGGGCCAGATCAGGTGAACATGGAGGGTGTTCCAATACAGTTATTTGTTTACTGGCTTAAAAAAAATTCCCTCATAGACAGTGCCTTGTGAGCTGGTGCACTATCCGGGTGCAAGAGCCATGAATTTTTGGTGAAAAGTTCAGGTCACCTAACTTTTTTACGCAGCCTTTTCAGTACTTCCAAATAGTAAACCTGGTTATCTGTTTGTCCACTTGGAACAGTTCATAATCCCTTGGATATAAAAAAATGTTAGCAACATTTTTGCAACATGTTCACGAACTTAATTTTCAGACCTTGTATGTAGTGCACAACTGATTTCATAGTCCTCATTGTTTGCTGTGGGATAGCTTGTGTGGGAAGTTGTGGCATAGACTTGTGGGAACCACCTGTAGGATGGAATAGCATTATCTCTGAATAAGATGCTCTTGATATAGACCATCTTTATAATTTTTAATTTTCCAAAGTCGCTAGGGATAAAAAAATGCTAAACAATTATTTTTAGAGAATCAAAATTATTTTCACTGAATCTTTATATTATTTGAATCCAAAATGTTATAAAGGTTATTGGTTTATCTATCTTAAAGAATTTAATAAAATTCATAAACTAGTCTGTTAATTTTCTTTTAGTACAGGAAGCTATCTATAATGAACATATTCTCAGGAATGTTTTTTTAGTAAAGCTTAAAAATATCTCGATCATAAATGCATGTGTTTTCTACAACTCTCTTGTAAAATTAACCCTAATCTCTTATAGAACATTTCTTCCAGCCTTCCTCCCTCCCTCCTTCTCTTTCTCTCTCTCTCTCCCTCTTATTTCTTGTCAGTAGCAGTTTTGCAAGCGGTGAAGTATTCCAGAAGAAACGAGCACATTATCGGAAGTTCTGTTACCTACATGAACTAGAATATCTGAACATTTGAAATATTTCATAAAAAAATAAATTCTAAAATACATCTTAAGCAACAGCTATAATGCTTCTAAAGTGCATTTCTCAACAAATAACCATACAATATTGTTTTACTTGTATTGTTTGAAGTCTGTATTTAGCTAATATTTTATCTTCTACACATGGGTGTATTAAGTGGATAGAATGAATTTATAATGATCTATCAATATTAGTAATAACTGAGGAGGTTCTACCCCTTTTCATTAATGTTTATGAATCTTAAAAGTAAAAACTTATGTAGCCTAGAAAATCTACTTTTATAATAAGGAATGGCTACAAAGTTAGAACATTGATTTCCTGCTGATTCATTGATAGTGTAATGTTTCCCCTGAATAAATATTTTGTATCAGGGGCAGAGTTCTTAAAATTTGGATTCCTTGTTATGTATCACTCTATACACACATGTAAACTCACTGGTAAGAGTCTAAGGGGTATTCTACAAATAAGATACCTAAAAAAAGAAAGGAATACATTCAATATGCATAAAACAAAATTATAACTACATTAAAATTGCCAGAAGTCTTCTATTTGGAGATGAAAGAAATGCCATTAAATTGGGTGAAAGGAAAATTACTATTGACTATGAAGACAGGTTGCATGGTCTATGGTTTGTAATGTTGCTGTACAGTAGATTGAACTTTCAAAATAGTATTACTCTTCTTTAAAGAGATAGACACAACTGAATTAGGTGCTGCTTGCTGCAGTGAGGATCAAATGCAAAAAGAATCATATTTCATCAGACCTAGTCAACACCAGGAAAATAAATAGAAATATAAGAGGTATGCAGGCAATGATTCATTTTGATAATCTGGCCCAAGAGAGACACATAGAGACAGCACACAGATCTAAGCCTCTACCGAAAGACAAATAGGACACACAGGGTGGGAATTGGGATGACAGTGTAGCAGAGGTCACATCGATTTTCAGCAGCAGTTTTCACACAGATGAGATAACCCTGGACTCTATTTGGCCCATTGTTCATATCCTACCTGTCCCACAAGCAATAAATTTCTGAGTCCTGAAAAGGGCAGTAAAGAAGAAGGATTCTACTTATGACTTCTTATGATTAAGTTTCTGTGCTAACCAAACTTGCTTTTTCAGACCAAGGTCACATTGCATGTTAAGGTCCATAATGGCCCCAAACTAGTTGAAGTGTATTATGTTTTGCTATATATGAGTGAAAACTGTCAAACCATTTGTCATTTTTTTTTAATTTAAATCACATGCTACAAAAATGAATGATAAATGCATTAGAAATCTATTTCAATCTTGTAATAGGTCTTCACATCTGAATGACATCTACATTTTGCTCAGTTTAAATAAATGAACTTTTATATAAGAATTTATTAGGTAGGCTTGAGAAATTTTAATTGGCAATAAAATTGAATATGGGCAAGAACTAGACTAGAAACATAGCTTGTCAGTAAAAGAAAAGCACCTCTTTGCAATCCAGGGGGAAAGCATTTTGATTTAAAAGTCTGGTGCTTCAAATGTATATATTAAAAACTTTACCAACACATATGACACATTAGTATAAAGCAAAAGATAAAGATAGGACAGCTGTTATCTAGCTGAGGACACATAACCACTTCATTTGTTGTAGCAAAGTGGAGACTGCTTTTATTGAGCCTGTTTGTTAAACCTACCATACTTTGTAATAGCACTTGGGAATCCATTTAGAAAATAAGTTCTTAATTTTACTTTCTTGCTGAGAGTCCAGATGAATAGATATAAAAGTTTACAAGAACTTTATTTGTAGAAAAAAGAGATAAGCATATGGTAAATGCTCGGAATGGAAAAGTTCCCGTAAAAATTAAAGCCAAGGATGCTAGAGACTTTATATATGACTCCAGTGCTTATGTTCCCACTTTTTCTGGGCTTTTGGGATTGTGATACAGAAATAGAAATGGAATGCAGCTGCCTCACTCAGCCGTGGAAAAACGTAACCACTTACCAGATCATTAGTTTTTATTTTTTAACAAATAAATTATATTTCATTATTTGATTTGAGAGCTATCCCCCAAATACAGCTGGCCCAAGGGACTCTCCTTCTTTGGTGACATTACAATTACATTTGGCACAAGGAAGACACCTGCTTACCTCTTCCAAACTGAGAAACAATTAACAACAACAAAATGACAACTGCTGTGTATTGATCTGACCTGCATGAACATAAAAAAAAAAAAAAACTGTTCGTGATCTGAGTTGAACAATGACTCAAGTGTCACCATCACCAAATGTGGAAAAGAAAAACTTGATTCCCAAATTTTTACATTTCTTTAAGGAGACAAAATAATGCTGATAAATGAAATCGGAAAGCTACTAGCAAAGGAATGAAAGGTCACCAACCTGAGACAGTGAGAGAGTATACTTCAAACACCTGTTTTGCTCTTGATCCTTAGGAGATGACACATTATTTCAGAAAGAGTCAACAAGTTACAGAAGTGGACAATTAAGTGTGAAATCGTGTGGCATTGATTATTAAGTGCCTCTTGGAGTTCAAAGGAGAGATCTCTGTCGTCTGGAGTAAGCACTCAAACTAATCTAGCTGAAAAGTGTTCCCACTGTCCTTAGAATGAAGTCCCAAGAGACTTCCCCAGGATATGAGGTGTGCCAACAAGAAAAGGTTCATTGCTCAAACTAGTGTTGAGAAACCTGGATTAAACAATATTATATAGTTTTCCTTAAAGCAAAGGTTACCAGATAAATTACAGGATGTCCAGTGAAATTTGAATTTCACACAGCAAATGAATTTTTAATATAAGTATGTCCAAAACATTCCATGGGACATCCTTATACTAAAAATCATTCTTTGTTTATGCGAAATTCAAATGTCACTGGGCATACTGTTTTCTTTTCCTTTTTAATTTGCTAAATCTATTCAGGCTGAACATCTCAGAGCCTTTAAAATGCTAATAATAAATATTAACATACATTACATGTTAATTTAGGCAGCTGAGAGCATAGTGATGAAGAGGAAAAGATGCTAGAGCTGGACTGCCTGGGTTTGAAACCCTGCAAGCCTCTGGAAAGTTACTTAACCGTTCTGTGCCTCAATCTCCTCATCTGTAAAGTTAGGACAATAATAATACTATCAAATCTCATAGGGTTCTTATTAAAGATTAATGAGTTACTATTTGCAAAATTCATAGATGCCTGATCCAAAGTAAATGCAATATAACTGTTTGCTAAATAAATTAAATGGTAATCGAAAATTCCCAGGAATGGGATAGGAGAATATATTTGACCACCTAAGGATCTGCTCACCATTCCTGAAACAATGTTTGGAAAGATCCTTTTCTAGGTAATAACTGGAGGAGCCTGGCATCGTCCTAAGTTAGGCTTTCTCAGTTATCAAAGGTCTGAGAAGACTTCTTCAATCCAGATCAGTGGTTCTTAACTGGGGACAATTTTGCAGCCTAGAGGATATTTGACAATGGCTGGTGACACTTTCAACTGTCAAAACTGAAGAGGTGTGTGGGGGGGTGATACTGGCATACAGTGGGAGAGGCTTTGGATGTCACCCCTTCCACCCCCCAAAAAGAATCATCTGGCCCAAATGTCAATACTGGTTGAGAATGACTGATCTGGAATTATGTAGGAAAATCTCAATGAATGGACAGTTAACTGTATCTCCCTTTCTGTACTGAAATTCTACTGGAGCCTTTAATAAGCTAAACTTAATAAGATGGTAAGGTGAAATCAATAATTTAGAACTGACACAGTATTTTACAAGATTTGTTTTAGAGTTATGATGCATTTAATTCTGAGTCCCCACCTTCAGTTTTTTGCTCAAATGTCAACCTCATCAGTTAAACCTGTACTGAACATCCTATTTAACATTTCAAGCTATACCCCTACTCCCATGCCCTTAACCTATATTTTTTCCTATAAAATTCATGACCATTTAATATACAATATAATTCCATATGAACTATTTTTCTTACATATTTCATCTCATTACAATACACTATCCATGAGAACAGGGACCTTTGTGTGTTTCTTTATTTTCTCACTGCTATTTCTCAGTATCTAGAATAGTAATTATCCTGGGTCCACAACACTTGTAATGATTTTAGATATGTAGACTGTTAATCATAAGGCTTAAGGTAAGATTTGTCTTCATCAGATTGATTCCATTATTTCTTTCTGTCAAAAAAGACGTTTGGAGACGTCATCAAAATGGTGGCGTGAAGTGAGCCTCTGGAAATCTCCCCTGGAATTTACAGCAAGTTAAACAACTATAACTCCACAAAGGACTCCCTGCATAGCAGCCAGGCAAGACAAAGAGGCTCACTACTGAATTCCCCTAAAGGTGGGCAAATTGTGCGAGCAGGAGAGGAGGGAAGGGTGAAGTGAAGAGACGGAGCCGTCCAGGCACGGGAGGCAGACCTAGCTCAGTGCTCCAAGCTCACTGCACCCCGGAACTACCGCAGCTGCTGAAGAGGGAAGAACTCGGACTGCTAGGGCTCCGTTTATGGCCCACAGGGCTGAGGGGACAGCATATAACACGGCAGAACCCAACACTCAAGGCAGAGACCTTGGAGCAAAGACTGATGGAAAAAAGGCTGAAAACGGTGGTTTAAGCCCTCACTGCTGCAGAGAATGGAAACCTTAGGCACTGAGATGAGCCACCATCTCCCTACACACCCAGAGCTCGCCCTGCACCCACCTGTCCACTGATAGAAGTGGAACAGTAGCAGTGTCATATCAAAAGAACAAAATATTTCCATTCTGAGAACAGAAGTCCACAGACGCAGATTCACAGCCCAACAAGTTCCGGCAAGGGGGAGGGAGCTCTTGAAGTAGGACTGGCTGTGGTGGTGGTCGCCTCCATTGCTCTGGGCCACCTCTCACAACTAACCCCACCCCTGACCCCACCTATCTGGGTGGAACCCTGCAGGAGTAAACAGAACTGCTGAAACACACTGGCTCTGAATCTGGTGCAGGAAGAGCTTTGGAAATTCAAAAGCTCTCCACATCCCCACAGGGACAAGCTGCCCTATGACCCAGGTGAATTGTTAGCAGAGGCGAAGCCCGCCAACCAGGGAATCTCCCATAGTGTGAGAAGCTGCAACAGTACAGAGAAAACATAACACTACAGTGTGAGAGAGAAAAAAGGCTGCAGTTGGCGACAAAATAAAACATTCTACCAACAGGTACTGGAAAACAAAAGAAAGAACTCCTCCTATTAACCTTCTGCAGAACCCACCCCTGCAGATGTCTAGGAAGAGAAATAATAAATCATTAATGGCCATGAAAAACCAAGGCAAACAGACAGTTCAGAAGGAAAGTGAAAAGTCTCCAGAAACTGAACTTAAACATATGGAAATGTGTGACTAAAATGAAACAGAATTCAAGATTGCAGTTCTGAAAAATCTAAATGAGATGCAAGAAAACACAGAAAGACAGTTTAATGAACTCAGAAACACAATCAAATAACAACATGAGCATTTTACCAAAGAGATTGAAATTTGAAAAAAGAACCAAATAGAATTTCTGGAGATTAAGAGCTCAATAGAAGAAACGAAGAATGAAATAGCCAGCTTAGGTCTTAGAGTTGACCAGATGGAGGAAAGAATCAGTGACATCAAGATAGAAAACTGTAAATGACACGGATAGAAGAAGAAAGAGACTTGAGACTTAAAAGAAATGAAAGAACTCTACAAGAACTTTCAGACTCCATCAGAAAGAGCAATATAAGAATAATGGGTATACAAGAAGGACAAGAAAGAGAGAAGGGAACAGAGAGCATATTCAAACAAAAAGTCTATGAGAACTTAAACTTGTGGAAAGAAATGGATCCTCGAATCCAAGATGCAAATAGAATACCTAATTGCCTCAACCCCAACAGGCCTTCTTCAATGCACATTGCATTGAAGGAGTCTAAAATCAACGACAAAGAAAGAATCCTCAGGTCAGCCAGGGAAAAGAAGACGGTAACTTACGAAGGAAAGCCCATTAGATTATCATCGGGTTTCTCATCAGAAACCCTAAAAGCCAGGAGGGAGTGGAACCAAACATGCAAACTATTGAAAGAGAGAAATTATGAGCCAAGAATAATATACCCAGCAAAGATATCCTTTAAATATGAAGGAAGAACAAAGCCCTTTCCAGACACAGAAGCTGAGGAAATTTTCTAAAACACGACCTGCACTACAAGGTATACTAATGGAGGCTATTTGACCACCATGAACAGGGACAATTTGTGGCAACCAAAACATAAAAAGAGGGAGAGTAAAGGCCTGAACTGGAAGATGGGAATGGAGAAAGTACGCATGCAGAAGAAAATGGAATACTCTAAATATCAAACTTTCTTTTGCATAAACATAATGGCCAACACTCAGAAAATATTCAGAACTGAAATATGTACTATAATAAAAGAAGAAACAGAGGGAAACATCATAGAATACCACCACACAGAAATAATAGACAACAACAAAAAGGCAAAGAAACAATGGAGACACAGCCTTACCAGAAAACTAAAGACAGAATGACAGGAAATCCTCACATATCAATGATCACCCTAGATGGGACTGGACTGAATTCACCAATAAAAAGGCACAGAGTAGCAGATTGGATCAAAAAACTAAACCCAACCATATGCTGTCTCCAAGACACACATCTCAGCTACAAGGACAAGCATAGACTCAAAGTGAAAGGGTGGAAATTGACACTCCAATCAAATGGTATCCAGAGAAAACCAGGTATTGCCATAATGATATCAGATGAAAGAGACTTCAGGGTGAAAAAGGTAACAAGAGACAAAGATGGACATTTCATAAAGGTAATGGGGAATATACAACAAAAAGAAATAACAATCATCAATATTTATTCCCCCAATCAGGGAGCACAGAAACATACCAAGCAACTACTAACAGGACTGAAAGGAAAAATTGATCAAACACAATTATTCAAGGGGAACTAAATACATCATTGACAGCTATGGATAGATCATCCAAACAGAAAATAAATAACGAAAGAGCAGCCCTAAATGACACATTAGATGAAATGGTCATAACTGACATTTATAGAGCACTTCATCTGAAAACACCAGACTATATAATTTTTTCTAGTGTACATGGAACATCCTCAAGGATAGACCATACATTGGGACATAAAACTAACCTCAGCAAATTGAAGAAGACTGAAATCATACCAAGCACATTCTCTGGTCAAAGGCTTTGAAATTGGATATCAAATGCAAAAAGAAAGCAAAAACCCCACAAATACATGGAGATTAAACAACATACTTTTACAGAACAGCGGTGTCAATGAAGAAATTAGAGGAGAGATCAAAATATATATTGAAACAAATGGCAATGAATATACATCCTACCAAAACTTTGGAGACGCAGCATAAGCAGTTTTAAGACGGTAATTTGTATCATTACATGCCTATCTCAAGAAAAAAGAAAAATCCCAAATACATAACCGCATGTTACACCTTAAAGAACTAGAAAAAAAAGAACAAGTGAAACCCAAGGTCAGCAGAAGAAAGGAAATTAGAAAAATTAGAGCAGAACTAAATGAAAAAGAGAACAAAAAGCCAATAGAAAAAATTAATCTGAAAAAGAGCTAGTTCTTTGAAAAGATTAACAAAATTGACAAATTCTTGGTTAGGTTCATTAAGATCAAAAGACAGAAGACACTAATAAACAAAATACAAAACAAAAAAGAGGAAGTTATAACGGATGCCACAGAAATACAAAGGATCACCCAAGAATACTATGAAGGATTATATGCCACCAAACTCAAAACCTAGAAGAAATGGACAAGTTCTTAGAAACTGAACCATGAAGAAGGCTTCCTAGGCCGAACCATGAAGGACAGGAAAACCTTAACAGACTGATCACCAGTAACAAAATTGAATCAGTCATCCAAATCCTTCCCAAAAGCAAAAGTCCAGGACCAGATGGCTTCACTAGTGAATTCTACCAAACCTTCAAAAAGGATCTAATACCAATCCTGCTCAAATTCTTCCTAAAAATTGAAGAAGAGACAGTACTCCCTAACTCATTTCGTGAGGCCAACATTACCCTGATACCAAAACCTTGTAAGGACAACACAAATAAAGACAACTACACACCAATATCTCTGATGAATAATGATGCAACAATCCTAAACAAAATGCTAGCAAATTGAATGCAATAATGCATTAAAAAGATTATTCATCACGACAAAGTGGGGTTCATCCCCGGGGCACAAGGATGGTTCAACATACGCAAATCCATCAATGTGATACATCACATAAACAAAATAAAGCACAAAAATCATTTGATTATATCAATTGATGCAGAAAAAGCATTTGAGAAGATACAGCAATCATTTATGACTGTAACATGTAATAAAATAAGTATAGAAGGAAAATACCTCAACATAATAAAGGACATATGTGACAAACCCTCATAATCTCACAATTAACGGTGAAAAACTGAAGCCCTTTGCTCTAAGTTCAGGAACACGACAGGTCTGTCCCCTATCACCTCTGCTTTTCAACATAGTGTTGGAAGTCCTCGCCAGAGCAATCAGGCAAGAGAAAGAAATAAAAGGAATCCAAATTGGGAATGAAGAAATTAAACTGTCACTCTTTGCAGATGACATGATGCTATATATAGAAAACCCTAAAGACTCCACCAAAAAGTCATTAGAAACAATCAAACAATACAGTAAAATTGTCGGCTACAAAATCAACGTACAAAAGTCCATTTCAATTGTTAGTAAATAAATTTAATAAAATAAAATTTTAAAAAAAGTCCATTTCATTCCTATATACCAAAAATGAAATTTCAGAAAAAGAAATACAAAAAACAATTCCTTTTGCAATGGCAGCAAAAACAATAAAATAACTAGGAATAAACTTAACCAAGGATGTGAAAGACTTATATGCTATAAACTCTAAGACATTTTTAAAAGAAATTGAAGAAGACAGAAAGAAATGGAAAGACATTCCGTGCTCATGGATTGGGAGAATTAACATAGTTAAAATGGCCATATCACCCAAAGCAATACACAGATTTAATGCAATCCCCATCAAAATCCCAATGGCATTTCTTAAAGAAACAGAACAAAAAATCATCAGATTTCTTTGGAACCACAAAAGACCCTGAATAGCGAAAGCAATCTCAGTAAAGAGAACTATTTTGGAAGTATCTCACCCCCTGACTTTAGCTTGCACTACAGGGCAACAATATTCACAACAGTATGGCATTGGAAGCAAAACAGACACATAGATCAATGGAATAGAATTGGGAACACAGAACTAAAACAACATATATATGCACAGATAATTTTTGAAAAGAAGCAAAATCATACAATGAAGAAAAGACAGCCTCTTCAATAAATGGTGCTGGGAGAATTGGAAAGCCACGTGCAAAAGAATGAAACTGGACTGTTATCTGTCACCATGTACCAAAATTATTTCAGAACGGATCAAAGTCTTAAGCACAAGACCTGAAACAATAAACTGCATAGAAGAAAACATAGGTGCTAAACTTATGGACCTTGGGTTCAAAGAGCATTTTATGAATTTGACTCCAAAGGCAAGGGAAGTAAAAGCTAAAATAAATGAATGGGACTATATCAAACTTAAAAGCTTCTGCACAGAAAAAGCAACCATCGACAAAATAAAGAGGCCACCAACTGATTGGGAGAAGATTTTTGCAAACAGTGCCTCTGATAATGGGCTAATACCCAAAATATACAAGGAACTCATGCAACTCAACAACAAAGAAACAAACAATCCAATTGAAAAATGGGCAGAGGATCTGAAGAGACATTTCTCCAAAGAGGACATACAAATGGCAAATAGACATATGAAGAAATGCACAACATCACTAATCATCAGAGAAATGCATATAAAAACCACAATGAGATATCACCTCCCCCCAGTCAGAATGGCTATCATCAACAAGACAAATAGTAACAAGTGTTGGAGAGGCTGTGGAGAAAAAGGAACCCTCATACACTGTTGGTGGGAATGCAGACTGGTGCAGCCGCTATGGAAGGCAGTGTGGAGATTCCTCAAAAATTACGAACTGAATTACCATATGACCCAGCAATCCCTCTCCTGGGTATCTACCCAAAATATCTGAAAACATTTATACATAAAGACATGTGTGCTCCAATGTTCACTGAAGCTTTATTTACGGTGGCCAAGACATGGAAACAACCAAAATGCCGTTCGATAGATGAATGGGTAAAGAAGATGTGGAATATATACACAATGGAATACTCTTTTGCGGTAAGAAAAGATGAAATAGGACCATTTGTGACAACATGGATGGATCTTGAGAGTATAATGTTATGCGAAATAAGTCAAACAGAAAAAGCACAGAACCATATGATTTCACTGATCTGTG
Source organism: Rhinolophus sinicus (assembly GCF_057876585.1). Taxonomy (NCBI): domain Eukaryota; kingdom Metazoa; phylum Chordata; class Mammalia; order Chiroptera; family Rhinolophidae; genus Rhinolophus; species Rhinolophus sinicus. The sequence continues at coordinate 52,766,555 of NC_142518.1, read as the reverse complement.
GTATATAAACCCAAAACAACAAAAGAACAAGACAAACAAATGAGAAACAAAAACTCATAGACACAGATAATAGTTTAGTGGTTACCAGAGTGTAAAGGCTGAGGGAAGGTAGTAGATGAGGGTAAAGGGGAACAAATATATGGTGATGGAAGGAGAACTGACTCTGGTTGGTGAACACACAATTGGATTTATAGATGATGTAATACAGAATTGTACACCTGAAATCTATGTAACTTTACTAACAATTGTCACCCCAATAAACTTTAATTTAAAAAAAAGGCAAGATTGGAATAATACTGAATATCAAATATAAATATATATATATATATATATATATATATATATATATATATATATATAACATATAATATTATATATAATATGTAGTATATAATATATATTATATACATATCACAATAATATGTATATGTATATGTATATGTATATGTATATGTATATGTATATGTATATATATAAATATATATACCATGTTTCCCTGAAAGTAAGACCGGCTCTTAAACCGTGTTTACCCCAAAATAAGACTAGGTCTTATATTAACTTTTCTCCAAAAAACGCATTTGGACGTATTTTCAGAGGATGTATTATTATTTCGTGTACAACAATCTACATTTCTTCAAATACAATCATGTTATCTTCTTCTGGAACATCATCATAACATACTAAAAGCGTCCATGATATGCAAAAAAATGAAGCTGGACCATCTCCTTACACCATATACAAGAAGAAATTCAAAATGGCTTAAAGAATTAAATGTAAGATCTGAAATCATAAAACTCCTAGAAGAAAATAATGGAAGGAAGATTACAGACATTACCCGGAGTAAGATTTTTACTGATATATCCCCTCGGGCAAGGGGAGTAAGAGAAAAAATAAACATGTGGGATTACATCAAAATAAAAAGTTTTTTCACAGCCCAGGAAACCATCAGTAAAACAAAAAAGGATCCTACTGAATGGGAGAACATATTTGTCAATGACATATCCAATAAGGGGTTAATATCCAAAGTTTATAAACAACTCAACTCAACTCCAGAAAAACAAACAATCCAATTAAAAAATGGGCAGAGGACATGAAAAGACATTTTTCTAAAGAGGACATACAGATGGCAAACAAACATATGAAAAAATGCTCAACCTCACTAATCATTAGAGAAATGCAAATAAAAACCACAATGAGATACCACCTCACCCCAGTCAAAATGGGTATCATCAATAAATCAACAAACAGCAAGTGCTGGAGAGGATGTGGAGAAAAGGGAACCCTCGTGCACTGTTGGTGGGATTGCAGATTGGTGCAGCTACTATGGAAAACAGTATGTAGGTATCTCAAAAATCTGAAAATGGAACTACCTTATGATCCAGCAATTCCATTCCTAGGTATCTATCTGGAGAAATCCAAAACTCTAATTAAAAAAAAAAAAAATTCACCCCAATGTTTATTGCAGCACTACACACAATAGCCAAGACATGGAAACAACCGAAATGCCCATCAGTAGACAACTGGATTAAGAAACTGTGGTACATTTATACAACGG